>NC_084482.1:8792490-9501490 GCF_030035675.1 Rhineura floridana
TGACTCTGGGTTTTTTTTTTCCTTTTCTTTTCACCCCTTTCCCCACAGGCGACCTCGCCCTCAGCTGGAATAAACTCCAGAATCCCTTCCTTTGATCACGAGGGCATACTTCCCCCAATCGTGTTTGGGACCAGAATCCAAGAGCCCTGAATCTCAGAGCTCTCTTTCTGCAAATGTGCATCACTAGCACATCACCCTCTCTTGGCCACACGGACCAAAGAAGAGTCTTGCAATCCCACTATTAAGACACCCTCTGCCCCCCACAGCCATGGATAAGGCCCAGGAGGAGTCCTTGATCTCTATCCCTGCTGCTCCAATGCCCCAAACCTTGTTTTACTCTCAAGAGTCCAAACAGGAATGTTACTCAACCCTAAGCCCTTGCCCTGTTCCCAACTTAGGGGATAATAGGTTTGGTAGAGCGTGAAACAGTCTTCAGGATATGTTCCCTATTACCATGGAGGTCTGCCAGCTGGAATCTAGTTTTCCCTGCATCACTCCACCCCTCTGCAGTTGCATAGCATCTGGGATCCACCTCCCCTCTTATATGGCTTTGATTGCAGAGGGGGAGCTGGGCAGGCATCAGAACCCCTTGCTCACCAGCTCCCCCTGTTGGTGGCCAACGATATCACCTCTAAAAAAAAAACTGACACACATCCCGCTGATCTCCAGCTTGCAGCTAAACGGGCAGGGTGGGAGGCTCGTGCAGAGGACCCCTTTCCCAGCTCATAAGCAGGACCCAGATGGCCAGTAGTGACTCTGGGCAGAGAAAGGAGTCAGGACAAGCACCCCACCCCACCCCAGTCTCCCCTTACAAGGAAGAGATCTTGACAGTCTCGTGGAGTATGTAAGGGGTGGAGAGGTTGGAATTGCGTAGGGGCCCACCAGGGCCTCCAGGGGAAGGGGGCTGGCTCTCATCTGGTGTGTTGGCAGGAGGGGTTGGGATGCAGATGATGGCTGCTGTGAAGTCTGTGGTGTCACAGTTCAGCTTCAAGTTGTCGTGGGTCTTGGCGTTCAGGTTGGAGCGGCTGGGACACAAGAAGAAAGAGAGATCATGATGCAACTGGTCTTCTTAACATCCATGCTTAGTTCCCACCACCCCACCCAAGGCTCTATCCTGGTCCTGGAACTAGCTTTTCAGGACCTATTTCTGGAACATATGAGAATTTTTTTTAAAAAGAGAGTGCCTTTGATTATTCACAGCAATGGTGAGGAACCTGTAGTCCTCCAGATGCTGCTGGACTTACAACTCCCATCATTCCTGATCACTGGACATACTGGCTGGGGCTGATGGGAGTTGGAGTCCAACAACATCTGCAGGGAACATGTGGTTTCCTGTGAGGTCTGAAGCCCGGCACCTCTTTGATTGTGAAAGGAATTGTTCCCAGTCCCATCCATCATTCATTGTCCCATCTCTGTGACACTGTCCACTTGAGCACTTTCATCCATTTTCACTGCCCACTGGCAAGCATTTAATAGTACAATTAGCACATATTTAGTGATCTGTGTATACATCACATTTTGCACGCATAGTAACAAAGTCCAGTTCTTGTGCCAATTTTTTTTCGTAACCCATCATTGTTCTCATGGCAAGAGAAATGATACCTTGGAGGACAGGATCCAGAGTAGTAGGGATCAGCAACCGGAGTCCCCTAGGCCAAGTTCAGCCCTAAAGATTGAAGTAGTGTGTATGTGGGGGTTGTCACATCTCCAAGAACAGAATTTATTGGCAGGTCACGTTAAGGTGGGGATGAGGAACCTCAGGGCTGGGGCCAAATACAGCCCTCCAGGCCTCTCTCTCTGGCCCTCAGGACTTTCCCCACCGGTGCTTTGCACCCTCCAGGAGTGTTTTTGCCTGGCTGGAACATGTCCTTCAACTGTGATCATGCCTCCTATTTTCCTGGATGGAGGATGGAGAGGGGTTTGTGAGTGTTATAGAAGCTAGCCTATTATGCCAAGGTAACATTTACTTTCATTGCTCTGCCCACTTTTGCCTCTGGCTCTGCATACCCCTGGAAAGTTGCCCAAGAGGGATTATGGCCCTCGGGCTGAAAATGGTTCCTCATCTCTGCTTTAAGGAAAGAAGGTTACAACCCTGACGGGCTCTAGGTTTGAGGAGGCCTTTGGCAAAGTGCCATCTGTGTGCTCCCCTCTCCTTCCTCAGCCATGGGCCGACCTGATGGTAGCAGCAAGCAACTGTGAGTCAGATTTCCCACAATGCCTCCAAGCAATGGTACATCAAGTACTCCAGAGTGCTGTGGGAAATTAAGAATGCATTTTCTGCCACTCGGTGTGGGGGGCAGGCTTAGAGCAGATATTAATGCTGGTGGGCCCTGCTGTAGTGCTAGAGCCGCAGCGACTGGCCGAGTGGTGCGTGCTGATGCCAGGCCTGGTTAAGATGCTGTTCTCCCCACTCCTCCTCACATCACTCTCTTCCCATAGTGCCCCCCCCTCAGGAAAACTCATTGGTGACCCAAAGTACACACTAACCATGGAAACATAATCAAAATGTGGACAGAAAGGTCCTACAGCAGGCACTCGGGCAGAAAGGGTCTAACTTAACCAGCTCATTGGCACACCAGTTTCCTATGTGAAGGGATTTTAATTTAAAAAAAAATAAAAATGGAGGGCCAGTCAGTCATTTGAATCGTCACCTACGGTCTGAAGCTGTAAAGCTTAGCCATAGGGTTTCCACCTCAGTTAGAAGCCTTCCCCAATCTGGTGTCCTCCAGACACTGTTGGACTATAACTAGATTTTTTCCCTCACAGATGATGAGAGCCAAGTTTCCATGTGAAACAGCATTCCATTTCTCCCCTCCCTTGTTTGGTGCAGGGGTGCTGAGTTTGGTTGGTGATAGTAAGGGCCATCCATACGACTGTATAATCTGCAATGTTATTGCTTTGTGTCCTCATTAATTAACTGTTGTCCATATGACATTGCAAACTAGTATGGATTTTTGTGTTCACAAATCCACATTAGAAATACCACCGAAAAACCAATATACTTTCCTAAACCGAATCAATCGTATTAACATCTGTACGCTTGGATGCAATGCCACAGACTTTCCTGCAATAGGCATTCCATGGGCATTCCTCCCTCATATGCCAAGCCCCTTGTCTCCTTCCCACCCAATAGCACATCCACAAACCTGAGCATGTGTGGGAATTAAATATATATATATTTATATATATATACGTTTCTGCGCTCTTCCGAAAAAGCGCACGAAAAGCAAACACCCATTATGGACCAATCACTGAAAAGGGGCTGGCTTTGGGGAGTGGCCAATACTAAAGCAATTTAGATCCCAAAAAAAGCCCATAGATATAGATGCTTGATAATCGGCTTTTCACAATAATCTGACTGCAAACAGGACATGTATGGATCTCGAGGTCACTAACCGAATATGGAAAATGAGGATTTTGCAGTTAGGTATGGATGGCCCCCCAATGTAAAAGCTGTACACTCAAATATACATGCACGTAAACACCTCTGAGACAAAAAGTAGTGGAGGAGACTGAGCTGTGTAGCAGGCTCAGTATACTTCTCCATAAGTGTGACCTTCTTCAGTTCTCTTTGGAGAGAAGGTGTTGTTTTTTAGAACTGTGCCAGGCCAGCTTAACCATTCCTTATAGCTATTTTTCTTCATATCTATCTACAAAAGGCCATCTTTAAAATAGTGCCTTATTCCCCTCGCTCTCATTCACGGATGTGGGGCTGAACATTTTCCAGTGCTTTATTTTTTCACAGAAAATAATCCATTTCATAAGGTCATTAGTAACCATGAATGGATGCCAGTTACAAATGCAATTATTAGGCAAACTTGGCAGTCTCAATGTGTTTAACTTTGTCTACAACAACACGGTCAGAATCCTAAATGCAATAATACAGAGACTAGTACATAGGGACCAAGGGAACTATTACAACAACTATTGTATAGAAATAGAAGAGGATAATAAAAAAGGTAGAACAAGAGGTTTATTCCAAAAGATTAGAGAAATTAAAGGAAATTTTAAATTGAGAGTAGGGATGTTGAATAATCAACAGGAGAATACACTGACTGACCAATATGAAATAAAAGGAAGATGGAAGCAATACACTGAAGAACTATATAAAAGAGATGCAAGGATGACAGATTTATTCATGGAGGAACTGTATGATGATGAACCACAAATATTAGAATGCGAGGTGGAAGCTGCTCTTAAAATACTTGGAAGAAACAAATCACCAGGAATAGATGGCATACCGATAGAGTTGCTACAGGTTACTGAGATGGAATCTGTCCAAATTTTGACAAAAAAATGTCAAGAAATATGGAAAACTAAACAATGGCCCATAGACTGGAAGTGTTCAATATATATCCCAATTCCAAAGAAAGAGAATCCCAGGGAATGCAGTAATTATCGAACTATTACCTTAATATCCCATGCAAGTAAAGTAATGCTCAAGATTCTACAACAAAGGCTCTTACCATATATGGAGCGAGAAATGCCAGATATCCAAGCTGGATTTAGAAAGGAAAGAGGCACCAGAGATCATATCGCAAACATATGTTGGATAATGGAACAGACTAAGGAATATCAGAAGAAAATCACCCTGTGCTTTATAAATTATAGCAAAGGCTTTGATCATGTAGATCACGGTAAACTATTGTTAGGAATAAAACCACCTTTGGGCCAACAATGGGTTCGGAGGCACTTGCGAGGCTTTGTGAACCAAAGTTGCAAAGCACGATGGAACACCGAGGGACGGGAGGGGGAGCACAGCTGCTCTAAGTTTCGTTTCCTTTCCTGGGAACTTAGCCCTAAAGGTGCCTACCAGTCCACAACAATGTTTTGAGAACATAAGCACTCGGCTGTCCTTGAATGTTTTACACAAGTGCCTTGTAAATAATCAGAGGCTTGTATTGCTTTCTGAATTCTCTCTGTATAGTCCCTTAGAAATGTAGCAATAGGATCATATAGGATTACTGATAAATGACCTTTACAGGCCACATGTATTTTCCTGTGTATATGTTCTCTTGTTTTATGACCCCCAACGTGTCAAAACACCCCCTCTCCCTGGCCCTTATCTTAGAACATATTGCTCATGAGTCCGAATCCAAAGGAAGGACAACCTGACATCTGATATGTAGCAACTGATATGTGGCCTGGGTCTGTTACTTGTCTCATATGTTATGTTACATTCTGTTTAGAGATGATTATTGATGTTTTGCTTATAGAACCTATATATTGGCATTAGTAAAAATAAATGGGGCTCTTTCATTCTTGCCAGGCTGTTGTGCCTGTGGGAGATTGAGGCCACTTTTTGATCAAGAAGTTGTGTGTGTATCTTTACTTGGTACCTGGCTGAAATCCCAGCAGTTAATCAGGTTCTCCTCAGCTTGCACTTCCACTCGGGAATTGAGGTGAGCAACACACCGCTTTGGCGGGTGCTAAACATAGCCTCAACACTATGGAATGCTCTAAAAGAAATGGGGGTGCCACAGCATCTGATTGTTCTGATGTGCAACCTATACTCTGGACAAGAGGCTGCTGTAAGGACAGAATATGGAGAAACAGATTGGTTCCCCATCGGAAAGGGTGTGAGACAGGGATGTATTTTATCACCCTATTTATTTAATCCATACACAGAACATATCATATGGAAAGTGGGATTGGACCAAGATGAAAATTGGAGGAAGAAATATCAATAATTTAAGATATGCAGATGATACCATACTACTAATAGAAACTAGTAATGATTTGAAACAAATGCTGAAGGAAGTTAAAAGCACAAAAGCAGGACTACACTTGAACATGAAGAAGACTAAAGTAATGACAACAGAAGACTTATGCAACTTTAAAGTCGGCAATGAAGATATTGAACTTGTCAAGGATTATCAATACCTTGGCACAGTCATTAACCAAAATGGAGATAATAGTCAAGAAATCAGAAGAAGGCTAGGACTGGGGAGAGCAGCTGTGAGAGAACTAGAAAAGGTCCTCAAATGCAAAGATGTATCACTGAACACCAAAGTCAGGATCATTCAGACCATGGTATTCCCGATCTCTATGTATGGATGTGAACGTTGGACGTGAAAAAAGCGGATAAGAGAAAAATCAACTCATTTGAAATGTGGTGTTGGAGGAGAGCTTTGCGTATACTATGGACCACAAAAAACACAAATAATTGGGTGTTAGATCAAACTAAATCAGAACTATCACTAGAAGCTAAAATGATGAAACTGAGGCTATCATACTTTGGACACATAATGAGAAGACACTAGAAAAGACAATAATGCTGGGAAAAACAGAAGGGAGTAGAAAAAGAGGAAGAGCAAACAAGAGATGGATTGATTCCATAAAGGAAGCCACAGACCTGAACTTGCAAGGTCTGAACCAGGTGGTTCATGACAGATGCTACTGGAGGTCGCTGATTCATAGGGTCATCATAAGTCATAATCGACTTGAAGGTACATAACACTCACATGCACACACAACAAAAACAGGCTAAATTAGGTCACTTTCTAAGGCAGGAATGGGGAATCTATGACCCTCCAGATGTTGCTAAACTACAACTCCCATCATCCCTGGTCATTAGCCATGCTTGCTGGGGCTAATGAGAGTTGTAGTTCTGCAACATCTGGAGGGCCAAAGGTTCCTCACACCTGCTCTGGAATATCAGAAAATGTTTCCAATGCAAACTGGACATTTTCTGATGTAAATTGTCCTACACGCATTACCCTGATAAGCATAGGAAAATTTTCTGATTAATTTTTTTCCAAAAAATCCACATCACTGCTCTCATCCCTGCAAGGATCCTAACAGCTCTTCCTCACTTTTAAATTGTTACTTGGCTATGACAATATATAGTAACTCCTATACAAGAGGACTCCAGTTTGCACTTCCGAAGGGCTTGAGGGTCACTGGCCATTATATATGTGTTCCCCACCTGGTTTCAATGTGAGGGCTAAACCTTGGAACATGGGAAGTAAAGGATAAAGCTAAAGAGATCCATACGGATAAGCAGGCTTTTGCACAGGTATCACTTGCTGAATCGGGCACCATAGGATGATACAGAATGCACCTCTGTCTAGGTATGTTTCCTGTCTGTGGGCTGAGTTTTCAAATGCTCATCCTCACTCTCATCTGGTTCAATCACTTATGCAACCAACCTTTTTATAAAGTAGGATGAGAACTAGAAGTGGGGTGACTTTAAAGACTGCTGTAAGGCGCTTTCATGGCCTAGAGTCCAGTTCATCAGATGCATAATCCTCAGTTGCAGGTATGGTTGTAAGGGGTGGGTGTGAGTTGAAAGCAGTGGAGTGAGAGGGAAATGAAATGTACAGAAATACAGACAGCGATAATTCAATTGGAGTCATAATGTATGCAGGTGACCCTTTACAACACCAGTGATGGGCAACAAAAACAATAAACTTGGTGACGGTGAGTAAATATCTGCAGTAGAAAAGGCAACTCTTGTCTCTGTTCAGACCCAAATGGACAAGTGCAGCATGCCTCATCACCAGATCCCACACATCTGAAATCAGGGGAAAGAGTTTAAAAGGTCAAAGCATGCAGCTTCCAGAAGGGTTTGAGCCCAAGCAACTTATTAAAAAAAAAAAAAGAGTTGCTCGTTCATGTTACTAGTGTCTGATTGGGATATAGGAGGCAGCAACCAAGGTTGATTCTCTGTATATATACTGCTGGCATCTCTTGCCACTAAGGAATCGAGACACTGTTCCCAGCAGGGTAAAGCGTAGCATGCTATATCTATGATTCTCAGACTCTGAAGCCAATGCACAGTTACAATAAAGGTTTGGCTATAATCGCTTTCTGTGGTGCTGCAAGTCTGATGCCAGCAGGTGGCAGCAGAATCCACACTTCACAAAGGCCCTCTAAAATACAGTATGCCACTGAGTTCAGCGGTACTAGAGACATGCAGCCTAAAAATTGGCTAGTCCCACCCCACCTTGTAAACTTATATTCAGCCCAGCTGCCTTCCTGGTTCCCTGACTGGTTCCCTTGCTTCTCTGCATCTGTTGCAGAGCTTCTTCAACTCCTAGATCCTAAAGGGGTTCCCCCTATCTCACATCTCCCTCTTTTCCTTGGCTAACTCATCTGCCCATCTTTCTTTCAGTTCCCAGCTCACCAGTCCCCCTTCATCCAGCCATCCTCTCCCTTTTGCTCTCTTGCTCTGCTTCCCAGTCCTCAGCACCCTGGTCTATCCTGCACCTCAGAGCCCTTCTGCCCATGGACAGTACAGTGTGGATGTATAGTTTATACTGGAGAGGCAGTGTGGTGTAGTGGTTAGAGCAGCCTTTCCCAACCAGTGTGCCTCCAGATGTTGTTGGACCACAACTCCCATCAGCCTCAGCCAGCATTGCCAATGGCTGAGGCTGATGGGAGTTGTGGTCCAACAACATCTGGAGGCACACTGGTTGGGAAAGGCTGGGTTAGAGTGTTGGACTAGGACCTGGGAAGCCAGGGTTCAAATCCCCAGTCAGCCATGAAGCTCATTGGGTGACTTTGGGCCAGTCACCGCCTCTCAGCCTAACCTACCTCACAGGGTTGTTGTGCGGATAAAATGAGGAGGAGAGCCATGTACACCACCATGAGCTCTTTGGAGAAAAGGTGGGATAAATGAACTAACTACATGAGGTTTTTGTTCATCAGCCATAGTTCAATTTCAGAGCATCTCCCTTGCATGCAGAAGGTCCTAAGTCCAATCCCCGGCATCTCCAGGTCGGGCTAGGTGAGACTCCTGCCTGAAACCCTGGAGAGCTTCTCCTAGTCCATGTAGACAGTACTGAGCTGGATGGAGCAGTAGTCTGACTCAGTATAAGGCAGCTTCCTATGTTCCTATGGCTACTCGTTTCCTTTCCAGCAACCACACTCTTTGCTCAACATTATATGACCAAGCCTTCCCCCTCAGCTGTTAGAGTGAATATCTACTGGTATCGAAGCAGCTCAGCCAATTACTTGGGGGAGTGGGGCAGGTTTGTAACTCAGTTTATAGCCAATTGTGTCTTTCTCTTGCTATATGGCACCCTGTTCCTCCTGCAAGAGAGCTCTGTATGTGGCACAGAGTCATCACAGAGATGTAATGAGTGCAAAGGTTGTCTAGTATAAATCACAAAACTCCTCAGACTTCAAATATCCCCAGCGGGTGCTTATCCCAACTCACTAGCTTGCTTCATCACCCATCCCTTCTTCCAGCTAGGAAACACTTCCAGATATCCAAGCTATGACTGCTTTGCTACAACCAGCTCTTATCCTTTCCCTACAGGACACCAATAAGCAGTCTGCCATCCTCCCTTTTTGTGACATCTCTTTCAGATATCTGAAACCATATCCACGATTTCCCCCTTAATCTTCTTTTCCCTCAGCTATTCATATCCGGCTCCTTCAGACTTTCGTCATTCCTTCAACACCCTCAGTAATCTCCCCTGAATCATTCTTGAAAATGTGGACACAAGTTTAAATCGTCATGATAGTGGTGCAAGTTGCCCCCTGCCCCATATCACAATTATCCTGCTTTGGTCAACACAATCCGAAATAGCCTTGGCCTTCTCTCTGCTCTGATGCAATAGCATCACATTGCAGACTCTTTTCGATCAGTCTGCTATAACCTTAGATCTACAGTCCTCAAAACAGGAGATGGGACTCCCCAAGGAAGTGAAAACAATCATGTGGGGAAGTGCAGACTTTTTGTCTCCCATCCTTCCCACCTCATCTTTCTCACAGAAAGGAGCTCACCAATTCAGATGTATTACAGCAAGCAGCCAGAAGAGGCTTCAGTGGACCATATGTACAGATTGGCACTCAGCCAGGGACCTCAAGGTTGTATTCAACTAACTCCTACTCAGAATAGACCCACTGAAATTAACGAAGCTAAGTTAGCCATGTCTATTAACTTAAATAGGTCTACTCTGAGTAGGACTAGCATTGACTGCCACCCTAAGGGCCAAACCACATGTGATGCTAACAGCATAATATAAGGAGTCACTGCACTGTGTCTGTGTCCACTGCGAAATAATTTCCATTGAGTTCAATAGGTTTGACTTCCAGGGAAGTGTGTATAAGGTTTCAACCTGAAAGCATCACTTGCAGTTGCATCAATCTTGCTTATTGATTGTAAAGAGCAGCTGCAGACTGGGTGATTAGGATCAGGACCACAACACATGGGGAGGGAGAGTCACCCTCTCATTCCTTCTGCATGCTGCAGTCTTGCTGAAGAGGGCTCCTCTTCCCAAGCTTTATGTGGCACAGAAGGAACTGGGAGGCAGCAATCCTACATACACTTTCTTCGGAGCAGGTCTCGTTGAACTCAGTGGGGCTTACTTCCAAGTGAATATGCACAGGATTTGGCTGCTCAGCTCCAATACACTAACTAAATCAGGGTTGCCAGTTGCTTATCATTTTTATGGACTGTACATATTTTAAGAACTTTGTCAATAACAAGGAAAACACTTAATATGGACAGAGTTTGTCTGCTTCTGAAACCATTTATTTATGTATTTATTTATTAAAATTATGTCCCATCCTTCCTCCCAAAGGAGCCCAGATACTAGATCAGACTATATACTATATATATACTACAACCAGACATATACTAGATCAGACCAACGATTTATTTATTTTAAATAGCCCAATATTGCCTACTCTGACTGGCAGAGACTCTTCAGGGTCTCAAACAAAGTTCTCTCCTATCACCTGCTACCTGAACCTTTTAACTAGAGATAACAGAGATTGAACCTGGCACCTTTTGCATGGAAAGCATATGCTCTACCACCGAGCTTAGGTTTGTGTATCCAAGTCAACTTGGGAGGAAAACCAAAAAACAGCTGTGTTTTTGAGGAAATAAAGGGCTTCTGCAGCATATAACATCAGTAAGTACACTACCTAAAAATTCCAACCTAATAAGGGAAAGTTGTTGTGTATAATAGCCTTTGCCGACCTGGTGCCCTCCAGGTATTTTGTGCTGGGTCTGATGGAGCTATAGTGATCTAAAACATCTGGAGGGCACCAGGATGGCAATGGCAAGACTGTAAACTGTCATGCATAGAGTTGCCTCATGTGTCAGGCCCGCAGAAAAATGACAACCATCGGAGTTATTAGTTGTGCTGGTAGAGTGGTTAGAGTGATGGATGGGAATGGCAGAGACCCAAGCTCTAATCCACTCCATTCAAGTTTACTAGGTGACCTTGGGCTGGTCACCATCTCTCAGTCTCACCTAATTCAAAAAAGATGTTTTGAGGATGAAACAGGAGAGGAAAAACCAAGTATACCATCTTGAGCTCCTTGGAGGAATTGGGGTGGGTGGATTATAAATGAAATAAATAAATCATCCTACTTTAATAATGAACTGAATGTTTAAAACCATTACTTTTTCCATGCACACCTACCCTCACACACACCTGGACTGGAGTAATATATTGTGGGTACAGCAAGCTCTTTGGAATACCATTTATTTTTGCCAACCTGGTGCACTGAAAGAGCAAACTACCTATAATTTATCTGGCTACCCTATTGACTAACTAGGGAGTAGGGCCTACTGCTTCTGAATAAACATGCGTGCTGGGTATACCTTCCCTTGCCTGAAGCCAGTAAGCTAAGCCCCCAGCTGTAGACCACGAAGGGTGAGGACCTGTGGCCCTCCAGATGTTGCTGGACCATCTTCCATCATGCCCAACCACTGTGGGTCTCATGGAAGGTGGAGTCCAACAACAGCTTGAGGGCCACAGGTTCCCCCATTCCTGCTGCAGGGGAAGACCAAAAAACTCCAACCTTCCCAGGCAGCTTGACCTCCACGGATAATCCTTCCAGGAACGGTCCAGGCTGGGCTCCTTTTTGGCAGCAGAGCCCCACAGGCAGAGCACATGGAGAAGCCTGCAATGCTCCTCCAGTAATGGTAGGCAAAGAGCACAGCAAGGGGATGATCAAGCACCCAGGTAGGAAGTCCATTCCCACCATTTCACAGATGAAAGTAGGGACACTTCTTATGTACTGATATAACAGGGCTGAGGAACTTGTGGCCCTCCAGATGTTGCTGGACTCCAACTCCCATCAGCCCCAGCCAGCATGGCCAATGGCCAGGGATGGTGTAGTTCAGGAGCACCTGGAAGACTGCAAGTTCCCCAGCCCTGATCCATAACATCCTTCTATTCCCACACCTGAGTCTTTCAGCACCACTGTTACACATTGCTGAAGACCCTCCTTCCCTGCCCACAATATATTATTTTCATTTACTCTGTAATAGCCTGTCCTGCTGCTAAAGAACTGCAGCAGGTTTTATCAATAAGCTGGTCATCAATGTTCCTTTTCCAAAAAAAGAAAAGAAAAGCCTAAGAATGTTTAATTGTACAATTGAGCTGGTTGTATTTACGGTGCAGCTGCCCTGTAGATACATCCAGATCCATTCTACAATTAAACAAATTTTATCCCTCTGCAACAATTCTTAGCTAGATAAGCCATTATGGAATTATGTGCATATATTTATACATATTTCTGTCCAAGAGTCTTCAGATGATGAGACAGAGCTACAGCAGCCTTGTTCCCATGGTCATTCATAGCATCATTCCCATGGGCATTATGTAGGCTGGAGAGAGCCTTGCCATTGGAGAGGCTTTTTTTAGAGTTACAAATCAGGAAAAACAAACCATCTGCTACCTCGTCTAAAGTAAGGGAAATGAACTGCCCCACTGCTCTGAAAATGTGTAAGAAGGCAATCAAACCTCCCCTCCCCCTTTTAATGTGGACAAACAGTCCTGTGAATTTGTTTCTTTTGGGGAGGTGGATTTTCAGCTCAGCGGTAGCTGGGATCTACTACTGGGTCAAAATCTGTACTGTAATTTTACTGCATTACACATAATATGGTTTAATAACATAAGAAGAGCCTGCTGGATCAGGCCCATGGTGCATCTAGTCCAGCATCCTGTTCTCACAGTGCTAACCAGATGCCCATGGGAAATCTGAAAGCAGGACTTGAGTGCAAGAGCATTTTCCCCTCCTGCGGTTTCCAGCAACTGCTATTCAGAAGCATACTGCCTCTGACTATGGAGGCAGAGCATAGCCGTAATGGCTAGTAGCCTTTAATATCATTATGCCCAATGAACTTGTCTAATCCTCTTTTAAAGTCATCCAAGTTGGTGGCCATCATTGCCTTTTGTGGGAGGAAATTTCATAGTTTAACTATGCTCTCTGTGAAGAAGTACTGTACTTTCTTTTGTCTGTCCATCATCTTCCAGCATTCAGCTTTATCGGATGTCCACAAGGTCTAGTGTTAATGAGAGAGGAATAAAAGCTTTTCTCTGTCCGCTTTCTCCAATGGTGTGCAACACTTTATACACTTCTATCATCTCACCTCTGACTCGCCTTTTCTCTAAACTAAAAACCCCCAAATGCCGCAACTTTTCCTCATAGCGGAGTTACTCCATCCCTTTGTTCATTTTGGTTGCTCTTTTCTGAACCTTTTCCAGCTCTACAATACGCTTTCTGAGATGAGGGGACCAGAACTGTACACAGTATTCCAAATACAGCCGCACCGTAGATTTATATAATGGCATGATGATATCAGCAGTTTTATTTTCAATACCTTTCCTAATGATCCCTAGCATGAAATTTGCCTTTTTCACAGCTGTCGCACACTGGGAAATAAGTAAAATAAAATTCAAAAAGCATTTTGGGGCTAAATGCACTTTGGGACTAATGAATGGTCCTAGGTCTAATAAGTTTGAAGATATGCCTTGGCCATCCCTAAAATAAATAACTGATAATAACTTGTGTGTGCATTTAACAAAATTTTTAAAAGTTACTTAAACTTCTCCCCCAGATAAATGTGGACAAAATGCAGATAAATGTTTTACCAGAGTACCAGAAAACAGAGACACTTTCTGTTGGTGCCATTTAGAACACATGGCATGCTGTACTATAGCTGTGCAAATAAGAATGTGCATCCTCTGACAGGGATTCATCCTGCCTCCATCCCTTCCTTCTCCCTGAGTGTGCTAATGCATGGCGACACTAAAAATTATCTAGCAGGTGACAGATGGACTGCAGTCAAAGTTTTGGCCACCTGCCCCCTCCCACATTTGAAGCAGTTGTCTCTCATTTTTCACTCTGCTCATGCATTAACATTCTTCTGTCCCCAATTCTCAAGACCAGGAGGATTCTGGGCTGTGGACGGCATTGGCGTCTTCACTCAGACAGGCTGCAGTTCCCTCCTCTAAGATTAGTGGCCTGCTTGGTGTAATGAGTGAGGAACCGGCACCTGGCCTGTAAGATTTAAGAGTTTGTATACCAGCACGGGCCCCTCCAGGCTGGTGTTTTATTCCAGGTGTATTCTGAAACATATTCCTGACACAAATAAAGTAGTGCATTCATGGTGGATTTATTCTGATTTTGTTGGTTCTGTGATGCTTCCCCAATGCTACCACATTATTGCTGTCTGGAGAGGCTGTAGCACAACAAAAGCAGGACAGAAATAAACCAGAACATTTGTCGTGTAAAAAACTACGGGATTTCAGCAGGAAGTTACAAGATATGCACTGACTGGAATTGACTGCTCCAAAACTTTTGCAGGTGCAAATAGTATTGGAAGTGAGATTGCATGTGACCGCCTCCATAGCATCAAAATCATCATGGACTCTGTGGCCTTATAGACTCCTTCCAACTCTACTATCCTATGATTCTATGATCATGAATGAATAAAAAGGGATATCAGAAGGGACCCCATGATATCTGAAGGAGGCAGAAGAAATCCTTCTAGACCCATGTGAAA
Source organism: Rhineura floridana (assembly GCF_030035675.1). NCBI lineage: Eukaryota > Metazoa > Chordata > Lepidosauria > Squamata > Rhineuridae > Rhineura > Rhineura floridana. Next base: position 8,807,249 of record NC_084482.1, read on the forward strand.
ACAAACAGTGTCTCAGATGCATCCATCTTATAGTGTTCTTTGCTCCAACAATATTTCCAGTAAGACTGTTCCAAAATTTGACACCTCTACTTGTTAAAAAATTAAAAAATAAATCCTGATATCTAACCTATGTTTGTTAAAGCCAAGCTTGTATTGGCTGGTTCTTGATACACAGTCTCCTTCCATTTAACATGTTTATATCCCTGTTCTGTTTTATATCCCCCTGCAGTTAACATGCATGGCCAAAGCTGACATGGGAAAAGGAACTACGCAAACATGACATAACTGAACTTCCGTCCCCACTAGCAGAGGGCAACAGTATGCAAACATAACCCTTACCTCTGGGGGGCAGCACTTTTCTGACTGTTCAATGTATCCAGCTCCTGAGCACTGGCACGGCTCACTGACGTCGTGGAGTTGGTTAGACGGGTGGTGCGGCGTTTGGTGCGGCGGGGGCAGCATGAGGTGCTTAGACCCCCTTTGCCTCCTTGGGAGGAGAGAGAAGTACTGCGGCTGGTGCGGTAGCCCAGGGGTTCACTCAGGCAAAACTCACTGTAGGAGTGTTCATCAGTAAACTCGTGACTCTACATGTGGGGTGGAATGGCAGAGAAAGAAAGCAATGTTACCGAGTTGGTATGACAGTGCCCAGTCTTACAGAGGGGCCCCACCCCACACTCATTCTAGCTTGCGTCAGTACATAGTTAAGGGCACCATCATAACTGTGCATATTCTATGGCTGTGGGCACACTAGTCACTTCAAAAGCATCCAGAATGGTTTTTCTGGCTGTGTTTTGAAGTGACTGTGCCTTCTGCTGGACATACCTCCTTTCCCCACTGCTGACTTCAGATCTTTCAGGACTGCCCACAACAAAGCATTGGGCCAATCATTGTCACTGCCTGAGCCTACAGCAAAGTGTTTCCATTGGCCACACCTGGAGAGGCAACAGATTGATCTACCAATCAGTTGCGAAATCTGCCTGAGGGAAAAAAACGCACTTGAGATGATCTGACCAGGTTTTATAATAAAAAGGGATGGAGTTTGACTATTGTCGTGTGCCCCATTTTCAGAAAAGAGAGGTGGAGATACACTGAAACTGGCACAACAATAAGTGTGTCTCTGTCCTATGTATCTGCAACTGTATTACACAAACAGGGAACTTTGGATCTGGTGCAGAATTCACTGTCCACAGAATATCAGACAACTTTTTTCTTCTTTTAAAAAAGCCACATTTCTAGTCCTAAAGGCTGCAGAGATACACCTAAAGCCGTGTAGGCAGCATCTGGGGAACTCTAATAAGTCTGGAGGAGGGGTGTTCAAAAATTTTAATGAACAAGGACTGGGACCTGATCCTCATCCTGAGCAGACAAAAATCAGTCTCACCAGCTCATGTTGCCTGAACCCCTCCCTTCCTTTGCACCCTCTCCTGATACTCACGGTAGTTTTCTCCAGGCAGTGCAACAAATGATGATGTTGCTGTTCAAAGGCTGATCGGTTGCGCACAGCCAAGGCATGAGCATCAGGGTCTCTGTCCTGTGGAGGAAAAGAGATGAGTGCCAATTAATTGAAGTAGACAGTCTGAAGACAAATGAGGCTGTCACCATCTTGCTAAAGCTAAGCAGATCTGGGTTTCATCGGTACGTGGGATGGGTGACTGTCTGGAAACCTCTGAAAAACTCAAATGAGCTCGGTAATGTATCTATAAGAACATCTAAAATATTAAATGTAATTTAAAAATATAATAGCTAGCAATCATAAAACATAAAAAACCATCACATATGACAATAAAATATTCTTAATACATTCCTTGCATTCAAATCTTGTACTAGATCTTTCCCAAATGCATTTCAACCTGTAAATATCTTCTTCAGTGGGTACTTCGGATTTTTGGTAGCTGGATGCTCCTGAGCTCCTTTGGCATTTTTAGATCTTGTAAATAATAAATCTGACCTATACCACATATTGTACAGATGTTTATCTTGCTCAGTCGGATGAAATTAATTGATGAGCCAGGCCTCTCAAATTCAGTAGAATTACTTATTTTATCATTGGTAAAAGGCACTCCAGGCCACAGGTGCCACCTAGAACTCCAGGAGAAACCCAGATCTAGCAGCAACCTCAAGCTATGAGCCTGACCCTTTGAGGGGAGGATGACCCCATCCAGAACAGGATTTCTCCATCCAGCTGGTCAGCCCACTGAGCCTGCCACCATAATCAACTCTGTCTTATCTGAACTGAGCTTAAATTAAACTCCATACCCACCCACCCACCCCTTGATTACCTCACCTAGCACTTTCATAGATATGTTGGAACAGTATGGAAGCCAGTATAGAACCCCACAGAATCTCAGAGGAACAATTCCCAGAGGGAGGAAAAGCCGTCTCCCAGCACCGCCTTCTGGAACCTTTTTCCATGGAAGGAGTAGAAATTGCAAAGCAGATCCTCCAACCTCTGATCTCCCATGACCAGAGGCTAGGGCAGCCTTTCCCAACCAGTGTGCCTCCAGATGTTGTTGGACCACAACTCCCATCAGCCTCAGCCAGCATTGCCAATGGTCAGGAAAGATGGGAATTGTGGTCCAACAACATCTGGAGGCACACTGGTTGGGAAAGGCTGGGCTAGGGCCTGCTACTCTAACATCGTTGCAACGGGCTGAGTGTCCTGGGGGGTGGGGGGTAGAGAGGAATTTTTAATTCAAATTTGTATGTATACCCCAGTGGTGGCTAGTAGGACCAGTAGGGCAGAAGGGAGAGAGGCCCACAGTAGGTGGAGCCAGAGCCAATGACAGGCAGAGCAAACTAGTTCTAGTTCCACCCCCATCCTCCTGGCAACAATGAGACTAAAAAGGAGGAAGCTGACAGTGTGCCAAGGTGGATATGCAGTAGTTCATACCTCAAGGCCTCCATTCTGCTTGTACTGAAGGAAAGCGTTGGTAGTGCCGCTCTTGGCCAGCCGGATCCGGGCCAGGCGAACCTTCTGCAAGGGGGAGACATGGAGAACCATGTATGGAATGAGAGACAGATGAGGCCCTCCCCCCCCGATGTGCCCTGTCGCCCCTTTGCCTTTTCTCCCACCCACCCCTTCCCACTGGTCACAGCTATTGTACCTGTTGAGCTCGCCGTTTATCTGCCCGCTGGTTCTGGTGGTAGATGCGGCTGAAGTTGGAAACGATGACGGGTACAGGGAGGGCGATGACCAGCACCCCACTCAGAGAGCAGATGGATCCAAAGATCTTCCCTGCAATGGTGCTTGGGACCATGTCACCATAGCTGGAACAGATGCATCAGTTACTGTAGCCCTTTGGGTCTTTCCTTACCTTGCACTGTCTCAATGCTACACATGCACACAGTTAACCCCTCCCTCCTGGAGCACATGGAGCTGAACACCTTCTTAGGACAATGTTACATGGTATTGTGTGGAGGGATTGGCTGGCAACTCAGACGGGAAAGGAAGAAAGTGCTGGTTAGAGCCAACTTTCTCCTGCTTGCCGGCTGGCTGACTGTTGATTGTCATGGGGCACATTCTTGACTCTTCCTTTGCTTTTAGCAAGTCATGAAATGAATAGGCTGTGATAATGAAGAGTGGCAATGTCTGCCTGTAATTCTGGTAGGGATGCCAATTTTGTTTTCCACCGGCCCTCCTCCTGAACCTTTAACAGCAGTTTGACACAAAGCAAGCAAGCAAAGTAGAGCTTTCCTGGTTTATTTGTTTTCATCCTGTGAAATTCTTTGCCTGTGTGGCAGGATGATATTAAAGAACTAGAAGCATGAGCCGGAAAAAACAGTGGCAATTAGGAATGGAAGAGAAATTGAGTATGGTTTGCATTTGAAGGGGAACCCACCTAATCCACACTTCCTGAAACAATACGAGAAGTGCAAATGCATCAGTCCTTCAAAATCTGCACATCACTGAATTTTGCGATGCAGTTCTTCAACCAAACAACGGGTACTAAAATCTTATACTAGGCAAAAATGTACATAAAAATGCACACACTTCTGCAAACAACATTAAAATGCATTATATTCAGGGAAATTGCTTGCCAAAATGTGTCGATAAGGCAACATTCCATATTAAAACATGAATATTAGAAGAAATGTGTGGTAAAATGCTGTTGAATTTTCATGAAGATATTTCTTTTTAAAAAATTGCAAACTGATGTGGAAATGTGGACAACTGAACTTCAGTTTGGTAAAATGAGAAGCAGAAATTGGCAGAAATTGGCAATCCATTCCTAGTGGCAACCCGACCACCTGGTATTTATGTTATGCGTTGCATTTTACACTCTGAACATATAACTGAGCTCTTTTCTTTTTTTGTGGATTCACAGACAAGCTTGAAACCATCCAAGTGATGCCTAGTGAAATCATAGAAACTGAAGCAGGACTAAGCAGGACTTTCAGTACTTGGAATGCTCTGCATTGTCCCACAGTTTTCTCCAAGGCTAGTGAGAACAGCATAAGTGATGCAAAGCAGACATATACAAATCAGATTTGCAGAATGTATTCAAGTCGCAGAATCTGGCATTTTTGGCACAAAATGGGTATTGCTTTGGACACAGGATTTTAATATTGTTTTAAAGCACAAAGAACACACAGCCATCCATAGACCCTGTATTAGGGAAGAAGGACTGAACAAGATGATCTACAGGTTCTTTCTAGGGTCGCTAACTTTTCAGCAGCTTGATCTGCAAACATGAATAGGTAATAATGATATTGTTCATCTCTGTGCTATAAAATGTTCTTCTTTCTGTACATCACACTGATGTTAAAGGCACTAGCGTAGACCAGGGGAATGTTCTCCTCAGTTGACAACCCTAGTTTTTTTCCAGGACCTATGAATCTAGAAGTTTATATCATAGCAGGATATTGGTTATAACCAGGAGGAAATATAACCAGGAGGATTTATCAAAAGATGGGAAAAATAACCGGAAGTGACATCCCATCATGTAACTCTCAACCTAAAATCACAAGCTACTTTTCAACTCCATGTAGCTTAACGCACCAGCTGTGCCAGTTACAAACAGCTCAGAAAGTAAATCTATCTTCAAGAATGACCCACGAGTGGTCACTCGAACATACCTTCCCCAGTAAATCCAGTCTGATGAATCCAGCAGTTAAAAGCCCCGCGGAGGAATTAATGGATGCTGGCTTTAACTCCTCCTTAACCTCAATATATGAGAGACTTCCTTCGGAAATAATAACTATTGACTCCTACCAAACGTCTAAGGAGAAATCAACGTCCACAAATGTTGGGAACTTGGAGTCGGATATACCAGCTTCCGATTTTCAACACCCGAATTCTCAGGCGCTACTACTCGAGGAATTATACCTAGTTAAAGCCTATATCCTAGAAACTAACAACCTACTCACCACACTGGTGCAGGCGATCGGACCCCTACTTCAGGAAAAACAGGAAGAGTATAAGTCTATGGAAGTTATCCCTACTAGTCAATCTAACAAATCTAATAGCGGCACTGACAAAAACAACGTCAAGCCTTCAAAGAAAACTTCATCCCTGTGTAAAGAACTTAAGAACGTTAAAAAATCAAAAAACATCAAGAATATCAAATCCACCCGCTCAAAGAAACTTAACTTTAATCCGTTGTTCCACCTCTTGGATAACCAACCAAGGAAGGATTCCCTTAAGGCACGTCAAACATCTACTTCCGGTAAACACGAAACCGGAAAAATGAATTCAGCATCTGACACAAGAACCAGATCCGATGACATTAATTCTTCTACTGAGGATGTGGAGAAACCGTTTACGCCTCTGATACCTTTGTCTGATACTGGTCCTGTCATCGGTTTTGATACTCTTAATCCATACGCGTCCCTACGGAATCTAGCCTTGCAATCAAGCAAGCTGGTAATCTCCTATAAACGGATAGCACGTGGAAACAGTTTAATTTACCCGAGCATCCCCTTTTTGGATGGGTGCTTCGGACGAACAATACAAGCAGGTTCGCGTACAAGTTATATCAAATCATTGTCCAATATCTCCGCTAACAACAGTGACTGGCGCCTGATAGTGACTTTGCATTCCCAATACTCTGCTAATCAGATTTACCGAGTAAGAGAGATCTTAAGAAAAAACTGGGGAATAACAGTTCAAAGATATTATACTAATATGGATCCACCTCGTCCGCTGGTTGCCTTCTACGCACCCATGACTTGTGATAACACTATAGCAGCAGAAGAAACTCCAATGGATGCTGCATACTTAAATCTAACACAAACAGCTTCAGATATGACATCACGGCACTGCTACACTGACAAAGAACACAAATTGCTGCCACTTTATCTGAAGGACCTGGAACCTGAGGAGATACAGCTTACAGAGCTGTACGCTCAACTACCTGAAACCGAGCGATCAATACTTATAGACAAGCTATACAAACTGATCGAATGCCTTAAAACAACCGCTCATGTGGCGGATAGGTCAAAGATGGCTCAAGAATCCATGTTCTCTGGAGAGGAGTCGTCACTAACAAATACATCAGAGTTGAGAAGCCCCCCTCAGGCCTTCAAAAAAAAAGAGCAGCGCCAAAGTACTCTATAAGCCAATTATGGTAGGTGATGATTGGGAAAATGCCAGGTTCTTATATCCCGTAGAACTGGGCTCCCCATCTCGACAAAATACTCTCTCCAATTTGAATAAAAACCTTAAACGCCCTACAAAGTATGGAGAAATACCTGCTGATGTCACAGGAGCTCTAAAGCATATGATGGGAGCAAATTGATATCAAACGCCTGCCATAAATTATGCCCAAAGTCCCGCGTTCAACATCCAGATATCATCCCCCCTGTACACGAAGGCCGTTTCCACAAAAAATGATGTATTCTACTTCCTATCCTGGAACATAGCTGGATGGAAATCAAAACAAAAGGATCCAGATCTGCTTGCTTATTTGTCCAACTATGATATAATAATCCTTCAAGAGACCTGGTCCAACTCCACCCCTACTCTGAACAGATACTGCTCTTACCAACTTCCAGCAACTTCCTCAGGCAACAGGAAAGGCAGAGCGAAAGGGGGCCTGGCAATTCTGATTTCCACTTCATTAACGGTCCAACATAGTGAACTTCAACCCTTGGACAATACTGCAATGGCAGTTCTCCTGAAGTGTAATACAACAGCTATTTTGATCATTAATGTTTATATTCCCCCCTCAAACTCGAGGTTTCACATAGATTCATTATGGGAGGAGTTGGACAATTATTTATCAAATATTGAATCTGAATTCCCCAAAGCAAAACTGATCCTTACAGGAGACTTTAACGCTAGAACCGGATCTAATACCGAATCTTTATTTTCTTCTAAGCTGTGGCGTGATGAAGAAATCGGATGGTTTACTCCTGCTGCTGATAGAATATCGAAAGATGTTAAGGTTAATTATGGGGGAATATGTCTAGCCTGGTTAGTAGGCAGTCATGATCTGTTAATGCTAAACGGCCTTATCCAACTAGAGGACAGTGGGGAATTTACTTATATATCCAACTGCAGAAGCAGTGTGATCGATTACGTTATAATCTCAAAACAACTGTTAAAGTCAATAACTGCTTTCGCGGTTGGAACTAGGCAAAATAGTGACCATTTACCTATTACTTTTCTATGTCATATATCGGAGCAGCTTCACTTACATACTGAGCATATTCCACTATTAAATGACACACACTTTGTACAAAAAAAGACGATGTGGACAGCTTCACTAGAGTCTAGGATTGAAACTGCTCTAAACACTCCGTGGGCCGTAAACGTCCGAGAGCAGCTAATGAATGATGAGAATTTGTCCTCCCTCTTTACCGAGTATGCTCATCTAATTTCATACTTAAACTCCATTCTCTTAGTTAAGACATCTAGAGACATCAAATTTAACAGCGAAACCCAGATGGTTCGACCGTGACTGTTTAGCCCTTAAATGGAAATTAAGGTTAGTTTACTTACAATATCGGCAACAAAATTCCAAGTTCCTGCCTCCCGAATATTATGACTTAAAAAGAAAATACAAGAAAACATTGGCTAGTAAAAAGAGACAGGCCACTCAGGAGGATTGGAAGTCTTTAATTTGTGCTGCAAGGACCAAAAACTCTAAAAAAAATTGGTTAACTATTTCCAATGCACTGAGATCTACCCCCTTTACCTCATGCAACATCCCACCCCAAAAATGGGAAAGCCACTTCTCAGAGCTTTATGAGGTAGATCGCCAAAATTCCTTAAACTTTAATCCCCCCCCTGATTTTTCTAATCTCCCCCAATGGCCTCCGACCACTCAGAGGGAAATAATCGACTTGATCGCAGGGTTAAAATCCGCTAAGGCCCCTGGACCAGATAACATTCCACCGGAATTATTGAAAAACTTTCCGGACTGGTGGGCTCCGCTATTAGCCAACATATTTACAAAAATTAATAACACTGGTCACTTTCCAGAAGCTTGGCGGGAATCAATAGTTGTTAATATCTATAAAAAAGGTGATAGAGAGGACCCCTCGAATTACAGGCCGATTAGTTTATTGTCCATAATTGGCAAATTATACGCGTCATACCTAAAATTAAAACTTTATACCTGGATGGAGGCAGAAAATGTATTAGGAATGGAACAGGCCAGCTTTAGAAAAGGAAGCTCGGTCCTTGACCACTGCCTTCTGCTAAACTTTTTAGCAGAAAAATATATGAGCTACAGGGGAAACGGCCTGTATGTCGCATTTGTAGACTTAAAATCTGCATTTGACTCCATTCCTAGGGATCGTCTATGGAGTAAACTAATAAAATCTTCAATTGATAAGAGGTTACTCTTCCTGATTTATAACCTCCATCAACAAACATCATTGCGGGTCCGTTGCGGACGCGAAGGAGGTTTAACAAACCCAATTCCTATCAGGAAGGGAGTAAGACAGGGATGCATCTTAGCCCCTCTTCTGTTCAACCTATACCTCAATGATCTAAACTCAAGCTGTTTATCTAGGGACTATCATTCGCCTAAAATCGATGTTCAACCTTGTCCCCTGCTTCTGTATGCGGACGACGCTGCCCTCCTTTCCCTCTCCAAGGTAGGCCTCAAACGCTTACTGCGAGTATTTATGGCTTATTGCACTCAAAATCAATTAACCATAAACTATTCTAAAACTAAAATATTAGTATTTTCTAGATGTAAAATTTCCGGTACATGGACAGTAAATGGACAACAAATAGATCTGGTTTCGCAGTACAAATATTTAGGTCTCACCTTCCATTCGACGTCAAACTGGGCCACCCACATACGGATTGCTGTTTGGAAGGCCCGAAACTCTGTAAAAAATATTCTTCGTTATTTTTTTTACAAAGGGGGGCGTTACATACCTACTGCAATCCAGGTGTTCCAAGCAAAAATTATTCCACAGCTACTTTTTGGTGTGCCACTGTGGATTCATGCTTTTAATTCATCAGTTGAAGCTGTTCTTTCTCTATTTTTACGTCGAATATTGGGGGCATTAAGATGTGCTCCGGCAGCAGCTCTGAGATTAGAATGCGGTCTGCCTTCCATTGAATGCCAAGCGTGGCTGACGGCCACAAACTATGGGGCTAGATTATCCTACGAAAATCCTCCGGGTTATTTAATATATCTCTGGAGTGATTTATTCACTTCAAGTTGGAATATAAAATTTAAGAGCAAACTTTCTTCAATAGGCCTCTCAGTAGAATATCTAGCAACACATACCCCTACCTCAGCTAAAAGTGTAATACGGTCTCGCCTCAAAGATATAGATTTACAAAATGCCGTATTTATGGCTACAAAAACATGCTCTCCCATTCATTTTAATCTAAAATTTGAGCCCCTCACCTATGCCCCTTATTTGGACTTCCTTACGGTTCCAAAATTACGTCTGGCTTTTACTAAGGCCAGATTTAACTCTCTTCAGTCTGCTTTACTGACAGGGAGGTATCAAGGAATTCCCTATGAACACCGCTTGTGCCCTTGTGGGAAGGGTAACATTGAAACACTTACCCATGTTTTGATTAATTGCCCTATTTATGAACACATACGACGCAAATTTTTATCTGCCATAATGGAAAGCAGCCCTTTGTTGGCTCCGGATAATGTGGTCGTTATTTTTTATCAGGAACAAACAGAGCACTCACTTTTAAGGTTGCTAAATTTATATATGCTGCGCAATTGGTACGAACCGAAGTGTTATCTAGTTAATTTGTATTTATATGTATATCAAAACCCTAACAGACAAAATGTATCGCTTTTATTCTTCATTGTTTTTATTTTTATTTTATTTTATTTGACTTGTACTATATGCCTGTAACAGGACGGGTCTTTGACCGCAAATAAACATACTACTACATGTGAAATTTGGAGAAAATGGTCTCTGAAGAAAATCCAAATCAGGTAACTACATTGACTCATAAGAACAAAATTCACGCAGATGGTAAAATAATATATTTAATAGCACTAAGCAGTGTTCACAATGCAGGTTTTTGAGGTGTAAAGTTAAATTTTCTTGACTATCCAGCCTAGGAAGGAACACTATGCACTCAAAAGTTCACATGCCGCATTGCGAACATTGCTTAGTCCTGATAAAGATACTATTTTACTAACGGTATGAACTCCCTCACCCACCAACCCTGCCTCCACCCCAAAACAAAGGAAGAGTCAAAGCCTGACACTAGCACTCAAAAATAGCAATTAATTTTCATTTGAAGATTGTCCAACTTATTGTGAAAATGTTCATCTTCAAGGGCAAAGAGCCTTCATTTATCCTAGTCTGGTACATCAGCTAAAACAGTTCAATCAGGGGATATTCCCTAGTGTGCTAGGAAAAGACTATTGGTCCCTAAGGAAGATGAGTTCTGAAACATATTAAAGAAACTTCAAATAATGATAATGATAGTTTTACAAGCACCAACCTATGGTTTTGCCTGGTCCCCCCCCCCACCTTTTAGGGACTGTCCTTCAGTTTCTCCTGCCTGTGTTGCCCTGAAACAGGAGTGAGCAACCTGCAGCCTTCCAGGTGTTGCTGGATTCCAACTCCCACCAGCTCCTGCCAGCATAGCCAATGGTTAGCGATTATGGAATTTGTAGTCCAGCAACGTCTGGAGGGCCAAAGGTTCCCCAGCCATGCCCAAAAATATAGCAATCAGCCATCACCTGCCTGGATCTGCAGAGAGGCTCCCAAATATCCTTAGGTGTCACTAGGAGAAAGCACTACAGGCCACCTGACACTGCTTTCCAGGCTTCTATGGGCATAAGATTGTTCCCATATTGGTTGATCCTCCTTCCCCACAACTTCCTGATTCTCATTCCCCAGCACATGGTGTGGAGCAAAGCTGCATGCACCAAGTATTTGACTTACAGGCTTGGGATCTACAACTCCTGTCAGAAAACAGCAGGTTCCAAGAATTACAGACTTAATAAGTCCTCAGCTCTGGTTGGTGGACAGGCCCTTGGGAGATCATTAATGGGAGCAATACTGGGCAATGGTAGGGGAAGCCCGTAATTGAACATGAAGACACAGCGGGGACTGGAATGAATGAGTGAGTGAGTGAACAAGTGAGTGAATGCTGGAGATCTCATCCAAACCAGTACAGTTCCCCAAGTTGTTCCAGTAGTTTATGTGGGCATTCAGATGGGGAGAGAGGGGGGTGGGTTGTTGTTTGTTTAACCACCCATGATCGATTTTTTTTCTTACAAAATATTTTGTACTTGAGTATAGACCAACTAAGTACAAAATACACACATACTGCATGGAACATAATGTGTCTCAATAATGTGACTTGCAGGATCAGGTCAAAAGTGTATCAGTCTTGCCTAGCATTCTGTTTCCAATAGAAGCCAGCCATGTGCCTCTTTGCCCCCAGCACTGGTACTCACAGGTATAGTATCTCTGAACATGGAGGCTCTGTTTTGCTATCTATCACAGCTACTACCTTCTGAAAGATCTACACTTCATTAATTTATCTAAACCTTTTCAAAAAGTCTTCTATATGTGCCTTTCCCCCATCAAAGAGCTCCCAACTGGTAGCCCAGCCTTTTCCCAACTCCTAGTAAGGGGTATTTTGAAGGGCAAAGCTGCTTCTGAAACATGATTGTGTCCTTCAAACCTGCCACAGTGCTTGTATCTGGTATACTCTGCTATCCCTAAATAAGGGTAAAATATGTTTAAGCAGCATTTAATTGGCAACCCTGGCCACAGCATATCTCTGCTGAGTCTCTGTTTGGTTCATAATTGTGTTGCCCAGGTACCATATTATCGTAGGAACATATGGTTTCTGGGCCTGAGGTGATTGGCAGCCATGAAAATGCCAAGCTGGAACAGGACTGAGCAACACTGTCCCATGCCCTTCCTTCACCCCTCGCCTCAGTAGTGAGGAAAAGGTATTCTGCACATGGTCGGAATCACTATTTATTTATTTGATGAAAATTCTATTCCACCTGTCCTCACAAAGGAGGAAGTAATAAAAGAATACAATTAAAATAGAAATGTATTTAAGACATTTCAAAACAATTAAGAACATCTAGAAACATTTTAAAACTGTCACATACCCTCGCAGCTAATGATTGCAAGGTTGCTGGGAACAGCATCTTTCAGCCATCAAAGGCCTGGGTGAACAGGAATGTTTAGAAATTCCTCTTGAATGTTAATAATGAGGGAGACAGATGCATCTCAGGAGGGAGGGCATTCTACAAATTGGGAACTGCTACCAAGAAGGCCCTGTCACGGGTCAGCATCAACCAGGCAGCCTCCAGTGGTGACACCATCACCAAGGACTCCCCTGCCGATTGCAGGGCCCAAAATGCTTGATATGATGACTTTACATGTTCTAGGCTGAAGCATCAAAAACAAATTCCAGACCAGTGTCCTGTCACACAATAAGCCCTGTACTTCAGAGATCATCAGGCCCTCCATTCTTTCATGGTGCCCTGCTTTTATAGTCTGCTCTCCAAGAAAGTGCTGCCCTAGACAGCTGCCCTTGGCCATCCATGACCCAGCCCTAGATCTTGCTTCCTGACATCTAGTTTTTCTGGTACTAGCATTTGTTTGTGTGTAGAGGAGCATTTTATTATGTGAAACTCAACCTACAGTGTAAAGTGGCATAGTCTAGACACAAGTTTACCACATCCACTATTTGCAAGAAACTGATCTATGTCCCACTGAAACCAATCAAGTCAGCTATAATTACTCTTGTTGTTTCAGTTAGTTAGTCATGACTAGCATTAGTTGGGTTGTGGCTTATATATTTTATATTTATGTCAAACTGCAATTTATTTATTTATATAGAAAATTTTACCCAATCCTAGCAATACATATACATTATATTATTCACTAATAGGCAAAAAACCTTGCGGTTTAAGAATGTACCTATAGCCTACAGATCTTTCTATCAAACTTTAAAAAGCAGGGAAACTGGGCAGCTATAGTGAATGCACCAGGGGAGCAGGAGACCTGAACTCCTCTCTGAGATATTGTACTGCCCTACAAATTGGTCAAAATACAAACACCTTTTGAGTTGGTCTTTCACAGTCCAATCCACTTCCTGTGTAGCTTGGAAGAATTTGGTAACATGTGCCTCTGAGCATATGGTGTGTGGTGGCAATACCTGCCATCTCCAAAGATAGAGAATTATATTTTTGTATGTTTGTTGGTGTTCTTCTTACTTTGCTTCTTTTCTGTGTTACTAATGTTTGTACAGATAATCTAAACTAGAACATTTTATTATCATCATTATAATTCCCAGAAATCTGTGTCAAATTTATTTTTATTAATTTCAAAGCCTTTTTAGTGGTCAGTGTCATATAATGGCGAAGACAGCCTTTTGTGTTTCAAATTGGAGGTTATGTTCTATTTCTATTTTGGGTGCATTAACAGTGGAATCTGAAACTGCAGTTTGATGTAAAATCAGACTGATTCCAATATGTTGCTCCTTCAGCAATGACTCTAGCTGTTGGGAAAAAGAATATGCATGTTTTCAGCCTGCTATGTTTAAACCACTTCATTTAAGGCAAGGTGGGCATGGTAAATTAAAAACATAGAGCACACCTAGAATTTTGTTAGAATATATTTCACCTCCCACTGTTTTATCTTGTGCAAATTGACACACTCCTGAGGTCCATTGGAGACTATTCTGCAGAAGTCAGTGCCATTATTATGTTTGGAGTTTTTTCAGTGTACATTTTGCAAAGTGTTGCTGAACGTCACATATTCACAGAAATAGAAACAAAAGAAAATGATTTCCTGTAGGAAACGTCACTAAAATTGCAAAGGAAATCAGACATATTCAAAGTGACCATCTGAACTATATCAACTGTCGTAATAATGTTGCTTCCTCCCTGCTAAAACAAGATCAGCACAGCACGTGTCTTCTTTCTATTCTTTGGGCTGATTGCAGGTGTTGCCACCACTCACCATATGCTCAGAGGCACATGTTACCAAATTCTTCCAAGCTACACAGGAAGTGGATTGGACTGTGAAAGACCAACCCAAATGGTGTTTGCATTTTGACCAATTTGTAGGGCAGTCCAATATCTCAGAGAGGAGTTCAGGTCTCCTGCTCCACTGGTGCATTCACTATAGCTGCCCAATTTCCCTGCTTTTTAAAGTTTGATAGAAAGATCTGTAGGCTATAGGTACGTTCTTAAACTGCAAGGTTTTTTGCCTATTAGTGAATTTCCCTGCTTTTTAAACCAGGAGGTAAGAGATGGGATCCTGTGCAAGTTAGCACCAGCAGTAACAGAAATAGTTCAGCAGTGTATTTTAAATGTTATATTACCATCAAGAATGCCTTTACTTTTACAAGAGGGTCATGGCTTAGTGGCACAGAATATGCTTTGCATGCAAAAGTCCCCACATTCAATACCCAGCATCTCCAGTTGGGGCTGGGAGAGATCCTTATCTGAAATCTTGTCAGTCAATACTGAGCTAGGGACGTCTGTTGTTATAGGAGAAGGCATTAAAAAGGATCTTATTCTCAACCTAGCAGGAAAAAAAGGAGGGACATGGCTGTGACTATCATGAAGAGACCCTGCACTTTTTAATTTGCTACTGCACTACTGGTCACAAACAGAAAAACCACTTGGCCACCTCATTAGTGTAATATGGTATTACACTAACTGCAAATGTTTGATGCCCCTGCAAATGTTTGATGAAGACCATCTGTCCTCTGCAAAAGGTGAAGAGGAAAATGCCTCTTTCCTATACAACAAAGGCTTTCACAAAAGTGGTAAGCAGTAGCCAACACAGCACTAATTTCCGATGGGGGCTTCAACACAGGACTAATTTCAGATAGTGAGTGAGTGAGTGAGTGAGTGAAAGAGATTTAAGATTAAACAACCTAAATTCAAGATTAAAGTGTTGAAAACAAAGAGTCGCATTAAATCTCAAAATAACTACAGCAATGTTATGAGCACAGGTCAAACAGCCACACACACTTCAAACAAAAAGCGTTTGAGCGTTTGTCATTTATAAACCGATTTATGGATTTATACCACCAGCATCAACCCAAACACAAGAAGCCTCTACTTTTCTCCCATGAGTGGGAAAGCAATGATCCCTCCACCCATTGCCGCCCTGGGCTCCTTCTAGGAGGAATGGTGGGATATAAATTTAATAAATTAAAGAAATAAATCTGCTGCTACAGTCAATTTAAAAGTTCTTTTCAAAAAATAAAAATAAAAAACACAAAACCAAGAGACTGAACAACACTGGACTACACTTCAGGGTTGTCATACACAACTCCCTCTCAGCCCCCCCTATCTGTACAGCTATACTAGGCTACTTTGCAGGGCTGTTGTAACTTGGCTGCTGTAACCTATTTATTTATTAAATTTATTAGTTGCCCATCTGACTGGCTGTCCAGCCACTCTGGGCGACGTACAAAATAAAAACATACAAATACATTAAAACATTAAAAATCTCAACAATAATAATAAAACCTAACCCAACCTATGCATTCTCCAGCACTATATCCACCCCTCCCCACTGCTGCACTATGCATATACTAATGATATGTGTGTGTGTGTGAGAGACAGAGACAGAGAGTGTGAGTGAGTGAGTGAGTGAGAGAGAGAGAGAGAGAGATTTAAGATCCAAGAGTTAAATTCAGGATTAAAGTGTTACAAACAGTCTCATACAATCTCAAAATAACTACAACAATGTTATGAGCAAAGGTCAAACAGCCACACACACTGCAAACAAAAAGTATTTGAGCTTTTGTCATTTATAAACCCATTGAAGGGTGGGGTGGGGGGTGGCAGGGCAATTGAGCCAGCGGAAAGAGCACACATCACCATCACTCACCTCCATTCTGCTGCTGCTGCCTTATCCATCATCCTTGCCCTCTGGCTTTCTCCCTCTTTCATCCATTTCTCTCTCTCTCTCTCTCTCTCTCCTAACTGTCTGGCTGTCCATTTCCTCCCTCGTGCTTCCTTACATAGAGCACGAAGAGCAACGCTGACCAGAAGGCCAGTGTGAGTCACATGTAGGGCTGCCATATTCCAATTCCACAAATCTGGGCACACTGATTTGCATATTATGCAAATTATAAATTAGTTGCATAATTTGCATAGTATGCAAATAATGTCCTGATTAGGCAAATTAATCATATTAAAAGTTGCATTGTCCAGTTTTGTTTTGTGCCTAACAATTACTACCAAAAACTGGGGGAGGATTTGAAGATTTAAAAAAATCCTTCATTTTCAACCTTAAATGCCTATTATGGAATATTTATTTATTAAGAGGATTTATATCCTGCCTTTCCACTGTTAAAAACGGAGTTTAGGGCAGCTTACAAATATAAAAACAATAAAAATGCACAATCAATGTAAAAACAATAAAAACATAACAAACATAAAACAAGTCAATGCAGCACTATAAAAATCATACAACTTTTAACGCAGATAGAAATCAAGATTTCAATATTATCAGTTCTGTCAATCATCTTATCTAAAGGGAGCATGTCTGGGCATTAAGAAGTGTCTTTAGTACACCAATTCTCACATATCCGATCAGAGAGATAAATAATAATAATAATAAAATTTTATTTTTGAGTCGCCTATCTGGCCGATAGAGGGGAAATGGAGCCTTCTATGATAAAGGCAAGAACATGATGGAGACCTGGGTGATGGCACCTCTTTTTTTAAAAAAGAAAATAATAATGCAGTGAATTCTAGAGACCTGGCAAGCTGTGGTAGCATTAGACAGGGTAGCTGTTCCATTCCTTAAGGGGGGGAAGGTTACACCCCCCACTGCATTGAATATATGCATAGAGAGAGGGAGTGCCTCTGTGTGTATGTATATATATACATGCGTGTAGATATACGTGCACACGCACACACACACACACACACACATCCATCCCTGGGGAGATGGAAGTTGGGTGATCATTTTGAAGAAGGGTATGTATCAAAAAATACTTTTTAGCCTTTTCTGAATTGCTGAACAGAGGCTCTGTCAGGCAACAAGGTGAGTGAGGCTGCATTCCAATGCAACTTTACTTTGGAGCAAGTAAGCACCATTTAACAAGGTGGGTACAGGGCTGAAAAATGCAAATGCTAGTATCACTGCCTTTTCTACAGAGAGGTTTGCTTTTATATCTTGTATCTGTTCAGGGGAGGGAGTGTTTAGTGGAATCAAACCCTTTTATTCCATCCTCCATGATGATAGGCAGACCCTCCAATTGCATTCACAACTTAAGACACATATCCTGAGAAACAGGCAACTGAGATGAAAGCTGCTTCTCCTTGCTGACGCAACCAGAAATTGTATGGGTAAGGGGTGGAGCAGCTGCATGTGTTGATCAAGTGGGCATGTGCAGTTTTCTTACCTGCTAGATTCTGCAGATGCAGCAGGCAAGGAGACTAAAATTCTTCATTTTTCCAGGACAACTGTGGTGTCTCTCATTGGCTAAGAACAATGGAAGGCAGGAATTAGGGTTGCCAGGTCAGAAGCATCCCAAACCCTGAAATTTCAGGGGCGGGCCAGAGGAGGTACTCCTGAGTGATGTCAGGGGGTGCGCCTGAGTGATGTCACAGGGATGGGCCCTAGTGCTGCCATTAAGCATGATACATTAAGCATCAATCACAGTTGTTTAGAGCATACAATGAAAAAAAACATTTTTCTGATTGGAGATTAAGATAGAAATCTTAGCTAAAATATGAAGCCCGGGTAGCGAACATTTAATCTAGCCCATTTGCTTTCAGCAAGAAGGGTTTAAGTGCCCCCAGGCCAGTCACCAGAAGGCCATTGTAGGAAGAAAGGAGCCTAGTGTTGTGGAGATGTTAGATGGGAACACTCAGGAGTAAAGATGGATGTCCCCGAAGGCAGCAATTCTAAACACACTTACTAATGGACTAAGCACCATAGAACTCAACAAGACTTACTTCTGAGTAGATATAGTATGGATTGTGATGTTGGTAAACCTTGACTATGGATCCTCTGCAAAGACATCCATATCCAAACAGGGTTGGGAACCCCCTGCCTGCAGTGCCCTGCCCGTATCTTTTAACATGGCTGCTCCAAAATTCTTAACAGATTTGACCCTTCAGAAAGAGGTCTGAGAAATGAGTAAGAGTAAGAAGATTCTCTACCCTTTCTGTCTACCCTGTGGGCTGCTATAAACTCACTTTGACAGCCAACCCAATTCCAGTGAGCAATAATGGACAGAGAGAAAACACAAATGGTTTGGTCTACTTTCATAGGCAGCAGCTTGGTAACAGTTGCAGCCACACTTCCAAATATGTGAATTCTCTTTTACCACTATTGGGCAAACTGTCATGCAACCAACAAGGTGCATCACCAGTGGGTTTAAGGGGGTTGCCCTGAGCACATGGGACCACTGCTGTTGCTTCTGTGGCTGTAACAGAGCGAGGTTAAACATAAGTGAAATGCAAATAGAAAGAACAACAACACAAAAGGCAGTAACACTTTCCTAAATGCAATACCATACCAACCACAAGATTCCTATGAGTAAGGCAGAAAACTCAGCATCCCACAACCAGTCAGGATTCATAACCAAAAACCCAAACTAAAAAAATCCTAGCAGCCAGTCAGCCAAGGTCACAGAAATCCCCATGCAGCACAACCTGACCTGGGGACTTCAGTTAACGCAGAATGCTGCAGCACGATGGCTGACATGAGTGAGATCCTATCAGCACATTACAGCTCTGCTCTGAAATCGGCATTGGTTGCTGATTTGCTACCAGGCCAAGTTCAAGCTGTGCTTTCCATGTTATGGGTGCCACATAGTACTTGTTCTGCTCTTGTAAGAAATCAGTCCTTTTGTGTGGCAGCACCTATGCTTTGGAACTCCTTGCCTATTGACATTAGGCAGATGCCTCTTTTCAGCACCTGCTAAAATCAGTTTTCTTGAGGCAAGCCTCTCCAGGCATGTAGAAGCTATTGTGTTTTTAAATTTGTTTTTAACTCATTGTTGGTTTTATTATTTTGAACTTTTAAAAATATCTGTTCTTAACGCTTTTGCCAATAATTTTATTGTTTTAATTCTTTCTGTAAACCGCTTTGAGATTTTTTTACAAAAAAGTGGTATATAAATGTTGTAAATAAAAATACATCAATAAATGTTGGAGTCACTGTGGCCCTTGAGCCTCTTCCCACTTTTAGGAACCAAGGAATCTGCCTTATACTGACTCAGGCCATTTCATACCATCTAACTCAGTACTCATGACATGGACTAGCATTGGCTCTCCAGGATTCCAGGCAATAATCTTTTCCAGGAATTGAATTTTGGACCTTGTATGCAAAGCATATGTCCTACCGATGAGCTACAACCCTCGCCGTTTAAAAAAGTATCTTTTAAAAAATTTCTTTGCAATTCACTCTTGAATGCACATCATATCTAGGGCAGATCCACACCATTTATTTATAGCACATTAGACACCCATTTGAAGCACATGAATCCCACCACAGAATCATGGGGATTTTCATTTGTTAAGGGTGGTGAGAACTATAACTGTGAGGGGGAAACTACACTTCCCAGGATTCTTTAGAGGAAGTCATGTGCTTTAAATGTGAGTTGGATGTGCTTTAAATGTGTTGATCTACTTAATCAACTTTGCCTGCATGTAAATCGTTTTAATTAATTTTTCAAAATGGAAATGTGCTATAAAGTGTGCTGGGTGACCATGTGCTACTCACCATCTCTCAGCCTATCCTCCCCTCAGGATGAAAACAACAGAGTACCATGGCCACCCCAAGGAAGAACAGCACACTTAAAATGTAGAGGAAAAAATCATCTACAACCATAGTGTGAAATCAAATACTTATTGGGACACAGTATGAAGAAATATTTATATAAACATGACTATCAAATATGTTTATTAATTACACAATCTGTAAAGATATTTATAGTGCAATCCAATGTTTGTTTACTCAGAAGCAAGTTCCAATGTATTCAATGGGGCTTACTAAACTGGGAAGTGTGCAGAGAACTACAGCCTCAAGTGATAAGGAACTTGTTCTTTCAACAAGCCTTTTAAGTTGAGACCTTATCCCAGTCTGAGTCTGTGTTGGAATTGCTTTTTAATATGTTTTAAGCCTTTTCTTTTTTTAAAAAAATTTTTTTAAGCTTTTTAAAAATGTTTTCAAAGATATTTTAATAGATTTTAAAGTCTGTTTTTTATGATGTTTTAAAGTGCTTTTAGTACTTTTGTTTCCCGTCCTGGGCTCCTACTGGGAGGAAGGGCAGGATATAAATCAAATAATAAATACACTTCATTCATCCAACCCAAAATTCAGAATCATGCCTCTTTAGGCTGTTTTCCAACTGTTTATTCTTGCTTTATGGTTATTGGATTTTGGGACGGTGTAAAAGCCGGAAAGGAACGGAACAGGCCGGAACGGGCCCTTTATAAAAGAAATTGATGCCAAAAACACTGGGATGTGTTAGAGATACTTGAGAACAACATTTAGGAACAAAAACCATTCCAATAGCATTTTTGATTAACCCTTTAACAACCAAAATGCCCTCCGGAACAGAATGAAACAGCCCGGAATGGCGACTTCCCAGCAAGCCAGACCTCCAAAATTCACCAGTCCCACATGATTACATGGGATGCATGCAATAAGACACAAAACTTCCACGAAAACCACGTTCCGATACCCGTTCCGGGCTATAATACGCTTTTACGTAAAACAGCCCGGAACGGCGACTTCCCAGTCAGCCAGACCCACCAAATTCACCAGTCCCACATGACTATATGGGATTCATGTAATAAGACACAAAACGTCCACGCAAACCACGTTCTGATACCCGTTCCGGGCTATAATACGCTTTTACGTAAAACAGCCCAGAACGGCAACTTCCCAGTGAGCCAGACCCACCAAATTCACCAGTCCAACACGACTATATGGGATGCATGCAATAAGACACAAAAAGTCCGCGCAAACCACATTCCGATACCTGTTCCAGGCTATAATATGCTTTTACGTAAAACAGCCCGGAACGACGACTTCCCAGTGAGCCAGGCCCACCAAATTCACCAGTCCCACATGTTGCTGCCTCTCCTTTTGTTGGGAAATGGGAGATAACACAGGATGACCCAGGAACCTCTGGGGTGATCAGCAATACCCTTTCTTGCTGTTTGTACATCCACTAATCAGCACTATTGGTGCTGCTACCAGGTTGCGAATGGCTGGTGAATTGGGGAGAGAGAGAGAGACTGGAGGGGCAAGTCGGCTGGCAGAAGGGGGAGAGAAATTGAATTTGCCTTCTGTGAAATAGATGTGCTATCAGAAGGAAAAAACCGGGTCCCAAGAAGTGCTCTTGTGTGCTTGGGCTCAGACACAAAACCTCCGTACAAACCATGTTCCGATACCTGTTCCGGGCTATAATACTATAAACAATATAGTATATTGTTGTTTTTCTTTCCTAGCAAGGTTTTTGTAGTAAGCTATACTAGTATTGAATGCGACTATAGATAGCTTTTGGTGCTATAGAATAGTTGCAGTTTACTCTTCTTCCCAGTAGGGGCACTATAAGATCTGTTGGTTTCTGCAGAGACAGGATGATCCCTTCTTTTTTCAGACCAAAAAGGCAGCAGCCCAGGTATGCTATATTTATACTGTGGAAGTGGCTCAGTGGCAGCAAGTAGTGTCTTCTCTCATTACCTACAGCTGAAAAGCCATGAGTGTAGTATACATGCGTAAGTTTGAGCAACTTTCACCATTTGAAGCTCTTGAGATTTTGGAAAACCCAGTAGCAGGGAAAATATCAACTCTCCCAGCTGCTAAGCCAAAATATGGGCAGCTGTTTGTCTATAGCTACGAAGGCCACAAACATAAGAAAGATGACTGGAGATGTGATCAGTACAAATGGATTCAAAAAGGAAGGCATTTGTTGCCAAGGGGGGATCCTCTGGTACGAAAGATATACTTTCAAAGACGCAGAGCAAGTGTTGTTTCACAGATACGCATATGAAGTGCCTGATGGAAGTGTAGGCAGAGTAATTGTCCATTACCTTGGACAGGATGAGAGACCTGAACCATCTGTGCCTCATGGAAATATGAAAAAATATCCCATGAGATGTCATGTACATACCATGCCTTCTGTATCAGAACTTGGAAAGGTTACTTTTTTGAACTACAACTCCCATCGGCCCCAGCCAGCAGGGCCAGTGGATTGGGCTGATGGGAGTTGTAGTTCAAAAAAGTAACTTTTCCAAGCTCTGTTCTGTATTGTCAGAAGCTATGGGGCAGAAACACTTTGGCCTGTGCAAAGTTTACCAGCGTAAAATAGCAACAACAATAGTTTCAGCTGAACATATGAAAGTAATGCTGCCTAAAGATACACAACAAATAAAAAATAAACTGAAATATGAGGAACAGAAAAACAGAATCAGCCATGATGATTTATATGGTGTGTATGAACTTCACTATGCTCTGGAAGGGTTTGTATGTGAATTCACTCTTGTCCCTGAAGTGTCTGTAATTTTGGCACTTCCAGAAATTATTAGCATATTTGAAGAGGTGATAATGTTGAGCCAAACACACTTTTGTCTTATGACACAACCTTTCAGCTTGGAGACTTCTATGTGTCACCTTTAATTTTCCAGTGTGCTTTCTTTGAGGAGAACCCAGCAATCCCTTTGATAAGTGCACAACAAATGTGCATGAGCGGTTTTTTTTATTTATAGGAAAACGTGTGCCCAAGATCAACGATGATTCCACTGCGATAGTCACAGACAGAGAAGCAGCCATAGTGCATGCTATTGATAAAGCTATTCCAGGCTGTGCACATGTCCTTTGCTGGAACCATATTATAAAAGATGTGGAATTCTGTGTCTCTGCACATGAAGGAGGGAAAGGTGATCGGAAAGTTTACACCAACAATATTCTTCAGCTTCTGGATAGTGAGAGTGAAGAGGAGTTTCTGAAATTGCTGCACAAATTGAAAGTGAAGTGGAGTGCAGGCTTCCTCAACTATTTTGATCAGAAGCTGAGAAAAGTTGTTATGACAAACTGTGGAAGATGGCTGTTGGAAAAAAGGGGATCTATAAGGGAACCAGTGGCATTACCACAAATATATCTGAAAGCATGAAGGAACTGAACATGGATGAAATGGTTTTGGTTTTTTATTTCCTTCAGACATATTACCTAAAAGAAATTTTAAGAGGGTTGTGTGGAATTGGAAATTACCACCTCTTAGCAGAACATAATAGCAGAAAATTAAATCCTGATACTACACAGTTTCCTGTAGACTGTGTCCCTGTAGATGACACTGTGCATTTCATAAAGCAGGGAAAGATGGACACAGACCATGTGCCTGAACTTCAAAGAAAAGACCGTAAATCAAAGACTATGGAAGGTCTAGCAGATTTAATTGTAAAGCAAAACCGCATATTCTTACAAGCACAGTTGGCTGTTTCCTTATCGGAGGTTTACATGAGAAGGAATATGTGGTGAAATTATTTCCAAAAGAAACATGCTGTTGCAACAGTTCCAGGACATGCTACCGTATTATGGCAGCACAGATGTCTGTAGGAAAAAGTCTTCATCGGACAAAGGTAATGTATTCTCTGAAGAAATTGAGGATGAGTGGACGAAAAGGAAAATCTGGAAGAAAGAAACCTAGACAAAAAGATGAGTTAACCATATTGGCTGCATCAGATTCCCTTCTGATGCACGGTTATACTACAACTGATGCCTCCCAAGAGAGAAATGAGAAAAATGAAAATCAAGCTGCTAGCAAGGAAAGGCAATTATCATCCTTTGCCTTTGATCTTGAGCAGGAAGCGCCATATTTTTCAAGTACCCCTCAAAAACCTACTCAAGGAAAGCTGATGGGGAAAAAAGAACATGTTCCATGGGAATTATAACATGCTATCCACGCATGAGAAATTCAACCATACAAAGGGTCTACATCAATGCAGATGACATGAAGTCTCTTCTGAATCAAAACTGGCTAGTTGACACTGTAATTGAGGGATTCCTAATTACTAGAACAAATCTAGAGACTGTGACAAGTACAGATGTTGATGTGTGTGTCTTCAGCCCATTTATTATGCGGTCCATGGAATTACAGGGATACACAACAAGTGTTCATAACTTTGGCACAAACTTGGATGTTGTGATGAAGGACATCTGGCTCATCCCCACCAATGTACACAGTTCTCATTGGGTACTAATGATTGTGTTCTTCAAGTGGAAAATTATTCTGTATCTTGATTCCAAACATGGCATCTCCACCAAGTACACCGACATGGTGCAAACATTTATAGAGATGCAGCCAGCTTCAGCAATGAATTGGTCAGAGTGGATCATTCATGCACCTCTTGACATACCAGTTCAAAAGGACTCTTCCAACTGTGGGGTGTTTGTATGTCTGTTTGCACATGTATTGTGCAGTGGCTCTCCAATCCCCTTCCCAGTAGACATGGTCCCTGTACAGCAGCGGATTGCTACGGAACTGCTCAGCAAGAATGCATTACTTCCACAACCAAGTGCAACTCAGAGACAGCAGCAGAGAACAAAGAAACAAATAAATCAGAAAGTCATGAACAATTTCAACACTCCTGTCTCAAGAAATATGCCTAAAAGATCATTGTCTACAATTGCATTCTTCAGCAGTACAACAGTATTATAATTCATCTTGGTCATTGTATTTAATGGGTAATCTGTGCAAGAAACCCAAGGAAGACACAATGATTCTCTGCCAGGGAGTCTGTCAGGACTGGTACCATCTATCCTGCCTTGAGATCCAGAGCTTGGAAAAGTTACTTTTTTGAACTACAAGTCCCATCAGCCCAATCCAGTGGCCATGCTGGCTGGGGCTGATGGGAGTTGTAGTTTAAAAAAGTAACTTTTCCAAGCTCTGGATAAATCAAGCTCCTCATGCCATATTCAAATGTCCAAAGTGTTGTGACAAATGATGAATCCATGCCACAGGGAAAATGTTTTCCTCTATAACATGATCTTGTCTAATGTTATATGATTATTTTCAGTGTTGATAAATACTGTTCTCTACTTGAAATGATCTTGCACAAAAGAGTACATTTCTGTTCTATTTATTTTGCAAAATATTTACAAAAATATTGGTTCAGTTGCTGCTATTTATATTATGTTACATTTATATCCTAATGTTGTTTTAGAATATATATATATTTACACATATGTATATACATTGTTTTACTTCTTGCTATGTGTGTTTATTTTTTACAGGATTCATATTTTTTCCAAAGAATATAGCTAATGATGCTATATGTTAAAATATCTTTAGAAGAATGAAAAATCATTACAGTATTTCAGAACTACTCTGTATAGTTATATTTATTTACTTGTGTCATCGTAGCCGTATATAGAACAGGTGTGCTAAACCTTTTCTGGGTGGAGGAATGGATGCTTGCCCCACCATTTTGTAGGCCAGATAATGTCAGAGGGACTGACCTCAACCCTGACATCTGATTGCTTTGTTTTGTGATTTTGTTGATATACACTGGTACAGTGGTGTGGCATTTTTGGCAAAGGAGGTGGTACAACAACAACAACAACAACAACAACAATAATAATCCCCAATGTAAATAGCAGGTGCAGGGACTAAAGCCCCCATGTCAGGACCCCACTAGGGATCAGCTGCCCTGCACCTTCAATTTAGTGTTGCAAAGCTCATCGTGCAATTGTTTATTGCATGATTGGTATCTCATCTAGTTTGGCCCTTAGACTGGAAGTGGCTGTCCAAGGTCCTGTTCTCCAGCCTTCTTGCCTGAGAGCCTTTTGACTGGAAAGCTCTTCTGCCTCCACCTCATGCGCTCTGCCCAATGAGTAGGAGTCCCTCCCACAGGTTCCAGACTTTACTAACCTTGATTTTGAAAGTAGTTGTGTCAGAAACTCATTTCACAGAAAGCAAACTGGTGAGGTTTGGCCTAGAACTTGAATACAAGGCAGAGGTGGAGTCTGAGCCCAAGCACACAAGAGCACTTCTTGGGACCTGGTTTTTTCCTGTGATAGCACATCTATTTCACAGAAGGCAAATTCAATTTCTCTCCCCCTTCTGCCAGCCGACTTGCCCCTCCAATCTCTCTTTCTCTCTCTCTCCCCAATTCACCAGCCATTCGCAACCTGGTAGCAGCACCAATAGTGCTGCTTAGTGGACCTACAAACAGCAAGAAAGGGTATTGCTGATCACCCCAGAGGTTCCTGGGTCATCCTGTGTTATCTCCCATTTCCCAACAAAAGGAGAGGCAGCAACATGTGGGACTGGTGAATTTGGTGGGTCTGGCTCAGTGGGAAGTAGCTGTTCCGGGCTGTTTTACGTAAAAGCATATTATAGCCTGGAACAGGTATCGGAATGTGGTTTGCATGGACGTTTTGTGTCTTATTGCATGCATCCCATATAGTCGTGTTGGATTGGTGAATTTGGTGGGTCTGGCTCACTGGGAAGTTGCCGTTCTGGGCTGTTTTACGTAAAAGCGTATTATAGCCCGGAACAGGTATCAGAACGTGGTTTGCGTGCACGTTTTGTGTCTTATTGCATGAATCCCATATAGTCATGTGGGACTGGTGAATTTGGTGGGTCTGGCTGACTGGAAAGTCGCCGTTCTGGGCTGTTTTATGTAAAAGCGTATTATAGCCCGGAACGGGTATCGGAACGTGGTTTTCGTGGAAGTTTTGTGTCTTATTGCATGAATCCCATGTAATCATGTGGGACTGGTGAATTTGGTGGGTCTGGCTGACTGGGAAGTCGCCGTTCCGGGCTGTTTTACGTAAAAGCGTATTATAGCCTGGAACGGGTATCGGAACGTGGTTTTCGTGGAAGTTTTGTGTCTTATTGCATGAATCCCATGCAGTCATGTGGGACTGGTGAATTTGGTGGGTCTGGCTGATTGGGAAGTCGCCGTTCCAGGCTGTTTTACATAAAAGCATATTATAGCCCAGAATGGGTATCGGACCGTGGTTTGCATGGATGTTTTGTGTCTTATTGCATGAATCCCATGTAGTCATGTGGGACTGGTGAATTTGGTGGGTCTGGCTGACTGGGAAGTCGCCGTTCCGGGCTGTTTTACGTAAAAGCGTATTATAGCCCGGAACGTGGTTTTCGTGGAAGTTTTGTGTCTTATTGCATGCATCCCATGTAGTCATGTGGGACTGGTGAATTTGGTGGGTCTGGCTGATTGGGAAGTCGCCGTTCCATGCTGTTTTACATAAAAGCATATTATAGCCCAGAATGGGTATCGGACCGTGGTTTGCATGGACGTTTTGTGTCTTATTGCATGAATCCCATGTAGTTGTGTGGGACTGGTGTATTTGGTGGGTCTGGCTGATTGGGAAGTCGCCGTTCTGGGCTGTTTTACATAAAATAATAATAATAATAATAATAATAATAATAATAATAATTAATTTGTGTGTCGCCTATCTGGCAGATAGCCACTCTAGGCAACGTACATTAAAATGAGATAAAATACAATAATATCAAATGCAGTCACGTTAGTCTCAATAAATAAAATACTGGACAGTCATCAATACATTTATAAAATATTTACATTTGCAGCATATAATAGATGACAAAATCATGGAGATTAACCCATCCCAAGGATCTCAAAGGCCTGTTGAAATAGCCACGTCTTCAGGGCCTTGCGGAATACATCCAGGGAAGGGGCATGTCAAAGATCAAACGGGAGGGAGTTCCATAGAGTGGGGGCCACCACAGAAAAAGCCCTCTCCCTAGTACCCACCAACCTAGCTGTTTTGGTTGGTGGGATTGAGAGAAGGTCTTGCGTGGCTGATCTGGTCGGGCAGCATAATTGGTGGCAGTGGAGGCGCTCTTTCAGGTAAACTGGGCCGAAACCATACAGGGTTTTAAAGGTTAATACCAACACCTTGAATCGGGCCCGGAAAACAACCGGCAGCCAGTGTAGATCAAATAACACCGGCGTAATGTGATCACGGCGGCGGCTGTTGGTAAATAAGCGCGCCGCTGCATTCTGTATAAGTTGCAATTTCCGGGTCGTTTTCAAGGGTAACCCCACGTAGAGTGCATTACAGTAGTCCAATCGAGAGGTGACCAGGGCATGTACCATGAGTGGGAGCTGTTGAACAGGGAGGTAGGGTTGCAGCCTACGTATAAGATGTAATTCATACCAAGCTGCCCGGCTCACAGCCGAAATCTGAGCCTCCATGGACAGCTTGGAATCAAGAATGACCCCGAGGCTGTGGACCTGGTCCTGTAGGGGCAACCTCACCCCGCCAAACACCAGGTCAACATCTCCCAACCCTCCCTTGTCTCCCACAAGTAGTACCTCGGTCTTATCAGGGTTCAGTTTCAGCCTGTTCCTACCCATCCATCCACTCACGGATTCCAGGCACTTGGATACGGTCTCAACAGCCCTCTCCGGTGAAGATTTAAATGAGAGATAGAGCTGAGTGTCATCCGCATATTGGTGGCACTGCAGCCCAAATCTCCTGATGATCACTCCCAGCGGCTTCACATAGATGTTAAATAGCATGGGAGAGAGGATAGAACCCTGTGGCACACCACAATTGAGAGGCCAAGGGTCTGAAACCTCATCACCCAATGCTACCTGTTGACGCCTATCGGAGAGAAAGGAATGGAACCACCGTAAAACCGTGCCTCTCAGATGCAACCCAATATATCTGGGTGCAGCAGCTACATTTTAGATTTTTGAGCAATTGTTGTGAGTTTTTAAAGCTTGATTGATTGTGCATGCTTAGAAACCTCCCCACAAGTGGAAACCTTGGCTTATTAGGCTGGTTTTTTTATTGCATGGACACTTTCTAAGCATGTTCCATTGAACCCATTTTAAGAATCCCTTCAGACCTTCATGCTAATCATGTGATGATCTAAAAAACAGCTGGCTGTTCAGGACATGGGGGGGGTGAAGGTGTGTGTGTTCACCCTGTCTCCACCCTCATGAAGAACATGGATTTCATTCTTGCAGCTTATGGAGGGAGAAAGCAGCAGCAGAATGGAGGTGAGTGGGAAAGAGTAAAAAAATGGGGGGGGAGCTTTGAAGGACTCTGCAATTTTTTAAAAGTCTACTTGGAAGTAAGTCCCATTGAGTGCAGTGGGGCTTACTCCCAGGTAAGTGGAATGGTGCTTCTGTGTGCTAGCAGTGAGCTTGAGGGAAGGAAGGTGGTAAAATGTCTACTCAGAAGTAAATGTTACTGAGTTCAGTGGGGCTTACTCCCAGGTAAGTGGAGTGGAGGTTCTGTGTGCTAGCAATGAGCTTCAGGGAAGGAAGGAGGAAAACTGTCTACTCAGAAGTAAATCCCATTGAGTTCAGTGGGGCTTACTCCCAGGTAAGTGGAGATTCTGTGTGCTAGCAATGAACTTGAAGGGAAGGAACGCGGTAAAATGTCTACTCAGAAGTAAATCTCACTGAGTTCAGTGGGGCTTACTTCCAGGTAAGTGGAGTGCTATTTTGAGAGAAGGGCAGAAGAGAGAGAAGGGGAAAAGATTCTGAGGGCTCGCACTGTAATTCTAAAAATGTCTACTCAGAAGTAAATCTCACTTATTCAATGGGGCTTCTTCTTGTTGTTGTTATGTGCCTTCACGTCAGCGACCTCCAGCAGCATCTCTCATGAACCACCCTGTTCAGATCTTGTAAGTTCAGGTCTGTGGCTTCCTTTATGGAATCAATCCATCTCTCGTTTGGCCTTCCTCTTTTTCTACTCCCTTCTGTTTTTTCCAGCATGATTGTCTTTTTTAGTGAAATGTGTCTTCTCATTATGTGTCCAAAGTATGATAACCTCAGTTTCATCATTTTAGCTTCTAGTGACAGTTCTGGTTCAATTTGTTCTAACACCCAATTAATTTTTACAAAATTAAATTTGATTACATTCATAGTACAATCCTAACCCCAAACCTAGTCTAAAGTAAATCCAATTCAGTTCAGTGGGACTTAGTCCCACGTAAGAAGGATTAGGATTCCAGCCCCTTAGAAGAAACAGTTGGGGGGGAGGGCAGAGAAAAGGAGGGGAGTTTGCCTATGTGTCTGCTCATGTTGTTGTGTTGGACTGCCTTCAAGTTGATCCTGACTTATGGCGACCCTATGAATAGGGTTTTCATGGTAAGCAGTATTCAGAGGGTGTTTACCATTGCTTTCCTCTGAGGCTGAGAGGCAGTGACTGGCCCAAGGTCACCCAGTGAGTTTCATGTCTGTGTGGGGATTCGAACCCTGGTCTCCCAGGGTCAGGAGTGATCTGTATTTATCTTGTGAACTTTGTTCATTTTTTGTCGGTGCCTTGACAAGTCTGAAATCATTTCAGCCAATTTAGTGAATAGTTACACCAATTAGAAGAAACTCAAAATTACACTACAGATTTTGGGGTGTATTTTTTTAAGCATGTTTCCTAGTGAATTGCAAATGAAGACCTGGAATGCAGATTGGTGAATTTGTGTTTCCCTATGCTTTTATGGTTGTTATAAATAAATATCTCACTCAATAAGGTTTATAGTTGATTACCAGCTTTTTTTTTACTGCTTTTAGAAATCGTCTAATCCCTAAAGCACTATTAAAATGGACAGACTTGAAGGATTTTCTCTTTCCCCTGCCTTGCATGTTTTGGTTTATTTAAAGGGTAATAAGATACAAACTTCAAAATATGCATGCAGATCTGTCCTATTGTGCTAAAAGGCTTTGAATAGTACTGCAGTTCAGTTCTTTGGATGCCTACTCAGATGTAAATATAAAGTTCAATAGGATTTCAGCCATAGCTAGATTATGATTAAGCTGATGAAAATAGATTTAAAAGAATCCTCATCAAATAGTATGCATTTATTTTGCGCATGTGTGTGTGTGTTTTAAAAAAGGTTTGTCTGCAATGCACACTTGTGATAAAATAATGACAAAATGCTTCACTATGCTTCACATTCTGCGGCTCACTGAGCCACATTTGGTTGTGAAATGGGCCTTTATAAAATTTTACAATGGAACAAGTCATTTGCAGCTGCACTCAGAAGCAAGACACAAGTATTGGATTGATGAAAAGCTGTAACTCTGAGGTTTAAAATGAGCAACTCACAATGCCACTTGAGCTGTGCAGGACTTTAATGCAGGTCCTCCTAACTTTTATGAAAAGAGGTGAACCAAGCCTTGTCCCAAGCAGCAAACATGATCTGCTTCCAGCCAGGCTGACCACACCTTTGGTGTTCAGGGAGGTGCTGCTCAATCATTACAGTCTAAGCTCACGACTTAGCATGTACGCTCCAGGCAAGCTTCAAAGGGGTTTCATGCACTGCCCAATGTGTTCCAAAGTCATCATGGGCACATCTTGGGTATAATATATCACAATAAAGCTGCCTTACTGATTTGCTTTGCTGCACTGCCCTGCTCAGTGTTGTGACTGACTGATTTAATAGAAAGCCCTCTCACGCCAATATTCCCCTTGGTGCAGCACAGAGTAGGTTAAAAAGTTTCCCACAGCCAATGAGGTTCCCAGTCAAAAAAATCCTACTTCCCCCCTGAAGTTACAAGTCTTAATTGTAATTGCTGCGCTGAGTCCAAAGACGGCCAGTAAGAGGCAGGGCTGGTTTGGTTAACATGCTACCAGCTTGGCTGATATTTAATCAGTTTAAGAAATTTTGCAATGGACTGAATGATAGTGTCAGGCATGCTCAGTAAGAACCAACTGTCAGTGTTCTAAAAGCCAGACTCACAGCTGCTTGGCTTGGCTAATCAGGGGGCCAAACCCACACCAGACTTGGATTTCACTTGAGACAGTCATGGCTTCCCCCAAAGAATCCTGGGAAGTGTGGTTTGTGAAGGGTGCTGAGAGGAGACTTCTATTCCACTGACACAGACTGGTTTAACAGTCAGCCACTCAGCACCCTTCACTAACTACATTTCCCAGGATTCTTTGAGAGAAGCCATGACTGTCCAAAGTGAAATAAAGGCCTGATGTGGATGTGGCCAGGGACAGCTTTGCTTTAAATTTGGGTGGGAGGCTACATGTGCCTGCTGTAGAATAAAAAGATGGGGAAAACACTGAAAAGCAATGATACTGTTCACAAGGTTTTCCATTTGGAAAGGAAAGGGGCTTCCCCTCTGCCCAGTGCCCACCCACCCAATATCCTCCCCTCCTCTTCCCCTCCCTGTCCCTCCCCTGGGTCAGTGTTGGACTATGACCTGGGAGACCAGGGTTTGAATCCCCACGCAGCCATGAAGCTCACTGGGTGACCTTGGGCCAATCACTGCCTCTCAGCGTCAGAGGAAGGCAATGGTAAAACCACCTCTGAATACCATTCAACATGAAAACCCTATTCAAAGGGTCACCATAAGTCTGGTCGACTTGAAAGCAGTCCATTTCCATTTTCAAATATGATTGCATAGAAATAAATCCCACTGAACTCAAGAAGTATGCAAATGATCAAACCCAACCTCCCTTCTCCTCCCTCCTATCCTCTCCCTCTTGCCCCTTTGCCCCTCCCTCCCCATTCACATCCCCTTCCAATCCCCTCCTCCCCCTCCCCTTCCTCCTCCCCATGGTCAGTTTTACCTATCTTAAGCATGATTGCATGGAAATAAATACCATTGAACTCTATAAGCATGCAAATGATCAAACCTGCCCTCCTCCCCCCTTCCTTTGCCCCCCTCCAATACGTTCCTTCCCACTCCCACTCCTCCTCACCCATGGTCAGTTTTTCCTATCCTAACCAAGATTGCATAGGAGTAAATCCCATTGAACTCAATAAGCATGCAAATGATCAATCCATTCTCAGCAAACTTGGACAGGATCCCATTTCTTACCTGCCGGATTGAAAAGCAGGGAAATTCCCTCATAGGCAAAAAACCTTGCGGTTTAAGAATGTACCTATAGCCTACAGATCTTTCTATCAAACTTTAAAAAGCAGGGAAATTGGGCAGCTATAGTGAATGCGGGTTGTAAACGCAAGGATTTGAAGGGTACAGGAGACACTGGGAGAGAGAAAGGGATGCACGGCAAAGCTCACGGTATATTAACGGAGAAATCCAATCAGGACAAAAGAGACTTCTGGTGTCTATATACCAACGTGCGGAGCTTGGGAAACAAGCAAGAGGAGCTTGAAGTCTTAGTGCATCAAGGCAAATATGACTTCATAGGGATAACAGAGACTTGGTGGGATGACTCCCATGATTGGAATATAGCCATTCAAGGATATAAATTCTACAGAAAGAACAGAAGCAACAGAAAAGGAGGGGGAGTAGCGTTATACGTCAAAGACAAATACACCTCTATGGAAATCCAAGAGAGCAAACAAAGTGGTCCGGTAGAGACCATTTGGGTAAAAATAAATGGAGAAACAAATAAAACCGACATGGTAGTAGGTGTCTACTACAGACCCCCTGGCCAAGAAGAGGTGGTAGATGAGGCCTTTCTCAAACAAATCTCTGAAATCTCAAGGAGGCAAGAAGTAGTAGTGATGGGGGACTTCAACTACCCGGATATCTGCTGGGAGACAAACTCTGCGAAGCACAAAGCCTCCAACAAATTCCTGATGGGCCTTGCTGATAATTTCCTCTTTCAAAAAGTAGAAAAAGGAACAAGGGGATCGGCAATCCTGGACCTGATCTTAACTAACAGGGACGAATTGGTCACGGGAATTAAAGCAGTCGGTACCTTGGGGGAAAGTGACCACATAATGCTGGAACTCGTGATTCTGGGGAAAGCCAAAGAAGAATATAGTAAAATATGGACCTTGGATTTCAGGAAAGCCGATTTTAGCAAGCTCAGGGAAATGATGGATAGGATCCCGTGGCTAGATAGACTAAAGAAAAAAGGAGCCCAAGAAGCGTGGGAGTTCATGAAGAACGTATTACAAAAAGCGCAATCGCAAACAATTCCAAAGAGGAAGAAAAACAATGTGGCTACACGGAAGACTGGTGGAGGAGGTAAAAATAAAAAAGAGCATGTATAAAGAATGGAAGGAAGGACGCATCACCAAGGAAGAGTACTGACGAGCGGCTCGGGCTTGCAGAAATAGCGTAAGGAAAGCTAAAACTCAGAATGAGCTGAGGCTGGCAAGGGAAGCGAGGAACAACAAAAAGGGGTTTTTCAGATATGTTCGAAGCAAGAGAAAGACCAAGGAAACGGTGGGACTGCTGCTCAGTGAGGATGGAAAAATGTTGACAGATAACAAGGAAAAGGCAGAACTGCTCAATGCCTATTTTGCCTCCATTTTCTCCCAAAAAGGCAACAGTGTGCAACCTTGCATCGGTAGCAATCTCAGTAAGGGGTCGGGATTGCAGTTCAAGATTGATAAGGAGATAGTCAGGAAATACCTAGTTAACCTAAATGAGTTCAAATCTCCAGGGCCTGATGAACTGCATCCCAGAGTATTGAAGGAACTTGCTGATGTACCCTCGGAACCTCTTGCCATCATCTTTGAGAAATCCTGGAGAACGGGAGAGGTGCCGGACGATTGGAGACGGGCAAACGTCCCGCTCTTTAAAAAGGGTAAAAAAGAAGATCTGGAGAATTACATGCCGGTCAGTCTGACTTCAATACCGGGAAAGATATTAGAACAGATAATAAAAGAGTCCATTGGCAACTATCTAGATGACAATGCTGTGATTAGTAGGAGCCAGCATGGGTTTGTCAAGAAAAAATCCTGTCAAACTAATCTCATCTCTTTTTTTGATCGGGTCACTAGCTTAGTAGATGGTGGAAATGCTGTAGATGTCATCTATCTAGATTTCAGCAAAGCGTTTGACAAAGTCCCCCACGACCTTTAGATTAGCAAACTGGTCAAATGCGGACTACATGGAAATACTGTCAGGTGGATTCACAACTGGTTGGAAAACCGTACTCAAAGAGTGGTCGTCGGTGGCTCTGCTTCGGACTGGAAGGAGGTTTTGAGTGGAGTGCCACAGGGCTCTGTCCTGGGGCCGATACTCTTCAACATTTTTATCAATGACTTAGATGACGGGGTGGAGGAAAGCCTTATGAAGTTTGCAGATGATACAAAACTGGGAGGGATAGCTAACACAATGGAAGACAGGAATAAAATCCAAAGGGACCTGGATAGACTAGGAAATTGGATTGAAATTAATAAAATGAAATTCAATAAAGACAAATGCAAGATTCTGCATTTAGGCCACAAAAACAAAATGCACGGGTACAGGATGGGAAATACCCGGCTTAGCAGTAGTGCGTGTGAGAAGGACCTTGGAATTGTAGTAGATCGCAAGTTGAACATGACCCAGCAGTGTGATGCTGCGGCAAAAAAGGCAAATGCGGTTTTGGGCTGCATAAACAGAGCTATAGTTTCCAGGTCGAAGGAAGTAATAGTCCCACTATATTCTGCATTAGTCAGGCCTCATCTGGAATACTGCGTTCAGTTCTGGGCGTCTCATTTTAAGAAAGATATAGACAAGTTAGAGCGGGTTCAGAAGAGGGCGACGAGGATGATAGCCGGTATGGAGAACAAGTCTTATGAGGAAAGGTTGAACTAACGTGGCATGTTCAGTCTGGTGAAGAGAAGGCTGAGGGGTGACATGATTGCACTCTTTAAGTACCTGAAGGGCTGTCACATAGAGGAGGGTACAGATTTGTTCTCTGCTGCCCCAGAGGGTAGGACTAGGTCTAATGGTTTTAAGTTGCAAGAGCGTAGATTCAGATTGGACATTAGAAGGAACTTCTTGACAGTAAGGGCGGTTTGGCAATGGAACCGACTGCCTAGGGTGGTGGTGGCATCCCCTTCGCTGGATGTCTTCAAGCAGAGGCTGGACAGCTATCTGCGGGAGATGCTCTAGCTGTGGATTTCCTGCTGTGAGCAGGGGGTTGGACTCGATGGCCTACAAGGCCCCTTCCAACTCTATGATTCTATGAATGCACCAGGGGAGCAGGAGACCTGACCTCCTCTCTGAAATATTGTACTACCCTACAAATTGGTCAAAATGCAAACACCATTTGGGTTGGTCTTTCACAGTCCAATCCACTTCCTGTGTACCTTGGAAGAATTTGGTAATATGTGCCTCTGAACATATGGTGAGTGGTGGCAACACCTGCCATCTCCAAAGATGGAGAATTATATTTTTGTATGTTTGTTGGTGTTCTTCTTACTTTGCTTCTTTCCTATGTTACTAATGTTTCTACAGAGAATCTAAACCAAAAAAAAATGTTCCCCTCCTTATTCATCCTAGAAATCTGTGTCAAATGCATTTTTATTAATTTCAAAGCCTTTTTATTGGTCATTGTCATGTGATGGTAATCTACAGAGAATCTAAACCAGAAAAGTTTTCCCCTCCTTACTCATCCTAGAAATCTGTGTCAAACGTATTTTTATTAATTTCAAAGCCTTTTTATTAGTCATTGTCATGTGATGGTGAAGACAGCCTTTTGTGTTTTATATTGGATGTTATGTCCTATTTCTATTTTGGGTGCATTAACAGTGGAATCTGAAACTGCAGTTTGATGTAAAATCAGACAGATTCCAATATGTTGCTACTTCAGCAATGACTCTAGCTGTTGGAAAAAAGAGGATGCATGCTTTCAGCCTGCTATGTTTAAACCACTTTATTTAAGGCAAGGTGTTCACGGTCAATTAAAAACATAGAGCACATCTACCATTTTGCTAGAATGTATTTCACCTCCCACTGTTTTATCATGTGCAAATTGAGACACTCCTGAGGTCCACTGGAGACTATTCTGCAGAAGTCAGTGCCATTATTATGTTTGGAGTTTTTTTAGTGTAAATTTTGCAAAGTGTTGCTGAACTTCACATATTCACAGAAATAGAAACAAAAGAAAATGATTTCCTATAGGAAGCTTCACTAAAATTGCAAAGGAAATCAAACATATTGAAAGTGACCATCTGAACTGTATCAACTGTCTTCATAATGTTGGTTCCTCCCTGCTAAAACAAGATCAGCACAGCACATGTCTTGTTTCTGTTATTTGGGCTGATTGCAGGTGTTGCCACCACTCACCATATGCTCAGAGGCACATGTTACCAAATTCTTCCAAGCTACACAGGAAGTGGATTGGACTGTGAAAGACCAACCCAAATGGTGTTTGCATTTTGACCAATTTGTAGGGCAGTCCAATATCTCAGAGAGGAGTTCAGGTCTCCTGCTCCCCTGGTGCATTCACTATAGCTGCCCAATTTCCCTGCTTTTTAAAGTTTGATAGAAAGATCTGTAGGCTATGAGTACATTCTTAAACCACAAGGTTTTTTGCCTATGAGAGAATAATTATACATAGCCAGCATGGATTTTTTGTATACCACAATGTTAAATTGAAAATATCCCCCATGCCATCCTCATACTTCCATAAGCTAATTTCAAAACAAAACCTTACAAAACTTATAGTCCTGAACTCAGAAACACTTGCTTAACAACCCTCTAAGTTTTCATGGCGATGCACAAAACACTCGGAGAGAATCAAGAGTTCAAAGTGTAAAACAAGAAAAAAACCTGAGACCCCTGTTGGACTTTTTCTGTCAGTGGTCTCTTAATTTGTTGAAATTAATTAAAAATCAGCCATATTCACAGAGTACCTGTAATCCTTTTACTGACCTTGCCCCATACTCTGACCTTTATCTTCTGCAGTTTAAAAGTTAAAAAAAATGCCTAGCTGATTCTTAATTAATTTAAGAAATTTAACTTCATAGCCAATGACTGGTATTTGGGTTGATTGCAGGTGTTGTCACCACTCACCATATGCTCAGAGGCACATGTTACCAAATTCTTCCAATCTACACAGGAAGTAGATTGGACTGTGAAAGACCAACCCAAATTGTGTTTGCATTTTTACACATTTGTAGGGCAGTACAACATCTCAGAGAGGTCAGGTCTCCTGCTCCCCTGGTGCATTCACTATAGCTGCCCAATTTCTCTGCTTTATAAAGTTTGATAGAAATATCTGTTGGCTGTAGGTACATTGTGAAACCGCAGGGTTTTTTGCCTATTAATATTTGTTCTGCTCCTCCAGTGGTAAGGCAGATTACCAATCAAAATACTTAATTATATCTAATTACATTAAATGCTTGCTTATATCTCATTTGAATCCATGGTTCCTTCCACAGGATCCTACTGCCAAAGCATTTGCTCCCTAAATTTGGCTTTCAACCTATTTGTTTTTTGTTTGTCTCTTCACACACCAGACTGACAGCATAAAAGTCATTAAAACTCCATATAAAAAATAATAAACACAGTTCTTAACAATGTTCATCCAAGAATATTCCAAAAAGGACAAATTCAACCCACCTCACAAGCAGATGAGCACTAAAAAGCCCCCAAAATCTAACACAGAGGTTACAAGAGCATAGACAACAACATCCGAAGGGATAAAATCCCTGGGTCAGTCCTTGCGCCTCAGACTAACCTACTTCACAGGGTGTTTGTGAGGATAAAACGTATGAAGGAATCATGTGCTGCCCTTGGAGGAAAGGTGGGATGTAAATTTTCAATAAATTAATTAAATAACACTAAAGAAATTGTTGAGGGTTGTTGCAGAAACATTCCCCGTGGTAGGCTAGTTGGTCCAGGGCACCAGAACACAACAAGGGTTATGGGCCCAGCTTACTACAAGCTCTGAAGTATAGCGAGTTCCAGAGGAAGCAAGAAGCCAAGGAAACCAGGTCTGTGTTACCTACAGCTACACTGAGGCGAGATGGCAACGTCTGGAAGCTCGTCACTACCCTTGGAGAGACTGAACAACACCAACTATGCTTACTGGCAAGTAAAGGCAGAAATGCTGCTTGTAAAGGAGGGAGTATGGCACACTGTGTCTCAGGACTGTCCCTCCAAACCCCCATCACCAGAGTGGGTGAGAGCAGAGGAAAAGGCAAGGGCTTTGCTCATATTATCTCTGGAAGACTCTCAATTAATTAATATGAGAGGACTAACTAATGCAAAAGATGTTTGGACTGCCCTTAGACGAGCAAACACAAGAGATACAGCAGGCAGCAGAGTATTACTCGTGAGGAGGTTGTATCAAGCTCGTTATAAAGAGGGCGAGGCAATGCAAACACATATAGAGACAATGCTGAGGTTATTTGCAGAGTTAGAGGACTTAAATGTGCACCACACGCCTCAACAAAAGGTGTACATAATTCTTTCAACTCTAAATGAGTCATGGGATACAATAATAAGTGCAATTGAAACCTTACTAGACCGAGAGCTGGATGTAAATTACTTGACTACAAAGCTGCTGCAGGAAGCTGAGCGGAGACAAGAGAGAAGCAAGCAAGGCAGCAGAGAAAAGAAGGAACAGACTGAAGCAGGTAGCAGGGCGTATGGGCAGAGACGATGTCACAAGTGTGGTTCCCCTTCCCACCTACGCAGACAGTGCCCAGTAGGAAAGATGGAGGAAAAGAACAGCAGACAGAGTTCTGGTCCATTTACAGTGCATAACGTGAGTGGAGGAAGAATGCAGAAGGAAGAACAAGACAGCACGTTGTGGGTCCTTGACTCAGGTTCAACAGCTTTTCTCTCCAAAAATGCTGAACTGTTCCAGAAGCTTACCCCTGCACAACAGCAGAACGTCTTCCTTGCAGATGGAAGCAGCAGGGAAGTTAAAGGGGTAGGGGCAGTGTATTTCAATTGTCTGAATACTTTAGTTACAAACGTACTGTATGTGCCAAGTTTGGAACACAATATCATGTCAGTAATGAGGTTAAATGACATGGGGTATAATGTATGTTTCAATAGCAGAAAGTGTGAAATCAGAAAAGAAAATATATGTGTAAAGGGTAAGGTGCACAAAGCATTATTCATGATTGAAAGCAAGGAAGTGAAAAAGGTTAATGTGATTGAAAACAAATATCCATATGAGCAATGTATTCACAATTACCATAGAAGGTTTGGGCATGTAAGTTTTGGAGCATTGGTTAAAACTCAGAAACACAGTGCAGACTTGCAATTTAAAAGCTGTCCTGAATATATAAGCTGTGAAATATGTAATGAATGGAAAGCCACAGCTGCTCCAATAAACAAAGAAAGGAAAACCAACACCCAAAGGCCATTTCAATTGCTACATATGGATTTGGTAGGACCATTTAAACAAACTAAGGGCCAAGCCAAATTTTACCTCGTCCTGGTGGACGACTTTACTAGGTACTCATTTGTTTATTTGTTAAAGAACAAAGCTGAGGCTGCTGAAAAGCTTAAACACCATATAACATGGGTGGAGGCAAAATATAAAACGAAAATAGCAGGAATTAGATCAGACAGAGGGGGAGAGTTTCTGTCTGAGCAACTGCAAAGGTTTTTATTTGCCAGAGGCATTAAACATGAACTCACGTCCCCATTTTCCCCTCATCAAAATGGAATAGCCGAGAGGAGGAACAGGTATTTACAGGAGACTATGAGGGCAATGCTGGCAGACTCCCCTTTGTCAAGAGATTTTTGGGGTAAATGTATTCTGTATGCGAATTATATTTTGAATCGTATGTTTGCTAGTTCTGTGCAATGCACTCCTTATGAAATGTTAAACGGGCAAAAGCCAAGCTTAAAGCATATAAAAAGATTTGGTTCTATTTGCTGGGTGCATGTGCCAAAACCACAAAGGAAAGGGAAACAAGGTCCCAGGGCACTGAAAGGATTCTATCTAGGGTTTGAAGGGGCGTCCCATCGCGTTTGGCTCGCTAAGGAACAGCGTCTTGTGGTCACAAGAAGCGTAATAATGCAGAAGCAGGATTGGGAGCATTGTGGAAATAGCTATGAATCAGTGGAACTCAGGGTGCTGCCGGAGGGCGAGGTAGCTATTCCCCCAGTAAACGAGGAAATGCATAAGCCAATAGCGTCAGGTGGGACTGCAGACAGTAGACAAAGTACTATGGATTCACCCACACTCAGGAGATCTAAACGATCCAATTTAGGACGACCTCCGGATAGGTTTGCAGTGAATGCTATCATGCATGATCCACTGGAACCAACTTCTTATGAGGATATAGCCCAATTACCCAGTCTAGAACAGCAGAAATGGAAAAACGCCATGCAGGAAGAACTGCAAGCAATGGACAGAAATAAAACATGGGAACTGCAAAGTCTCCCATGTGGTAGAACAGCTATAGGATGTAAGTGGGTGTACAAGATTAAAAGGAACAGTGAAGGGCAAGCGGAACGCTATCGTGCTCGGTTAGTAGCCAAAGGGTTCCATCAAAGATATGGTCAGGATTACGATGTGGTATTCGCTCCTGTTGTTAAACACGAATCCATAAGAGTTATGTTGAAAATAGCAGCTACTAGGGGCATGGAGGTGTTTCACTACGACGTCGATACCGCATTTCTTTATGGGGACCTTAATGAAACCATATATATGGAACAACCCCCAGGCTATCATGTAAATAACCCCAACGGTTTGCTGTCTGCGGAAATCCCTCTATGGATTAAAGCAGAGCGCCAGATGCTGGAACCACAAACTAAATACCATTTTAACTTAAATGAATTTCAGGCGAAGTAAAGCAGATCCCTGCCTGTACATTCAAGAAAGGGAAGAGGGCAATTCCTTTTGTTTGGTGTTCGTGGACGATATTTTGTTTATATGTCACAGCATGGCAGAGGAAAAAGCGTTTAACAGGCAGTTACAAAACCATGTCAGGATAAAATGCCTTGGTCCTGTGAAACACTACCTGGGAACAAAGTTACAAAGAAACAACGATGGGAGTTTCGTTTTACATCAAGCTCCTAAGATAAGGCAGGTGTTATATGAGTGCAACATGTCTGACTGTAAACCTGTGAGTACACCCATGATAGTAGATTACCAGAGGGAACAAGACAGTAAGGCACTGCAGGATCCTAGTGTATACAGGAGTATAGTAGGCAAACTTCTGTATATAGCAAAGGTATCCAGACCGGATATCAGCAATGCTGTTGGCATTCTCGGACGCAGAGTTGAGAAACCCACTGACTATGATTGGCTTGGAGTGAAACGGATATTACGATATTTAAAGGTTACGTGTGAAATGAAACTACTATTGTCAAACTCTGGTGGAAAAACCCTTGAATGTTATACAGACGCTGACCACGCAGCAGACCCCAGTAGTAGGAAATCCACCACTGGAATAGCAATAATGCTGCAGGGTTCATTAGTCGATTGGACAAGCCGAAAACAATCTGTTGTAGCAGTGTCAAGCACTGAGGCAGAATATATCAGCTTGTCGGCAGTGTGTAACGAGATAGTATGGTACAATTGTTTATTACGAGAAATTGCTTTACAAATAGCCATTACAAATGCCATACCTAGTATACGAGGACAACCAGGCATGCATCCACATGGCTACGGCAGAAAATAACACAAAAAGAACAAAGCGTGTTAGTGTGCGGTTTCACCATGTGAGAGACTGTATAAAAACAGGGTTAATCATATTGAAGTATTGTGAAACGACCAACATGGTCGCTGATGTCCTGACAAAGCCATTGTGTTCAGAAAAACATGGAAACCTATGTAAACGCATGGGACTTGTGTAAGAGGAAATGTGTATGTATGTACCATGTATTGTAAAGTATTGTAAATCATGTATTGCAACATAGCCCTGCAACCCCGGAGAATGGGTGGGGGCTGTTGAGGGTTGTTGCAGAAACATTCCCCGTGGTAGGAAGGGGTTAACAATGTAAGGCCACACAGCTGCGGCTAATCAGTTGGCCGGGCATAAAGCCCACAAGCACTGAACAGATTGTGTGGGGGGTAATAGGAGATAAGCAATGTTTGTTGGAGTGTTGGATAAAGGTTTTGTGTTTAGCAAACAACTCTGGGTTCGTGTTTCTTTTGCTGAAGGGCTTGTAGTTCCGCACTGTGTCCTGGGCAACAAAGGACAGCTGGCTAGTTGGTCCAGGGCACCAGAACACAACAGAAATATGCCTCTGAACATCTGCAGAATACATTTACCTCACCACACAATGCTCTCTCATATTTCTTTAAGAACATAACATGGGAGCCCTGCTGGATCAGGCCAAAGGCCCATCTAGTCCAACATCCTGTTCTCACAGTAGCCAACCAGATGCCAATGGGAAGCCAGCAAGCAGCGCATGAGAGCAACAGCATTCTCCCCACTTGTGACTCCCAGTAATTGGTATTCAGGTCTATCCTACCTCCAACAGTGGAGGTAGAACATAGCCATCGTGGTTGCCAACCACTGATAGCCTTATCCCCCATGAGTTGGTGGCCATTGCATCATCTTCTGGGAGTGAGTTTAATAATTATGTTTATATCCCACCCTTCACCCAGGGCAGTGTACATGGTGCTTCCTCCCAATTTTATTCTCACAATAACTCTGTGAAGGAGGTTATGACAGGGCTCAAGTCTCCCAATGAAATTTATGGTTGAGGAGGGTTTTGAACCAAAGTCTTCTCATCAATGTCCACACTCTAACTGCTACACCACACTGGTTCTTTAAGTTTAAGAGTCAAGCCTGCTAAACTAAAAGGTACAGCTTCCACATGGGCTAATGCCTCAGCACCTCTTTATATATATACACACAGAGAGAGAATTCCACTGTTGTTTTCGTTTTCAACACATCACTTTCTTTTTCAGCATGCCTTCTGGCTTTGCTTTCCACATAGCACTTTATATTAATCTTGCCCTGAATTCCATCTTCTTGATGACAAGGCTGACTCGTCAATCCACCCAAACTCATTCTGGATTCTAATCCTGACCTCCAAAATGTAATGCAGTGCAATCAATGCCAGCTTTGCTATGGCTGTGCATTTGATAAGGCTCTTCTCTGCTCCGTTATCCAAGCCCTTCATGAAAGCACTGAACAGCTCTAGACCATGATGAACCCCTTTGTAGGAACTATCTGTTGGCTTCCTCCTTGTTTGATTACTGCCCTACTAATATTTACTGTGGGGGTGTGAAAAAACTCCATTTTCTATAGTCAATCATTTAGTGGCCCTATCCTGTCCAAATTTTCTCTGGACCAGATCACAGAAAATCCTAGCATCTGGTCATCAGTTGTGGCTGGCCTTCTGCCTCCTGAATCTGGTCCAGTCTACACATGCAGCAGAATGAGGAGGTAGGAGGGAGATCTTAGTTTTGAATTATCCCCTATGTTGAGAACTCCCTGTAAGTAGAAACCTAGCACCGAAGGGGCAAAGCTAGATGAGGAAATTTCTCTCCATTGTGTTGGAGTGGC
Organism: Rhineura floridana; assembly: GCF_030035675.1. Lineage (NCBI taxonomy): Eukaryota > Metazoa > Chordata > Lepidosauria > Squamata > Rhineuridae > Rhineura > Rhineura floridana. The sequence goes on from NC_084482.1 coordinate 8,851,752, forward strand.
TTTTTCTCTTTTCTAGGGAGTTTTGCATACAGAATATTTTCTTAAAATGAGATATCCCATCTGTAGTCTGAAGTGGGACAGTCCATTTGTCATGGCCCTCACCTTCAAGGGCCTGCAATATCCCAAGGAAAACTCAGAAGAGACTGCTGTACCTCAGAAGTAAACTTTGAACATCTTCCCTCTTGCTGAAGAATGTGGCCCTACCATCGTCCCTAGATTGAGAAAATGAGTCGTCAACAGTACCTCCACCTCCCTGATTTTGCAAGAGTCAATGTATACAAAATGAGGCAAGGGACCTTTTAAGAGCACAGCCAGCTCCTCAAGGGAAACAGGACCACCTATATAGAAGCCTTGTCACGCCACATATGACTTCAGCTCTCTGCTAAGACAACATCCCTCTGTGACAGCAATAGAAGGGAGAACTCCAGCCAGCAGGGCCCACTAGGAGGTTTCCATGGTCCTGACTTCTGCTTAAAAAGACATGACCTGACTGTCTGACTAGGCCCATCCAGAAGAGGCTCAGGTCACATCCACCTCATACATTTAAAGCACATCATGGCTTCTCCCACAGATTCCTGGGAACTTTGGTTTCTTAAGGGTGATGGGAACTGTAGTTCTGTGAGGGGTAAACTACAGTTCCCAGGGTCCTTTGGGGAAACAATGTATAAAGTGCTTTAAACATGCTTTAAATTTCGGTGTGGATGTGACTTAAGTCTGAGTACATCTACTTCCCCTATGAATCTCAAGCCCCAATAAAACAGTATACTATGCTATCACCTCAGCATTCAGGCCGTTGATTCCCACCTAATTCTGCTGCATGTGTAGATCCAGTCTCAGATACACACTGCAGGGGGGCAGGGAAGAGTTTATACAAACCTCAGCAACCAGACCCGTCCCTATCAGCCAGATGGAGATGGCTTCTGGAAATGACATTGAGGGTGTGTGGTCATCCTGTCCTCTGCCTCATGAATTAAAATATCTTGGGCCAGCACCATGTACAGTTTCCTCAGGAAGGCTTGCCTCACATTTTAGAGAACATCAGAGCGATGGTTGTTCTGAAAAAAGAAATGGAGCTATTTACATGAAGTGAAGCTGAGATGCTTAGAGATAACAATATCAGGGATATCTGGCAACTTTAAAGAGAAGATAGCTTTACGTTACCATCCAATTTTATGAATGCCTTCTATTTGTTGTTGGGCTGATAGGCCTTAACCCTTAACTGTAAACTTCAAGAACTGGTACCTGAACTGACTTGCTTTCTTCTCTCTTTCCTCTCCTTCTCATTCCATGTTCCTTTTGCATCATGTCTAATAGATTCTGAGCTCGCACCCAGGGACTGTCTTATCTTTTCATCCCTATACAGCACTAACAAAATTTCAGGTACTTTATGAATAATGATGATAAACAGCAACAACAACTAAATTGTGCACACACAGACACAGAAGTTGTCAATGCTTATTTAGAAAACACTGGCGCATTGGATGTACAGTATACAAGATTTGGAATTAGGGCAAATCCTGGAGAATAGGGATGGAGCCATGGAAGAATCAAGTGGCTGAATTGCACGTTTTTTGCTTCTTAGACCCAATAGAGGTTACTTGGAATAGCATAGTTTTACCATCTATTCTGGTTAGTTTCCCCCTAAATTAGGCCTCATATCACACATATACACAGAGAGTGGCAGGGCAGACCATTGGTCCGCTGGTGAGCTTGTGGTAGATTTCAGGTTATCTACTTACTGCCTACTGGTTGTGCTGGGATTCTCATAAATAATGCTGGACAAGGGAGGTGCCAGTCTGATCCAGCAACACACTTCTTATGCTCTTTTCATCCCTGTTTCATAACGCTAGAACTCATGGACAGCCAAACGAAGCTGAATGTTGGAAGATTCAGCACAGACAAAAGAAAGGGCTTCTTCACACAATGCGGAGTTAAGCTATGGAACATGCTCCCACAGGAGGCAGTGATGGCCACCACGTGGAGGGTTTTAAAAGAGGATTATACAAATTCATGGAGGAGAAAGCTACCAAAGGCTACTAGTCACAATGGCTATGCTCTGCCCCCACAGTCAGAGGCAGCATGCTTCTGAATACCACTTGATGGAAACCACAAGAGGGGAAAGCACTCTTGCACTGAGGTCCTGCTTGTGGGCTTCCCATGGGCATCTGGCTGGCCACTGTAGGAACAGGATGCTGGACTAGATGAGCCATTGCCCTGATCCAACAGGGCTGTTCTTATGTTCTTAAGCAAAACACTTAATATAGATTAAATTATGTCTTAACTGTTAAAATATCCTGTGAATGCCCTCTTGCTTTGCAAATTTAAGAGTGCCCCACGGCTCCCCAGTCTTCTGTTGCCTGATCTGCTTTTTAAAACTACTGCTTGTTTGTTTTTAATTGTTGTTGGTTTTACTTGTTAGTTTGTCTTGTTCTTTGGATGCTTTTTGTCTTGTTTCAGGATGTACTTTTATCTTATTTTTTTACTGTGTCAATTTTGTGTAAGTTCCCTTGTATTTTTTTTGTAGAAAGACAGAACATAAAATCATAAATAATAGAAGTACTAGTGGTAAACAAAAGTCAAACCACGCAAGTCAACCTATCCTTAATTAGCCACTTAAAAATGCAAACCATTAGTATGAAGCAGCTGCCCACCCATTTTGGGGCCATATTCACCATAACAACACATGTGAAGGCAACTTCCCCTGCCAAATTATTTCACCATCCCCCATCAGTCCTCCATGTTTTGTGCTGTGGTGAAAAATTGTGCGGAGGGCTGTTTCATAGGCATGGCTTTGCCCCATGGAAATGGCTGCCACACCACACAATGGACAATAGAGGTGACAATAACATCTTGTTTAATCCCAGATTGCTTTGTTTTTCTTACTTTCTTGTCCTTTTTTTCCACTGTAAATGCATACACATAATGAGCAATGCAAATTATGCAAGTCCTTACAGCAGTAGCAAAAGACATTATCTAACTAATGTGTTTTGCATTTCAGAGATATGTTATGGATTCATGTAACTGCAGTCATGTTTCATGTCCAAAATGCTTCTGAATTAAAGCATTTGTATCCCATTTTGTAATTAATCAGAGAATGTATTTAACCTCAGAGTGGGCTCTGCAGGTTTCAACTAGTTCCTTCCCAGCTCCATTCTATGAGACACCCTACAATGGCATTCCTAGATGCACTCACACAAAGGATATAAGACCATTAGAAGAGCCCTACTGGATCTCACCAAAGGCCTACCTAGTCAAACATCCTGTATCCTACAGTAGCCTAGCAGATACCTTTGGGAAACCCACACATAGGAAATGAAGGCAATAATCCTGCTGCCTCTGATCCTGGAAGAGGCATATAGCCACCATAACTCGTAGCCACTGATAGTCTTATTCTTTGCTAATTTGTTAAAGTTAATTTTATCACATTCCGCGGTAGAAAATTCCATAGTGCTGTGGTCCCAGACCACTCAGACTTTAGTACAGCTGCTCTTTGCTTCCTTCAGGGAGCAGGCTGCACCCCCTGTCTTCCCATCAGACCACAGAAAGGGGGATGCACAGACATGCGCTCACCTTTGCAACAGACTACCAAGGGACAGTTTCCCCAGGTTCAGAATGGAGACTGGACCCCCTTCTCAAAGATGTCCTGCAGACAAGGCTGTGCAAAATGTGACACAGACTTCATCACCCTAAGAATCTTAGTTTTCATTAATATCCCCATTCCACATTTCTAACCCTCAAGGTTATAGAAACACTTTGCTAAAGTATGGGTTGTTGCTGATGAGATCCTACAACTTGGAGAGAATACTAAGAAGGTCCCTAAGAAGTAGTGGGGTTTCAGATTTACGCATAGATCCTAATGGTTAGCAGAAACCCAACATGCAGCCTGATCTTGTTCATGTTTGCTTGGAACTAAGCCCCCACTATATTCCAAGGGATTTCCTTCCATGTAAGTACACACAGAATTGCAAACTAAACAAATATATGTACATTTGCTTACTTTGCAAAACAGATGTCACAGAATATGGCTTTATTTGACAAAGGATCCGGATTCAAAGCAATCAGTATACACCATTTATACATTGTATGCAGAGCCCTGCCTGTAGCTCACCCAGATGGCAGAAGCAGAAGCTGGGTACTCTGAGCTATCCAGACAGTCATGTTTGATGATCGAAGCAGTCCCTTGAAATCTATTAATTGCTAATGCTCAAAGCACATTTACAGCTTTGAATCAGGCACTATATCAATTCTGAACACTGTTGCCGATATTACTGTAGATCAAAAAAGGATTAGGCAGGGGAAAACCACTGATAGCCTTTAGCCAGGAATTGCCAGAGATTCTAACTTTATGCTAAAGCTATCTCCATTAAGATACTGGGTAGGGGATGGGTGTGCACAGACTAGGTTAGGGTACAGCCCCCAAGGAACTTCATCAATTTATCTGCAGTTGTGAGAGTAAAAAATAGTATAGTCAAAAGGCTAGCAAGTATTCCTGACTAAGGAGTGGCGAGCCAATCTGTTCAGCTGGGGAGATGAGGTCACCTTTTAGGGAGGGCAGAAGGGGGTGTCACACTCAAACCTGCCTGCATTTCAGATCACATTATGTGATTATTTCTCAGAGGGTTTATGAACTAAAGGAATGCATGTCAGATGCACAAATCTCTCTCCTTCCTAAAAGAGTGACCTGTGCTGAAAACTCTGTTCTTAGGCGTCACTTTTAAAAGTGGATACAATAATGTTGTGCTGTCAAATACACACGTTTTTCCTTTTTGCACGGCCTTTAAAATATCTAACAGAGGGCTTGTAAACGTTGATAATTTTGATCGAAGTGCTGACGATTTCCCCACAACCTCCCTGTGTTCTGATTCATGGGGATGTCCTTCAACAAGGGTAGGTGATTAGACAATGGCTGAACTCCCCCTTGTGTGAGCCATTGTCTAATCACCTACCCTTGTTGAAGGACATCCCCATGAATCAGAACACAGGGAGGTTGTGGGGAAATCGTCAGCACTTCGATCAAAATTATCAACGTTTACAAGCCCTCTGTTAGATATTTTAAAGGCCGTGCAAAAAGGAAAAACGTGTGTATTTGACAGCACAACATTATTGTATCCACTTTTAAAAGTGACGCCTAAGAACAGAGTTTTCAGCACAGGTCACTCTTTTAGGAAAGAGAGAGTCACAAAATGGTAGCAAATTGTTTGTTATTTCATTTTTTCAACCAGGGAGAGGCAACAGTGCTTGCAGGATTTCTGCCTCAGATCCCCAAATAAATTGGCTTGCCTTGTGTACTATGCACATCTCAGGTGCTTGAGACACATTATAAATGGGATCTGAAATGGAGTCCCTTTATATTTTCCTCACATGTTTAATCTCTTAATATTAAAATAAATTATGGGTTTTCCCAGTTTTGCCTGCCTGCTTTCAGTCTCTTGCCCATCACTCTGTTCATTCCTGACAGTCTGCCTCTCCATGCACTTGCACTGCAAGTTCCCATCCATCCATCCATCCATCCATCCATCCATCCATCCATCCATCCATCCACCCACCCATCCATCCATCCATCCATCCACCCACCCATCCATCCATCCATCCACATTCCTTTCTGTATTCTGCTGTTGAATTCCCTCCATTATCATTCAGTCTATCCATCCCAGCTGATCTCTCACAAATATATATACAGTTGATCCTAGGACATTGCTGAATATCTCCACCAATATTAAGATATATGTCCTTACCTTTTCATGTCTTTCCTGTCAACAGCACATACTCCTCTTTTTTCAATTCCTTGTGTACTTTCTTTACCTAAACTTTTCCAAGATTTTGTCCCTTCAGACACCCTATTCCTGGTCTCCCTGTCCCTTTCTTACCTCAGCCTCCCTGAATGCCAGGCACCTTTGCGTCAGTTCCCTGTACTGCTAAGAGCACACAGCTCTTCTGTTCCATCAGCTCTTTTTGAATGCTCCCTACCTATCTCATCTGTCACTTCCCTTATAAAAAACTACACTGTCAATATTCGATTGTTAACACCTTCACCTTGAGAGGAGTAGAATGTTTGTGAACATTCCACAACTTAACAGTAAGTCAGCTATGGAATGGGACTCTCACTCCTAAGTTAATGCTTGTTCTCAGTGCCTGTTCAAATGTCTGCCTGCTCACACCCAGCTGAGAGGTGATGCTGCTACCAAGTATTCCTTTGGCTTATGGCTTGGGAAGTGGAGCCAGAGTTTAAAGTGAGCCTTGAAGCGGATAAGGGACAAAGCACAAATTGGCAATTTTTAGTGGATGCACTCAAAACTCTCCCTTGAACAAAATGATAGGTAGGCAAAGGTAGTTGTAATGTTGCCACTTCCCAGCACCCCACAACTGTTTTTATCTTGTTAGCAGGAATGAGTTTACTTACTGTTTGACTATACACACCTAATTCTTTGGAGATGCATTAGGTTCAGGATCAGGGGTGACGCCAGACTTTTCCTGATCCCCATCCCACCAGGCCAGGATACCATAAAGCTGATGGGTGCACTATCACCCAGTGGGGGAATTATTTGTATCAGCACCGTCTAAAAGCTGGATTATTAATCACATACCCAGCTGCATCCTGTGTCACCATCTATGAAGGTGACTAAAATGCAAGCTCCCACTCATGTGATGGGGAAGAAAATGATACCAGTAAAGCCTAGGGCAGGCAGGGATGGGGAACCTCAGGCCCAGTGGTCAAATGCAGCCCTCTAGACCACTCTATCTGGCCCTTGGGAGCCTCTTTGGGCCAGATACAGAGGCCTAGAGGGTGGGATATAATAATAATAAGTAGTAGCAGCAGCAGCAGCAGCAAATACTAATACTAATAATAGCCGCCACATCTCCTTCCAAGCCACACTCCTCACTGGTCTTGCTTCACACACTTCTATTAAAATGTGTCCTTGCACTCTGACAATGCCTTTTGCTTGGCTGGAGTGAGCCTAGAGAGTGGTGTGTGAGGGTCTGTAGAAACTAGCCTTCAGTACAACAGTACATTTACCATTTGTTGCTCTACCTACTTTTGCCTCTGAGCTCGCTCACCCATCACTGGCATGTAACACCCCCCCCCCTTTGAAGGGAATGTGTGCTCAGACTGAAAAAGGTTCCCCAATCCCTGACTTTCTTTGGTCATGGGATGACCTTTGGCTGCCCGCATACATCAGCAACAGTTTGAGTAACTAAATAAAGGCTTAGGAGATTGATTTCTCAATTGCACCAGGGCAGTCTGCAGTGGGGACAAACCTCTAGCCGTGGATGGCCCTTTCTTTAATGAAGTGGTAGCCATCTTTTTGGCAAGTGTGCCACAAGCCAAACCCAAATCATGAAAGAATGCCACTCCAGTGTACAACCCCCCCTTGCTGTGGAATGACTTTGCCTCTAGTCTACACATCCTGGGAGCACAGCCTGATCCTATGCCAGAGTTAAGCTATGCTGCAAATGGGCCACCTGTGCTTTGATATTAGCCATCTTGTGCTACATTTTCTCTGGGTGCTGACTTTGTCTTCAGATTGCTCTCCAGCAGAACTCCTGCCCCTGCCAGGCTATGCGCAAAGCCTGGAAGGAACTCGCCCGGAATGGGAGCCAGCTGGCAGTTGTAGAGGGCAGGCACAGGAGTTACAAAGAGCAGGGAGGGGTCCCTGCAGCTCAGCATAGAACCTGTGGCCCTCTCAATGTTGTTGGGCTCCAGCTCCTGTCTACCCCTGCCAGCGTGGCCAGTGGTCAGGGATGATGGGACTTGCAGTCCAACACCCATGGGCTAGAACAACCAGGGCATTTCAGATCTGTGCTCTGTTGCTAGCCATGCAAGGCTACAGATCAAACAACTTCCAGGGTGATGCTGCCCACCCAGGCACTCCACAGTTTCTCCTAACCTAGTAGGCTAATAAAAGATTCAAGATCCATCCTGGGCTTTAGGCAGCTAGACTGCTCTTATTTCTTTGCCTAATGGTCTGAGGAACTCATGTTATATAGGAAGCTGCCTTTTACTACATCAGACCATTGATCACTCTACCCCAGGGGTAGCCAAGGTGGTGCCTTTCAGATATTGTAGGACTACAACTCCCATCATCCCTGGCCATTGGCCAGTCTAGTTAGCCTGATGGGAGTTGAAGTCCAATGTCATCTGGAAGGCCCATGATGGCTACCCCTACCTAGCCCAATATTGCCAATTTGACTGGCAGCAGCTCTCCTGGGTCTCAAGTAGAAGGCTCTCTCCTCATCTGTTACCTGATCTTTTTAATATGAGGCACCAGGGATTGAACCTAGGACCTTCTGCATGCAAAGCCAATGAGTTATAGCTCCCTCCCTATGGCTTCAGTTTCCCATTGTGTAGGCTCTATTAGGCTGCCTACCACCCAGCATTACAACACAGAGAGAGCTCCCAAGGATGGTACATCAAGCATGGTCAGAGCTCCATAGAGCATCTAAATAGCTAAGCTGGCCTGCTGGTTGCCCAGCTCTTGGCCCTTGGCTCAAAGGAGACATTTTTAATGTGTGTTTTTAAATTCATTTTGTACTGTGTGTTTTTAAAATACTGTGTTTTTAAAATGTAAGTCGGCTAGAGACCACTAGCTACGAGGTGACAAACAAACAAATAAATAAATATTAAATAAATAATAATAATTTTAAAAATCAGCACTAGCTTGGAGCCATGCACCCTTACATTGTTAGGTGGCCTCCACTGGTGCAACCTTCTCTCCTGAGAGCCTACCCTGTCTAAGTACGTAACCTCCAGTGAAGAAGGTTCCCCAAACATCAGGATCCACTGATAAACTACTCTTATGGTTAGCCCTAATGATGTTTCCTCCTAGGTCTACCTTTTTGTAATTAGAACTCATTGCTTCTTTGCCTGTTTATTTATATCTCACCTTGCCTTTAAGGAGCTCGGGGGAGCGGGGAACTAAACCTGACAGCACTAGTCCCATGGCTTCAGTCACAAGTCACCACCAAATAGTGGTTAGGGTGGCTTTTAGTTGAGATGCTGTGGACAGGATGGGGTGGTGGTGGAACCCTCCCCCAGGACAGGCCCAAGACATTTGGCTGCCTCATGCAAAGAAGAACATAGTGCCCCCTTCTTCAGAAGCTCAGCAGACTGGCAGTGGAATCCTCTTTCAATACTGGCAACAGGATAGTGTCCACCACAGGCTGTAAGGCACACATAGCTGACAGCTCTGTCCTCCCAGCATGTCACTGCCACTCCCCACACCTGACTAATGGTAGGGCTCACTCTGCTTAATGGTAGGGTTGGACCTGTACTCCCCCTCAGCCTGTTGGTTTCCTTGCCTTCCCTTGCAACTCCAGCTGCTTATACACCATACATTTAAAGCAGATGACCTCTCCCAAAGAATCTTGGGAACTGTCGTTTGTTAAGGGTGCTGGGAATTGTAGCTCTGTGAGGGGTAAACTACAGTTCTCAGGTTTCTTTGGGGGAAGTCATGTGCTTTAAATGTGTTTTAAATGTATGTTGTATGCACAGCGGCTGTTTTCCTCTTAGCTGAGCCTATATTCAGACAAAGTCTATCTAGGAGAAAAGAGGGGGCTTGGGGGGGGAAGCCCTCCACCAGCTGTCTACTATCACCACTCCACTATTCAACTTCTTGGCATGATCCATGCTTGAAGGCACAGATCTGCCGCCATCACATTGAGTTCTGCCTTCCATAACAGGACGCTGGCCTGAAAGAGGATTGATCTGACTGAGACACAGTCCTTCCTGTTCTCTGATGAGCTGGCACCTTCTCTTGGGACAAGGACTGGTGCTAGAAGACTGCAGAAAGCTAAATAGCTTCTATAGTAATATCATTAATCTAACTAAAGTGATCTGCTATTATGTAATAAAATATGCTCAGAAATGACATTACTAATTTAATGGGAGCAGGGATAAATCAAATGCTCATAAGAAAAAGAGAACCCAGCAAAGCCATCACACCAAAGAAAGAACCCTGCAAGGATAAACCCAACTTTGATTAAAGATCTCCAAGGCCGTTGGAGAAGGAAGGCCGTTGGAAGAACCAGGTGGCAGTGCCTCACTTGGAGGGCTAGAGGGGAGAGGGGCTCGTTTGCCTCTGGAAGCAGGAGGCTTGCCAACTTCTCAAGCAGGCTCTTTATCTCCACACTACAAAAAGCTTCACCTGCTGATTTCTGCATAGGAAGGCACAAGAGCAGGCCAGATGACTCTTTTTTGATCAATTGGGAAACCTATATTCAACAACTTTTGGATGGCATAGCTGGAAGATTGCTGCTGTGCTGTTTTTGTGTTGTATTCTAAGTGCATCTCAGTAATCTATACAACAGTCCTGTAAAGCAGGCCAGTTTTATTATTATACTCGCATTTCAGATATCAGGTATGTTGAGACTAGAGCATCTAACCCTAAGACTATCTAGCAAGTTCATGGCTGAGGTGACATTTGAACTATCCTAGCTTGCACTGTTAGCCACTATACTATGTCACCTTGCGTAAACATCCCATGTGTCAAGGGGTCTAAAAGTCTGTGCTATAAGAGCAGGGGTAGCCAATGTGGCGCCCTCCAGATGTTGCTGGATTACTCCCATCATCCCTGACCATTGACCATGCTGGCTGGGGGTGATGAGAGTTACACTCCAACAACATCTGATGGGCACCACATTGGTTACTCCTGTACTAAAAGAACTCCCAGATTTGATGCACAAAACTTAAAATGATAGGACCAGTATCAACACAATTCAATAAAATGTGCATAGTGTATGCATTTTAATGTAACACCAGGATGGTCTATATTGGGCTTTGTTTTGTTTTTCATAATTTCATTCCTCCTCCCCCACACTCATCCTTTCCCTCCTAAGCAACAATAAAGCCCCATACATTGTAACCTTTCCTATAGGGGTGATTTCAGCCTCTGGATCATTTTGCTTATCCTTTTCTACACTTTTTTCAGCTCTACAATATCCTTTTTGAGGTGTGGTGATTCTGCCACCCTTTTTCTCTTCCCTCAGATATGTTCTGAAAACACACATTTTCTTTATTACTAAATAAATTTATTATTAGTATTAATTATTATAAAATTATTATTATTATTATTAAAGAAAATTATTAAGCCTTTGGCTTAATCACTTAATCCTCATCCCCAAGCAAAATGTAGGCTAAGTACATATAACTACATTTCTCATTTTCATTGCTTGTTAACCCTTGCCCTGCCCTTTATTTTTCTCCATTTTGTTGTCTCCTTCAATGGTGAAATTTATACTGTAAACTCCTCAGGGCAGGGACCTAGCCTTTTTGTTTGTTTAAACAGTGAAGGAGACAGCAAAGATGAGCAAAGGAAAGGGAGGGGCAAGGGTTAACAAGGAATGAATGTGAGAAAATAAATGAAGGCTATGTACATTCGTGGTACTATATAAATGAATAAAATGGCATTATTATTTTGGAATCATGGAATTCAAAAGACTAAAACATGTAGTCCAGCCCTTATCTCACCAGCCTTGCCACCTCACATATGGGCCTAAAGAATCCAGGCCACAAAGTGCCACATAACCAAAGAATCATCACACTGCAGGGGAGGGGGAAATATACTCAAGCCCAATACTTCTGGATGAGTCAAAGAAGTGAGCCAAGGGGAAAAAACCCTCAAGATTATTCAGTAATTTCCCCTCAAGAAAATCCCTTTCAAGTTCCTAAACCCAAATATTGCCATCATTAAACCCTGAGTGTGAGCAAAAGAATTATATTAGGTACAACTCCATATTAATAACCATCTTGTCTGTAATGGTTCTAGTCCCCATTGCTCCAGAGAAAGAACAAACACCCCTCACCTCAAAATCATACAGTTGAAGGGGATCTTGTAGACCATCTAAGAATATAAGAACATAAGAAAGCCTGTTGGATCACGCCAGTGGCCCATCTGTTCACATCCTGTTCACACAGTGGTCAACCAGAGGACTAATGCAGATCCTATAATGTACTAAAGCAAGGGTGGGAGACCTTTTTCAGACCAAATGTCACCCTCCCATTTCAGGGCCACATGCCAGCAGTGGGCAGGGCCAGAGGCAAAGGTAGGCAGAGAACAAATGTGAATGGTACTTTTATACAGTAGGCTAGTTTCTACACAGACTCGCACACACCCCTCTATATTCCATCCAAGCAAAAAAGAGGCATTATCATTGTTCAATGACACATTTCAGTCAGGCAAAAACACCAAAAGAGGGTGCAAAGGAGGCCTAGTGAGGGACGTGGTGTGGAGAAAGGGGATGTGGCTGAAGATGGGGTGTGGCCTGGCAAAAGTCCTGAGGGCCAAAAGGGGAGACTGAAGGGCCACCTTTGGCCCCTGGGCCTGAGGTTTCCATGCCTATAACCCAGTGCAATATGGGCCATCTACATCACCTAAATGGCCTTCAAGGGCAACACACTGCAGTAATTCCCATGCCTGATCAACAGAGCAGAACTTTCTGCCTCCTCCACTACAAGCTCCAACAACTGTCCAAGGTGTCCACTGACATGGAGCCACCAGCAGCCACTGCCGACTGTATCTTGAGCCCATTAGAACTTGTCCTGCCCTTTGAGGAAGCAAAGAACGAGTCTTTGGGTGTTTCCAGATGACCTGCTTATTGAACATGCATCCTGATTACTTTGCAGGTAGGGTTGCCATATTGCCCGGTTAGCCGGGTTTTGCCCGGATTCTATGCATGCCACCTGGCGCCCGGCTAGCCCCTTAGGTGGCCCGGATTCTCAGCTTTAATTTAAAAAAACAATTAAGTTTCTAGGTGGTCCGGTTCTCGAGATATGCATAGAAACGTTAGCCCCCCCCCCACTATTAAGTCTTTCTTTAAACAGTACTGTAAGCACTTCCTAGCTTTAACCCTGCCCGTTCAGGATTGCAGCCAATCAGGGATTGTGTTTCAGTTTCATTGATCTGAGGCAGTGTCTAGAAAACAAAATGGTGGTTTCACCCCGTTTATCTGAAAATCTCATAAATTGGGTAAGTATATACATTTCAGTTTTTTTTCCTCTTGTGTGCAGGAGTCAGATCTTGGGCAGTGTTTTGAAAACCTTCCCAATGCTTGCTTTTTGTAAGAGCAATGCTAATCCCATATGCCCAGAGTAAATCCCATTGAATTCAATAGGACTTACTTTTGAGTAGACATGGTTATGAATGTGCTCAAAATCAATGGGACTTTGGAGTGAATGTAAAAAAGAATTGTGTTTGTGTTCTAACTCTTTCTGCCCCCTTCTCCAGTCCTATTTTAAAGCAAGTAGGCAGGGCTTACTTAGGTATTACAGTTTTTATTCTGTACGAAAGTAATACTGATTTTTTTTAAACTAATACTGATTTTTCTGCAATGACCAACTGGTTTGACAATAAACTATTATATGGGCTGTATGTATTTATACATCTGCAGTGTGTGCGTGTGTGTGTATGGAGTCTTTCCAACACCCCTGTGAGGTAGGGTTGGAAACCAAGGCAGCTGACAACAAGAAATAAAGCCATTTAAAATCCAATAACCAAAAAAACAAGTATAAACAGTTGCAAAACAATGTAAAGTGGCATGATTAGGAATTTTGGGTTGTGTGAATGAAGTTGCTTATCACTTGAGGTTGCAGTTCTGTCCCTGTTTGAGTAAGCCCCACTGATTACACTGGGACTTGCTTCTGAATAAATAAACCTAGGATTGCACTATAAATATCTTTACAGTTTGTGTAAATAATAAATATATTTAATAGTCATGCTTATATAAATACTTCTTCATTTATCATATTTTTGGTTTTTGGTTAGGAATCCTGACTGGTTGTGAGATGCTTAGTTTTTTCCCTTACTCATAGGAATCTTGTTGTGATTGGTATGGTATTACATTTAGGGAAGTGTTACTGCCTTCTGTGTTTTTTTTTCCTATTTGCATTTCACTTATCTTTAACCTCACTCCGTTACAGCCATAGAAGCAACAGCAGCATATGCAAGATAATTAACTCCCATTAGTGATAAGAACAAGAATTTATAATTATTATTTCAATTAAAACAAGAGGCTTATCAATACTTTGAAGAGGACCAGATATTTATTTTGTTTCTGAGCCCAGGACTGGGTCTTTCATGATGCCCGGGGGGGGGGGGGGCAGGAGAGTAGTCGATAAGACAGACATCCTGGCATTGATGATTTAATTAGCAAGGTATGTGTGGGGTTGTTGCACACTTCCAGGCCCAGTTTCATTTTGAGTATGGAGGTGAAACCTGTGTAGATGTGGTTGCTCAAAGGGAGAAGAAATTTTGAGTTAAGCAAAGCTCTGCTTTTATAAAACCTAAGAAACATACAGATACTTTGAATGTCTGAGTGCCTGCACCAGTGGAATACTGGAGGAACTTGTAAAACTTGCTGCAACAGTATTTAGAACTGAGCATGTGGTGTGAAAGACTCCTTTTCCTAACATTTTGGCTTCTTGTTATTCTCCACCCACCGCATCTTTGAAATATATTGTATATGGTTAACCGTACTGCTGCCCTGATTTACTTTATGTTTGTTGCTATTTTGTGTTTTTATTATGTTTTTATATTGATTGTGTATTTTTATTGTTTTTATTATATTTGTAAGCTGTGCTGAGCTCTGTTTTTAACAGCAAAAGGGCAGGATATAAATTCTCTTAATCAATCAATAAATACTCCATAGTGTTGGAAACTAGAGTCTAGGCATTTAAGGCTGAAAATGTTGCTTTTAAAAAAAAGATTTCTCACATCTTTCCCCAGCTTTTGGTGGTAATTCCTAGGCACAAAAACAAAACAACTGGAGAATCCAAATATTAACATGCAGATAATTTGCACAATATGCAAACAATATGCAGATATTTGCATAATATGCAAATACTTTACATAATATGCAGATTAACCTGCCCGAATTTGTGGAACTGGAATATGGCAACCCTATTTGCAGGGAGGTCAGACAACCTTGGCTACTTAAGGAGAATGCATTCTGATAAGTTTGTGGGGCGGTTAGGTAACATCAAGTCAAACCAAATGTTTTCTCACTCTTTTCCTGTGCATTTTCCCATCACTTTCCTCACTGCAAAAAGTCTGATCTTTGGGGAAAATGGGTTTGTTGTGCAAGAGCTCCCAATCAGCTATAATTGTGCAACCTGAATTTGCCAGTATGAGATTGAATCACACTTGAAAACAGTGAGAATCTGGAAGCACCCTTGGCTCTTTTCTAGGTGACAGCCCTTTAAGTTTTTGAAGAGTGCTGTCATTCCCCCCTCCCCTTCTTTTCTCCAGGCTAAACATATCCAGCTCCTTCAACTTTTCCTCATAGGATTTGTTGTCCAAACTCCTGGCCATCTTTGTTGCTCTCCTCTGAATACATTCCGGTTAGTCTATAGCTTTCTGAAAGTGCGCCTACAGGACACAGGACTCCAGATGAGCAGTGACTAGGGCATAATAAAGTGGAATTATTGCTTCTCATGATTTGGAAACTGTGGTTCTATTAATGCAGCCTAAAATCTCATTAGACTTTAATGTCCAGGAAGAAGAAGGGGAAGGGAAAGACACCTATTTTCCTGAACTAAAGAGGTCACAATTGATCCACTACCACCCTAAAAATCGCAAGATATCCTTTCCTAAATGTACCCATATCTCTTTCTTGAAGCTGCTAGGTTCTTTATTTTCAGAACAGTTCCAGGCAGACCAATATCTCTTAACAGTTAAAAACCCTTCTATTGCTTTGCAAGCTAAATTTGCCAGTGCTCAATATATGCGGTTAGCAGTCTTGCTCGGTTCTCTTATTTGTTTACACAATTAAGAGAGGCTTTTCACAAAAGCTTAAGTGAGTCAAGAGTGAAGCAGAGTCTCTAGAAAATGAAGGGCCCTTGAATGGCTTTCCTTTTCAATCAAAAGTAATGTGGCCTTAGACACCGTGGTGCAATGGTCACAGTAGAAGTCTGGCTCTGACTCTTCACTTTCAGGAAGAGCTTACTGGATGAGACCAATGGCCCGCCTAGTCCAGCATTCTGTTCTCAAAGTAGCCAATGAGATGTCTATGGGTGGACATGAGCGCAAGATCACTCTCCCCACGTGTGATTCCCATCTACTGGTATTCAAAGGCATAACGCCACTGACACTGGAGATAACATGGCCACCATGACTAGAAGCCATTGATAGGTTCATCCTCCATGAATTTGACTAATTTCCTTTTTTAAAGCCATCCACTGCCTAAACTCCTCATCTCAGCATCCTCTCTCTCTCTCTCTCTCTGTCCAACCCCCACCTCCATTATATCCACCAATGCTTCAGCCTTGACTTGGAAAATGGTGCGGGACAAGACTTGGTGGAGGTTGCTGGTCACCCTACAGCGAGGACATGCCAGTGTGGTTTAGTGGTTAGAGTGTCAGACTAGGAATAGGGAGCTCTGGGTTCAAATCCCCATTTAGCCATAAAGCTCAGTGGGTGACGCCGGGCCAGCAAGCCTTCTGTACCTCCCAGGATTGTTGGGAGGATAAAATGAGGAGCAAAGGAGCCATGAACACCACCCTGAATTCCTTAGAGGAAGGGATTCAGGGGAAGAAAAGGGGCACCCAAAAGCTGCTTCATACAGATCTCTGTCACTCCTGGTGACATCGATATGTAAGAGGCACCAGAATGATGGCTGCTTATGTGTGGGCTGAACACAATAATTGCATAATTGCTGCCTTTGTCATGGAACTGGATGTGTGTGCAATTTGGGATAGATGGCAAACACATGGGGGGGTGAGACAGATGCATGAACGGATAACCTACCCTGTACAGCATCATAGTAACATAAGAAGCTGCCTCATACTCAGACCACTGGTCCATCCAGCTCAGAATTGTCTACACTGACTGGCAGCAGCTCTCCAGGATTTCAGGCAGGAGTCTCTCCAAGCCCTGCCTGGAGATGCTGGTGACTGAAGCTGGGAGGGACCTTCTGCATACAGGGCAGATGCTCTGCTTCTGAGCTATAGCCCCTCCCCACTTCCTCAAACACAAGGAGATCTGAAGTATGTAAACAGACAGAGAAGTGGCATTATTATTTATTATATAATAAATATGCCAACTGGACCAGGATGCAGGGCCATTCTTCTACCTTTAGAGCAGGGCTAGGGAGCCTATGTCTCTCTAGATGTTGTCGGATGACAACTCCAATCATCCTTGACCATAAGCCTTGCTGTCTTGGGGCTGATGGGAGTTGGGGTCCAACAACATCTGAAGGGACACAGGTTTCCTCATCCTTGCTTGGGAGGCCTGGATAACAAAATGTAAAGTGGGAGGCCCAGTGTCCGCTGAAAGAGAAAGACGAAAGATATGCCATATGTGGTTCAACTGTAACACAAATCCAAAAATTAAAGGGCAATCCTTGATCTTTGTCAATAGTATTAAAAATATTAACAATAAACTTTCCTGTGATGATGGACCTCAACATCTTAGCCCCACTTGACCTTGGCTCTTTCCTTCCTTGCTCCCGTGTTTCTTGCTTCCATTTGATCAGGGATACAGTTTACCTGGGCTTTCAGCAGCAAGAGAGCTTTGTATAAAAATAAGGGTTTTGCTGACACTATAGCATAATGAGAGTCAAGGGTCTGAAAGCCCCTTCAGGAAAGGAACTCAGGTCCAATGCATGGACATTACAGGGGTCTTTTAGTTTTTCAGAGACAGGACCCTCCTTTAACCCCAACCTGAACATGGATCCAGTTTAATCTGTTAATGAAGATGCCCCACGTTCTCTCATCTTTTTCACCTTCTCTCTTTCTCTTTCATTGGGCATATCTGCACTGCAGACAAACTGGTTTAATAGCCATCCATTCTCCTGAGAGAACCCTAGGAACTATAGGTCAGTCGGTCAGTTGGTCTGTGTGTGTGTCTGTGTAGTTCAGATCTTGAACAGAATTCTAATTACAAGGATTTCGGGGTGTGGTAGGTTGGAGAAGGAGAGAAGCCACAACAGTCAAACTAGTAATAGTACCTGCATTTAATTTGTACTGCCGAATTACTTGTTTTCTTTCCTTACCCCATTATCTTTCTACTTCAGACAAGCAGATGTGATGCCACTGGTATGACAGTCAGGGTCAAGACTGGTGTCAGCGGTTGGTATCACTGGGCACCTGCCAAAGCCCACTTGCCAACTCCCAGAGCTCTGGATATGCTCCTGCTCTTCCTCGCTATTCACCTGCCTTCCATGTGAGCAGAGGCAGCACCTCTAGGTGCCAGTGCAAATTGAGCCCAGAGGTAGAGGGCAAGCAAATGGGTAGAGGTGACAGTGGCAAGGAGGTGGATCCACTCAAAGAGGAAGCACCCACTGATGACATCTTGCCCAAGGGTCCCCAAAATCTGGAAGCGGCATTGATCAGGCTGCAACTCATTTGTGGTCCAATGTATGATGATGATGATGGTGATGATGAAACTAAGGTTATCATACTTTGGACACATAATAAGAAGACAAGATTCACTAGAAAAGACCATGCTGGGAAAAACAGAAGGGAGTAGAAAAAGAGGAAGACCAAACAAGAGATGATAGATTCCATAAAGGAAGCCACAGACCTGAATTTACAAGATCTGAATGGTCCCTGATCATTGGCCATTCTCACTGGGGCTGATGGAAGTTGTAGTCCAACATCTGGAAGATACCACATTGGCTGCTTTAAGACTAGTCCAGGGCATCCTAGGCTTATGTTCCTATTCTTGGAATCTCTCATTTTTATGACTTCTAGCACCAACAACTGCCAGCAGCACCATTCTGTAACTACTACTCTCTCTTTTGAAAGGAGAGCTCTAACCATGGGGATAATCCTGGTATAGGAATCCTAGCATTGAGGTAGTTTTGTCCCCAACTACACAACCAACCCAAGTGGTAAAGTTTTAGAGCAGGGGTTCTTAACCTGTGGTCCATGAGCAACAGGTGGTGGTCTGTGAACTGGGCACAAAAACAAATTGCCAATGTATTAAAATAAATTGTGTTTATTTGTTTATAGCTTTCATCAGATTCTCAAGGAGACCCATGACCCAAAAAAGGTTAAGAACCACTGTTTTAGGGGGCATCAATGAAATACATTGTAATCCAAGATCTTTTGCAATGTTGCAGAAGATGCTGGTGTGCAACTGGAATTGCCTGTGCCTCTTGGCTCCTGGGCGTATCCTTGGAGTTGCTCAGCTTAGTGGGATTGGGCAGCAAAGGGTCCTGGGCCAGCCTTAACACGATCCCTTATTATCAAGCAATGACTAGACCCAACCTCCAGTGGCAGGCTTCCTCTTTTTTTACTGATCTGTCTTAAGCTTCTGACCCCCCGGATGGGGGGGGGGAATCAAAGCAAATGGAAGTTGGCAATTAAAAACTAAATTACCTAACTTGGTCTCTTTCACCAAGGCCAAGAGTTGGCAAAGGGTAGGAAATGGGAGTAACAACAGGGCTGTAAAATAAAAAAACCAAGGATCCCTCCTCTCTGCATTGGAGACAGATATATTTTGCTGGCACAGATTATAAATACAGATGGCATGAAATATTCATATAATCCCCAGTTACTGGCTCACAGCATTTCCGCTCCAGTGGAAAGAGGATGCAGTAACCTTGTATTGCAGATTGCCATAGTACAGGGGTGAGAAGCAGGCAGGGCTGGTGGTTCTGGACTGACAGGATCTGCTGGCGTGATCAGGGGAGGGGGATTACCAGGCAAGCTGGTAGATTGCATGCACACTGGCTGAGCCCACCATTAACTCAGGGGCCAGGGAAGTCAGTAGCCCGTCAGATGGATACTGTCAGCATCTGCCACTAGGAGGTGGCAGGTGTGAGTGTGTGTGTATGTGTAGAAGTGATTTGGTTTTTCAGTGTGTGTCTCCTTCGTGGTGGATGCACTACTTTACATGTTTCAGAAAAGAGTAAAGCTTCCTGCCTCTTTATTGAAGGAGTCAGAAACACACAGGCTGCCCCGGATGCAGTGGTGGTGTGTGGCAAGGCACTTTTATACCATTCTGCCTTGGCAAGTAGGGAAGGCTGCAGATCTTTAAACCTGCAGATCAGTCCACTAAAACCTGAGTTGATTAACCCATAAATGGCAGTTTTTGACAGGTACTGCAGAATGTTATACTTAAATTTTGGAGCTGTTGTGGTTCTGGTGTGTTGGTGTCATTTAGGAAGGGCTGTATTGTGGCAAAATTCTATGATGCAGGAAGAGTGCAAAATGTGCTTGTAGGGGTAGAACACAGCTCCCTGAGAATTGCAGTTCTGACTTAAATTACGAAAGGAAAAGCAAATTTCTATCCCTCATGGCTGCGAAGATATGCTTGAATGGTCCAGCATAGCCGGCTGAAATCTTGGTACCCAAAGGGATGGCTGAATAGGTTTTCCAGTGTGTAGGCAGTAGGATGACTCGCAAAGCTCCATGTCTCTCCCTGTGACTAGCAAAGCTTGAGCAAAATATACAAAATAAGAGAAGTGATGCAAATAGGCTCAATGTCTGCAGGCTGTAGAGTTCAGCTTATTCTAACAGAGCTTGGACTGCAGATTTTTTTTTAAAAAAAGAAGCATATGAATTTCTTACAAATAGATAATTAATGTTACTATTTTTGATTGGATGATCCAGCTATAGTGAGACAACCCCTGTCCAGGATAACTCTTGTGAGAATCCTTACCAAACTTTCATGTTACGATGGGGTGGAATGAATTCAGGATCCTACTACTACTCCTGTATCCTCCTGCCTCCATTTCTCTCCATTTTCTCTGTTATTTCCCGTGTGTCTGTTTCTAGACTGTATGACCCTTGGGGCAGAGACTTCTCTCATTTTTGCAAAATACTGTGTACGTAAATGGCACTGTGTACACCAGGAGTGGGGAACCTCAGGCCCAGGAACCAAATAAGGCCCTCCAGGCCTCTCTATCTAGCCCTCAGGCTTCTCCTCAGACCACCCCCCTCTGCTTTGTATCCTCCCTGAGAGTTTTGCCTGGCTAGAATGTATCACAGAACAAAGATAAAATTATCATTCATTGCTCCACCCACTTCTGCTTCTGGCCCTGCCCACCACTGGCATGTGACCTCTGAAGGTTGTTTAGAAGGGAATGCAGCCTTAGGCTGGAAAAAGTTCCCTAAACCTGGTACAAACAAACTAAAGAGAACAAAAAGCAAGCCAATGAAGAACACTGCCTACTTTGTCCCATTTCTTTTATCGTTCTGTCTCACTAGTATCTATGCCAGTGCAAAGGCTGAGGTCCAAAGAAGAACTAGAGAACTTAAGAACGCCTGGTGGATAAAGAAAGCTCAAGAAATCCAGCACTTTGCAGATGCTCACAATGCACGGGGCTTTTTTAAAGCCACAAAGGCAATCTATGAACCAACAAATCACGGTACAAATTCCTTACGTTCCATGGATGGTACCAAACTCCTTAAGGATAAAGAGTCTATTGCACTGCACTGGAAAGAGCATTACCATGAACTCCTTAATCGTAACTCTATTGTGGCTGGTGAGGTCTTCTCGCAAATTCCATAACAACAAACTATAGACAAGCTTGCAGTATCCCCTAACTTGGATGAAGTCAGCAAAGCCATCAATCAAATGAAGAACAACAAAGCTAGTGGACCTGTTGGGATTCCTGCTGAAGTCTTTAAAGAAGGTTGGCCTGAACTTACACAACAACTTCATAAGCTCATCGAAAAAATCTGGATGAAGGAGGAGATCCCGGAAGAGTTTAGGGACGCCATAATTATCACCCTTTTTAAGAAGGGTGATAGAGCAGATTGTGGGAACTATCAAGGTATCTCTGTTCTTGCTACCGCAGGTAAAATCCTTGCAAGGATCCTCGCAAATCGCCTCTTACCGATCTCAGAGGATGTCCTCCCAGAATCTCAAAATGGTTTCCACCCTTCCAGGGGGACAGTGGACATGATCTTCACTGCATGACAGCTTCAAGAAAAATGCCAGGAGCAGAATCGACCTACTTCAATATGATTATGTGGTCTCCGCACATTCAGAGAAAGATCTTTAAACTATCCTAAATGTCTTTGCAGAAGCATATGGAAAGCTTGGGCTCTCCCTTAATATTAAAAAAACCAAAGTGTTTCATCAACAAGTGTGAACTAGTCCCTCTGTAGCACCATTGATCCAGCTTAATGGTGTGATGCTGGAGAACGTTGATTACTTCCCCTATCTTGGCAGCCATCTCTCTATAAAAGCTGACATCGATGCTGAAATTCAGCATCGTCTGAGCTCTGCGAGTGCCACATTCTCCTGACTGAAGCGTAGAGTGTTCGAGGATCGGGATATTCGCAAGGAGACCAAAATGCTTATTTACAAAGCCATTGTACTACCGACCTTACTGTATGCCTGTGAAACATGGACCATCTATAAACGCCACTCCCAACTTCTTGAAAGATTCCACCAACACTGCCTCCGGAAAATTCTGCAAATTATTTGGGAAGACGGACTAATGTTATCGTTTTGGAAGAAGCAAAGACTACCAGTGTTGAAACAATGATCCTTCAACATCAACTCTGCTGGACTGGCCATGTTGTTCGAATACCTGATCACTATCTTCCAAAACCGCTACTTTACTCCCAACTTAAAGATGGAAAATGGAATATCGGTGGACAGCAAAAGAGGTTTAAAGATGTTCTTAAAGCGAATCTAAAAAAATGTAACATGAACATCGAGAACTGGGAAGTCTTGGCCCAAGAATGTCCCAAATGGAGGTTGGCTATTATCAAAGCTGCTGTGGACTTTGAAGAGGCACGAATACAGGGCGAACGGGACAAACGAGCCAAGCGGAAGGCACGTCAAACAAATCCTCATTGCGACTATCTTCCATCTGGAAACCTATGTCCTCACTGTGGGAGGCTGTGTGGATCCAGAATTGGCCTCCATGGTCACTTACGGATCCACTGTTAAAGATCTTATCTTGGAAGACAATCTTACTCGGCCATGAGTGATCGCCAATGAAACTACTCCCATAGCCAAGTAAGTGGGTACGGGACTGCAGCCTTACAAACTGGTTGATGTAGCAGAAGCATTGATGTGGACTCTAGTCCATCCTATAATAAATGTGTTCAGTTCTAAAGTATCACAAGACTTTTTGTTGTTTTTACTGCAACAGACAAACACAGCTATCCCTCTGACTTCTGACTCCTTTCTCCCACCCCAAAGGGTCCAGCCCTTCTTCATTATAAGTTCTGTGGGATTTCTTCAGTGCCCCTGAAGATTAGCCCCATTTTGCCACAGGTCCCTGCTTCATTTCTGCCTATTGTCTCAGGCTTTTTTCTCTACCAGATGTTCTGCTCTTCCCTCACGTTCCTCTCTCTCTCTGGTCTCTTCCTCCACCCACCTTACTCTTCAGCTCGCTTATCCCTCCCTCCCCTTCCCCATAAAGAACATTCCATGCCTTCACGCCAGCTCAGCCAATCAGCTTTAGAAGCATCACTGCAAGAACCATACAATACAGGAAGGGACCACAGTGTGGAAGAATGTTGACTCAGTGGTAGAGCTTTGCATGAGGAAGGTTCCAGGTTCAATCCCTGGCATCTCTAGGTATGGCTGGGAGAGACCCCCTGTCTGAAATCCTGGAGGGCCACTGCCAGTCAGTGCAGGCAATATTGAACTAGATGGACTAATGTTTTGACTCATTATAAGGCAGCTTCCTATGTTCCAGAGCTGGATTTCTATGGTGGCACACACACGTCTCCCCCTCCCCATTTTATCCTCTCAACCCTGTGAGGTGTTGCTGTGTGTGTGCTAAATTTAGTTTAAAGCAGCACAACAGCAGGAGGGAGTAACAGTGGATGTTGAAATGCAAGTGTGCCGGCATGTGTGTGAGTTTACCGAAGAAAGCAGGCTTTTACTCTGCATCAGCATCACTGAGACTTGAGACTTAGTAAAATAAGAAAAGCTACTTTATTTATAGAAATACATAGTAGATAGAAAGGCATACCTAGTTCTAACTAACTAAGTTGGAGGTGCAACGTCCAGGCGTGGGAATTGCCCTCATGGCTAGGAGAGAGAGCAGAGACATAGGGTATCTCCTCTCTCCCGGACAGTAAGTCGTAACAGCCTAGTAGCCGGAAGGAAGTCAGTCAGAGCATCACAGGTAAAGGTAAACAAGCCTATCCATCTGGAGGACCCTAACTCTATCTCCCTTCTGGAACATAGACAAAAGAACAAAACAGGAGTTGCTCTTGCCACACTTCCAACATGAGGTAGGTGAGTTTGAGAGGTCACCCAGTGAGCTTCATGGCTGAGTGGTGATTTGAACCCTGGTTTCCCAGTTCATAGTCCAATACTCTAACCACTACACCTCACTGGCTCTAGATTGCCTGGGAACATGCATTCTACCTTAGGATGCCTGTCCCTAGATCTTACTCAAAAAATGTCAGAGTCATATAGTTATAGAGTAATATTGTTTGGCCCCCTGTTTGAAGTCAGGAATTCCATCACCACAGGTATCCTGTGTCCTGTGTCGGGCTTTGTACACCAAAACCAGAACCCTGAACTTAGCCTGGTAGCTAATGGGCAGCCAATGCAATTCTTTCAGCAGTGGGGTAACATGTTGGCGATACCCTGCCCCAGTGAGCAGTTGCACTGCCGCATTTTGCACCAGCTGCAGCTTTCGGACCAACCTCAAGGGTAGCCCCACATAGAGAGCATTACAGTAATCCAACCTGGAGGTTACCAGTGCATGGACAACAGTGGTCAGGCTATCGCAGTCCAGAAACAGCTGCAGCTGTCTTACCAGCCAAAGATAGTAAAAGGAACTCCTAGCCACTGAGATCACCTGGGCCTCTAGCAACAAAGATGGATCCAGGAGCACCCCCAAACTACGAACCTGCTCTTTCAGAGGGAGACCAACCCCATTCAACGCAGGCAACTGACCAATTATCCACCAACCTAAAACACCTCCATCTTGCTAAGATTCAGACTCAGTTTACTGGCCCTCATCCAGCCCACCACCAAGTCCAGGGCTTGCATGGCCTCTCCCGATTCACATGCTACAGAGAAATAGAGCTGGCTATCATCAGCGTACTGCTGACACCTCACCTCAAATCTCCTGATGACCACCCCCAGGGGCTTCATATAGATGTTAAACAGCATCAGGGACAAGATGATACCCTGCAGCACTCCATAGCACAACTGCCAGGGGGCCAAAAGACAATCACCCAATGCTAGAAGCTGAAAATGACCCTAGAGGTAAGAATGGAATCACTGTAAAACAGTGCCTCTGATACCCATCTCACTAAGTCAGTTCAGAAGGATACCAGGGTTAATAGTATTAAAAGCCACCGAGAGAAAGTAAGAATAACAGGGTCGCACTTCCCCATCCTTCTCCTGATAAAGGTCATCCATCAGGACAACCAGGGCCGATTCAGTCCCATAACCAGGACTGAATCCATATTGGAATGGGTCAAGATATCTGTTTCATCCAAGAGTACTTGCAATTGCTGTGCCACAACCCTCTTGATCACCTTCCCTAAGAAGACCAGGCGGTAGCTGTCACACACTAGTGGGTCCAGGCAGGGCCAGTGCCAGAGGGCAACCAGGTTGGGCCCTGGCCAAGGGGCCCTGAGTCCCAAGGGGCCCCTGAAGGGCCACTTGTTAGGGTGGGTGGGTAGCGCTCCCTTCTGCGATCCACAGCAGTGTCAACTCCCACCCTGCTACAGATTGCGGAGAGGGAGCTTCCAGACACCCCACCTACTGCCATACAGGCCCCACCTACCTCTCTCTTGACATAAATGTTGGCTGCGCTGCAGGCGCAAGCCTGCCATCAACTAAGATAGCAGCCAAGGTTTCCCTAAGAGGCTGATTCTCCTTCCGCCATCTTGGTTGATGGCAGGGATGCGTGCACGTAGCACACATGCATACCATCAACCAAGATGGTGGCGGAGGCATCAGTCCCTTAGGGAAGCCTTGGCCCCCAACTTAGTTGATGGCAGGCTTGTGCCCGCAGTGCAACCACCATTTACTTCAAGGGAGAGGTAGGTGGGGCCTGCGTGGCAGTAGGGGGGTATCTGGGAGCTCCCTCTCTGCGATCCACAGCAGGGGCAGGAGCCGACACTGCCGTGGATCATGGAAGGTAGGTAGGTGTGTCGTGCCTGCAGGTGCCGGGGCCCAGGGCAGGCTGGTGCCGAATGGCCTTGGCATGCCTGGTGCCAGCCCTGGGTCTGGGGTGGGCTTTTTCAGGAGTGGTCGGATCACCACCTCTTTCAGGGTGGCTGGAACCACTCCCTCCCCCAATGATGCATTGACCACACTCTGGATCCACTCAGTCAACCCCCCTTAGCAAGCTGCAATAAGCCAAGAAGGGCAAAGGTTGAGAGGACACGTCGCTGGCTGCATCGTTGCAAGCATCTAGTCCACGTCATCAGGCCGCATCAACTGAAACCGATCCCAAGAAGTTGCAGCAGAAGTTGCACTGGACACTTCACTGGGGACTACACTAGATATGGATGGGGCATCAATATTGCTATGGAGGGGGGCAACTTTACCCTCAAAGTGCCTTGCAAACAATTCACAGTGGACCTCCGTTTCCTGGAGCTGATGTCAACAGATCTCTGACAATATGGAAAAGCTCCATTGGACAGCTACTTGAGGATACAATGCTGGCAGAGAAATGGGCCTTCTTTGCCGCCCTCATCACCACACAGTAGGCACAGTTATGATGTTTTACTTGTGCCCGATCAGCCTCACAGCACGTCTTTCACCACTAGGCATTGTCCAGCCTGTTTCATTGCCCTTAGATTACTGGTGTACCAAGATCCTAGATGCAAACCAGGCTCCACAATGCCAGACAGGGTGCTTGGGGGCAACCATGTCCAGAGCCCAACACACCTCGTTGTTCCACAGCGTGACAAGGACTTCAACAGGATCACCTGCTCTATCCACTGGGAACTCCCCCAGGGCATTCAGGAATCCAGTGGATTCCATTAGTCTTTGGGACCGGGCCATCTTAATTTGTCCATCCCTGCAGGGGGGATCAGAGCCGTAAGTCTAAACTTCACCAGGAAGTGATCTGACCATGACAATGGGGTGACATCTACTACCCTGTCACCAGACCACCCCTTCCTCCATCTGGAGCAAAAACTAAGTCAAAGGTGTGCCCTGCCCTATGTGTCAGGCTGGTGACAACTTGAGACAGCCCCATGGTCGTCATGGAGGCCATGAAGTCCCAAGCCAGAACACTAGAGGCAGCCTCAGCAAAAATGGAAATGGACTGCCTTCGAGTTGATTCCAACTTATGGCGACCCTATGAATAGGGTTTTCATGGTAAGCAGTATTCAGAGGTGGTTTACCATTGCCTTCCTCTGAGCCTGAGGCAGTGACTGGCCCAAGGTCACCCAGTGAGCTTCATGGCTGTGCGGGGATTTGAACCCTGGTCTCCCAGGTTGTAGTCCAACACCTTAACCACTACACCACACTGGCTCTCAGCATGGACATTGAAATCACCCAGGACTATCATTCTGGGCTTCTCCAATACCACAACCAAGATGGCTTCCACCAGCTCAGTCAGAGAAGCTGCTGGGCAGCAGGGTGGATGGTAAACCAGCAGCAACCCAAGTTTACTATCTCCTTGGTCCGACACCAGGTGCAGGCCCTCACAGCCAGCTCCAAGACAGAGTAGTTTCCGGTGATAGAGATGGAAGTTCTGTAGACCACAGCACCCCTCCTCCCCCCCACATCCCTGCAGCCTGTACTGGTGTTGTGTCAAGTATCCACCTGGGTCAGATCAACCCCTCCCAGCTCACCCACCCAGGTCTCGGTAATGCACACCAAATCAGCACCCACATCCATAATCAAATCATGGATGGAACCCGCCCATAGAAGAAGTGCGAGCGAGGAACAAGGCATAGATAGCCTTGCCTTCAACTTCTGTGGTAATTCACCACCTCCCCATGGCTATACCTACCCATGATCACTGAAATTTAGGTGTCATCACCCATGTTCCTTCTTATTAAGCCTCTTCCTAAACACCTGATATGGATCCAACAAGAGCCCACCAACAAAACCTACCTGAACCAATTATCCCTGTAGGCCCCTGAGAGAATTAGGAACAGTCAGACCCACTCAATAGCTTTCACACAGGGCACATCTACTCCCCCCTCCGTCTCACACCCAGAGAGGGCCAGCCTTCTGCCAGTTATAGACTCTTACTCTGAAGGCATCTGGCAACTTTCTCCTATCATTCAGTTCACTGCACAGGCTCTCACCCTGCACAGGAACTACTCAATCGCCTTATGCCCTCCCCACTACCAATCTCCTCTAGATTGGTAAAAAAAATATAGAAGGGAGTAGTGCCCTCACCCTCGGGACTCCTAAGAGAATCCCCAAGGGGCAAATCCCTTTGGTGTTGCCCTTTGGTGGTGATCCAGAGCAACCAGGCTTTTATGCCCCCTGACCCAGCCAGGAACTGATGCAAGAGGCTGCAAGATTGACTGCAGTCTCTGTGGATCAGGGCCAGGCAGGGGGTCCCAGTCCTTGCAGAACTTACCAGGAACCTCTGCTGTCTTGAGAGACAGCAACCCAGAGGAGTGAGCAAGCAAGCACCCAGATGTTCAAGTACTCACTCCCAGGGCAGGTCTTCTCCAGTCCCTCAGTGCTTCACTGTTCAGTGTCCCAATGGAAATTATTTGCCAAATACAGCTACAGAGAAGACATTCACTAGTCATAATTATGAAACTGAATATAAGGTAACTGCATGGTTCAAAACATTTTCCAGGAATCTTCTTAAAAGTAACCATGGAGCAAGACATTCCAGCTGACTGAAGGAAGAGAGCCAAGCTGCACATAGGCAGGGGTGTAGTCATTTGGGCTCCCAGGGGATCTTAGACCCCTTACTTTTTTGAGAGCAGGGTCCCAGCAGGGTCTTTATGTCTCCAGCATCTTAGGAGCCAATCAGCATGAAAGGAGAATGTGCTAGCCACTGAGAAGAGTTTTCTAACATGCTGCCTTGTCCTTTCCTGCTGATTGGAGCTGATCAGAGTGAAAGGAGGCGAGTCAGAGCTAAAATTCTCTCATTTCATGCTTATTGGCTCCTAGGGATGTTTGCTGTTGTTGGAGAAGGCATTAAGAAGGATCTCAACCCAGCTGAAAAAAGGGGGGGAGGGGGTGTAATTGTGAATAACACAAAGGGACCCTGTACTTCTGAATTTGCCACTACATTACTGCACATCAGAAGCAAGGAGGTGAGAGCTGGCTGTGGTGAATAAGAGGAAATCTAGGTGGCAGGTTTTGAAGTGGCTTCATTCTGTTCTGTTCCCCTGCAGTCCACATGCTCCAGTGAATTCATCTTGCATTTGACTACCCAGCTATTCCAGTTCACCCACACCCCTGGCAGCATCGGGTCTAGCCAGCAGGAGAGGCATTTCAACCCCTCAACAAAATGTGCTTGCCTTCCCTAGGTGTACACATTGTTCACATCCAGTTTAATACGGAAGTACCAAGCCAAGAGTCTGGGAAGTTCTTCTCTAAATATGCCCTAAGTCAGGGGTGGGGAACCTCAGGCCAAGGGACCAAATGCGGCCCTCCAGTCCTTTCTGTCTGGCCCTTGGGACTCTCCCTAGTCCACACCCACTTCACTGGCCACGTCCCTCACCGGCCCTGCTCCACAACCTCCTCAAGTGCTTTTGCCTGGGTGGAATGTGCCTTGAACAGTCATAATGCCTCTTGCTTGCCCAGATGATGATGGAGAGGTATGTGGGTGAGTGTTTTGAAACTTCCGACTTTTG
The DNA here is from genome assembly GCF_030035675.1 of Rhineura floridana. Taxonomy (NCBI): domain Eukaryota; kingdom Metazoa; phylum Chordata; class Lepidosauria; order Squamata; family Rhineuridae; genus Rhineura; species Rhineura floridana. Next base: position 8,881,417 of record NC_084482.1, read on the forward strand.
CACGGGCAGAATGTACTCTACTGTACAAATGTAAGAATCACATCCATTGTTCCGCCCACTTGTGCCTCTGGCCCCACCCACCCCAGCATGCAACCCTCAGGCTGAAAAAAACATTCCCCACCTGTGCAGTAAGGGGTTAAGAAACGGCCAGAGGCAAGGGGGGGCAGGTAGGAAGGAGAATGGAGCTGCTGTACCTTTAATAGTTGTGGAGAACAGGGAATTTCTGCAGGTGTAGCTTATCATGGAGATCCCCTCGTCTACACAAAGATCCAGGAGCCCCATCGTCTTTTTCCATCTGGCCACCTTATAAGAACATAAGAAGAGCTCTGCTAGATCAGGCCAATAGTCCACCTAGGCTCACCTCCTGTTCTCACAGTGGCCAACCAGATGCCTATGGGAAGCCCACAAGAAGGACCTGTGCACAAGGGCACTACTTCTGCTTGCTGTTCCCATCAACTGGTATTCAGAGGCATGCAGCCTCTGACAGTGGAGGCAGAACATAGCCATCATGGCTAGTAGCCATTGATAGCCTTCTCCTCCATTCATTTGTCTAATCCTCTTTTCAAGCCATCCAAGTTGGTGCCATCCCTGCCTCTTGTGGGAGGGAATTCCATAGTTCGACTATGTGCTGTGTGAAGAAGTCCTTTCTTTTGTCAGTCTTGGATCTTACTACATCCAGTTTCATTGGATATCTAAGAGTTCTGGTGTTGAGAGGAAGAAAAAAATTCTGTTCACTTTCTCCATGCCATGCATAATTTTATGCACTTCTATCATGTCACCTCTTACTTGCCTCTTCTCTAAACTAAAAATGCCCCAATGCTGCAACCTTTCCTCATAGGGGAGTTGCTCCATCCCCTTGATCATTCTGGTCGCCCATTTCTGAACTTTTTCCAACTCTAAAATATATTTTTTGAGGTGAGGGGACCAGAACTGTACGCAATATTCCAAATGGGGTTGCACATAGATTTGTATAACTACATTATGATATCAGAAGTTTTATCTTCAATACCTTTCTTAATGATCCCTAGCATGATTCCCTAGGAATTTGTCTTTTTCACAGCCGCTGCACACTGGGTTGACATCTTCATTGAGCTATCCCCTACATCCCCAAGGTCTCATTCCTAGTCAGTTACTGCCAGTTCAGACCCCATAAGCATATATGTGAAATTAAGATTCCTCCCCCCAATATGCATCACTTTACATTTGTTTACATTTAATTTCATTACCTAAATATCAGAGGCACTCATTCCTCCAGGCATATAGATTGCCCCGATTACACATATTACAGGAAGTCCTAGATCCTGGTGCCAACTTCTAAAATAGTTCAAATTAAGCTATGGGGCTGATTCTAGATATGGTAGTAGTATGATCATATAAACTGTGTAATGTTATACTCCCAATGCAGTTCAGGTGTGACAAATGAGGTGTAGTAACTAAGTGGATATTTCTAATGTTCATTCCAGTATATCCCTTAAAACGGAAGAGGATTAGGACAGACAAAGGCTGCAGTTCTGTCCAGATTTAATCTGTGAGTAACAGTGCAATCTATACATGTCTATTCAGAGAACTAAGTCCCACTGAATGTAACAGGACTTTCTCTCAGGTAAGTGGGCACGGTATAGGATTGCACTGCAAGTCCCATGGAGATCCATGGGACTTAATTTTGAGTAGACATGAATAGGATTGTGCTGCAAAACACTGAAATAAGAATAGTATACTGAGTACTGTAGTAGTCCAAATAGTGTTGACCTCCTGATTTGCACAGGTCACCTGCTAGCCTTTTCCAAGAACTATGTCCTTGGTTGATAAGATCTAGGACAGCCTTTCCCAACTAGTGGGCCACCAGGTGTTGTTGGACCACAACTCCCATCAGCCTCAGCCAGCATTGCCAATGGTCAGGAAAGATGGGAATTGTGGTCCAACAACATCTGGTGGCCCACTAGTTGGGAAACACTGATCTAGGTTTCCTGTTAAACAATATGAATCCCTTCTGTGAACTTCCAATTCACTCAGTTATGCACAATTTCTGAAGCCTTGTCAAGAAATTCAGGTCATCCTAGCCTGATGTAGTGTATATATCCATGAGTAGCATTTTGGATCCTTCTCTAGGATGCACACCTTAACATGGTGAGGAGGTTTCAGAGTCGAAGAAGCTGAGGGCAATGCTGTCAGGAGTCTAGTCCAAGAGGCTACACTCCTAGCAGGGGCACCCAAGGCGGAATGGTCAAAGCTGAGACACCAGACTAAGATGCATCCAGACTCAGAGGAAGGCAATGGTAAACCACTTCTGAATACCTCTTACCATGAAAGCCCTATGAACAGACTATCCAAAATGCAACACGCCATAGTGCTGGAAGATGAGACCCCCAGGTCAGAAGGCACTCAGTGAGCTACTAGGGAAGAACAATAGACAAGTACGATAAGCGCTGTGACTAATGACGCCACTAGGTCAAAGGCAAAAGGAAGCCCAGAGGCTGATAAGCACAGATGCGAAAGGAGAGTCTGGAGCTGTACAATGTACACAATAGGAACATGGAATATAAGAAGCATGAACCAGGGAAAGTTAGAAATTGTCAAGAAAGAAATGGAACGTATCAACATTACAATACTTGAATTAAAATTGGCGAGAATGGGACATTTTGAGTCAGGCAACTACAAAATATTTTATGCAGGAAATGAGAAATTAAGAAGAACTGAGGTTGCTTTAATAGTGAGAAATGATGTAGCTAAAGCAATTAGGTCTGAATGAGTGATATCAGTGAGATTAAATGGGAAACCTATTAATATAACCATCATCCAAGTCTACACTCCAACAGCAAACAGAAGAGGAATTGGAGAGATTTTATGCAGACGTACAGCAAGAAAATTGATCACACAACAAAACAAGATGTTCTGATAATCACAGGGGACTGGAACACGAAAGTAGGACACACAGAAGAACTAGAAATTGTGGGGAAATGGGGCTTAGAAGATAAAAATGAAGCAGGAGAAAGACTTATTGAATTCTGTGAAGCAAATAATTTGTTTCTTGCAAACACATTTTTTGAGCAACCGAAAGGACGACTGTACATGTGGACACCACCAAATAGTCAATATAGGAATCAAATTGGTTATATAATTTGCGGCAGAAGATGGAGAAGTTCCATACTTTTTTTTTTTTTTTTACAATAATTTTTATTCAAATTTTCATAAAACATACAAAACAAAATCATAAAACATTCAAAGACAAAAAACAAAACAAAACAAAAATGATTAAACAAAAAAATAAAATGTTGACTTCCCATTTGTCGCAGATCAAATCAGTTATAGGTCTACAATATATAACAATCCTGTCTCTTAAATTATATTATAAAATCACTTTCCTCCAGTAGTTATCTTAATTAATCATCAAATCTCATAAACATTACTTTATTCTTTCCACAAAAAGTCAAAGAGAGGTTTCAATTCTTTAAGAAATATATCTATCAATTTTTCTCCAAATAAACATGTCAATTAATCCATCTCGTTAATAATAATAATAATCTTATTGTCATAACCATAGTCCAAATAAACATATCGATTAATCCATCTCATCAAAATCTGTTAGGTCCAATAATTTCAATAGCCATTATTCCATTATCCCTATTAATTCCATCTTCCATCTTCAATAGTCCTGTTAACTGTCCGGAGGAGCCTGTGACTCCCACCTTTCGCAAATGCAGAGCCTGGTGACCTTTGAGGATGTGGCTGTGTATTTCACGAAGGAGCAGTGGGCTCTGCTGGACCCCAACCAACGAGCTTTGTACAAGGAAGTCATGATAGAGAATTTTGGGAATGTGGCCTCATTGGGATATCCAGCTCCTAAGCCTGGCCTCGTCTGCCGTCTGGAACAAGGAGAGGAGCCCTGTGTGCCAGATTCTCAGGACTTCGATGAAAGGAAGATCTTTGACACCAGCTCAGAACTCAAGGCGCTGCCTTTGTGGTTCCCCTGCAGTCTCTCATCCAGGCACTGCACAAGCCCAAACCTGCATAGTTTCAGCAAGGTGGCTGCATAATGTCCTGTTTTTGTATTTTTATTATGATATATTGTATTTTATCTTGTTTGTTCACCGCCCTGAGAGCTATTTTGCTAAGGGCGGTATATAAATTGAAATAATAAATAATAAAATAAGTCCAGTAATTTCAGTGTCCAATCTTCCATTATCAGTATTCCATAATAATCTTGCTGTCATAGCCATAGTCATATAATAGGAGTCTGATGGGAATTTCCTCTATCCCAAATATTTTCTTGCCATCAATTCTGAATAAGTTGCTGAAATATTGTTGTAAAGTCATATCTCTGTTCTTCTTTTTTACAAAATGCACTGGCTCATCTCTTGAGAGTTTTTCCATTGTCACATGGCTGCTGTTAATTCCATAGATTTTCTCTATATCAAGCTCCATCACGTCATTCCAGTCCAGAAGATTATCCAAGCCATTGATAACTTTATCTCTAATATCTTCATTAATTTCTTCAGAGATAACGTTCAATTCCAAACAGTAGATTTTATTTCTAATATCCATAAACTCCAGATCTTTTTCCAATTCCACATTTGTTCCAATCTCCAGGGCTTGTATCTTCCCTTTATTTTTTCTTTTCTCATCTCTGATCTCATTCTCCTCTCTCACAGGATCCCCTATTTCTTTAAGCTCCTGCGTCATTTTGCTCAGTTCAATTTTCAGCTTCTTACTGCCCTGTCGCAGGGTTTGTTTCGTTATCTCAATCTCATCCATTATTTTCTGAAACATAATTACTTCCAGATTCTCAGCCACTTTCTTGATTGCCATTTTTTAAAACCACGAAAACAAAGCAAAACAAAAATAAAGAAGAACCACTTCTTATTTCAGCAACAATTGGGTTAATATTCCAGGCTTGATGACATCACAGTATAAACAGAGCAGCCTGCCTTATCTCTCTATGTTCAAGAATACAAAACAAATTTAGTTCCCAGCATCAAAACAGTTAGCAGCGTCGTGAAGAAGCAGATTCGTCAAAATAAAATAGACCAAAAAGAGAATAGTCCCAGACAATATAATGTTCCTCGGAATAGAAATCCCTCTTCTGTGTATATCTTTAGAATGCACTTCCAGGACAGCTTTTTGCAATAGAAACAGAGATAAGCTGTTAATTTCGTGAATAACAGAGAAGAGTTATAGCTCACCCAGAAGCTCTTTAAAGCTGATTAAATTGACAAATCTCTTTTTGCTGCAACAATTTAAACCATGTAAAAAAAATAATAGAAAGAAGGGTGCTTGCCTGTTAGTCTGTTTTCTCTTTGAAGAAAAGATAAACATATCGCATTAAACAGATAGAGCTTGTTCGGAAGTCCGTCCGGCATTGCTGGCTGGACCTTTTCTCATAAATTAATGAAATCCAGTCCTCCCAACAAAAACAGGCTTTTGAGGTTGATCTCTACATTTCTCCCTGCCCGGGAGAAATTTCATCAGTCAAAAAAAAAAAATGTTCTGACTGATTTATATCTGAATAAGCTTCTTTTGAGGCGGGAGCCCGTCTCAAAAGCAGGCACAAGCGAAGTCACCCTTCCCGGAAGTCAGAAGTTCCATACTTTTTGTGAAAACAAGGCCAGAAGCAGACTGCGGTACAGATCATGAACTGGTAATATCAAAAAACAGTAAAGCTAACGAAGAACAACAAAGCAATCAAAATGCCAAAATAAAATTTAAATAACATCCCAGAAGAATATAAAGATCAAATAAGGAACAGATTTGAGGCTTTAAATTTAGTTGATAGAGAACCAGAAGAACTATGAATTGAAGTGAGAGACATTATCAGGGAAGAATGCAAAAAGACAATACCTCTAGTTAAAAAAAGAGAAAGAGCTCAATGGATGACTGATGAAACTCTTAAAATAGTTACAGAAAGAACGAAAGCAAAAGGAGATACAAACATGGTCAGAACCCTAAATGCAATAATAAGCAACTAGTACATAGGGACAAAGAGAACTATTACAATAGTTATTGTATAGACATAGAAGAGGACAACAAAAGAGGTAGAACAAGAGCCCTATTCCAAAAGATTAGAGAAATTAAAGGGAAATTCAAACCAAGAGATGCTGAATAATCATCAGAGGAACACACAGAAATCTTAGAATGTGAGGTGGAAGCTGCTCTTAAAATACTTGGAAAAAACAAATCACCAGGAACAGATGGCATACCAAAAGAGTTGCTACAAGTTACTGAGACTGAATCTGTCCACATTTTGACAAAAGTTGACAAAAAATGGGAAAAAAACAATGGCCCACAGACTGGAAGTGTTCAGTATATATCCCAATTCCAAAGAAAGGGGATCCCAGGGAATGCAGTAATTATCAAACTATTGTCTTAAGATCCCATGCAAGTAAGGCAATGCTCAAGATTCTACAACAAATGCTCTTACCATATATGGAACAAGAAATGCCAGATGTCCAAGCTGGATTTAGCAAGGGAAAAGGTACCAGAGATCACATTGCAAACAAAAGTTGGGTAATGGAACGGACCAAGGAATTTCAGAGGAAAATCACCCTGTGGTTTATAGATTACAGCAAAGCCTTTGATTGTGTAGATCACACAAAACTATGGAATGCTTTAAAAGAAATGGGGGTGCCATGGCATCTGATTGTTCTGATGCGCAACCTATACTCTGGACCAGTGGTTCCCAACCGTTATCAGCACGGGACCCCATTTATAAGCTGAAAAAAATTGTGATCCCCCTCCCCCCAGGGAGGCAGGCTGGCTGCCAGGAAGGAAGGGGGAAAGCAGCCTTTCTTTGCAGGCTTGCTTCTTTTTGCTTCACAAAAAGCCCTCTCCTCTCATTCTAAGCAAGGGCGTTGCCAGTAGCGGCAGTGCAAGGAGATAGGAATCAGTGATAGTAATCCCCTCTTCTTCCTGGTTGTTCCACCCTCAGCCTCCTTTGGCATCTGCCATGTATTTTATAGGCAGATGCCTGCCCTTAGTGCGCCTGAAAGACACTCTGGCACTTCAGCAAAAGGCCTCCCCTCTCGTTTGGAGCAAGGAGGAGGTGTCATCTGCAGCGGCAGTGGAAAGCAGACAGTGTAGAGGGAGTGAAGACTTTTTTTAAAAAAATAATAAATAATTCATTTCTTTACTGTTCATGGCCCCCTCTGGATTACTTCATGGCCCCCTCTGGATTACTTCATGGCCCCCCTGGGGGTCCTGGCCCCCAGGCTGGGAACTACTGCTCTGGACAAGAGGCTACTGTAAGGACAGAATATGGAGAAACAGATTGGGTGTGAGGCAGTGATGTATTTTATCACCCTAATTATTTAATCTATACACAGAACATATCATATGGAAAGTGGGATTGGACCAAGATGAAGGTGTGATAATTGGAGGGAGAAATATCGATAATTTAAGATATGCAAACGATACCATACTACTAGCAGAAACCAGTAATGATTTGAAACAAATGCTGTTGAAAGTTAAAGAGGAAAGCACAAAAGCAGGACTACAGCTGAATGTCAAAAAGACTAAAGTAACGACAACAGATTTATGCAACTTTAAAATTGACAATGAGGACATTGAAGTTATCAAGGATTATCAATACCTCAGCACAGTCATTAACCAAAATGGAGACAATAGTCAAGAAATCAGAAGAAGGCTAAGACGGGGGAGGGTAGCTATGAGAGAACTAGAAAATGTCCTCAAATGCAAAGATGTATCACTGAACACCAAAGTCAGGATTATTCAGACCATGGTATTCCCGATCTCTATGTATGGATGTGAAAGTTGGACAGTGAAAAAAGCGGATAAAAGAAAAATCATCTCATTTGCAATGTGGTGTTGCAGGAAAGCTTTGCAGATACCATGGACTGCGAAAAAGACAAATAATTGGGTGTTAGATCAAACTAAATCAGAACTATCATTAGAAGCTAAAATGATGAAACTGAGGTTGTCGTACTTTGGACACATAATGAGAAAACATGGTCCACTAGAAAATATGATAATGCTGAGGAAAATAGGAGTAGAAAAAGAGGAAGACCAAACAAGAGATGGATTGATTCCATAAAGGAAGCCACAGATCTGAACTGAGTGGTTTATAACAGATGCTATTGGAGGTCGCTGATTCATAGGGTCACCATAAGTTGACTTGAAGGCACATAACAACAAAACATTTTTGGATATGATGAAGATGATGGAATTTATTTTCAGATGCTGGTAGAGAATCATGCACAGCACAAACGCAAACTTTTGCATCCTCTTCTAACTTCTACTTGCATTGTTGGGCTTCATGAGAAGGTGTCTGCTATGGCCAACCTTTTTCCAGGAGAACTCTTTGAATCTCATAATCCTTTTTAGAGATGTTGGCATTGTGATGGTGTTTGATCCAAATCTTTTCTTTTTATCAAGGTCACCAAGGGTTTGTGTTCTGTAAGGACCATGTTGTGCATTCATGATAATCTGTCATCATGATGGTATTGGGGTGGTTATATGCAATCCTGCTTTCACTAGATTTGCACCTGCAAAAGTTTTGGGTTCTACGTACTGCTTTTCATCCAATCTGTGCATGTTCTGTAGCTTCCTGCTGAAATCCTGTAACTTTTCATATCACAAATCTGGATTTTCTTTTATCCTGCTTTTATGGCAACATAGTGCAAGAGTATCCCTCCAGATATTAATAATGCAGCAACACTGGTGAAGCATCACAGAACTTATAAAGTAAAATGATGTGTGGATGATTCAGTATAAATCCACTTGTAATGCACTATTATTGCATCAATGACATGTTGTAGATACACCTGCAAAAAACACCAGTCCAGAGGACCCCTGGAAGAAAGATTAAGCAGGTATCTGAAAAAGATTTCAAATGCCCCAAATGCTAGGAAGGCACTCTTGTTTTTTCAAAAAAAAATTGTGCATAGCAATTTTCTGATTTGGTAAAAGTTGTGCAGCAGAATGCAACTGGCATCTATTCTAAACCGTGCAGTTGTGGCACTATTCCACCTGCTCCATAGCTGCTTGCATCAACACTGACCATTAAGCGCTTGTTTATAAAGGAAGCCTCATAATCCAGTCCCCAAAACCAAGATGTAGTGGATTTCAGTAGTAGATTTTCATAGTGCCTCTGTCTCTGGTAGTTGTGCTGTGGGGGTCTGCAGGATACCATTATCCCCAATGCTATTTAATATCTATATGAAGATGCTGGTAGTGGTCATTCAGAGTTTCGGGGCAAGATGTCATCAGTATGCCAATGACACTCAGCTCTTTTTCTCCATAACATCCAAATCAGGAAAGGCTGTGAGGACCCCCGGATTGGTGCAGTGGTGGGATGGATGCAGTGGTGGGATGGATGAAGGAAAATAAGCTGAGCTTGAATCCTGGCAAGACAAAGGCACTGTGGGTAAGTGGTTCCCATGGCCAAGACATTGGTCAGTTGCCTTCCCTGGACAGGGTTGCACTCTCCCTGAAGGAGCAGGTACATACTCTGGGTTTCAGCTCTGTCACTGGATGCCCAGGTAGTCTCAGTGACTAGAAGTGCTTTTTATCAACTGTGCCTGGTAAAACAACTACGACTGTTCCTGGACTGGGAGATCCTGACCACAGTAGTTCAGGCATTGGTGCAGAATGCTGCTACCAGATTGCTAACAGGAGTGAGACCCTGTCAGCATATAACACCTCTGCTCAGTGATCTGCACTGGTGTGGATTTGTCACTGGGCCAAGGACAAGGTGTCATTGTTAATAGCTTGGGACCAGTTTACTTCCGGGACCGTCTTACCCCATATGTGCCCACTCAAGTACTTCCATCTGCGGAACTGGCACTGTTACATAATATTCATTCCACACTTGTTATTTTAGTGTGGCAGCACCTACTCTTTGGAACTCCTTGCCTGTTGATATCAGGTAGACACCCTTGCTGCATTCTTTTCAGTGCCTGCTTTTTTGTTTAGGCACATCCAGACACATAGATGTTGGTGTATTTTAATCTTTTTAGTCAATTGACGTTTTAATTGTTTTTAAAATGTTTTTAAATTACTTGTTTTTAACTGTTTTATTGAAAACATGACTGTCTTTTGGAAACCACTTAGAGATCTTTTACAAGTAAGTGGTATATAAAATTTGTTAAATAAAAATAAAATAAACCATCTTTTGAAAAATATCAGGAGCGCTTACGGTTCCAAATGGTCTGCTCACCATCTCCCAAAGGGCACAATAAATGTAGCCAGTTTAGTGCTCTGGTTTGCCAAAGGTATTTGCCAGAAACAGCTTGAGGCACCCAGTTCGGAAAATACTTGGCTCCTGTCACTTTTCAGAGAAGGTCCTCCAGTGTAGGAAGCAGATATTTTTCTCTTACTACAACTTCATCGAGTTTTTAAAATATGTATACTGATGTGAATTTCCTCTTTTTTCTTGATGACTGGGACCATTGGTAGAGACCATGAAGGAGGCTCAGTGAACAGGCCTTTTCAATAGTGGCTCCTCAACTGTGGAATATTCTCCCAAGGAAGGCATGCCTGGGTGCCTTCTTTACTCATTTTTAGGCACCAGGCAAAGACCTTCCATTTCACACAGGCCTTTGGCTCTTGAGGTGCACTGTCTTTGTTTCTTTTGTATGGGTTTTAAGTTTTTGTATTGTATGTTTGTTTTCAAATCTGTTTTATATTGCTGCCTAGAAACCATTGGGTATGAGGCGATCAACAAATGAGATAAAAGTAATATTAATAATAATAATTCCTTAATTGTGCCATGTTCCTTCATCCTTTCCAGATCCACTTTGTGGAGTAAGTGAATAAAGAATCAGCAGGGTGTTTGTACATTGTCTGGTTTAACATTGGATCTTAAAATAATGTCCACACAGGATCACCTTTTAGTAGACCAGTATCACCAAACATTCCCATTTCTCTGTTTTCAGTTGCCCCATTTAGGTAGCTATTCCACGACTGAGAAAGTTATCCAGGTTATGAGCTCATATATCACATATGCAGTGAACCCAAATTGCTCCTCTTTGCAGCTTGTTTATGAGATAAAGCATCCAAGACCGTGTAGGATACTCCCTGGGCAGCAGTTCCTACCTTATGGAGATCTTGGAGGTGGGGGAAATCCCCTGTAGGTCCCCTCTGAAATAATTGTGGCATGAGCTCTTCAATCTATTTTGAAATTAATGGTTGCCCCACAAATAATTAAGCTTACTCTCCAGCAACAGTCAGAGGCTTTACAAAATATGGGGCCTATGAAAACTTGGCAGCCCCTTGCTGTGGTCACATCTTGCCTCATCTTCTGAGCTTCCATTTGTCCTGCTTTTGCAGAGATTCGGGGAGTGAATTTCCAAAATGGCTGCTTTGAGTGCTTTGTGGCGGAAAGGTTACTTTGCCTCCTCCACATCACTCCCAAGTTGTCTTTGCTGCCTGATCTGGATTTCAATGAACTCAGATCGCCTTGACATCTCTATGTTTTGTGAAAGGTTAAGCCCTCTATTGCTTGCAATTCTTTGTCTAGAATTCCAAGCTCCAATTTATCTCTAAGGCACTCGCCATGTTTATCAGCAAACTCACAGTGTTCAGCCTGTTCATACAAGGCTTAAACAAATTATTCCATTTCTCAAGGCCTCTGAGTTCCTTGATAGAAGCAGGCCCTCTCAGAAACCAAATTCTCTCTTGGGAATGAAACAGGCATCACACTTGGCTAGAATATTCCAATTGTTGTCCTTGTGATCCTCTTTGGTAAAAGATTACCATTGCTTGCTTCTTTCCCCTATAGCAGGTGTGGGGGACCTTTGGCCCTCCAGCTGTTGCTGAATTACAATTCCCATCAGCCCCATCAAGCATGACCAATGGCTAGGGATGATGGAAGTTGTAGTTCAGTAACATCTGGGGGGAGATTCCCCACACCTGCCAATATATGAGAAGTCTTCAGGAAAGTTGTTTGGCCCCACCCTCAGGGTTGTGCAAGATTATCTGAGTGATGAGGGGGGGTCTCCAACCTGTACCCACTGGTCTGGCTCTAGCAACACCACTGTTCTTTGGTCGTCCTGACTTCTGGCTTGTTTCATCACCTTACATCCTGTTTTGCCCCGTCGTCCTGACTTCCTCTTCTGTCCTAACTACCAGTTACCTAAATGTCTTGGACCAGCCCTGCAAGCAACAGCAGCAGCAGAGGATACGATAGGAGCATAACATAACAAGAACACTGCTGGATCAGGCCAAAACTCCATCTTGTCCAGCATCCTGTTCTCACACTGGCCAGCCAGATTCCTATGGGAAGCCCACAAGCACAACCTGAGGGCAACAGTGCTCATTCCACTCGTGAGTTCCACCAACTGGTATTCAGACGCATACTGTCTCCAACAGTGGAGACAGAACACTGTGGCTAGTTGACATTGATAGCTTTATCCTCCATGAATTTGTCTAATCCTCTTTTAAAGCCTCCAAGTTGATGGCCATCACTGCTGCCTCTTGCGAGAGAGAATTCCATAGTTTAACTAAGTGATGTGTGAAGAAATACAGACTGGATCTTTCAACATTCAGAGTACTTTTGTTTGGCACAGTGATAGGAGGGGATAGTTTGCAATTCTTATGTTCCTGGAGATCACTGAGTACATATCTATTCTGCTTAAGCCATAGCCCAATGACAAAGTACATATGTGGTAGCATGTCAAGGGACATTAGTGACATCCCAATATTTGCAGTCCCAATGCCAATGCCAAGAAATGTTTCTGCCTGAGGAGCCCCAAGACAACTTGGTTAAGACCTAAGAGTACTGGATCATGATGAACTATCAGTTTGGCTCACTGTAAGGCGGCTACTTATGCAGAATGACAGAGTCCTGCCTGTTGCCTCCACAACCTGGCAGCCAACACAGCATTCAAAGGATTACAAGGTTAGTGATACAGCAAATCCCATCAGGCCGCAGGGTAGCCAAAGGCCAAAGGCCAAGTTTCCCTCTTTCTACCAGGTCCGCTGCTGCTGCCCTTCCCTCACCCCAAGACCACAAGCCCCAATGATGTCTGCTCAGAGTATGAATTCCCTCCTCCATTCATGCCCATGACACTGCCTCTTCACAGTCAGCTAAGAGCACTCTTTTGATCTTAATATCTGTTTTAATACACCAACAGCACATATTCTCAATAACAGTCCAACAATTATGAAATTCCATCCGTTTAATTTCTAAACAGCAAGGTTCCAGGCCTCAAATCTGCCCCAGAGTCAGAACTGTGTGTATATGCCACAATTCATAGGAGTTCAGAAAAGCCACCAGATGTGGTTCTGGACACAGAGTTCAGCTTCCTGAAAATCTCAGTCTTCATTATAAAAGAAACCAAGTTCCTAGTCGCTGCGGTTGCAAAGTATGTGGGCAATGCCTGGTGAATCTCAGAAGCCAAATGGGTGGCTGGATAAGAGGCTTTGGTGGCTCCAAATTGCTCCAAGTTCCCCTTGACTAGCTGGAGCAAAATATATTATGTAAAAGAAGAAAAATTGTGCAAATGTACTTAGGGTGAATACTTTTATACAGAATGTGGGTTATTTTGTTACAGACTAACTACCCAACCAACCATTTATTTATTTATTTATTTACTGCAGAGTACACACAGCCCAGACAACAGTCAGATCTTCATGTCTACAAGCCTTCTGCACCAGATGAGAGTTGCTGTATTTAGTGAGCACTGAGGGGGATACACTTTGCACATCCTTAGAAACTTTCTCTGCCTTGTTGCTCATATGCGCCCTAACAGTGAAGACAGGTTCCAGGGCTAAGTTGATTAACCCCATTTCAAGCAGAATTTGATCCTTGCAAGAGATTCCCTCAAAGCTAAAGCTGGGCAATTTAAAGAATTATTTTAGTGCTTACGAACAAGGAGGTAACTGGTGGGGAAGGAGGAGGGGAGAGACCTATCCTGATGCAGTCACCTCTGAGTTAGGGAAGCTGATTTCTTCTTTTTCTTGTCATTTACTTTAATTCACATGTGCTTTCAAGCCATTTTTAATGTGTTGCATTTTATGGTTTTAATGTATTCTCAGGCCTGCATTCCACTCAAATGCAGGGAAACCCAGGCTTTTGCCAGTGCAGGATTGCCAGCTTTTGATTTAAACAAAACAAAGCATTGGCACCCTAACCAGAGCCAGCGCAAGAGAAGGCTTGGCAGAATGGCACTATGAATGGTTCTGTAGAGTCAAAGTGGAACCAGGGCAAAAACCAAGGCTATCCATGACTATTAGCCACCATGGCTATGTTCTACCTCCACTGTCAGAGACAGTATGCCAGTTTGAATGTCAGTTTCTGGGAATGGCAAGTGGGGAGACCACTGTTGCTACTCACATCCTGCTTGCTGGCTTCCCACGGGCATCTGGTTGGCCACTGAGAACAGAGTGCTATGCTAGATGGGCCTTTGGCCTGATCCAGCAGGACTCTTCTTAGGTTCTTGTTTCCTTTAAAATGAGGCTTGTTATGGGTGGAACTAGTTTTCTGGCTCCACCCCACCAACTTCCTTGCAAAAAAACCCAACACACAGTTCAGTTAAATCAAATCAGTAGAGTTGGCTGGTTTTCAACATTCATTCCAATTCATCCTGGCTTACTTCTCCTCCCTTGCCACATTGACCCCCTGGCTTCAGCCTTTTACACCACATCTCAGTCTTGCTCCTCTTCCCCACCCTGCCTCCCTCAGCCTACACCCTGCTCTCAGGCCATCCTTTGCATTGCACACGTTTGATCACAATTCTGGTTTCAGTGGCAGCTGTTCTCTCTCCCTGGCCCGACCATAAATAATTCAATTCCTACGGACGCTCCTTCGCTGCCTGGAAATTTATTTATTTCATTCCCCTCCCTTTGGTTACATATTAAGTGACTTAGCCCATAAAAAGAAATTACTCAGCAACAACAATAAGAGCTTGGGATTGCTGACCTGGCGGCATCTGGACTGAGGAAAGCCCCATGCTGGAATCACCCCCAACAGAAGTGGCCACGCAGGCAAATGATCCCCTTGGAATCCTCAAGACAAAAATGAAGGACCAAAGGGGTGGGTTTTTACTAGAGGAGAGCGCTTGCGCCTGAGATGCAGCTACATCTGAAGATGGGAGGGCAGGAACAGCCAGTTGTGTATGCTGATGTAGCCAGTTCTGAGGCACCTGTTTACGCTGGAGGCTGCTGCACCCCAGCACTGTTTTTAATTTGTACTGCCATGTATGCAGAGATTTTGCAAAGCCCTTGGCCGACTGGTTAGCTGAGGATTAGAAAGCTGGGCGAAAAGAGGCCTACCAGGATCCAGAGAAGCAAAAAAGGCCAACACCCACAATGGAATGAAGGGGAAGTAGAGGAGACAGGAAACTGAGAAGTCGCCAATGAAAGGAGGGTACCTTTAAAACAGGAATGAGGCATCTGTGCACCTCCAGATATTGTTGGACTATAACTCCCATCATCCCTCACTATAGGCCACACTGGCTGAGGGTGATGGGAGCTTGACTCCAACAACATCTGGAAGGGCCACATATTCTCCAACAATGGGTTAAAGACACTAGGGAGTATCTGTGATGGAGACAGAGGGCATGGAGAAAGTAAAGGCTAGGGCAAAGCTTCACATAGAGCCTGAGGACAGAAAAGACTGTGTGCTCCTGGCATGAAGAAAGAGGACAGGTTTTGGAGACTGTGGGCTAAGGAGGCACAGAGTTATCAGTCTGGATCCTGAGAGGAGTCTCGACCCTTGAAGTGGTACACAGAAAGGGAAAATTCTGCTCAGCGTGGCTTCTTATATTACAGCACCATTGTGAACCGTTAAGGAGGGAGGCAGTGAGGCCTAAGGACTGCAGATAGGTTTCACATCTGAATTAATCAGCCAATTGTTTAGGCAGCACACATAAGTGCCTTACTTATTTCATTTATATCCTGCCTTACTTCCAAAGAGCTCAAGGTGGTGTGCATGGTTCTCCTCTCCATTTTATCCTCACAGCAACCCTGTGAGGTAGGTTAGGCTAAAGAGATGGTGATTGGCCCAAGGTCACCCAGTAAACTTCATAGGAGAGTCAGGATTTGAACTCTGGTCTCCCACATCCTAGTCCTAATAACCACTACACCACGCACTGAATCTTTACATTACATTAATTTACATTAATTATTGAATTTAAAATGGGAGGTAAATTCAGTACTGTTATTGATGAAGACAATTCAGCTGTATTACAGATGGAGAACAGAGGAAATGACACAGGACTTCCCCAAGGCAGTGACTTTGTAACTGTAGTGGGTTTTGAACCCAGATCTTCTGTCTCTTTGAACTAACACCCTACTCACTAGGCCACACCAGCCATACTGCAAGGCACACCTTCAGAGGCAGAAGTGAAACGGGGTAGGTGAACCAATCATAGGGTAGAGACACACTCACTGTTCTGCCAGTTCTAATATGTCTCCCCCTCTCTCTTCTGAAAATGGGGACACATGATGGTAGTCAAACCCTGCCCTTTTTTACTGTGAAACCTGGTGGGAGTAGTTTGAATGTGTTTTTTAAAAATTTAGCTTCAAAGAGACTTTCCAACTGATCGGCAGATTAACCTGTTTTCCCTCCGGGTGTCGCTAATGGAAATGCTTTGATTTGGTGACTAGTGTGTTTACAGCCACAGTTAGGGGCTGACTGTGAAGCAGAAGGTACAGGGACAGATAGTGGCCTCACATATGAGAAACCAGGAAGTGTCGCTGCTAGGCCAAAGGAGCTGCCGAGCCATCTATGGTCGTTGTGGTGAGCGTGAGCAAATTTGTAATATTCGAACTGCTTGAGTTATCAAACTGCTAAAGGCCAGTCCATGCTCACCCAGCATAAAGGGGAAGAGATACATGAGGGCAAACTGGAGAACAGCCAATGAAGATGGCAGTAAGGGACAAAAGAGACTTTATTCTGGGTAGAGAGGGATAGGTACAGGACAGGATGCCCAGGACATCGACCTTTCTGGCCCCTTTCCATGGGAGGGTGAAGGCGGCTAGGACACCTTCATGCTCCTTTTTGTGGAAGAACCAGCATCAACAGAAGCAGAAACCACCATTCATTAATGCGCATCAGGGTGTATTACATGGGTGGCTCATCAATGCTGGGAACTGGGTGGTGGTGGTTTGCAGACAGCGGGTGCCTCCCTGGCACACACACAGGCGAGTTATTAAAACTTAATTGAGCGGATGTGAACAAGGCAGCTAATTAAAGCTTCCTAATAATGGGAACTGCTGGATTTCAGGAGAGGGGAGATGGGGTGGGAAGCAGGACTCCTGGGTCCAATACCCCAGCTCTGAAGGCTGGCAGAGAATGGAGAAGGCCTCAGGATTGTGGCTTGGATTTATTGGGGATTGTAGTTCTCAGCAGAGGCCTAGTGAGGACCGGGGAAGTGGTGAGGGGAGTCATGAGTTCTTGCTAGCTCAGCTGCTGACACCGGAGAAATGTTATAGCAACCAGTGGATTCTCATTAAGTTTGGACAGGGCAATGTGTAAAAGAAAGATGATTCCTCTTTCTGTCCTAACCAGTGGCCACCTGTTTATCTCCTGCACCCCTCCCCTGCCTGTTCTTTTCCCAGGAACTCCGGATCCACATCCCCAGCTTTTAATTTGGATTTCTCTACACCGTAGTTCCACTGTATCCCAGACCAAGCCTCGATTTGCCCCCAGGAACTGGCTTTCCTTCAGTGAACCAAAATCTGCAGACAATACCACTGCAGAGCAGTGCTGTTTCAGGAGGAGCGAGAATCCTCCACAGTGTCTCCGAGTCCAAATAAATGTGCTCCTTCTGTCCTATAGCCCCACAGTATTATTACTGGCTATCCTGTTACCTCACTGAACCACAGCCTTCCCTTTAGGGTGTAGGAGATTGGAAGCTACCTCCAATGGCTTCCTCAGCTCATCTATCATCCAGATGCTCAGCCTCAAGTTCCAATTGGTAGGATAATAAATAGCCCCCTCCCATCCCTCTAGCAATCTGGGAAATTGCTCATTTATTCATTCATTCCCTAATCGGAAGCAGGCCAGAAAGCATACACAAAGGCCAGCTAGTACCCCGCAAAATTCTGATCCTGTCTTCCTCCTTGTGATGATGAATTATGAGCCAGGAATCACCATAGCCCTGCCTAGTCCTAGTATCCGTTTTGAACAGCAGGGTCAGCCTTGGCACTTGTGAAATAATACCAATGGTGTCTTTGAGCATGTGTAAAGTGCCTTTCCCCAGTCACCACTGAATTCTACACTCAGACCACATGCATCAGAAGGAATGCAGACCTCATCAGAAGGAGGAGGAGGCCAATCAAGACTTCTAGGGACTTTTGCATCTCAGGAGCATAGATATTAACAACTGAACCACCAATACCTACCTCTTATGACTGCTCTTGGCAAGCTGGAGCCCTGAAATATACCCAGTCTAGTTCTCCTTGTGATACTTGCCTATGGATTTCAACCAATTCTCTTCCCCACAACTGCTCCCGCCCATTGTGACCCCTATTTGGACAATGGAGCAGAGATGGGGAGGGGTGTTTCTAGTCACCATTCTGATGCTCAAAAACAGCCTAGAAGAAAGGGCTTCATACTGCAGAGAAACAAGGAACATCTATAATAATCTAAATAAGCAGGTGGGACAAAAGGATTGATGCTATTCAGATCAAAAAGAAATGGACAGGCAACCGACAATAGATCCCAGGTCAGAGTTTGGGGTAGGGCGGGTGGCAGCAAGGAATGCAATGAGTCCACAGTATTGGATGGTATAAAGAGGTCAGCAACAGCCCATCAGGTTCTGAGGGCAGGGCTAACTAACCTTGGAAAGGCTCAAGGCCCCAAACAGTGCTCAAGGAAGTCTCTCCCCATATCTCCATGTGTAGATTCCTTGATGCCACCATCTACAGAGATGCATGCTGACTAGATTGTGGCACATTTAGGGTCCCCATGCTGAGCCCTTGCTGCTGTGCCCAGATGGAGGGCCAGAGGTTATGTGGTCCTCATAGTTCTGGGATCATTTCTGCATGAGCGCTCAGGGCTGGTTGAAAAGGTGTAGATGCCAGGGGTGCTGGAGCATGGGGCCCCACAAGGGGCAGCTGGCTGGTAGTGCAATGGTAGCCAGAAGGATGGCCACAGAGTTCCCAGGCTTCCAGACCCCAAGATGAGCCTGGGAACTCAGGGGTTGTGTCTAGGTTGTAGGGCCACAGCGAGGCAGGGAGAGGAAGGGTCTTGGTAGGGGAAGGTGGCAGAATCAGCCAGTGAGTGGCAGGTCTAGTGTGACACCAGATGGACAAGGAAATGGAGCCAATGGCAAGAGCTCAAGCCAGGCAGCAGCATCGACACATTATAACACTGTAACACAGGCCACCTTGCTTCATTTTTAAAACAGCACGGGGTGCATGCTCATGGAAATTGTAGTCTGCACCTATGCCTGGAAACTCAGAGAAGGAAGCCAAGACCAATGAAACAGCTGTGAGCCCTTGTCTAACTTTCTCCATCCCGTCTCTTCCTGCTTTGTAGATAGAACCCTGGAGCCCTGTCTCTCAGCAATGCTGGGGAACCTTTGGCCCTTCAGATGTTGTTGGACTTCAACTCCTGTCAGCCCCAGCCAGCATGGCCAGTGGTCAGGAATGATGGGAGCTGTAGTCTAACAACACCTGCTGAGCCGCAGGTTCCCCATCCCTGCCTTACAGCCTCCTTTATCTTATAGTCAAGATTTACCCCCTTCCACCCCTGCTCTTTCCTTAAAACACCAGTGATACTCCCAAGCCAGCATGGCATAGTGGTTAGAGTGCTGGTGTCAGTTAGTGGAAACCACAGGAGGGGAGAGCGCTCTTGCACTCAGGTCCTGCGAATGGACCTCCCCTAGGGACATCTGGTTGGCCACTGTGAGAACAGGGTGCTGGACTAGATGGGCCACCGGCCTGATCCAACAGGGCTCTTCTTAGATTCTTATGTTGGACTGTGTGTAAAGCCCTGGTTGCCATCAAGCTTGCCTTGGACCAGGATTACTTCTGTCAGCCACAACCTACTTTACAGGGTTGTTGTAAAGATAAAATGGGGGTAGCCCCCCCCCACAACCATCAGAATTTCTTGAAGGGTGGGTGAGAAATAAAGTAAAGTAAACTGCCAGGCCTTCTACAGTCTCAGTGCATTATTACAATCTCTCCCAGATGGAAGCTGATGGATTTTAAATCTCGCCAACTTTGATTCAACACTGAACTCCCGCAGCACCCTGACACTTCCCAATAACAATAAAACATCCTCATTCAGCTGGGAATCCATTTGCAGGCCCTGCAGAAAATAGACACTGCCAGTAATGGATGGTTCATTAATATATGGGGTACATGAAGGCCTTTTGTTAATCAACCTTGCTTGCGGAGCCTCCAGAAACACTGACTGTGCATCTAGCCCTCCAGACCTTCCAAAGCATTCCTCCACCCCTGTATTTGTTTCCATTCATCCCTTGCCCCTTCCTCCCCTCCTTCTGTCACCCCCTCAAGCTCTCTAAATCGATATTGTAAACTATTTGGGGCACAGACTTGTCTTTCACTTAAGGTAGTAGTCTGTAAAGTGCCGTGTACACTCATGGCACTATAGAAATAATCATAATAATATCTTACAGTAACCTCATGGGGGGGACGCAGCCCCAAGGGAGCCGTTAAATAAACTAGAAACTGAAACATTATGTAGAAATCTGATGAGACACCAGATTTTCTACTCTTGTTCTGATGCCATGGAAGATATCCAGCAGCATCTAGACAAAAAAGAGGCAGTCAATTGGCTCAGGAAAGCAAATCCCTGGAGGTGGCCAGCATTCTGAAATGCCAGAATTCCAATACCAGTTTCTGGAGATCAGATACGCGTACTTGTACACCCAAATATCCAAATCACATATCAGAATACCCTAGAAAAAAGGGGTCTGAGCAGCACACTGGAGGAAATGTGATTTTAAGAGGGGTAGGAGAAAGTTCCCACCCATCCTAGGCACATAACGGTTTCTCTTTCCTGGGGAATCGTTCCATACACTCCCATCCCTTTCCTGATGTTTAACTCTTCCCCCCCCCCCGCCTCCTTCATTTATGTTTGCTGCTCCTGCTTCTTTGGCACCAGCAGACCCCATTCCAATCCCCACTGATTCCCTTCTGGGCACCTCCCCACCTTGCCCCAAGAGTCTCAACACTTTTTGCAGTGTTCCCTTTTGCAGTGCCACCAAGCTACTGGAACCAACCAGGTATGAGGGCCCATGTTCTCTTCCCCACTTCGCAGTGTCAGAAATCTGCATCCCTTTTCAGGGTGTTTGGTGCCTGGGGAAAAGGTAGGCGGGGAGGGGGAGAGAGAGAGAGAGAGGCCACTCTAAACCGAACACAGTCCTGCTTTCCCAACATAGGCATATGTATGGTTCCAGTACTTATCCATCCCCTAGCCACTTGGGTACGATTTCCAGCTTGAAACAGAGAAGATACAGTCAGTAGAGGTGTCATCAGACCAGGACTTTGGGGCAGAAGTCCAGGGCCCCACTCAGCAGAATGAGCAGGAGGGCCCCCAAATGCAGCAGGGCTGTCTTACACCTGGATTACACTAATCCACACAGCCATCCAAAGAGGCAGGCCCTGATAAGACCACTTGCGTCATGAGTCTAGAATTACTTAACTGCACCACAGGATTGTTTTCTCGCTGAACATAACAAGCTAGCATATCTAGAAGGGAAAGCCCTTGAATCCCATTGCCCATTCTCTGGAACCAGTTGGCATTAGGGATGTTTTGGATGAGGGGAAACAAGAGTGGCAGTGGATAAACTGGTAGGCCAGTGCAGGGATACTGGACTGGGACTCCTGTGGAAACAAGGTTTCTGGAAGAGCAGAAGAAAAACTTAGTGAAGGTGGGGAACTGAGGCCAAGCCTCTTTGGGGGTTATGTCATGGACGTGAGCAACTCACCCAAGTGTGGTCATGGTGACAATGGTGTACCAGAAGGCAGCAGGGATGCTGGTGAAGTTGGTGGGAGTAGTGCCCTTCTCAGCATAGAACATAACAGTGGCAAAGATTATGATGGCCATGGTGAGGGAGAAGAGGAGGAAGCCCAACTCAGAAGCACAGCTCTTGAGGGTGTAGCCCAGGATCCTCAGCCCTTGTGAGTGGCGTGAGAACTTGAAGATACGGAAGACGCGGAAGACCCTCAGCGTCACGAAGGCCCCACTGAGGTTATCGTTTTCTGGCACAACCAGCCCAATGTAATAGGGCATGATGGCGACTACGTCAATAATGCTCATCACGCTCTTCATGAACTTGAACCGACTTGGGGCAGCAAAGAGCCGCATGAGATACTCAAAGGTGAAGATGAGGACGCAGGCTGTGTCCATGCACAAGAATGCCTTGGGGAATCGCTCCCCACAGGACTGGTTCCTCTTCTTCCCAGGAGAAGGCCGGCACGGGATGGTCTCCACTACATTGGCAATGACTGACACGGCAATAAAGAACCCAGTCACGTAATAGAAGACCAAAGCCATGGTGCTGGTGTGTGGGTTCTCAAATGCTCTCCAGAGCCGTTGACGGAACGTGCTGTCTGGTGGCAAGCCGGTATCTGTGGCTATTTCAGCTTCTTCATCCTCGGCAAGGCGCTCAGCATTCTCCTTTTTACGGTCACGGTACTCCTCCAAGCAACAGTCTCCAATCAGCTCTGGGATGATGCCATAGAATGACAACTCTTCGTCAAAGGCCTGTATACACTCTTGGCGGGGGTAGTGGAGTCTGCCAGTGCGGTAGAAATTGAGGATATGGCGGAACATTTCTGGGTCACGATCAAAGAAGTACTCCTTGCTGTCTTCGTCATAGAAGAATTCCTTCTCTGAGCTGCCTAACAGGGTATCCGGATAACGGTCCAAGGTGTTTTTCCAAGTTTGGAAGCGTTTTCCACTGACGTTGATGACCAAGATCTCATCACTCCGGCGTTTCTTGTCAGCAGGAGGCTTGGGCATGGGCTTCTTGGCCAATGGGAGCCAGCCCACAGCTGCTGCGCGGGCAAAGGGCAGCCATGTTGCTACTCCTGCAGCCATATTGTACAGTTAGTAGAGAAGATAACTTCTACTAATATATGTCACCATCCAAACTCAACTGTTCTCCAAGGATTGTCCCAGGAAAGGCATTTGAGAAAGAGGAAATTCTCTGAAAGATTTCTGTTAAATGTATCTTTGTTCAGTTATCACACAGAGTCAATGGATCAGAGAGCCCCAACAGAGTAATAGTCATCCAGCCTAGTTCTTGTCTCAGACGTCAGAATCCAGCTCCACCCTTGTATTACCCCAAGAATGATTCTCCCGAGCACAGTAATATCCAAGGTCTTTCCAAGGGATGTTAACAAGCCCAATGTACCTAGATGTCTCCCAGTCAAACAGCATCCAGGTTTATTCAAGGCAAGATACCACACTGTCACAATTTTAGGAATTATGGGCACAGGTCAAAAGAAAGTAATGCAAATAAGTGTGATGATGCTCTCCACGGTCCCTCTGGCGCTCAGCCCATGTAGTTCTGTGCAATGTGAGCAAGAGTAGAAACTCCTCTCTGGAAATCTGCAATGTACTAATGCTGTATTCCTCTGCTGTTTCCCCCCCCTCCTCTGACTCTTTCTTCCTGGTGGGAGAGGGAAAGTATGCCTGAGGGGCAAGTCAGAGAAGGGGGCTCAGTTGATATGGTCACTTTGACAGGAGTAGATTACACAATGCTGTGGGAATGGGAAGAAAGAGAGCGAGAGGTAGAACTATGAGAAAGAAATAGTGTGTAAGGCTGCAGAGTTTGCACTGAATGCGACAGTCCTGAAGTTATAAACTAGCCAAGTTTCTAAAGCTGAAAATCAGAAATGTTGTATATAAAGTATCATCTTAGCAGCTGTTAGGGGACACCAGAATGGGATCAAGAACTCCCCTTCCCTTTGGGTGAAGAAACAGGGATCTAGGAGCTGGGCAGGATGGTGGGATCCAGGATTCCTGTGAATGGGATCTAAGAACAAGATGGCTTGGGATCAACTTCTAAGTAAACTTCCTCCAGCTCTAAGTAGAGTTCTAGTGAGCCGGAGGATGACTGGCTCAGGAGTCAGGACTTGTTTCATATTGGAAATGAGTTTAAAGGGACATTTAAGGAAGAGTATGATAACAGTTAATATTGTATTAAAGGGTTTTTCAAGAAGGAGTTTGTAAAGCAAAATTTGGCAAAGCAAGGAGGAGTTTGGCAAAACAAAATTTAAGGGTGCCTAGGGCATGAGAAGGTGGCTTTCTCTGTGGGTAAGCAGACAGCCCCAGAGAAAGGAGTTGGGGAAAGGAAGGAAGCGGTGTCAAGAAACAGAACCAGGGTTCAAACAAACTTTCCCATTAACCCTTTGTCTCCTAGATTCCCTGGCTCTCAAATCCTATCTACAATGGGGGGGGAGGGAAGCGGTCCACATATCTCTGTTGATAAGTGCAAACAATTTGGAACACAAAAAAGAACAACCCATTTCCCCAAATTCGGGTCGGGTGGGAGGTGTGGGATGAGAATCAAGAAACCGGCATTGCAAATATCTAGCACAGTGCGGGAAATGGGCAAAAAGGCAGTGAAGACACGGGAAAGGGCAAATCTGTAGAGGGGAGGGGCAAATTTTGGGGAAGAAGGTGATCCTTGGGATGGTGGCAAACCTTGAGGCAATCTAAGAGACAGGGAGAGGGAAAATCCATGGGGTGTGTGTGGCGATTTGCGATGGGGGGCTGATCTCGATGCCCTTACCCCCTGGCTGTTGGATCTCTCCGGGAAGCAGGCAGTGGCGGAGCGTCCGCAAACCCCGGGTGTGGACCCAGGGGTGTCCGGATTGGGGGTGCCCGGCTGCCCCCCGTGCGTGGGCGAGAGGGCTCCCGTTGCCCCCGGCGGCGCCGATCGTCATCGCTCCCCTCGGCTCGCCTGTCTGACTGTGCTGCCGCGCTCCCTCCCGGCGCCGTGTGTGTGAGAGAGGGTGCGTGTGAGTGTGTGTGAGAGCTGCAATCGGCAGGGAGGGGGCTGAGCGAGAGGTTGGCAGCCGCGAGTGGCTGCATCGCAGGCGGCGGAGGCGCGCACCCCAGGCACCGCACGGGCCGGCCGGGGACCAGCAGGCGAGGGGAAGGGAAGGGAGGCTGGCCAGCTGGCTGGCGGGAGGATGGAGGGACTGACAGGCAGGCGGAAGAAGAGCACGATCGGTGGATGGGTCTGGTTGAAGTAAATAGATAGACACGACAGACAGACAGAAGTTCAACAGGAGCACTAAAAAGGCGAGTGTATGGACTGGTAGACACAGAGGGGCGGCGGCGAAGGAATAGATAGGAGAAAAGGAATGGAAGGAAAAGGCGAAAATCCCTGAACACGAGGGTCGAAGCGACTGGGGGGGGGATGGATGGATAAAGAAAAGAAAAGGCAGATCGGCAGGACTAAATAAGAAAAAAGGGAGACCGAAGATGTGGAAGCGGGAATCGAGAGAAAGGTGTGTGTGTGTGTGTGTGTGTGTGTGTGTGTGTGTGTGTGTGTGTGTGTGTGTGTGTGTGTGTGTGTGTGTGTGTGTGTGTGTGTGTGTGTGAGAGAGAGAGAGAGAGAGAGAGAGAGAGAGAGAGAGAGAGAGAGATTTGCGGGGGGGCGGGGGAAGAGACTGAAGCTACGGGCGGGAGGGGCCAGGCTAAATAACTTGGGGTCGTGGAGATCTGAAGAGAAAAGGTCTTTCAATGACCAGGGGCTGCTACTGAGGAACCCACCTAGGCGGCGTCCGCCCTCCCGCTCTCCCTCCCTCCACCACCACCAGTTGGTGCCACTGGGCCCATTCCCTCCCAGCCATACCCTTCCAGCTCTTCCACTTGCAGGGCTTTAGAGCCAGGATTCCCCTTTGCGCAGCCGAGGCGACTTTATTGTGCTCGATGCTTTGCATTTATGAGCCTCGGCAGGAATTTCAAATTTGGTGCCACTCAGGATTAGAAAAAAAGAGGAAGAGGAGAGGGATCAAAGGAGGAGGGGGGAATAATCACCACACAGCGGGAGGGGTGAGCTCCTCTTAAGGAGCCCGGGCAAGCCGCCCCTTTTACCATTCTCTCCCCACTCCACCCACTCCCAGGCCCTCCCGCGCCGGATCCTTTTCTGCACGGCGTCTCTTGAGGAGCATCCCGGGCTCTTCATCAGAGCGCCCTCTGTGGAGAGTTTGGGTACCATTGCCTGCAGTACAGCGCCCCTGATCGATCCCCAGCTCCCTTCACCTGCAGAGCAGCATCCCATCCTAATACAGAAAAAGGCCAGTTTAATGGATACAGATTCAGGAGAAACAAGTGGTGACGCTGACCCTGGACGGTAACACTTCTTAGGATTCCATCTTCCTCATCCCCACCACCAACAATCCCCTCCCTGCTCAAACAAAAATAGCATGCCAGGGTGGAAAAAAGGCTAGGCTGAATTTCACCCCTGACATGTTAGTTTTCTGCATGCGATGAATTTGTATCACCATGTGAGAGCATTCAGAATATATTTTGTTCTCTGCAATCTGAACTGGTATAACGGAGGGTGGAGCGTTATCACTGGATTCTAGTGAAGTGTATAAAGTGACCTCAAGTCGCACTCTTTCTTAACAGGAATTAATAAATAATCAGAATCAATAATAACTAATAACAAGAGGAGCAATGTTTTTTGTTTTATTTGTTTATTGGTTTATGCCTATTGTGGTGTGTTGAGGATTCTAAGTTTTGCTATTTTTTTGGCTTTATGTTTTTAATTGATGTATGTTCCTCTGAGTACCTTCTGGCAGAAATAGCTGCTCACAAATACAACCAATCAATAATATATCACCATTTATGTACACCAGCATCAGCAAAAAAAGACAGGTCCCTGCCCTGAGGAGATCACAAATAAAATAATTATTGTCCCCTGGCTCTGCATACTCACAATCACTAGTATGAATCCCCACACCATCCCTACACTCTCAACAACCCACCCTAGTGCTGGGATTGCAATGTTTTTTCCTGGCAAGGAGCTTGTTCCTTGAATGGGTACAAAGCAGGCACACACAAAAGTCCATAAATCAATAGGCGATTTATTTAAAACAAAAGAAGAGACCTGCTTGGATCAGGCCAAAGGCACATCTAGTCCTGTTCTCAAGAGTAGCCAACCTGATGATCCCCATGGAAAGCCTGCAAGCAGGCCATGAACCCCAAAACACTCTCCCCACTTGTGATTCCCGGCAGCTGGCATTCAGGTGCATATTGCCTCTGACGCTGGGAATAGAAGAGAGCCATTGTGGCTAGTAGCCATTTATAGCCTTACCCTCCACAAATTTGTCTAATCCCCTTTTAAAGTCATTCATGTTGGTGGCCCTCACTACTTCTTGTGGGATCGAGTACCATAGTTTAACGATGTGCTGTGTGAAGTACTTTCTTTTGTCTGTCCTGAATCTGCCAATGTCCAGCTTCGTTGTATGTTTCCCTATTACTGTACCTCTGTGCTAAGATGCACCAGTTGTAAGGCCTGCCACACACATGGCATGTGAAATGGGAGGGACGACTGGGGACATGGCAGCTCCAATCAAGACATATACTAAGAGGGTACACATTGGTGCTCCTCATGCATCTGTCACATAGTATTGCTGCCAGGGAAAGCACCCTAGTTCTTATGGGCTTGGTTAATCCAGTCCCCTCGCTGGATCATCAACCTTGTAGTGGTGAGTGGGCTTGCGTGTTCCAATCGAACCCTGTGAGCGATGCCATCGGGAGTCATGTACTCCCAGCAGGGTCACCCATGGCGGTAAAGTCAAGGAAGAGGAACCAGACAAAGAACGATCCAGGAAAGTCCTCAACGGCAGAACAGGCGGAGGATAACAATGTGTATGTTACAACAGCTGTGAAGGCAGATGAAGGCTGCAGCAGATAAAGGACTTCCAATCGTCATAGTACCCATGCCATTGGATCAAAGCCTTTTTCTGTCAAGATTGTGTGTTGATCGTGGTGCACCAATCTCCCCATATAAAACAAATTCATGCACAGGCGTCTTCCATAACAAAAGTCCCATGGCGATTGGCAAATGGCGACGGGGGCAGGAGTGTGAAATCCAGAAGCCCCTAATCATGGTCTGGTACATCAGCGATGGATACAGATTCAGACGGATCCATTGTTAAAGAATATATTTTGGAAGACAATCTTACTCGGTCACGAGTGATCGCCAAGAAGAAGAAGAAGAAGGTTAATCCAGTTCCTTCTTTACCTGAGAGAGCCCTTTCCAGCCTGTGCCAATGAGGGCATGTATCTCTAAAGGCAAAGATAATGGCTCATTTGGTTTCCTTCAGCAGAGAGCTAAAATGTGAATTGGCTGGAGGAAGACAAGGAGGGGGTGGACAGTGGATGATGCTGGACAGATCAGCAGAAATGTAGGCAAAGACAAAGAGCCACCATGCCAACCCCAAAAGCCTAGGTGGGGATCTGATTTTAAAAGCAAAGGTATTGGGAGCTGGGGGTGGAGTGGGAGAGAGAGAAGAATTCTGTCAGCGGAATTTGATGCACAGATGGGTATACTTAAGAGAGTGTGCTTCAGTTAACATTTTATTTATTTATTGCATTTATTAGTCACCCCAAATCCAGAATTCTCTGGGCAACAAACAATTAAAACAACTTAAAAATACAAATGGGATAAAAGACCAAATAGCTACACATGCACAAAAGCAACAGCCAAATCAGAGCAGAGAGAGATTAATAGGCATGTAATATAATAATAACAATAGAATATATTAATGAAAACATGCTAAATATTATTTTTTGACTTCTTGAGTGTTTAAAGGGCTTTGCATATATTTATCTCAGTCATCCTTAAACCAAGCCTGAAAGGAATATTTATTTATTTATAAATAGATTTGTATACCACTATTTCATTTAAAATCATCTCAGTGGTTTACAACAAGTTTGAAAACCAGGTACAATAAAAACATTAAAAATACAATAAAAACAAAGGTCAACTATTGCAAAAAGACATCTTCTTAATCTGTATTTTATTCATATATTGAGATTAAGAAAATAGTGACTTCCCCCCAAGATCATTCAGTGAGTTTGTGTCTGAATTGTGGTATGATTTAAATTGGAGACCACATCTATCACACTCGGAAGCCATTTCCAGAAGAGTAGCTGTGCTAGGCTTTTGTAGCAAAACCAACAAAAAGTCTTATGATACCTGAAAGACTAACAAACAAATTTATTACAGCATGATCTTTGGTGGACCACAGTCCACTAGAAGTGATGTCTCTGTTCTATGTCCACTATCAAAGGGAGTATGCCTCTGAATTCCAGCTGGTGGGTGTCACAAGTTGGGAGAGGATTGTTGCGCTCAGGTCTTGCTGTGGGCTTCTCATAGGCATCTGCTTGGCCACGTTGAGAATAGGCAGCTGGACCAGATAGGCCTTTAATCTGATGCAGGTGAGTGCTGCTCTCCTCACCTGAAAAAAGAAATGGTAGAGCTGGAACAGGTTCAGAAACGGGCCATGGCAACCACAAGGATTAAGGGGATGGAAAAACTCCCTTATGAGGAAAGGTTACAACATTTAGGGCTTGGTTTAGAGAAAAGGCAAAGCAGAGGGGATATGATACAGGTATATAAAATTATGCAGGGTGTGGAGAAAGTGAACAGAGAAAAGGTTCTCCCTCTCTCATAATGCTCAAACTTGCAGGCTTCCAATGAAGCTGGATGTTAGAAGATTCCAGATAGACAAAAGAAAGGACTTCTTCCCACGGCACATAGGGAAACGATAGTATTCCCTCTCGCAGGAGACAGTGATGGTCACCAACCTGGATGGCTTTAAAAGAGGATTAGAAAAATTCATGGAAGATAAGGCTATCAATGGCCATGTTCCTCCACTGCTGGCAGGAGTCTGCCTCTGGACACGGAGAGATGGCTGCTGAGCTCAGGTTCTGCTGATGGGCTTCCTATGGGAGTCTGCTTGGCCACTGTTAAAACAGAGTGTTGGACTGATCCAGCAGGGCATTTCTTATGTTCAACAGATACAAAAAATGTTGTCCTGAGTTGAAGATACATATATACTTGGGTGGGTGAGTGGATTGTAAAAAGTGTGATCAGAGAAAAATGAAATTCAGTACAATCACTTGCCTCAACATCAGTTGGTCTTAGAGACCATGTCCAGATGTTCTATGTATCTCTGTTTAAGCACGCTGAATGTGAAATGGACAAGGAGGGAAGGGGGCATGCATGCAACACAAAAGTGTAGATACATAACCCGTGTGAGATATGGCCAAACTATGGCACATGAGCCACAACATGACATGTAGCACTCAGGCACTCCAGATACAATTTCTGTACACAGAATCTAAATGAAAATGAACAAGAAGACATCTAGGCAAGTGCAGCTTGGGTATGTTAAAGATTCATGCTCTCCTTTCCTACGGACTACTACCTGGGAGACCAGGATTCGAATCCCCACACAGCCATGAAGCTCACTGGGTGACCTTGGGCCAGTCACTGCCTCTCAGCCTCATGAAAACCCTATTCATACGGTCGCCATAAGTCGGAATCGACTTGAAGGCAGTACATTTCTCCCCCTATGATTCATTTTGGAATATATTTGTTTCTTCCAAAAGGGCTGAGGCACATTTAAAATTTCTAAATGGCCAATAGAACGCATGAAAAGGAGAGCGAATGGATGCTTATACAATGCCTTTTAAGGACCTTCCTCAAGTATGTCCACCCTCCCCACTACTCTGAGGACCAGTTTATACTACTGAGCCAGAGTGGTGTACTGGTTAGTGTTGGATTGCTACTCGGCAGACCAGGGTTCAAGCTGCTGCTCAGTTATGAAGCTCATTGAGTGACCTTGTGCCAGCCACTGTGTCTCAGCCAAACCTATCTTACAGGGGTGTTGTGAGGATAAATTGGCACAGGAAGAGTCATGTTCGTAGGCCACTTTGACCTCCTTGGAGGAAAGGTGTGATATAAATGTAATAATAATAATAACTAGCAGAATTAAGAGATAAAACCTTTCTTGGACTGTGCCACTTCATGCTACTCCAATGGCATGATGGAGGGGTTCTGCACATAGAATCCTTTCCCCATTACACACAAATTTTATTTGAATGGAATGGCTACCTCTCCTCATATGCAGCTTAAAGTTGTACAGGCTAGGAAAACTGCCATTGGATTTCTGTAGACTGGCCCTGAACTGAGAACAAGGCAGCAGCAGAAAGAGGGAGAGAATGGGATACAGGTGACAAGTTTGTAGTCCCTGGGGAGAATGGGCCAGGCTCCGGCAGGAAAAAAACCGCTGTTTGAATGCTGCTGTTGTGGGGAGAAAGAACCAGCATATCCTCCAAGTCACATGGTAATCTCAGCATCATATCCACTGGAAGGTGGCAGAAGGCCACCTGGCCACTGTTGGGAACAGAAGACAGGACTTGATGGACCTTCTTCTTAACAGTCTTACTATTCCCGCTCAATGTGGTTTTTCTCCCACGCAAATCAGGATATTCCATCCTGGCTCAGAGAAGGCTTAGATACTTTTGCAAGCCCCTCCCCCATCACATCTCTCAAAATGATGCCAGCGAGCGAATACCCGTTGGTGTGAGTGGTTGCGCTGATATCCGGGGGCCTCTTTTGTTTCGTTTGTTTAAAACATTTATATGCCGCTTAATCATTTGCTCTTCTAAGCGGTGTACATAAAAACAAGCCATCCTAGAAACAGTAGAACAATAAAATCATCATTAAACCAAACCAAATTTGTTAACGTTACAACAGTGGTGCAGGAGCCTCCCCTGCGCACCTTCGTCCTTTTCTCTTGAGCTACTCTGAGGCGCCCCAGCCTCAAGCTACGTAGCAAGATCCGACACAGCAGGATCGCGACTCCCCTGTGGGGCAATGCTGAAGGAAGGAGCCGCAGCCCAGGTTCTTCCCACATGGCCTGGGGCAACTCATACCCTGTCAGCGTAGGAAAGCGTCTAGCAGGCCTTTCCCGCTTGGCCATTGTGATCTGTTAGTGGCATTGCTCTTTGTTTTTTTAAAGCCCATTTCTTTTTTAAATATATGTGGTATACATTTTGAGCTTTTATGGAGATTTCCCTGCCTTGGAATAAAACAATCATGTCGGGAAGTGGGTTCTACTTCCCAAGTATTACCGCTCCTACTCCCACCATTGTGTCGATTTTATTTGTGCAAGGCATCTTCAAAGCACAAGCAGCATGCAGAGGTGAGACACGCCTCTCTGAAATAGTAGTCAGTGTCTGGAATATGCGTGTCTGGCTTAATTCTCGTTTTGGGTGGAAGAGGTAATCTCGGTTCCCTGAGGACATGCTTCATAATTGCAGAAGGTCCCAGATCCAATTCCTGGTAAGGACTGGATAGCAAGTGATCAGAAAGACCTCCATGTGGGTCTCTAGGAAGCTGCTGCCAGTCAGAGTAGACAACACTGAGGTAGAGGGAGGGAGCAATGAGCTGGCTTGGTACAAAAGCAGCTTCCTCTGTACAATGTGATGTAGACTAATGTATACACCAGCTTTCCCAACCCTGGTGCCCTCCAGCTATTTCAGACCAGAACTCCATCAGTTGCAGTCAGCATGGCTCATGGTAGCTGGGGGTGATGGGAGTTGCAATCCAAAACAGCTGGAGGGCAGCAGGTTGGAGATGACTGTGGCAGATTGATTCATGGTGCCTTTAAAGAGCTGCATGACAGCCAGAAATCAACAGGTATAGCTTCTCAATAAGGCAAGCATTACTGGTTGATTTCTGCCTGTTATGCTGCAGCAGAGACTGTCAACAACAAAAAGGTGATAACCCCAGGCCTCCAATATAGGGTTACCAACTGACCAGGAAAGGCAGCCTGGCCTACTCATTTGCCTTTAAAAGTATCTTAATGTACAGACACCTCTATATGAAGCATTTCATTTTATGGAAATAAACAGCATCACTTACTGAGGCCATCCCATCATCATACTGCTGTTAAAGGCACAGGAGCAGGGGCTCCTTAAAAAGAAGCTGGCAGTTCTAATGCTATAAACAAAGGAAGAGGAGGAGGAGGCCCCATGAAAAGTGAACCCCCAAAAGGGAAAAACACAACAGCAGCAACAATGGAATTCAGTATTTAAGTAAGGTATAACATTAAAACAATCACATTTTTATAATGTACAAAGACTTAATGCACAGGATCATTAATAATAGTTGTAGTCAAAAGTCACAAGATGTCCATCTGAAAAGAACGGAGTCCTTTGATTCCTGCCAAATAACAAAAAGACCTGAAATGTATTCACAGAATTCAACAAAGATCAAGCACAATGATGGCTGATGGTTAGCCAGTCACCAACCCATTTCTAACTTGTCACAAAATCTTCATCAGGAGCCAAGTTACAAGTGAACCTCAACCATCTATGTGAGCCTTCCGTGCACTGAACATGATGAAACAAATGCATTAATACAATTACAATAACAATGTTGCAGTTCCTCAGTGCTGGTAATGCTATCAAGCTCTTGCAGTGGCCAGTTTCCAAAGTCTGTAGTTTTTAAAGAACTCTTATTCAACCCAGAGCCAAAACATAAAGGCTTCTGCAAGATGTAATTGAAAAGCTTTTCACAAACTAGGGAGCACCAATGCAGCAAGTTCTTCAGGTTAGCTGCAGCTTCTTCTTTTGGTAGTGGTGGTGGGTGGATCCTGAAGGAACTGTGTATTGGGGATTTTCATCTTGCTGGGTTTTAGGAGCTTGACATATTTTGCCCTGGGGCAAAAATTCTGAAGAAAAGCATATCCAGCAGCAGGAAGTAGCATATTGGCTCTGGAGAGAGTTTTGTGCTTTAGCTCCCTCATAAGAACACCAGAGTCCTGCTGGATCCATCCAAAGGCCCATCTAGTCCAGCATCCCATTCTCACAGTGACCAACCAGATGCCTATGAGAAGCCCAGAAACAGGATCTGAGCGCCACAGCACTCTCCCCACTTGTGATCCCCAGCAGCTGGTATTGAGAGGCGCATTGCCTCTGATCCTGGAGGTAAGATATCACTGTTATGCC
Organism: Rhineura floridana; assembly: GCF_030035675.1. NCBI lineage: Eukaryota > Metazoa > Chordata > Lepidosauria > Squamata > Rhineuridae > Rhineura > Rhineura floridana. Next base: position 8,915,342 of record NC_084482.1, read on the forward strand.
AGGGAATAACAGGAGCACTCCCTTCTTTAGCGCTACTCCTTTCTGGTGAAGCACATCAGACCCTTCCTTCCTCCCCGAGGGTGGGGGTACTCTGGGATCATGCAGTTGGGCAACTCTGACAGAAGGCAGCTATGTTGAACCAAGCTTCCTTGTAAGGTTTCCACCTTTTGGTTAACCCACAGTTCTTCCCCAATGAACTTCAAGCCATTTATAGCATTGACACCTATCTGTATGCTTGTCAAGGCTCTTGCACTTTTAGCGGCTGCATGGCAGGCAGAAATTCATCAGGAGAGGCTTCAGTTGTTTTATTTTATTTCTGTGTTCCAGGCTGTTGACAGAAGTACAGAAGCAGGAGGTGGTATTAAAAAACACACACTTTTGCCTCCTCCAGCAAATATTGCCATAACTTGCTGCCCTTTTTTCACCTAGCCTGAAAAACTGTGGATCACTTGAATTCTGCCTATTAAACAAATACACACACGGCTGTCTAACTCTCAACATCTACCTACAAAACATGAGAGTTACAAATATTGTGCTTTTGTTCCAGTTAGCCTCAGATTCCACATTGTTGCCATCTTTAGCATCAAAGAAATATGCTAGTTACCACCTTTCAATTTAATACATATGAATAAATAGGTAAAACTTTTCTGGCACAGACATAAACTGATAGTGGGAAAAGTTTCACATGCTTAATTTTTGCCTGACAAGCTGCTGTTAAAGGCACAGATGGCAAAAAAAACCCCTCCTCAATGCATAACTGCTGCATCATTCTTGTGCAACTTAAAGGATTACAGTGCAGCACTGGACAATCTACAGGTGTGAGAAAAGCTATTTCTGCTGCTTTAAGACTATAAAACCCACCGTGCAGTGTGACAGTGGGCAATATAACACCAGCATACCAATACAATGAATGGTCCTGATAACACTGAACAATTGAAAAAGCAGGAAACAAATGGAAACGCACATCAGATTTTGATCTGGTCAATGGATTTGCCATGGAAATCCATTACTTGAGGGTGGGAAAACAACTGGCAACAGAATTCCTCCTCCTGTAAATTTTGTACATACTGCATGGCAGGCCTCTATCTTTTAATTTAATTTTATTTATTAAATTTATATCCCACCTTTCCTTCCAAAAGGAGCTCAGGGTGGCAGGTAGTGTCCCAATTGAAAATTGTTCCAATCCAGATAACGTCCGCTCCTTCTCTCCACTCTGGAGTTTTGGGGCTTAGTACAGAAGGAGCTGCCATTATCTGGATTGGTACACTAGCCACCTAGAGGCCAGCCATGCAGTATGTACGAAATGCACAGGGGAAAGAATCCTGTAAACAATCTCCTGTTCAACACTGACTCAGCATTCTCAGCTGGACTGTGCGATTCATTAGCTTCCACTTGAGCTGGGGAACTCCCTCTGAAGTGAGGGCAATCGACTACATCACCAGGAGCTTTAGTAGTCCCCTTCCTTTAGATTTCTCCTTCCCCCACCTCTCTGAATTGGACACTCTGGCATGAATCAACCTCTGAATCAGCAATGAGGGAACAACCAGCACTTAGCAATGATCAATACAGGCTCTGGCTAAGAGCTGTTCATTACACTGGCCAAAAGCCAGCCTCTCCCTCCCAATTCCAAGACTGGCATGCAACCAAAGGAGTGTCTCTCCCCCCCAATCCCCCCCCCCAAGCTATCAGGAGATGTTGGGAGAGACAGGGAGGATAGCTTCATTAAGACTGGAGAAGGGCTAGTCCAGAAGACAGGATTCTCACTCTTGGCTAAAATGTTAAAAGTCAAAGCCCATCCAGGACCACAACCCCTAATATAAAAGGCAAGTGGGTGAGAGTGTAGATGCTGCGATTTGAGACTGAAGAGATGCTTCAGTTTTAGCAAGGGAGGTGCCACTGGATCCTCCACAGCCTTGCACCCAGCAACCCGGGCACCTCTGTGGGATGGCAGACAATGTGTAATTAACGTATGCAGTTTGCTGCCACAAGACATGGAGATAGCCTTTAACAGGAGCCTGCGCATGCTGTGGAATGAAGCGGTAAAAGTGGACTGTACCACTTCAGACTGCAGCGAGAGATCTCTGCCCTCCTCTTCTCCTTTACATAAAACTAGCTGCACATAGAAAAATAGTACAGCAAGGGTAGGCTGTCTCCCTGATGCGACAGTAGTAGTTGGTTTTTTTCTTGTAATTTCCCAGGAACTGTTAACAGAGTGGAGCATTTTTTAAACATATGGTTCTCCCTCTGCAGCCTGAAGTGGTACAGAGCATAGCTGCCTTTGACTGCATTGTAGACCAGGTTTTTGGTAGCTTTTTATAAAAGGTTATAGAGATACACCTGAAGGAGGGGTCTCCCAGTAGTTGTTATATTAGCCTTGAAAGCAAAACATTAATTCTATGTTCAGAACAACAGTGCTGTCACAGCAGGACTTTTGAGCCAGATGTACAGGGCCAGAACGAGCAGAAGGGACCCCAAAAGCATCAGGGCTGCCTTACCACCGCTTGGAAGTATGTAGAGTAAATGCCCATTCCTATCTGAAGGGCCCCTAAGACATGTAAAATGACCTAACTGCCCCACAGATAAGCCTGGAGGAGGGCCGTCGTTCAATGGCAGAGCATCTACCATGCATGCAGAAGGTCCCAGGCTCAATCCCTGGCAAATGATCTCCGCCATGCCCCTTCCATGATGAGTTTCTGCTGGGCCTTGAAGACCTGGCTCTTCAGGCAGGCTTTTGGGGTGGGCTAGATTTTATCTTCATTTTTTAGATTTTTAATGTCTAGGTATTGTATGCCTATTTTGTACGTTGCCCAGAGTGGCTGGACAGCCAGCCAGGTGGGCGACTAATAAATTCAATAAATAAAAATAAAATCAATCTCCAGCTAAGGCTGTGAGAGACTCCTGCCTGAAACCCTGGAGAGCCACTGCCGGTCAGTGTAGACAACCCTGAGCTAGGTGGACCAAGGATGCGACTCAAAATAACATAGCTTCCTAGGTTCCACTGGAATATTGAAGAAGCAGTCATGCCTACCTGAGGGCCTTGCCAAAGGCATTTGTTTGGCCAACTGGAAACTGGACCCAGGGCCAGCATAAGCATGTCATATCACAGCACAGGCTACTGCTGATGGCTCTCCTGTGGGTAGGCATGGGAGCCATCCATTATTTAAATTCCCCACAATGCCACACAGTGATGCTACACTGGGATCACAATGGACTGCAGGACTGCTGCCGCCACCACCACCAGGTAAGCCAGCTGACTGAGAGGAGGGACCATTGCCAAGGATCCCCTCAAATTTGCAGCCAGCCCTCGCCAGACCAACTGAAGCTTTGTTTGATCCAGCAGTGCTCTTCCTAGGTTCTTCTCAGGTAGGCCAAGACTGGGAAACCTGTGTTCCTCCAGATGCTGCTGAACCATTGGCCAGGCTTGCTGGGACTGATGGGAGTTGCAGTTCAGCAACATCTGGAAGGCCAAAGGTTCTCCACATCTGCTGCTGGGACACGCTGTGGTGTAGGGACGCTACACATGCGTAGAGATGTTTTGCTTCATTTCAACTTCCCATGCACTTGGATTCAGTCCTGGCCCAGAAAACAGATTCTAGAGCTGGTGCAAATGAAATTCTGGACTGAGGGGCAATCAGGGGCTTAATGTTGGTGAGGGACTCAACAATGTCACTTCAGAAAGATGTCAGGTGCTGTTTTTGCAATTCCCCCATCATGCTGGGAGAAAATTCTTCTAAAATACTAATTATAGAGCATACCCAATACCACCAGAAAAGTTCAAAAAATAGGGGTGGGGGAGAATATATGGTTTGGGGGTTTTTGCAACTATTTTTAATTGTCCATTGATGGAGTTCTGAAAATGATTTGTGCTGAAGGCCATGCAGACCACCAAAGGGGATCGAAGGCAGAGGAGGACCCAGTCTGACTCCTGGGTAATTATTGTGCAGAAGAAGGAATTTTGAGAGGTCCATCTTGTCCTGCTGGGATGTGCAAATTCCCTCATAAAGACACAGTGTCCCTGTCCACCTTTGCATCTGAATCTCTTTCAGTTCCCCCAATAACTAATTCTAACATTTAGGGGGGGAAACAGGCTTGGTCTGCTCTTATGCCTTTAACCACAGCCTGATGAGCAGAAATCAGCAAATTTTTTCATTCATCATTGTTGGGGCACTTCCAGGCCGTCACTATCTTTGGGTGGGATTCAGTCACATACTACAGAAAATTCAGGTTATGCAATTCAAGCTGATGTAGAGTTCTTGCGCAACAAACCTGCTTCCTGCAAAAGATCTGACTTTTTGTGACAAGGAGTGTGACTGGAAAATGCAATGGAAAGTGAACCAGCACTTGCTTTAGTGCAATGGTCATCTGGCCTCTCTGCAAACAAATCAGAAAGAAGGCTCATTAAATAGTCCTCGTCTAATCTCCCTGCGAAACAATCAGGATGAATACTCAACAAACAGGTAGTCTGGAAGCATCCTGAAACATCATCCCGTGCTCATATCTGCAGATGAAGGTGGTTTTTTTTTTAAAGAATAGTGTCTGTAGCCAGTAAGAAAAGTTGGCAGCCCTATATCTATATAGAAATTGGCAACACCTTTCCAATCACCAAAAGCTTGGACAAACTATATTTCAACATACATTCCCCACCTCTCTAGGATAAATCCTGCTTGAGCTGGCTTACAAAAGACAATATTTACTTATTTTAAAATGCCTGCCAGAATAAAATGGTTTAAAGAGCCTGTTTAAAAGTGGTCAGACAAGCCTCCCTCTGAAGACAATTCCATAGCTTTGGTGCCACAGCTAAAAAGTCTCTCTCTCACACCACACATATTGTCATAGGGATGATAAGGAGGCCTCAAAACCTGAATGCATCTCTCGAGCTGATTCATATGGAGGGAGATGATTTATTTTATTTATTATCATTGTTTTTACCCCGCCCTTTTTCCAAAACTGGAACTCACGGCGGCTTCCAGATAAAAGCACACATATAATTAAAAACATACAAAAGTCTAGATCAAAATCAAATTAAACAATTTACAGTATTAAAACCATTCATACATACAGTTAAAATAATTCAAACTCAGTTTAAAATAATACAGTTAGGCAACAGCAATGCAGCACCCTTCAAGACCTGTCCTTAACGGCCTTCAGTTCCAAAGGCTTGTTGAAATAAAAAAGTCTTTGCTTGCCAACCGAAGGACTGCAAGGAGGGGGCCATTCTTGCTTCCCTAGGAAGGGAGTTCCAAAGCCTCGGGGCAGCCACCGAAAAGGCCCTATTTATTTATTTATTTATTTATTTATTGCCCTATCTCGCGTCCCCACTAGTTGTGCTTGTGAGGACGTAGGTACTGAGAGAACGGCCTCTCCTGAGGATCTCAGGGCCCGGGCAGGCTCATATAGGGAGTTACGGTCTGACAGATAGCCTGGACCTAAGCCATATAGGGCTTTATAGGTCAAAACCAGCACTTTGAATTGTGTCTGGAAACAGAGTGGCAACCAGTGGAGCTTTTGTAACAGGGGAGTCGTATGGTCCCTGTAACCAGCCCCAGTTAACATTCTGGCTGCAGCACGTTGCACCAACTGAGGTTTCCGAACAGTCTTCAGAGGCAGCCCCATGTAGAGTGCGTTACAGTAATCTAAGTGGGATGTAACTAAGGCATGTGTCACCGTGGCCAGATCAGACGGCTCAAGGAACGGGCACAGTTGGCGCACTAATCTTAATTGTGCAAAAGCACTCCTGGCCACCGCAGAAACTTGGGCCTCCAAATTTAAAGCTGAGTCCAGGAGCACACCCAAACGGCGAACCTGCATCTTCAGGGGGAGTGTAACCCCATCCAGCACAGGCTGAATCCCTATTCCCTGATTTGCCTTTCAACTGACCAGGAGCACCTCTGTCTTGTCTGGATTAAGCTTCAATTTGTTCACCCTCATCCAGTCCACCACTGATGACAGACACCGGTTTAAAACCAAGACAGCTTCCTTGGAGTTGGGTGGAAAGGAGTAGAGTTGGGTGTCATCAGCATACTGATGGCACCGAACCCCAAACCCCCAGACAACCTCTCCCAGCGGTTTCATGTAAATGTTAAATAACATGGGGGACAAAACTGAACCCTGAGGGACCCCACAGGCCAACGGCCAAGGAGTCGAACAGGAATCCCCCAGCACCACTTTCTGGGTTCGTCCCTCCAGGAAGGAATGGAGCCACTGTAAAACAGTGCCCCCAAGTCCCATCCCAGCAAGGCGGCCCAGAAGGATACCATGGTCGATGGTATCGAAAGCCGCTGAGAGATCCAGCAGAATCAACAAGGACACACTTCCCCTGTCCAGTTCTCTGCGTAGGTCGTCCACCAAGGCGACCAAAGCCGTCTCCGTCCCATAACCAGGCCTGAAACGAGACTGAAATGGATCTAGATACTCCATTTCATCCAGTAATCCCTGGAGCTGGGAGGCCACCACACACTCTATTACCTTGCCCAAAAATGGGATATTGGACACTGGCCGATAATTATCCATTATAGAGGGATCCAGGGAGGGCTTTTTCAACAAAGGCCTTACAACTGCCTCCTTTAGGCATGATGTCTGAGATATGCTGGTCCCAGACAGTGTAGGGCTTAGAAAGTCAGAGGCAACACCTTGAAATGAGCACAGAAACAAATTGTAGCTGGAATAATGGTCAGTTCTGAACCAACTGAAGTTTCTGGAGTGTCTTCAAGGGTAGCTGCTCAACGTAGAGTGTGTTTCAAGAATTCCAGACTGGAAGTGACTTCTGCATGAATGGCCAAGACTTTCCCTAGGAAAGAGTGCAGCTGGAGAACCAGAAGGAGTTGGCAAAAGGCACTCCTGGATACAGATGTCCACTGTAAGCAGAAATGGATTCAGGAGTATCCCCAAATTCAAGCCTGTTGCACAGAGCAAATGAAACCCCACCTAACACAGCCCAAATACCTCTTCCAATATCATCAGTACTTCTACCAATAGCATCTCCATACTGTCTGGATGAAATTTCATTTGTTCACTGTCATCAACTCCAAAACTGTTCCAAGAGACCAGTTTAGAATTTCTTCTGCCTCCCAAGGATCAAGCGATGGAAATGAGAGATGCATACCCCATTAAATCCCAGCCCAAATCTCTGGATGACCTCTCCCAGCAGTTTAATCTAGATCATGGCTGGGGAACCTGTGACCCTCCAGATGTTGCTGGACTACAGCTCATTTAATTCCCAATCATTGGCCATGCTGGCTGTGGCTGATGGGAGTTGCAATCCAAGATATAACCGGAGCACCAGGTTGAAGAAGGCTGATTTGAGCTCCTTTGGGAGGAAGGGCAGGATATAAACTGAATGAATGAATAAACCACAGTGGAGGACAAGCTGGAACCCTGCAGCACTGCATATACCGAAGGCCAGAGGGTGGAACAGTAGTTCCCCAACACCACCAAGTGGCATCTACTCTCCAAGAAGAAGCAATGCCGCCGCAAAACTGTGTTCCCCTCCACAAAGCCCATCTAGGCAAAGCGACCCAGAAGGATACTATGGTGAATGGCAACAAAAGCTACAGAGATGCCTAGGAGAATCTCCCCCCCCCCGGCATCCATCTCTCAGCACAGGTGATTGGAAAGGAACTAAATAATTGGTTTCATCTAAGAAAACTTGGAGCCAACTGGCCACCACACACTCAAGTATTCTTGTCCCCAAAAGGTGGGGTGATATTTCTTAATCAGTGGCAGCTGGTGGCGCCATGTCAGTGGGGCAGTGGAATCTGCTCTGGGTTTTAGTCTGAACTGAAACACCCTGAACAGCTCCTTGAAAGTTCAGACTAATACCTGGAGCGGATTCCTCTCTCCCACTGACACTGAGCCACCAGCCACCACTGGAGGGACCGAGCAATCATTTTGTTAGGAAGGCTTTCACCGCAGCCTCCTTAGGTGAGGAAAAGGCTCCTCTTATCAACTCCTTGACTCAGTCCCATAACCCTGTTCAAAGCACACCTGGTGGTGAGGCCTCATCGCTACAAAGATCTTCTCCACATCCTGGTGATTGCACAACCCATAAAGTATCCATAGCAAATGAGCTACATGGAGCCTCGATGATTATCGGAATGGACACCACCATGACCAATGACACCTAAGAGTGTGTGATACTACATTCCCCACTGATTCCAATGAACACACCCTTTGGACTCTGTTCATTTGAACCCTGGTCTCCCAGGTCATAGTCCAACACTCTAACCACTATGCCACACTGGCTTTTGGCTCAGGGGTAGTGCTAGGTATTTAAAAGAATCAGGACACAGACCATGGGAGGAAGGGCAGGATATACATCTAATAAATAAAAATAAAATATTTGCATATGCCACTCCAGCCATCCCCAATTTAGTGCCTTTCAGATATTGTTGAGCTTCAGCTGCTATCAGCCCTGGCCAACTTGGCCAATAGTTGGGAACAATGGGAGTTGTAATCCAGCAATATCTGAAGTATACCACACTAGGGGAGGCACAGATACAAATTTAAAATGTAAATGACAGAAGGCAATCTAATGATTTCTCATCCAAATCATCCCAGACAAATTCATGTTAATTTGCACCTCACCCCCAAACCCAGTCCCTCTTAAATTCATTTATATTCTGCAGTTAATTTTCAACAGATCCTACATACAAATCAAATCAATTCCATTCTCTTTCCACTACCTCCATTCATTATCCACCAAATTGTCTCTAGATAAAATAAACTTAAATTAATTCACCCAAATTAATATCCTACCCATTAACCCAGATCACACCTCTCCCCCAGTTCAATCCCACCACCAGATTCATTACTCACTCAAGGCACTTAGAAAGATACTTGGGATGGAACTGTGCTCCATCCCCAGCAACACCCCTGCGCTTGGCTGCCTTGTGTGGCTTTAGCAGCAGCAGCTTGATCTGCAAAAGGCAAAAAGAGAAGCTTTTTGGAATATGGGCATAAGTCATGTCAACTGCTAATGTCAAACTGATGTACAAGACACAGCTATGGAGACTGGTTAAGAAGTTGGCAGCCCTTTCACAGAGAGTAAGTATCATGGCTTGCTATCATCCTTTTGTCACTGAAAAACCCTCATTCCCATTATCAATTCCTTTCCACCAAACTAAATTAAGGATTATTAATATATTAGTCATTGATTCATTTTATCGGAGTGCTTTGAAAATGCTGATCAATGGCAAAGCCTTCAGAAGAAAAGGAAGAGAGGTGGTGCCTAATTTAAATTACTGGATACCAGTCCTGCCTTGCATTAAGAGACAGCCAAAACCAAGCTCTTTTCTTTCTATGAAATTTGGTATTCTTACAATTTTATTAAGAATCTCTTGGCTAAGGGGAAAAAAATCCTTGGGGTGGACTTTGCATACTGCATCCTAGCCAAAAGGGTTCACCAGTCAGGCATTTGATGCCTTTTATTTTACAGGAACTTTAAAATGCAATTGGGGCGAGGTGTCAGCAGTACACTGATGATACCCAGCTCTATTTCTCTGTAATATCTGAATCAGGAGACGCCGTGCAAGCCCTGGACCGGTGCCTGGACTTGGTGGTGGACTGGACGAGGGCCAATAAACGAAGTCTGAACCTTAGTAAGATGGAGGTGCTGTGGGTTGGTGGTTCCCAAGTTAGGATAATTGGTCAATTGCCTGCTTTGGATGGAGTTGTACTCCCTCTGAAAGAGCAGGTTCATAATCTGGGGGTGCTCTTGGATCCATCTTTGTCTGGAGGCCCAGGTGACCTCAGTGGCTAGAAGTGCCTTTACCGACTTCAGCTGGTAAGACAGCTGCACCCTTTTTTGGACTGGGATAGCCTGAGCACTGTTGTCCATGCATTGGTAACCTCCAGGCTGGATTACTGTAATGCACTCTATGTGGGGCTGCCCTTGAGGTTGGCCCGGAAGCTGCAGCTGGTGCAAAATGCAGCGGTGTGACTGTTCACTGGGGCAGGGTATCACCAACATGTTACCCTCTGCTGAAATAATTGCACTGGCTGCCCATTTGCTACCAGGCCAAGTTCAAGGCTCTGCTTTTGGTGTACAAAGCCCTGTACAGCTTGGGACCAGGGTACCTGAAAGATCATCTTATCCCTTACATACCTAGCTGATCATTGCGCTCTGCAGGTGAGGGCCTCCTGCAGATATCATCTTATCAGGAGAGGTCCATTCCACACAACATAGGAAGCGGACCTTTAGTGTTGTGGAATTCCCTTCCCTTAAATATTAGACAGGCACCATCTCTGTTATATTTTCGGCACCTATCTAAGACCTTCATCTTCCAAAAAGCCTTTTAAGTAGAGACCTTATCCCAGTCTGGGTCTGTGCTGGAATTGCTTTTCAAGATGTTTTTAAAGCTTTTTTTAAACAAGACGTTTTGTATTAATACGTTTTTAAAGAACTTTTGTTTTAATATATTTTAAAGTCTGTTTTTAAGATGTTTTAGAGTGTTTTTAGTGTTTTGTTTGCTGCTCTGGGATCCTTCTGGAAGGGTGGGATGTAAATGTAATAAATAAATGAATAAATAAATAAAATTGAAGGGTAGAGATGAAGCCATATTAGGGATCAAAAAACAATTCTCCAACCTATCCTGCAGGGTAGACATGTCAGGCTAACCATAGAGGGCCCCTCAAGATGAACTGTTTTCTGAGGATTCATCCTGATTTGCTTCCACAAAGCTTACATGGTGGTTAGACTATGTTCAGTCTTTACTGAGCATTTCTTCTGATTTGTTTACTGGGCGGTTATATGACAATAGGGGGCTTCCTATCAAGTCTCAGCACCTTACCAGAATCTCCAGCATTCTTGGGATGGGGAGAGCTGTCACTGGTTCGAGTGGTATGATACGCTTGTTACATATAGTGCAGATTGTGCCTGTGGTGTCAGGGTTCTCTCTCAGCTCTGGAGCATGTGAAGCAGCCACACTGGTAGGCAGTATATGCAAAGTGTATTTCTCACACTGCTGAATAAATGCTGTCCGACCCAGACATGTGGAATTGGAAAAAAACAGAGCTTCTCAACATGGTGCAAGTGCTAGAAGGTATGAGTGCTACCCATACTTCTCTTTTGAGAAATTAAGCGCTGCCCCCTTCATGCAGCATTTGCCTTGAGTTCCATGATGAAAGAAAGGCAGGGTGTACGTGTGTACCCCATGAAACAATGTGCAGATAGGTGGATTTTAATGTGAGAGAGGAGGTATTTATTTTGTATTGTTTTGAACATGGGGTTGGGATGGATGATTCCTATGGGTCCCCTTTCCAGCCTCTAATTTGGAATCCCATGCCTTGGGGCTGGCTGGCTTTGAGCTGCATCTTTGAGAGGCACCTCAAAGAGCATACCTGCAGGGTACCTCTCACATTGTCAATAACACTGTCATAAGAATGACTTATGGTTCTTTCAGGCGGAGACAATAATAACTACTTACACGGGTATTTCGAGTCCAAGGCATTCTGAGTTTATTGCAATAAAGGAACTCCATGCCTCACACAAGGGGTGAGGTCATAAGGAGCACACCACCCCTTCAAGCAGAAGGTTTTTTATACCTTTCACAAATTACACAAATTAATTTCGTTAGAGCTCCCTTTCTTTCTCATTGCTTCACTATCCCTGCTTTTGTTTATTAGTTCCCCTTTTTCCCAACGGTTAACATTTCTACTTCTTAGCACAGTATTAGATTCTTCTGCCTTGCTAACCACACTGTTTCTCAAACACATCGTGGTTTTGCATCACAAGCTTTAAGACACACGGTTTCCAGGCAGTTAAACATCTTAAGCAAGTTCCCTTAAGTCATTAGGACTTTGCACAATCCTAAAGCATTGGACTGTTATTCTTGCGAATAGTATTCATAAGCAGATACTTTGGACTACCAAGGGCTAAATTTTTCTTATTTCTTATTTTTCTTAACATTCCCCCCTTTTTAACATTTTCTCCTTAATGTTAAATTATAAAAATCCTTGCATCAGGTTGCGATGCCTCTGTTCTGCCCTTATTGACTCCTTTAAGTCAGCTAACTCCATGAGAGTAGCAGGAGCATTCTGGGTTTTGCAAAAAGTTCATAACAGATTTGGAATACATTGAATACAACACCCAATTACTATGATTATTAACACAAAGCCAATAATCCCAACAACCAGTGATCGGAGCCACCCCATGTCAGGTAGCCATGAAGTTAACCAGGACCATAAGGAGCCTCCTTGGAGGTCTTCCTTATTCCTTTCCCATTCCTCTATAGCCTTTTGGGCGGAGGAAATGTGCTGGTTGATATATTGGCTATTATCAGGAATAAAGGTGCAACATTCTTCCTTTATGACAGCACATGCCCCATTTTGGGATGCTAAAATATAGTCAAGTGCTGCTCTGTTTTGTAGAACAACAAGGCACATTTGCCTTTGTTCAATACTTGTTGCATTTATGACTCATTGGCAAACTTCTCAACAAAGGTGGATAATTTATTATACAAGGTGGCCAGTTTCCCTGTACCATAGTGGGGTAGGAGAATCATGCCAAATCTGTCACCTTCTGATATGACAGATGGTACTGCTCTGCGGGGCCTTCCAGAAGGCAAAGACTTCATAACTCGGTATGGGGGGAGGAGGAAGCATAATAACAGGAGCCATACCAGCCTCCAGAAAGCCATTTATATGCAGATCGGTCACATACCCACCAGGAGTCATCAGTCGCTAATGCACTTGCAAGACCTTGGGTCCATTTATTTACAAACTCCAAGGAAAGAGTGACCATCATGGGCTGTGTTGAGGTTGCCGTAATGCCGTTTGGATAAACGAGTGGAACAGAAACGTTCTGAATGGGTGGTCAAGTAATATTCACAGATACTTTCCCCAGCAAACCATTTGGCCTTATTTGTAGAATTTAACTTGAAACAAAGCAGGCCTTTTACTCCACCCCTCAGAAGAATTGGCTTGGGCAGAGGGGTAATAAGGATTCCAGGTGGTGTTTCTTAAAACAGAGTTTTCTATTTCTCTAGAGCAATTTTTTTCCCCATTATGCGATGGAGAATTCTTGTTTTTGTCTAAACATCCAGTAGTGGCACAAATCTGACCAATTCCTCGACACCGGACGCCAGGGCAATCCACCGGCGTGGTGAGGGATTTGGGAACAGATCCAACAATTTGAAACATTTAGAATATCAGCCAATGAAGCTTTCATGGCTTCGTAGGAGTTAGTTAAGACTCCATGGTCTAATTCTGGGTCTTCCCATTTCCAACTAGATGGTGCCTCCAGCTTGGACATAAGAAGTGTGGTCAATATGAGAAACATTCCAGTAATCTTAGACACCATTTTGACCATATGACAAGGTACGTTCCCAGGGGTTCAGCTTATTCTGTAGGGCACACTGTCAATTGAAACACAGAAACACAAGTACAGGAAAATAATTCACAAGAGAAATAGCCCACTTTTGCTTTTGGACAAAACGCAAAGAGTTTCATTTAAGACGGATAAATTGTGTCTTCAGGCCAAGACCCGGAATGGTCTCTGAAAGCCGTTTTTCTTCAGGGGTCTTCCCTTCTCCAGTTGCTAAGGCCTTTGCTGCCTCGCTGTCATCGTCTTCTTGTCCTGGTCCACTGTCGGCTGCTTCTCGTCCTGGTTTACACCTGGTATAGTGTATCCAGCTGTCCTTTCCTGCTATTTTGATTGCAGTCAGAGCAGTCAAAAGGACAAGATGAGGACCCTCCCACCTCGGTTCTAGCGTCTTATGGTGATATTTCTTTATGTAGACATGTTGTCCAGGCTTTATGGAATGCGAATCTATGTCCAGGGGCAAGGGTTGATTCGCAGCCGAATATCCATGGAGAGATTTGAACTGCTTCTGATAATTTATAAGAAATTTAATAATTGTGGAATCCGATATAACATAAGGTGGCACAAAGGGAGTTTCAAATAGAAACTCAAATGGAGAAATTTGTAAAGTTCCCCTTAGCATAGTCCTAATATTGTGAAGTACCAAGGGCAGTACATCAGGCCATCTCAGTTTTGTTTCTAAAGTCAATTTCAAAAGGGCTGACTTCACGGTGGACTTCATTCTCTCAACCTGACCCGAGCTCTGTGGGTGCCAAGGTGTATGTAATTTCCATTCAATTCCCATTGTCTTCGCAACAATTTGAATTATTTCTGCAGTAAAATGAGTTCCTTGATCGGAATCTAAGGCTCTTGGAGTGCCATTTCCTTCAACAAAATCCTAGCCACCTCTACGGCGGTTGCATGACGGGTAGGAAAAGCCTCCACCCATCCAGTCAATTGGTCAACTATTACAAGGAGATATCTAAATCCCCTACATTTTGGTAATTCAGCAAAGTCAATTTGAAGGCTCTCGAAAGGAGTGAAAGCCCAAGATTTTCCCCCAGGGGGGCCTTCCTTGAGTCCTCTTGGATTTGTCCTCTGGCAAATACTACAGCTAGAAACTATTTCTCGAGCTCTTTGATGCACAGTAGGAGCAAACCATTGTCTTTGGACTGAGTCTACTAATTTTGAGGTTCCTCAGTGTGTTTGTTTATGCATTTGTTGCAATAATAAGTGGAGAGGTTCTGGGGGGGATGCCTGGTATTCCTTCCTGAGTACGATAAATACCCTGATTATCAGGCAACAATCCACTCTGCTCCCACAGAGACTTAACTGGTGGAGGAATGGTCTCGTGTCACCACTTTAATTCCAATACAGTGTTCTTTGGCTCTAACTTAACTTCCTCTAAGACTGCTTGAGAAGTCAGAAGTTCTTGTAATGATGCCTTTTGAGCAGCTCTATCTGCTCTATCATTTTCCTTTGCAACATCTGTGACATCCATAGAATGTCCCTTGCAGTGCATGATGGAAATAGCTAAAGGCAGATGCAGGGCCGGCTCCAGGAATGCGGGGGCCCTTGGGCATTAGCCTACCAAGGGCCCCTCTGCTTCCCTTCTGCAATCCGCAGATCACAAGACAAGCTTCCGAACCGCCCACCATCCCCTGCCATCCCCAGTGCTTCACCTACCTTTCTCAGCTGTTCGCGCAGGGTTGCCATCAATAAAGATGGCAGCTGAGGTTTCCGTAAGGGACTGAAGCCTTTGCCGCCATCTTGGTTGATGGCATGCAGCGCACGCATTGCTGCCATCATCCAAGATGGCGGCAGAGGCTTCAATCCCTTACAGAAACCTCGGCCGCCATCTTTATTGATGGCAACCCTGCACAAACAGCAGAGAAAGGTAGGTGAAGCACGGGGGATGGCGGGCGGCTCAGAAGCTCGTCTTGCGATCCACTGGATCACGGAAGGGGAGCGGAGGGCCCCTCAGGGGCTCCTAGAGCTGTGGGGCCCTCGGGCCAGTGCCCAACGTGGCCGCCCTTTGGAACCGGCCCTGGGCAGATGTATACTGTCCAAAAGGTTGGAGACCAAATGGGCATTTGCTATTTTTGTCCCTGACGAGGTAAGGAACCCTCTTTGTTTCCATAGCTGACCTGTAGCTTGAGTAATTCCAAAGGCATATTTGGAATCTGTGTAAATGTTAACTCTCTGATCCTTGGCTAACTGACAGGCTCTTGTGAAGGCATACAATTCAGCTGCCTGAGCACTGAAAGTAGAAGGCAAGGCATGAGCCTCTATTGTTTCAAACAAAGTCACTACGGCTTATCCTGATTTTCTTTCCCCATTTATGATCTTTGAACTTCCATCACAAAAAACAACAAGGTCTGGGTTTTCTAATGGTACATCAGATAAGTCTTCTCTGTGTTTTTCACATAGTTTTACTATATCCACACAAGAATGACGTATACCTTCCTCCTTGGCAGGTAAGAGAGTAGCTGGATTGAGTGTGGAGCATCTACGAATTATGACATTCTCAGGGGTTAGGAGTTGTGCTTCATATTTGTTCAGTCTTTGGTTGCTGAAATGTTGTGTATTCTTTTGATTTAATAACAGACTCACTGCATGTGGTACATACAGAGTGACATCATGTCCTAAAATCAGTTCCTGTGCCTTTTGTAATATCAGGGCAGCTGCCGCCACTGCCCTCAGGCACCCTACAGCTCCTTTTGCTACTGGATCCAATTGGGCTGAAAAGTAAGCCACTGGCCTTTGGTAGGTGCCCAGGTTCTGAGATGACCCCTGGAGCCACCCCCCTTTGCTCATGTATGTACAAGGAAAAGTGTTTCCTATTTGGTTTGGCCCTTGCACCGGAACAACTCGGAGTGGAAACATCCCATTTGGATCTTGTTCAAATGATGTTGGCGCTGTGGGGTTTACTGGTGGAACCAACTCTGCCACTGTTGATTTTGGCAAGGGGCAGCTCAAGACTTCCCATTGGGATTTCTTGTTAGGTTCTGATGGCATTATTCCAGCAGCACTTCTTAAATCATATTGCTTTGGAATCTCAGATGGAGACCAGTTAGGTGCAGGCTTACATCTGATAGTCAGTTTGGGGATTTTCAGTTCAACATGTTGAGGCACTAAAACAGGAGGCAATTGGGGATACCATCCTACAGATTGGAGAGAGGGATCATCCAAGATATCCGTCTCCTCACCCTCGGGATACGGTGGGGGAATGGATGCAGCCAATAGGGGAGTCCTTTTTTCCACAAACTCATAAAACAAGTATAAATATGCCATTTGCCCAGGATGTTGATCCTCTAGAAAAAGCCTAAGAGCTTTTAATATTTGGTCCTCAAAGGTACCATCTTCTGGCCATTGATCCTCCAGGGACCATAGGGTGGTATAATTTGGCCAGAGGTTCTTGCATAATTTTACAACTTTTGCTTTTGACAAGCCAGCACCTCCTCCTGGCTTCAACCAATTTGCTAGAACTCGAGCCAGGGGAGTATTTGCTTTTATTTTACTAGATGTACTTCCCATGATCTACCTAGGTGGGATCTCATTGTGTGTGGGTGCGCAAACCTATACCTGCCTTGCCATGCAAGGACTTATCAGGGAGTGCTATCCTCTATGTGGAACCAACAACAACCACATTTCTCGCACTTCCACGTCCCGCAGGTCTGGGAGCAGTTTGCCGCTGAGGGGCTATGCTACCCACAATCCCAAAGGATGGGCTCAATCAAGCCGGGCGTGCTTCACTGTGCAAGGGTTATAACGTGGTTTTCCACTCGCCACACACAAGAGTCGTCTTCCAGCCACATACACAAATTCACCAACCAAACACACAGGTTCCATTTCCCAGACACATCCCAACCTATCTCTATCTTCCTCCCAAGCGCTTTTCTCTACTTCTCAGTCCTGGGACATACTCACCAGCACTGGCTTTTGGCGTTGAAGTCGACCTACCCGTTTCTTCTGCAGGCTCCTTTATTGCCCGGGGAGCCACCAGTCCCCGCTCGGTCCAGGTTCCTGCCAAAACTGGGCGGTGAGCGCTCTTGATCACAGGGCAAGAGAAGGGGAAAGGGCCCCCCAGAACAGTCCTGGATCCCACCCAGGGACACCATATTTGTCATAAGAATGACTTATGGTTCTTCCAGGCGGAGACAATAATAACTACTTACACGGGTATTTCGAGTCCAAGGCATTCTGAGTTTATTGCAATAAAGGAACTCCATGCCTCACACAAGGGGTGAGGTCATAAGGAGCACACCACCCCTTCAAGCAGAAGGTTTTTTATACCTTTCACAAATTACACAAATTAATTTCGTTAGAGCTCCCTTTCTTTCTCATTGCTTCACTATCCCTGCTTTTGTTTATTAGTTCCCCCTTTTCCCAACGGTTAACATTTCTACTTCTTAGCACAGTATTAGATTCTTCTGCCTTGCTAACCACACTGTTTTTCAAACACATCGTGGTTTTGCATCACAAGCTTTAAGACACACGGTTTCCAGGCAGTTAAACATCTTAAGCGAGTTCCCTTAAGTCATTAGGACTTTGCACAATCCTAAAGCATTGGACTGTTATTCTTGCGAATAGTATTCATAAGCAGATACTTTGGACTACCAAGGGCTAAATTTTTCTTATTTCTTATTTTTCTTAACACAACCATTGGCCATTATCAGATCCAGGCCAATTATAAACTGGTCCACAATGTCTGCCTCCCAGATCACATGTTGCAAATGGGCTGGGCCAATCTTTATGCTCACACTTCCCCATTTCCTCACAGGGGCTGGGGTTCCATTTACCATCTCCATCTGAGATCAAGTGGCATCCCCAACCTGGGCCCCTTTCTTCCTGAACATGCCTACGATATCAGATCAAATAACAGTAATGTTTGATCCCGTATCTAGTATCCCTGTGCATTTCACCCCACCAACTTCGCAATAAATTGCCAAGCTCCTATTATTATAGTTCAATGGCCCAGATATAGGCACACCCTGTGGGGCCTCCCTTCCTCCCTCCAAGCTTTGCCCTTTCAGCTTGGTGGCACCTCGTTTCCCCGACCTGCTTCATTGTCTTTTGGCACTTGTGAACCTCTGTCCTGGCTTCCCTTGGCAAGATAGCAGTTCTCCCTTTTGTGGCCAATTTTGTCGCAGTGCCAGCATCGAAGTGGCACCTTGCCCTAAACACTTTGCCAATACCAATTGCCCTAGGTTTTTCCACCAAATCTAGGAACTCTTCTAACTGGCCTAAAACATTAGCTGCCCGGTCAGATGGTTCCATATCCCCATTCACATTAGAAAAGGGTGCATGCTTACCCACAAAGGTCTTCCTCATGAGGGGCTGCCTCCCACTCGAGCTGGTAGCTGTGTAGAACGCTTCTATCCCCGTGGCAACTTCTACTGCTTCTCGCAAGGTCTTTGGATGCCGCTCCATGATCTTCATGCGGAAGTCCACATCACTCTGCCCATCGAGGAACTGGTCCTTTGCCAGTGTCTCCTGCATCTCCTCACTGGCATCCCGGCATGCTATTCCCACCAGGCATCTCAACTCCTCAGCAAACTCTGGAAGGGCCTCTTCTTTCCTCCTCCTGTGACTCCTGAACTGAGTCCTGGCTAACTCAGATTGGTGCACAGCCCCAAACCCTAGGTCAAGGCTTTCACCAAGTTGGGGTAACTCTGCCTTTTCTCAGATGGGAGATTCTGCAAGACCACCAGGGCTGGGCTGCTAACGTTGGCTGCGAGGAATCCTCCTCTCTGTCCTTCATCCCAGCCATTTATTTGGGAGATTATTTCAAACTGGGAGAGATAGGCTTCCCAGGAGATTTTTCCATCACAGAGAGTGGGCTTCTGGACCACACCAACTGTAGTGACCAGCCCCCTTCTCTTGAGGCCCTTACGTGGAGCACATGGGGTACAAAAGGCTATGAGGGGAAACTCCGTACTGCCAGTTGCTAGCTGCTGGCCGCTCACCCAACGACTCATTCCCAAGGTGGGTTGGTACTCTTGCTTCACCTCCTGCAGCTGCCTCTCCAGTTCCCACAACTCTTTCTGGAGCTTTTCATTTTCATTTCTGTTGGCTAGTTCCAAGTTGGCTAAAGCTTTTTGGGTTTCGGCTACTGACTCAAACACCCTAGAGTCCAGGCTAAGCAGTTTCTCATCCACCTCATCAACTTTCTTCTGGAAGTCCCACATCTGGGTCTCCTGTCACTGCTGGTCCCCCTGGCGTTCTTGTTGCCTTTGCTGCTGGAACATTAATTTTATCTGTTCCAGGAGAATTGCTGTTTCTTTCTCCATTTTAACTCAGGCACACCTTGCTCCCAATGCATCTCCCAGGAAACTCAATCCCACTGCTAACACCAGTGTTGTGCGCTTCCCCAATCTCCAAGCGGTGAGATTCCAGGGGTCCCTGCGCTCATCCAGGGTTTGGTTTCCTTTGGGAAGAAGGTCAGCGGAGACTGCGGTGTCTTTATGAAATATGGTTTATTTGTTTACACACATTCCAACCTGAGGTTAAGATGGAGAGGATTCAAGGCATCAGCAGTCCAATATCCAGCTTTTCCATCTGGGTTGCAGGAGGCACCCCAAATGCCATGGTGCAGAGAGCCAGCCTCTCTGTCTGCCTGCCTGCCTGCCTGCAGTTACCAGCCTTTCTCTAGCCCCACTCAAAAAGCAAGCCTCTGCTGGGCTCCAGGAAGGGGGGGTATCCTCTCCTGAAGAGTTTCAATGACAAAAGGGTCTTCCTGGCCCATTCACCTCACCATTGCTAGGCAACTGATAGACCCATTATCCCAGCTGGCCAATCTATTTGTTTAACAAAGGGAATTCATCTGGCCAGCAGAGCCAGCCCCAAGGCATGGGATTCCAAATCAAAGGCTGGAAAGGGGACCCACAGGAATCATCCATCCCAACCCCCATGTTCGTAACAGTATATATGTGTCTTGCCCCACCTTACTCCCAGCCCCAGAGCTCAGGGCTTGCATGCATGGGGTCATCCCTTGCTATTTTCACAACTAGCTTGTGCTGTAGGTTAGACTGAGAAATAGACTGAGAAAGGAAAAGATTCATTTAAGTGAGCTTTTCGGTTACAAAGGGATCAGAACTCTTTTCATGCCCAGTACCAACAGCACCACATTGGCAATTTGATCTAAGGCAAAGGCTTAATGCAAGCCCCCGAACTTCTTTTTCCTGATAGAATTCAAGCCTGAGATGTGTAAAATGCTGGAAGGCAAAAAAGAATCACTGGAGAGCTGTTAAGGTTCCCCCTCTTTTTTTTCTTCTTTTAACAGCACACCTGGTCCTGCACTTTTAAAAGCAGCGTGACAACATTGCTTTAAAGGAATTAATCATTGTCCCAAGTGCTGTGAATGCTGGACTATACCGACTTCAGCAAAGGAGGGCCACTGTGGCATAGTGGTTAGAATACAGACTAAGATCTGGAAGACCAAATCGCCACTCAGCCATAAAGCTCACTGTGACCTTGGGCCAGTCACTCAGAGGGGTGTTGTGAGGCTACAATCTGAGACGGGGAAACAATGTACGCCATCTTCAGCTTCTTGGAACAAAGGTGGAATACAAACATTTGTTTATTTTATTATTAAATAAAGCCTGCCCCAAGATGTGTAGATGCCCTAGGCAGAAAACCTAAATACCATATGTACAGGATAACGAAGAGCTGCTAACTTTTGAGCTGCACCTTTAACAACAATGTGATTTGCAGCAATCAGCAAGTAGTAACATCATCCCTCCCCTACCATGCCCTGGAAAGCTTAATATAAGCAGCCAATTCCTGCAAAACTAGTTCCTGTTAGAGGCATAAGAACAGGTCAGCCAGGTTTTCCCCCAGCCAGTTAGCAACCGTGAGAGGTGCATTCCATCAGGAACTTCTTGAAAAGGATGGGGTGGTGGTGCCTTAGAAGAGTTCTAGTGCAGACAGTGCTTTTCTTTCTTGGCTTGAGTTGTAATGGTTGATTGGGGGGATGATTAAGTCCTAGCACAGAGTTGCCAACTGATCGATAAACAAAACGTACCAGGAAAAAGATCGACATGGCCTTGTAACATCAGCTTGATCCATAAATGTGACCAGGCAATGTTTTTAATATCATGCAGTGGTGTTATCACCTGCTAATTAGGCAGATGAAGCTGTCATGAAAAGTATGGGCACAGAGACTGGTTGAAAAGTTGACCTGAATGCTAGTGGAGTGTAATAGTCAGCAAAGTGTTGGGCTTGGGTGAAAAATTGCATTCAAATTCCCCATTCAGCTACGAAACTCATTGGGTGACTTTGAGCCAGCCACTCTATCTCTCAGACTAATCTACCTCACAGGGCTGTTGTGAGGACAACTGTGCTTGTATAGCTCCCATTCACTTCCATGGAGCATGCATGGGATGGATTGTACTCCATAGGCCAGATCCATTTTTGAATCAACTATCTGAAGCAGTCATCTCCCCTTACCTCATGGCAGTCCCTGGTCTTCATTTTGCACGCAGAGGAGACTTTAGGATAGCCCACGGGTGACTATTTCACAGATCCACGCCAAAGCCTCTCTCCAATGGCATGATTCAGTTTCTAAAGTCACATTCACCCCACCTTTCCTGATAGGTTGATTGACATCCTAGTGCAATCAGTACAGAGACAAACTAAAGGCCAGGAAGGCCAGGAACCATGGCTGTTTTTGCAGACCCTCAGCATATTCAGAAAATAATGACAGCATTCACACAGCCTCTCCCCCTGCCTCCTAATTAGAGTCTTATTGCTTTGCCCATTTCTTCCAGTTGTGCAGTGGCGAAAAGCATAAGAGTGGGCCTAGTCTAGAGGACAAAGATGGCTCCCCAAATGGAGATGGAATCTCTCAGGATGTCTTGTTCATAGCAGCTCATTGTCCTCTTTTTGTGACGCATACAAGTGCTCTCTCTCCTCAGGCTGCCACCTTTACATACAGCAGCCTTAAAACAGAAATTAAGCATATATATGCAGAGAATAAAATCCATTGTTGGATGGGAATAGGGGGGGCAGTGTTAATCAGCAAGACCTCTGTATCCAAGGTAATTGGTCCATGGATGTTCCATAAATATAACATCCAGCATGTAATGTTAGAAAGGTTGGCCACTCTGTTTATCTCTCTGTAAAATACACTATTTATATAAACATCTATTTATAGTGAAATCTTAATCATACACAAGTTTTTTAATTGCAGGGAGTTTATTGTTGGGCTTAAAAAAGACAGACATGGGGGAGCATTTACAAAGAACTTGGAAGTAACTAGTTACAAGTAACGAATTACTTGTAATTTATTACTTTTTTGAGTAAAGAGTGGGTAACTTCATTACATTTTGCTGGTAACAGAACGAGTAGTAACTTCATTACTCTTGAGGAGTAATTGTAATGTTTCCAGCATTACTTTTGCGCATTACTTGGGGGGGGGGAGCAGGGGAAGTCTTCTGCTCCTCTGATTTGTGAATAAAAATCATGTGCTTCAAATTGGGCTTCTGTGCAGCATTGTTCTTCCTTCATGCTCTGTGGGTGCTTAGGAGGCGACAAGGGAGGAGGTGGAGAGTGAGACGGAGTGGAGAAAACAATTGTTTAAAAATTGACAGGAGTGGAAGGAGAAAAGAGCTGGAGGCAATATATATATATATACAAAAATATGTGTGTTGGGGTATCATCATTGCTGGGGGTGGGATGAGGGGATGTGAGATTCTGTTATGCCATTCTGTTAATCTTATGGGGGGGAAATACTACTACCCTCTGTGTGTGTGTGTGTGTGATTTTCCTCTATTAGTGTATATATGGTAAGTGCTGTTTGTATAGGAGATACATGGTAAGTGGAGTGAAAGAGGAGGGGGGAGTGAATGGGCAGTAGAATGCTGGATGATTGGCTGAGGGTGGAGAAGGGCGGAGATTATAAATGGAAGGAGGACAGTTAAATCTGGGTGGATGTTAGTGGGTTGTTTTGGTGGGTTTAAGAGAGGAGATTGTGTGGAGAGTTGGTGGATGTGAGGTGGAGTGTGGACGTTAGAGGGTTGTTTGGTGGGTTTATGAGAGGAGAGTGTGGAGTTCGGATTAATACTGAGACCAGTACCTCAGGAATAGATGTAACCATATGCTTAAGTGCCTTTATAAAGTAATCTTTGTTATCTTTGTTATTTAATAAATATATTTGGTTTACCAAAGGCCTGATCCTTGGCTGGGGTTTCACAGACCAGAAGGGAGGGTAAGGTAAATACCAAGGCTGAAGAGTGACAAATGGTGGCAGCGGGGAAGGGAAATATAACACCACAAGTATTCAGAGCAAACCAGAATTATCTGCATTGATACAAAGGGAGTGGGACAGCTTGAGCACGCAGTCACAGAGGTAACCTGATTGAGAGAGACTCAGGCAGAGTCTCTGGGGATACTGGTTATAGAATGTGACTGGTGGTGCTGCCTAGCAGGGGGATCTGGTGAGGTCTATGCTAGAGCGGGGAGAGAAACCATAAAAAAGGACACTCCGGACTGGTGGAGTCCCTGGTGGTGCCTAGAGACAGGCAGTAACCATGAGCAGGTAGGAACCTGACAGGGAGAGCCAGGGAAGGGCATCACAGTGTGCGCTTATTATTAATGTTGTTTTAGGCTACTTAGATGTGCAGCAGCCAAAGCCACCACCTTGTAGGCAATTTTTTTAAAGTAACTGAAATGTAATTGTAGTGATTACTTTGGAGGAAAAGTAAAGTAATCAGTTACTTTCAGAGCAATTGTAATTGGAACAGTAGTTACTACTTTTGGGGGCCATGTAACTGTAACTGTAATTTATTACTTTTTAAAAGTAATCTTCCAAGCTCTGCATTTACATATGCAGTTTCTCACCTCTAGGCTGAAGTGGCACAGCCCCAACATAACTACATAGCATGTACAATGTAGTTCTTTAGCATAATTATATTTATTTGTAAATTACGTAAAGGTCGTCTATCGTTAAATAAAATGCATAAAATGTGGCTGTTCTAAACACGTGCCTTAGTTGTTAGTGATAGTGAATTAGGTTGGCCACCTTTTACCAAGACACCAGACATAGCTTTAAATCACCAGCTGTAGCCATTTCCTATCCGTTGGCTGCCTACACATCTTATCCACCCACCTTCCTCACCTGCTATGCAGCGTGCCTCTCCAGCATAAGAGACAGCAAGAGCACTGCACAAGCAGGTGGTAGTTCTTCTGGATTCATTATTGCAGAGTACAAGAACCAATTGGATCTCTATGCCATTAGCCCCACTCACATTTTACAGGCTGCATCACAGACCTGCTTCACTCACAAGGGAGTTGTGACACGGAACCAGATTTTAAAAGTAGCTTTGTGCATTAATCATGCACCAAATCTTGCAATCACTGTCATCATCATTAACATTTATATAATGCATTCAGTGCTCAAACCATTCACAAATGTTATCACAGAAATCTTTTACAACACCCTGAGAGGTAGGCCAGTTATTGTTATTATCTCTCTTCTCTTCCCTGTATTACAAATGTGGGGCTGAGGTTGAAAGCGGTTTGCCTAAGGACAGCTAGTGAATTTGCGGATGAGATAACTACAACTTTTTTATTGCATGTATATCCCACCTTTCCTCCAAGGAGCTCAAGATAGTCTACAATCTCCCTTCTGATTTTATCTCATAGCAACCCATTGAAAGGCAATTACTAGCCCAAGGTCACCTAGTGAGCTTCATGGCCGAGTGGGGATTTGAACCCTGTTCTCCCAGGTCCTAGTCCAACACTCCAACCACTACACCTCCCAGCTCTCTTATTCAGAGCTTGGAAAAGTTACTTTTTAAAACTACAACCCCCATCAGCCCCAGCCAGCATGGCCACTGGATTGGGCTGATGGGAGTTGTAGTTCAAAATGTAACTTTTCCAAGCTCTGCTCTTATTCTGTTTAAAATGGTTGGCTAGCAAGATACACAGCACTATGGCAGGCTGCAGGATATAAGAATGTGGAGCTGGAAGACATTAATATTTCAGAGACCTTTGAGGATGTTGCAAGCTGTCTTCATGGAGCATGCAGAAATGCATGGTCACCCAGGAGGTCCTGGTCAGAGGAGGCTTGGCCACCGACTGTTCAGGTCAGGTAGGCATATTCTGTTCCTATTGCAACTTTGTCCAAAGCGCCATACCTTATTAGTTCCCCATAAGAGCAAATGGCAGCGATTCATTTATCTGAAAGTAAAGGGGCACGTGCACTGGGGCGTTGCTAACAGTGTATCTGGTGCAAATGGAAAGTTTTATCCCTTTCAACTGCATTCTGGATTGCAGTCTATTTCCTTTGCCTAACAGATTGAAATAGGGCGACATCAGGCCTGGACGCAGCCCCCACCTTGCATATCACCCCCAACCCAAGGTTTGTTACTTGGAGCGATGGAGTCTTCGGTTTTTAAGAGCATGTCAAAAGCATGTTAGGAACGAGCTATTGTAGGTAGGGGTGTTTGTGTGTTATACCACCAATACAGGGAATCACTATTGAGGGCGGGGGTGAGGAACGTTGTACTGATGGATACAATTTGCATCTCCACTGTGATAGGCAACACCCGCATGTTGAAATGTTACTAAGTCCCTGATGCATAAATATTTCATTGTTATTTTCCCCCAAGATCAAAGGCCCAGTTTTATTTAGATCCTTGAAGGCGTCTTAAGCAGTAGAAGCGGGGGGGGGAAGAGTATAAGAAAAACTTGGGCAGTTTGGTTTAACCATCTTAAATCCAGAATTTGCAGGTGAAGAGAGGCTGAAACAGAGCTGCCCTCAAATGTATAGCTTGCATCTAGAGATTGAAACAGAGCTGCCCTCAAAGGTATAGCTTGAATCTACATCTTTATAGCACCTGTGGAGTTATGGTACAACTGGGTAATCTGCTGCTGTCACCTTCTGAGAATTAGAAGTCTCTCTTCTTGTACCCTCCCCTCCCCACAAACAAGGTTGTAGTCCTCATGGTTGCAGAGACACTTGGCAGTTTTGTGAGTATGCTCAAATGCAAGAGAGAGTATTGGCAATGTTTAGGGGTCTAGCATTGCTCTTTATCTTCTCTCCACCTGTTGGACTGCCTTCAAGTCGATCCAGACTTATGCCAACCCTATGAATAGGGTTTTCATGGTAACCGGTATTCAGAGGTGGTTTACCATTTCCTTCCTCTGAGGCTGAGAGGCAGTGACTGGCCCAAGGTCACCCAGTGAGCTTCATGGCTGTGTGGGGTCCTAGTCCAACACCTTAACCACTACACCACACTCTCTTCTCTCCACAACTACTGCTTTCTAGAATCAGCCATTCATTTCTTATTTGCCAAGGGAAGACAGGGCTGCATAGAAATCACATGAACCCAGAAGTGTTGGGACAAGGTTAAGAAAATGATTTGCACGTGATTGGGGTACTTTTGTTGCAGGGGGTCCTAAGCTGGGTTGGGTTCTGCAAAGGTTTGAGAGGCCATCCCTGACAGAAATGAAGGGATTTACCATAGCCGTACTCCATTTTCCTCTTGTGGCATTTTTCAAAGAAAAAAAAAGGCAAGGTATTTGAACATCCGACTTTTAGAAGCAAAATGAATTATTTTCATGCAGCGGTGATGAGCTGCAATAGCGTCTATCAAGTTGTCTTGCTGGGGTGGAAGATTCAGATCACACCCTCTCCTCTACCAGAGTCAAGCAGAAGCCTGTACTTTTATACTTTTATGTACACCGCCCAGAGAGCCTTTTTGCTTAGGGCGGTATATAAATTAAATAAAATAAATAAATTAAATAAATACAACAGCTCTGCCAGGTCACTGGTAGAGCATGCACTTTGCAGACAATAAAAGTCTCTGTTTCAATCTCTGACATCTCCACTAAAAGACTCATGCAAGCCTTATGTTGTTTTTGTCTAGGAATGGCTCAGCTTGCTGGGATGAAGTCTGACAACTCCGGTCAAAGTGCAAGTTCTTTCCAAAATGAAAGCATGAGGGGAAAAGTAGTTGCCAGGCTCTGCAGACAGACCTGTAAAGTCAGGTGTTCATTGGGGCCACAAGCACAGACAAGAGCCCACTGCCCCAAGAGTACCATCTTCCTCGTTTTACGCAGAACGTGTTCTTCAACCTTGGGTCCCCTGATGTCGTTGGACTACAACTCCCATCATCCCCATCCAGCTCAGCCAATAGCCAAGGATGATGGGAGTTGTAGTTCAACCACATCTGGGGACTCAAGATCGAAGAACAGTGACATACAGCATCTGAAAAGTTTGGGGAGCAGCATGAGAAAATCCTTGCCTCTTCCAGATTAAAAAGGGCTATAAGAGCACCCAAAATGCTGGTGGGTGTCAAAGGAACCCAGAGAAGAGGTGAAGAACCAGAGTTACTCTGTTTTTGTGAGGTGCCTCAACGCCCCACAAGCATGGGTTCCCTCTCCCTGTGATAGAAAATGAGCCACAGCTCAGTGGTAGAGCATCTGCTTTGTCAGTAGAAGGTCCCAGATTCAGTCCCCGACATCTCCAGGTAGTGATGAGAATGCCCCCTGCTGAAACCCTGGAGAGCCACTGCCAGCCAGTGCAGGCAATACTGAGCTAGATAGACCTATGGTCTGACTCGGTATAAGGCAGCTTCCTGTGTTACCACCCCCCCCCGGCTCTTGTCATTTCAGCAATAAGGATCAACTGCAGGGGCAACTGTGAAAATTTGCAGAGGGTGGGTGGGGACGGGCACAGACTGTAGTCAAAAACCCGAGTGTTAAGTTAGCTAAGGTGTTGCCGCCGCCTCTCTGGCTCATCTCAGCAAGCAAAACGCTTCCTGAGCTTATTGGGACCCACACACCCCTCACCCCCAAGACAGCAGCATACTCCTTGCCATGAATCCAGAACACTGAGGCTGCTCAGGCAAAAAAGGAGGGAATTCAGCCCCATTTTGCCCCATCTCTTCAAACAAGGACAACACAGAGCTAGAGCCAGTCAAAAATCAATGTTTGCATTATCAGTTGCTCAACAATTACAGCCTTGTACAAGTCATTGATACATAAATAAAACACGCACGCTACCCCCACCCAAAAGGAAAAAAAAGTGCAGCTGGAACCTTGAATGAGCCCAAGAGTTCCCCTCCTGGAGACAAAAGCTTCGATCCACTTGGGTTCAGTCCCACCCAGAGGTAGGGAATCAGCGCAAATATATATCTATATATCTATAGTATTTTACTCTTTTTTTATTAACAGCAGCAACAGCTGGATAGAGCTGGGGCAGAAGAAAATTCAGGGCTGAGCATGCAAGATGGGATGTGTGGAAGAAGAGAGCCAGGAGGCCATAAATGAATCAGGAGGAAGAGACCAGAAGATTAGAGGTGTAGCTTTTGAAGAGAGTGGGATGAAGGCAGAGAGGTTTAAGAGGAAGTTATATATCCCCAGAACCATGTTATTTTCAAGGAGGAAGCTTGAAATGGCTCTTTACCATGGCAGGAATACCTCCCACTCAGCTTCGTAGGTTCTCTGTTATTTCAGACTGGAGCACACAACCTTTCCTGGAGTCAATGCTGGTTTGCGTTTTTTTAAAGCAACCATCTTAGGAACCAAGTTGCAGTTTGCCCTCCAGCCCACTAGGAGTGCTCCCGCAGAAAAGCCATCTCAACCATTGCTTCTTACAGATAGAAGATAATCAGCAGCATGCGTGTGACAGGAGAAGCAAATCTGTTTTGAGATGGGGTGGGGAGCAGAGGGAGGCTTGAGTGAGGCAGCCAATGAAGGGAGGCAGTTGAAGGACAAA
This sequence comes from Rhineura floridana, assembly GCF_030035675.1. Classification (NCBI taxonomy): domain Eukaryota; kingdom Metazoa; phylum Chordata; class Lepidosauria; order Squamata; family Rhineuridae; genus Rhineura; species Rhineura floridana. The sequence goes on from NC_084482.1 coordinate 8,944,366, forward strand.
CTGTTTGCTGTGCTAAGGAAGGAGAAAGACAGCTAGCTGGAGAGGATTAAACGCCTCCCTGAAGCAAAACAAGGCTAAGATAAGTGATCCACCAGGAGAGAGGCAGAAGGTGTCAATATCCCTCCCCCCCCCACCTCCCTGTGCCAGTAGTACAGTGGAGGGCCAAGTGAAGGGTGTGGATATCACAGGATGGAACTGAGCTCAGATGGCATCATCCAGGGCAGGCTCAGTGTTGGGGGACGGGACGCACTCCTTGCTCAGACGGACAATCTCTTGGGACAGCACTTCCAAATCCTGGACAGGGTGAGAGAAAGGGGGCGGGAGAAACAAGTGAGGTAAGGCCATGGGGAGGAATGTATTTTGTCAAAGGACAAGCCTGATCAACGCAAGTCAAGTTTACATTGTGCTTTTGCTCAGGATAATGGTCAGGGCTGCCAACTACCTCTAAAACAGTGTTCTGCCATGTGTCACCCTGCCCTGCCCTGCGACTGGCCACATGGGCTTGGCTCCATTCATCCTGTTTGGGGTGGGAGGTGGGGCAGTATTTTTCAAAAGAAAAAGTTGGCAACCCTAAGCATGGAAGCGCAGGCACAAATTCAAGTTTGGTAGAGGAAGAATATTCACTCATTTGGTTCCCTGCCTCATATTGGAAATGTAACTGATGTAGCCAAGGGCAAAAATTGACACCCTTTCCAAAGAGCAAACCCCCCCTTTCCCAGCCAGTGCCCATCAATGAGATGATTTGTGACAACAGGCGGGATTTAAATGTTATAAATACATTCATTATCCAGTTACAAGCTGCTTATTGATAATCATTGGCCTTGAGTTCAAAGGAAAAGTCTGGAAAGCAAAAAAACCAAGAATGAACTAAGTGTAGATGTTGATAACAAAAGAGCTCATCTTAAATACAAGCAACCTGCTATCTTAAGCCTCTCAGAGCACATTCCCTTGATTATAGCATGCCCTGGAGAGTTCTGCTCCCCAGGGAGCCTGCCCCATCCACCCTCAGGGTACCTCTGCACAGAGTCTTCTGTAGCCGCCACCACACCTGCAGCCTCCTTTCCCAGATGCACAGTGTTCCCTAGAGGCCGCCACGCAGATCACCCAGACTACTTAATCTGCACCTCGACCCTACACCACCACCCCTCATGCACTCCATATATGCAAATTTCTGCCCCCCCGCTGCCCCCCCACCTTGTGCCTCTGACAGCCCCATCCTCTATCTCTAGGATAGCATCCCTCCTCTGCCCCACACTGACTGTTCCTTAGCAGCCCCAACCTTGAAGTCCGTCCTCTGAAGCAGCTCCACCCCGAATCCATCCCCACCTTAGATGCAGCTATAAATAGCCTCCTCTTTCCGCTGACATCACTTTTCCGTCCCCTTGTTCCATTAGGACGTTGGAAGGATCAGATTTTACATCAAGCTAACACTGAAAAAAACCAATATACTGCAAAGTCTTTCTCTGGGGCGGGCTCTCTCCCCTGCTCTCTAGCCTGTGCACACGCTCTAGTGATTAAAACGGGTGAGCACAAGAACTGCCTCACAGGATCAGATTTAAGGTCCACGTAGCCCAGCCTTCTGTTTTCTAACACCAGCCAGGCAGATGCCTCTGGGAAAACTCATAAAAGCAGGGCATTAAGGCTGACGGTATCAACTGGTATTTGGAGGTATACTGCCTCTGAACATGGAGGCTCCATTTAGGTATAGTGGCCGTTGCTAGTGCATTGGCAGACCCATCTTCCATGAATTTATCTGATCCTATAAAACCAAACAAACAAAAGGTAAGCTGCTCTGAGCTTTCTGAAAGGAAGAGCAGAATAGAAGCATAACAAATACGCCCAAGGAGGAGGAAAAAGAAGAGAGAACCCTTTCAGTATGGTCAGGACTTCTATATATACTGTCCATCATCCTTGCATGAGATTCTGAATGGCCGGTCTTGTTTCTGGGCTCTTGCCTGCTTATTCTTCCACCATGTTACATAGCATCAGAACATTCATGGGCTTAAGAGCGCAAGGGCTGGGGAGGCAGCCTTTGTTTTCTTCTTCCCCATTTTTCTGGAGTTAGGGGGGGCTGGGAGGGATGACATCCAGGAAGCAGCCCCCCCCCCCCGGCAATGCCACTGCGATAGGCCAGAACAGACACATCCTCCAAGGCTGCGGAGATGATTTCTTCCTTGAGCTGTTTTGTTCTGTTTGGCTGCTCAGCCTCAGAGGCAGCTGCACCACGGCCCAGGGAGCAGACTCCCTCTCTAGCTTGGGGTGCTCACCCACTTGTGTCACAGGGAGAAGGCTTCAGAATCAGCAGGTTGTTGGCAGAAGGAGGCGGCAGCAGCAGCAGCAGCGGCTCCTGGCAGCTGAAGGTCACCCCAGCTTTTAATGTGGAAGGAAACCGGCTACTCCCTTAGATGCCATTTGGTGCTAGGAGCCAGGCTCGCGCTTGCCTCTGTCCCCCCAGCAGTCACAGGCTGAGACCATGGACGAAAACTAGAGGAATGGGGGGACAGCTGTAGAAGCCCTTGCTTCCGTGCACCCTGGCCTCACAACAGGAGCATGTGGAAAAAGCTGCCATGATCTCAGGAGCCAACCCTGACCCCCAGACGAGAGGCAGGCCACCTATCCTTATTCACTTACCATTACAGCATTTCCGGGGGGGGGGAGGGAGGAGATCTCCCCACTCAGCCCCATTTCCTGCAGTGGTGGAGCTGCTTCAACAGGGGCTCCCCCTCTGTCTGTTCTCTTCAAGCTCCCAACTGCTCCTTTGTAGGAGCCTCACGCCTGGCACCACATATGCTGTCAAGTGTAGTTTGCGGGGAATGCCCTCCCATATTTGCCACCCCCTCTCTAATTACCCAAAGCCCTTAAAGCCCTCACTTTTGCAGGTGTCTTTTCAGCTGCAACAGGCTTCTCTCCTTAACCCCACCATTCTGCTGCTGTGTGTTAGCCCCGCACCCTCCGTGGACCTTGCACCCCACCCAGTTTCTGCCAGTCCCTGGGGAGCTCCTCCAATAAGGCTTCCTCTCCTGACCACATGTAAGGTATGGTTGCCAACTGTTCCCCCCCCCCAAATATATGATGCTACCTCTGGCTACGTGCCTCTGAGCATGTGCAGTCCTTCAATAGTTTATTATAATAGTAGTAGTAGTAGTAGTAGTAGTAGTAGTAGTAAATAGTAATGATTAGAGATGAGAAGGCCCAGGAAAAAAAGCTGGAAATAGTCAAGGAGAGAAAAAGTTCTTCCTGTTTTTCCCCAACATTTTATGTTCCCCGCCCCTGCCCCCGAAGAAATGAGAAAGAATGGTTCCCTGCCCCCTCCAACTTTTTCCGGTATTTTTCTGGGCCTTCACATCTCTGTGGTGGTGAGGATAATAATGGATCTAGGGGCAAAGTCTCTCTAATCGCTTGCAAATGCAACTTTCCACTCCCTTGCCTGCCATGGTGCCCAGCATCTGAGCAGGAAAGGCTTGGGCTTCCTGCTGGGCAGATGGGCACCCCTGCATACGTACCTATGTGCTGCCTTGCCAAATGAAAAGCAGTCTTCTGCCACTTCCTGTGCAAGACTCCTCCTGGTGGCACCATGTATTCACACATTCACAGTGCAGGCAAGTGCACTGCACCAAAATGCAGGCCACCTTTGTGTAATGCTTTAGGGTACAAGTGTGGGCTCCGACATGCTCACACATGCACACTAAGAATAAAACAACTCAACTGGACCTTACTTCTACCAGACAGAGGATGAAGTTCTGGCTAGTTATCAACACCATCTCAGCCCACCCGTCTTCTCCCCAGATCCTTAAGCTCTAATCTTATGTACCTTGTGAAACCTTGTGCTTTGGGAGAAAATATGCTCTTTCAAGGCCCCTTCCTGAAGTCCACCTGCATGGATGGACACTCCTACTAAGAACTGAGCCCACCCACTTTCTTCAATGGCATGTGCTTGGGATAATGTCAAAGCATTTTAATGATCACTTCTAGGTTCCAGCTGAACACAGATATTTAGAGGGTGACCAAGGCAAGGCAATTTGGGATTGCTCCAGAAACACATGGAGGTAAAGAAACTGCCTTTACTTACACCGTGATCCTATACAACGTAAACGTGCCTTCAGTACTAGAAGTTCAAGGCTGGCTATCTCTCTGTTTTCTTTTCTTAGCTCTGTGGTTCTCCAGGAACAGGCTCTTATCTCTAGTATCTTCCAGTAAGATCCTTTCCCAGCCACACATTCCACCAAGGCTCTGCCCACAAACCTTCTGTAAGTGCATGTTTTTGGTCAGCTGCTCCTCTAGCATGTTCTGAAGCTTCTTGTTCATCTCGCGCAGGTTCTCATCTCCAGGCTTCACCAGGTCCCGCAAGACGCTGCTCAGGCTGCTACGATCAACCTGCCCGTGGGCCCCCGAGACATCTGCCGTCAGAAAGAAAAAGAGTCACAAAGGGACAGACAGAGAGAGAGAGTTGTGATTGGATGGGTGTCTCAGGCTTAGTTCTCAGAAGGGAGGCAAACCTCTGCCTGGGCTGTACCATTTGAGAGGGCAGAAGGGGGTTTATACAACCAGATGCTCCTTAATACAAAAAGAAATCTCTGCACACAGAAAACTACCACGTCAGGGAAAGGACTCATCTAGAATCCTTCTCCCTGAGAACTAGCTTTCTATGCTGAGGAATATTCAGTGATGTACTTCACCCACCCACCCATGTTAAAGTGCTTTTTATTGTTACTGTTTTTCATATGATTTTGTTTGTTTATTGCTTATTGTAAGCTACCCTGGGAGCCCATCGGCCAAAAGGAAGGAATAGGAGAAACAAATAGCATAAAACATCCTTGAGGAAAATTATTTCCCTTTCTCTTGCCAGGTCCTCCTTTCCTTGAACAATCTCAGCCAATCAGGGCTCATGTGGCAAACAATAGGCAATGCCACATAAGCCAATCAGATTTGCTTATGTGACCATGTTAAGAAGCCAATTCAGAGCAAAGGCAGGAAGTATTCCCTGAATAAGTGTTCTGCATTGCAAACAGTATCACCCTTGTTTGCAGGCCTCCTTCCTGGAAAAATCACCAAAATAAGGAGTGTCTTTTCCAGAGGCAGAATCTGTTCTGGAACACACAACCCCTCCACCCCAGTAGGTGTTACATTTTAGTATATTAAAAAAACAGCAACTGTGCCATCCACCACTGCCCACCCATTTCCTGTTCTCCCCCACCTCTCTTGCCCTCTAACCATTGCTCACTGCTCTCCTTCCCAGAGCTCGGGATGGCTCTGATCTCCTTAGGGAGTTGACATAAATTTGGAGTCTTTCCCTGTAGGAAGGCTGAAACCTATTCAGCCATGAAATTAGCAAAACAGCAGGAAACAGACAAGAGCAAAGGCCCATCCTCCTCCATTGCCCCCCGCCCCCCACGAGAAACTGGCTTCAAAAATAAAAAAGAAACCGGGAACAGAAATTAAATGAGATGTTTAACTTGTATGCTAGAAGGAACAACCAAGAGGCCCTTCCTGCAATATCACAGCCTTTGTGTACAGGAAGACAGACTCACAGCACGACTGCTACAGGGAATTCTGCCTGACCTGAATAGCACTGCATCCCGCTGCTTGGACTGGTGGGGCAGGCAGGGGACCAGCCCAAGGAGCAAGCTGCAAGGATGGCACAGACTATGGCCAGATACAAGAGCTTCATAAAGCACATGAGTGCATGGCTTTGGAACCCATTTTCAAAACACTTACTGAAATAAGAAAAGCATCCTCTGAGCTTGTGCAGAATGCTCCCTCTTCACCACTGAGTAGCCACACTGAGGACCCATACATCTAGGGCTATCAGAGCACCTGCAGGCTAGATGCAACCACATCCAGGCAAGCCTGGGCCTGGTCAAACCAGCCTGCACAGAAAAGCCATGATTTGCAGGATAATCACTTTTAAGCTGCAAGAAGCCAGAACCTGGAGTTTACTGCCAATGTCCATCCAGGTTCCATCTTGGCTCTGTCTTGGCCCCCCAGATTCCTCTAGGCTCCACCAATTCACACAGCGGGATCCACCCCTGGCTTGACCCTCCTTCTGCTCCTGCTTAGGGGGCGGGTTGTTTTAAGATTGGAAGGTAACTAACACCCTTCCAAGTTAGTCCTGGTTCGATGCACACAGCAGACACAAATGCATCTCCTTTCCAGGTTGCCATGAGGATGAACCTTAGTTGGTTGCATTCCCTGCGCTTTCTGATGATGACTTGAACAAGACATAGCAAAAGACTGAAGCTGAGCACCCAGATTCTTTGGCTCTTTCCACAGGCTCACAGTGGCTGTCCACTGCAGTTTGCTCCCTTGATTCACCAGAGTGATGCCAGGCTAAAGTAACCCTGACACCTAAATCAATGCTGCCTGTTCTCCCTGCTCCACAACTTCAGCCCTCATCAGCCCGACTGTCTCTCAAGACAGAAATCCTTCTGTCCCTTGGCTGTGCCAGTGTGTGTTGTTGCACATGTGCTCGCATGCATGCACACACCCCTTCAAGGAACAGAGAGAAGCCAGGAATCCTGACACCCAGCCTCAGCTCATTCCCACCTCAAAACCAAAGTCTCCCCTCCCCACAGCCCATCATATACAGAAGATCATCGCCCCATGCCCTTCAGTTCATCACTTCAGTGTCCCTTATCGTCAACATGTTTAACAAGGTAGACCAGCCTTTCCCAACCAGTGTGCCTCCAGATGTTGTTGGACCACAATTCCCATCTTTCCTGACCATTGGCAATGCTGGCTGAGGCTGATGGGAGTTGTGGTCCAACAACATCTGGAAGCACACTGGTTGGGAAAGGCTGAGGTAGATTATACACAGCTTTAAAAATTAAAACTTCTTCATTGTAAAAAAGAAAGGGGATTCTGCAGCTTGCACAAGCCATGCAAGTGCAGACTCATATACTGCAAAGATCCACCCCATTTACCACCCTGATTGGGAATATGATGGGGTGACAAAAAGGTCTTAACTGATGCAAGTTCAGCCAACTTGTGCATGAAGCCTGTAAAACTGGCAAGTTGCTCTTGGGAGTGGGATACCAGGCACATTAGAGCTGGGCTTCTGGCCTGCCAAAATGTCACGCAGTGCTGTGCTTAACCATCGCTGATAAAGAGGGCAGACCTTGCAGCATCATCCAAACAACTAAGCATGCCTTAGAAGCGCCGATGAAACACTGTGCACCATCCCCAGCAGCCCTTACAGCCGCACAACCTTCCAAATCACCCCTTGCCTCTCACTAAACTGCTGAGGTCACAGCCATTGAGTGCTCTGGCTCACCTTTGCCAGCACTGGGCCCCTGGGTGCAAAACCTTCCCCTTCCTTTCCACTGATATTGTCATCTTCCCACACGCTGGCGTAGCATGTTTGGATACTTCTCTGAAAGAGCAGAATGTGGTGTTTCACAAAGGAGACATGAATCTGCCTGTGGTGTGTTGCATGTGCATTTGGGCTTAAATGTGCATCATGCTACGTATTGCAGCACAGACACCCCAGAAGCAGAATAATTCAGGTGTGATGTCTTTATGCAATATATCGTATGTCCTTATGCACAACTGTGCAAAACTTGTGCATACAGTCACAACATCATTTTCAAAAACCTGTTGTCTGTTGGAAATGCATAATCCTCAATATCAAACATGTGTTTCTTCGCACAGAAAACCACGGATGTTTGTTTACAGGATTCTTGGCGCAACCACTTCTCCACTTCCCCCAGCCTCCACTTCCCCCAGCCTTGACAAGTGTCAACAGGCCTCTGTGAAGCCCACATTTCTCTGGTTGGTCCCAGAATTCATAAGCCTGGCTCACTCTCATAAGCTTTAAGAATAATGTCAATGTCATCCCCCCGCCCCCGCAGTGCAATTCACTAAGTTTATCCCCCGCTCCCTGAGCAGGCCTCCGGTCCCAGCCTCCTTGTTCTCAGCATTCTTTTTGCACTGTCCCAATCCAGTGGGCCCTGCTGCCCGTCCAGGGCTGGGCACGAGGGGACAGAGTTCAGTCATCAAAACCGATGGCTAAAGCCATCAAGCTTATATTGCAGTAGAGTTAGAAGTGAAAGAGGAGTTAGAGAGAGAGAGAGAGAGAGAGACAGAGAGAGAGACAGAGAGAGAGACATGCTGAGGACTCCTGGGGCAGTAGGGTCAAGTGGCTAGAGCAGAAGGGCCAGCAGTGACTTCTGGATTGAATTACAAAGATTTGGAGGACAAATCTGTCTGAGAATGACAGACAAAGGCAGAAGGAAGTGGCACAAGATGCAGGAAGAGGAGGAGGAGGTTTGTATTTTTAGCGTTCATGAAATATTCACTGGCTGGTGTGTGTTGCCAAGCTGAGGCGAAGGCGACCCTGTGTAAGCTATTTATAACTAGCTCCTGTTCCCTGCCCGTGGCGCGGTTCTGCGTGGAAGTATGGAAAACTTATCCATAGCCACTCAAGATGACCTCCCTCCTGCTTCCATTGCTTGAATTTTAACCCTAAGCACAGGAGAGGCCAGTTCTACACTACCCCTTCGCATCGCTGTGACCTTTCCCCAGTGGTTGCCTCTAAGACCTTGCCTCCTTTGCTCTCCATGCACCTTCTGGTTGGCCAAAAGAACAGCAGTGGGATCACGGACAGGACGAGGGTGGAGATGATTAACAGGGAGCAGGAGGTTATCACGGAAGGGGGAGAAGGGGGCTCAAAGTCAGGGAAGAGAAAGCAGTGCGTAGGAGACAATCCCACTTTATACACTGGAGGTGGGGGACAGATTGCAGAAGCTGTCTGGGAGAAACACTGGGAATGAAAACCGGACGGATCAGTGAGTTTCCCCCTAGGCCTGGTGTCCTGGCTTCTCGCTCCGACTGACTTGCCGAATGGATCTGCTAAGCCTGGCACTTTCTCACGCCAAGAGAAAAACAAGAACTTCATCCAGACTGTCCACCTCAAATGGCACAGCAAAGCAGCAGGAGGCCTCCCTCCACCTTCCATCTGTGGCACAACATCCACGCACTTGCTCTCCCTGAACTATGGAACCACTCGTCCGACTGAGCACCCCACTCTCCCTCTCCGTCTCTTTCACTCTTGCTAAGCAGAAAACTCACTAAGTGCAGAGAAGCCATTGCCTTACAGAGTTACAGGGAGCTTGTGCTCTCCCCACCCACCACCCACCAGTGAAGCTGGGAGCACTTTGGGCTGTTGATCCTGAGCAGTTTGCCCCTGACCCCAAGCTCCCTGAAACTTGTGGAATTCCTACTGGTAGCTGGAATAAAACCACAACAGATATAGCTTGCATTTGGATCCCTATCTGGGACAGTCCCTTTCCCCCAAGTTAATAAAGACCAGGGCTCTGTACAGGCCACAATTCTGCAACCACACAACAGAACTATGGAACCTGGTGCTGAATACAGAATTCTGTAGTGAGAAATTTGCAGCTTTCATTTTTTAAAAAAGGCAAGCAACTTTCTAGTCCTTAAGGCTCCAAAGCCAGGTCTGACAGTGTTGCTAGGTGGAATCTTAGAAGGCATAGCCTTAGGGATATGCAGGGGAGGAAGGAGAACTGAGCAGGATCTCTACTGGTCAAGAAAAGGGGCTTCATTGCTCCGTAATGTCATGCAAATATATTCAAAAATGTCCTTTTCGTCGCAATTTATACAGGTTGCAGAACTGTGCTTCTTTTGGGACAGAATTTTTATCCCCCACCTCCACAAAGCATAAAGTACAAAAAACTCTGGTTACGACTAACAGAGTAAGCCAAGGGCTGTAACCCCAAATGTCCATGCCTGGGAATCCAAAAACTTTTATCAGTCCTGGCACCGTTCAAGGTGTAGTGCCACAGGAGAGAATCCCGGAGGGAGGGGGGGGGAGGTGTACAGGAAGCATGGGAGAGGGATTTTTAAAAGATCAGTGAAGTCAAAGTTGCAAAGAATCTGAAGGCTCTCATATTGAAGCCTCCTGGCTGATGGTTTGGGGGTCAGACTCTTCCGCAGGTCAGTACCCTTTAACATCAAGGGTAATTTCACACATGAGGCTTCAAGATCTGAACAACTTCCGCCCAGTCTCAAATGTGCCATTCTTAGGCAAGGCAGTTGAGTGGGTGGTGGCTAAACAGTTGCAAGCACACTTGGAAGAAACGGATTATCTAGATCCATTTCAGTCGGGCTTCAGACCGGGACATGGGACAGAAACAGCCTTGGTCACCTTGGTAGATGATATGAGAAGGGCGTGGGATAGAGGCGAATGCACCTTCCTTGTCCTTCTCGATCTCTCAGCGGCTTTCGATACCGTTGACCACGGTATCCTCTTGGACCGCCTGCAGAGGTTAGGTATTGGGGGCACTGTATTGCAGTGGTTCCGTTCCTTCCTCTCTGGGAGGTACCAAAGAGTAGCACTGGAGGAGGAGGTTTCAGATCCCTGGCCCCTCATTTGTGGGGTACCACAGGGATCTATCCTTTCTCCAGTGCTTTTTAACATTTATATAAAGCCGCTGGGAGCAATCATCAGGAGATTTGGGCTGCAGTGTCATCAGTATGCGGATGACACGCAGCTCTATCTCTCATTTAAATCTTCACCAAGGTTGGCTGTGGAAACCCTGTCCAGATGTCTGGAGTCGGTGAGTGGCTGGATGGCAAGGAATAGGCTGAAGCTGAATCCTGACAAAACCGAGGTGCTGTTTGTGGGAGACAAGGGAAGGCTGGGAGATATAGACCTGGTGCTCAACGGGGTACGACTGCCCCTGAAAGACCAGGTTCGTAGCCTGGGGGTCATTCTTGACTCCCAGCTGTCCATGGAGGCTCAAGTTTCGGCTGTGAGCCGGGAAGCTCTGTATCAACTCCATCTGAAACGGAGGCTACGCCCCTACCTTCCCAATCATCTACTCCCACCGGTGGTACATGCCCTGATCACCACTCGCCTAGACTACTGTAATGCGCTCTATGTGGGGTTACCCTTGAAAACGGTCCGGAAGTTACAGCTGGTACAAAATGCAGTGGCGCGTCTGATTACAGGCGGCCGCCGTAGAGATCACATCACTCCTGTGTTGAAGGAGTTGCATTGGTTACCGGTTGTGTACCGAGCCCAATTCAAGGTGTTGGTTTTAACCTTTAAAACCCTATACAGTTGTGGCCCAGCTTACCTGAAGGAGCGCCTCCAGCATCGACAGGGATGCTGCTCAACAAGATCAGCCTCAGAAGACCTTCTCTGGATCCCACCGGTCAAAACAGCTAGACTGGTGAGGACTCGAGAGAGGGCCTTCTCAATTGTGGCCCCCACCCTGTGGAATTCTCTCCCAACTGATCTACGCCATGCCCCGTCTATAATGAGCTTCTGCCGGACCCTGAAGACCTGGTTTTTTAGGCAGGCTTTTGGAACGGGCTAGTTTTACTGTTGTTTTAAATTTTTAACTGTTTTATATACTGTTTTAACGTGTACGTCGCCCAGAGTGGCTGGTCTACCAGCCAGATGGGTGACTAACAAATCGCATAATAAATAAATAAAAATAAATAAATGTCTCAGCCAGGCTTCTGGTGCAAGTTCAAAACCTGAATTGGCCACAATGCTCACTATTGCATAATGAGGACCTCTCCTACACATTGGCCATGCATGTAAAGTGCCCCTGTTTCCTCCTGGGCATGCTATCGACAGATCCACCACCACCACCACTGCCCCAAGTAAAGGGCAAATGGCAGCAATCCAAAGGCTGTAAAAGCCATATATCAAAACTTTGCCACCCTGGAAAGCAACAGTGAGCATGAATCCTATCACAAGCATGATTTGATCTAATAAACACCAGCTAATGCACTGGCCCCATCCAGCCTGAAGCAGAAGCAGCTTATTCAAGACAGCAGAACTGTTTGGACATGACTTCCTCTCACAGTCTGTGTGTGTGGTGGATTAAGGCCACACAATTAATTGAGCACAGGATCCCATTTGAAGTTTAATGCTGAACTCACTCTCACATCCACACTAGGTTAAGTCCTCTAATCCTAACGGCAACATTATACAGTAGACCAAGAAGGAGGCATGAGACAAGGGTGGACAACAGAAAGGGTGCACATCTATTTTTATTTGTACTTATTTCATTTATATCCTGTCTTTCCTCCGCAACAGGACTCAAGGCTGCATACACAGAGTACCCAGGCAGTCTTCCCATTCAGGACACTGACCAGACCAGGAACTGCTTAGTTTCATCACATACCTTCAGATGATGTCATGGGACATACAATGGATGGTTTGGGACTGAGCTGTCAAGTGCTTACCCACTGGAAGTCACTTCCCAGATGGTCTCCAGCCTCAGAGCCCTTAGCAGAAACCTTTGCTCTTTGAAGCTTGTATTTGCAACCATAAGCACTAGAAACTTTTTTTTTTAAAAAAAGCTGGGACTCTTAATCCATAGAACTTTGAGGGTTAAAAGCCCTGGCTGAAATCTGGGTCTGCCTGTATCAGAACCACCAAATCCTAAACACTCCTGGCTACCATGCTAGAGCCAAACCCATAAGAGAAGTCATGAAAGGGCAGGGGGAAGGAGGGGGTATCAAAGCTAGGGAGACCAATCTGGGATCACCTTGCTGTACATGGGAGTGCATTTCCCTTTGTACTGCAGTGAGGTTGAGCAAGAACGGCCCCTTTCTCCTGCCTTTGTCCGAGTCCCATGAACGCTAACAGGTTTTGGCAGCAGATCTCCACGGACACTGTCATTTCGCCTGCTGCAAGGGAGCGCCTTGCCTCCTTGGCTTCACCGATGACACAAAAAGGTCCCTTTTGTGGGCTGGGCCTGTCACGGAAGAAATATGGGGGTGGGGCAGGGAGGCAAGATCCTGGGCAGGCAGACAGAAGGAAAGGAGGAAACAGCCACAGTCACATGCATGTGTAGTGATGGAATATTTGAAAGGGTTCCTTCCAGCTCCACCTCTTGCTGCGCTAGCTTCATGTGCCTCAAACCTTTTCAGTGGTTAAAGGTCATGGGTTGTATTCAACGTTGTGCTAAGTAAGTAGTTCATCAGCGCAAAGACATCTGCTTGCGCAACAGAACTTTCTCTCCCTTTCCTCCCCCCCAGCACCCCCTTAAATCTGTTCTAGGGGTTCTCGCTGGTGGAGCAGATTTGGGAGAGCATGAAGCACGCACGGGGGAAGAGGGGGGGAAGTCCCATTGTGCTAGTGGTTATCCTTACGTTGATGGAATGCATTAGCAGGATACCACCCCTCTTAGAAGTGGGGCAAGAGCAACTCCCATTTTGTTCTTTTGTTTAAGCTCCAGAGGGAAGATAGAGCTGGGATCCTCCAGATGGATAGGCTTCTTTACCTTTTACCTGTGATGCTCTGACTGACTTCCTTCTGTCGCTAGACTGTGACGCCTTTAGGGAAGCTTACCTGCCCCTCCTCCTTCTGCCCTTTCCCATTTCTCCTTTGTCCTCTGGCTGACCAGGACACAGGAGACATCCCTTTGTCTCTGCTCTCTCTCCAAGCATGGGGCTAACTCCTACACCTGGGCGTTATGCCTCCAACTTAGCTAGTTAGTTAGAAAAGGTATGCCTTTCTGTCTATTATGTATTTCTCTAAATAAAGTAGCTTTTCTTATTTTACTAAGTCTCCAGTCTCAGTGATGCTGATGCAGGATAAAAGCCTGCTTTCTTAGGCAAACGCACGCACACGCTGGCACACTCGCATTTCAACATCTGCTGTTACTCTCTGCTGCTGTGGTGCTGCTTTTAAACGAAATCAAGCAACACAACTACACACAGCGTAACAACCCCCCACCCTACCCCAAATATGTGTGAGGCCACTAACACAGAGGCAGCTGCTCTTGCCACGTCAATTAGTAGTCAAATGTGCCAAAAATAAATAAAAAAATTAAAAAGGAAGGGCTGCTAATATTTGTGCACAGCCCCGTCCCCCCAAGCCTGAATTCTTCTGCCAAGTCAACTGCATTCTGCAAAGAAGCCCATTTTGAAATGATTTAATTTCTTCTAATTTAGTCTCCACTCTTCTCTCTCTCCCCCAGCCCTCACCCCCGATCTGCCAACACTTTATGTAGAAACAGGTGGGAGGTGGGGGTATGGTTGAAGGCAGTCGACAGTTCCCACGGAATGGGAAGGCAAGGGGCCGATTCTGTATTCAAGACACATGCGATTGGCTCTACCCACATGACCTTTCATAAAATGTCACAACTGCACCACCAGATGACCCTCCAGAAAAAATCACCTCCCAGGGTGCCAACATTAACATTTAAAAGGCACCTTGTACTTGCAGACAAGAGCTTAAAGGGTGGATTTTTTTTTACCATCCTCTCTTTCCCCTCACGTACAAGAGGGAAGGCTCCATGGTGGAGATAGAGAGGGGCTGGCCATGAACAAGGAGAAGAGTCCAAGCCTCAGGAGGCCCCTCCAAGGCTCATCTACTTTCCCCAGCTTTAGCCAACGTTATCTGTGCACACTTGCAATTTCTTCTTTGCAGCCATGACATTGGCTCCTCTTTAAAATGAAGCTGAGATGTGCCAGATTCTGGACTAGCCATTCAGGGCAGGATTGGGAAGGGGGGGGACTCTGACAATCATGGTTTTTTTTAACCTGATTTCTTTTATGGATTTATATCCCTAAATATAAAATATTTCCAAAGCACCTTCGCATTCTCACAGGAACAGATCAATGCATATAGAAAATCTCAGATCTGCTGGTTATGCTCCAGTATGACAGAGAGAGAGAGGGAGGAACTATGCCTGTCCAATTCTGCCCCTCACTTGCTGACAGCATCATTAGGGAACGTGCTCTGCTCGACCCTCCATCCTGGCTTAACCTACCCAGTATAATCCCTTATTTTCTGAGAGAAATACTAGAACAACCAGGCACCATCTAATGGGAACTATACCAAAGAACTATGCGAAGAGCAACACCCCTGATTCAGATCTGACCTCAGCCACAAGCCTATTTGGCAACCTCAGGGTTCCCACTAGGAGACTATTCAAAAAACCATTATTCTATAGAATCAGAGGAAGGCACTTCATGTGTCCACAGTAGATCAATTAATCTGAAATTAAACACGCTGGCCACACAATTCTTGCTTTGACCCACCCCTTTCCCTGGGCTGAGGTCAAAGCCCCCAAAACCCTGGCTTGCCCAAGCTGATTCCCTCCTGAAAGCCAAGAGTCCTCACCAATGCGGCTGTCCATGACGTACATCTCAATGATGGCGCTCTTCCGACACAAGTCCTCAGCCATGGAGGCACTGCTGACCTCAAGGTGCTTCACCTAGCAAAGGAAGAGGATATCATTCCCCACTGCCAGTCTGGCTTACCCCCAAAGCCCTGGAGCCCACCAGCTCTATTGATGTCAGCTCTGCCAATGTCTCTCAGATGTGACAGGCCAGCCTCATTCAGACTCCTGATCCCCATCTTCAGCAAGCCAGAGGGCTCTTGGCTCACTCCTCCATTTACAGGGAAGGGAGAGCTTCCTTTAGCACCGGCTTTGCTCTCTGGGCTTGTTTCACAAGCCTGGACTCTGGAAATATCTCCAAAGGTTCAGAACTTGCTGCTATACAGAGGTTCCCCTGGGGACTGAAACCCCAGCTTTCTTGGGGCATGTGGGGTGGGGGCTGAATATGGTTGCCCCCCCAGGACTCTCTTTCTGGCCCTTGGGACTCTTGCTAGGCTAGGTTCTTCTCTTGTCTTCTCCCCCCCCCCCAGCCACATCTCTGCTCTGCTCCACACCCTCTTCAAATGCTTCTGTCTGTCTGGAAATGTGTCCTTGGGCTGTGGTAATGCTTTCTGCTTGCCTGAATAGAGAGGGGTGGATGTGGGTGTAGAAACCTCTCAGACTATGCGTGGCTGGAATGTATCTTTTGGAATGTACAAAGTTAAGAGTTGCACCCATTGATCCAGCCACTTTTCCCCTCAAATACCACTCAAGACTGGCATCTGACCCCCTCAAAAGGTTTCCTGTAAGGTTCCCCACCCCAGGCACAGGCAACACTCCCAAGTATCAGAGGAAACAATCTCTGCCAATATCCTCTATACCCCCTCTTGTGGGAGTGTGTACCCAGGCCACTGCGTCAGACATCCAGCCATAAGGTGCCAAACAATAGCTTAGCCTGCCATTCCACAAACCAGCTTGCAGTTTCAGTACCTTCTCCTCCAGCAGCCACTTCTCCTGCTGAACTTCTGCCAGACGCTGGAATAGCTCAGAGATCTCTTCGTCAGAGAGGTCAGCTGGCCGTGGGGGTTGCGACTGTGACTGTGGGCTGCCTGTGGTCGACTGCAAACAGAGAAGGTGGTGGCCACCACTTCAGTCTTGACCTACCTACCTCCCCATAGCAACTGGAGAGGACTCCAAATTCCCCCAAGCAGTTTAAAATATTTATCTCCTGTTTTAAAAGATGCTTAAAGGTGGCTCACTTTGTAACTTTAACACAATTGTGTACATCAGAACTGCATATAAAAATTAAAGAACAATAGCTACAATGATATAGGCCCTAAATTACCGATTTAGCTCCTAGTGATCCACAGTATCTCCATCTGCCTATAGCATGGGATTGGGAACCCCATGTCTATCACCTGGGTCAATTTTCCAATGAGGGACTGATTAGCTATTTGTTCTTCTCTGATAGAAGCTCATTTTCTCCAATCTTCAGATGAGACTTTGGTGGATAGTTGGGGTGGGGGGGTGGGAAGAGGGAAGATTCTCTCTTGGATGTATTCCAAGATGATATCGAAGGGGAAATGCAAAACCTAGGTTGTGGTTAACTTTTTAATAGAAATGTTAATCAAAGGCAGGACAAAAAATCACAGTCCCCCCCCCCGTCTCTCTCTTACACACAGACAGATTTTTTAAAAAAACAAAAGGACTCTCCTTGGCTTGTGCACCTAGTACATATAGGCCCAGTTGATCATTTATGAACAATAATGCATAGAATCAATGAGCTGGCCAGAAATATAGGTGATCCTAAGAAATTCTTGTGTGGTCCACAAGACCAGGCAGATAGGGAAAAGAAATCTCTCGCACACCCTCTCTAAATGACACTACAGGAAAACTGCCAGCAAATGGAAGTCTTGCGCTGACTAAACATTTGAGGAGAGATGCTTCTTCTTCAAGAGAAATGCCAAGCACCAGCCCCATTTAAAGCAAGGCCACTCACCCTGCAGGAAGTGAAGTTTCACCCACGTGATGAAGTCAGAACTCACCCCTTCAACAGCTCCAGCACCCTCGGCACCTACAGTCAAACCTCTTGCCTCACCTTGTTACTGCCGGCTACAGATCCCTCTTTCATTATTTCACGATAGCTAAAGGACGAGATGCTGCTGCTGTCTCCTGTCTGTGCCCTGCTCGGTGAGCTGATGTCTGCCAGGACTAGATCCTCAATCCCTGGAAGGCAGAGAGCAACGTTAGAAGGATGCTGGTTCTGGGGACTAAGGTTGTTAGGAAGCCACACCCACTCCCTGGCCCTGTTCGGCAACCCTGAGATGTGTGGCCACTAGCTGGGGCAGCTTACTGGCACAGGATAAACACTCTCTACATGTTCAGAGGCAATACCTTCAACAGCCAGACTGTGTATGTATATGTGTATGTGTCTGTTCATCCGTCCGTCCATCCATCCATCCCCCCAGATAGTAACAAATGTACACAGTAGATCACAGGCTGGTATTTGTTCTCAAACAGGGTTGGCACAAACAAATTCCAATTAAACACTAATTATGGCTCTTCTCTTCCCCCCTCCCTCCCCTCAATCTTTGAAAATACCTGGCTGCAATGAAATAGCTGGGTGATTATGATAGCTCTTTGGGAGATATGACTTCCAGGAAGATTCTATTTCCCAGCATATTCTGAGGAGTATTTTGAAAAAGAAGATGGTTGCATAGGCTGGGAGAAATTGTCCACCTACAGCAGGATTTACCTGAGCATTTGCATGCAAGTTCCAAGGCTGAATCTTGTCCTAAATTGATCCCTGTTCTCACATCTCCCCTAGCCAACTAACTCCTTTCCTTTGGAGCTACATTCTCCCTGCAAATGCAGGAGTCCCAAGTGGCCTAGAGGAACTAGACAATAATGATCTTGTTTACATAATCAGAAATACACAAGGTTCTTAGCAGAGGCAAACACTTCCAATCCATTAACCACAGAGAAGGCAGCAGGGGCAGGCTGTTGGATTCCATGCTCGCCTGGTCTCTCCCCTTCCCCCTCGCACATATTCTGGTATTCATGGCTAACGCTTATTGTAACATGGTGAACATGAATCCTGGTTAGCATCAGCCATGGTAAAGATTGGTGTCAACCTAACTCTTAACCATGGAAAAGGCTAGCAGGAGAATTTAAGGAAACCCACCCCAAAAGCCCACTTTCCAGCCACGACTATTGGAACAGCAGCAATTATGTCTGCAAAACCAAGTTGTTTGCCGTGTGGGAGATTCCTGGCGCTCGGTCTGAAGTCATTTGCTTGTGTTGAATTTTCAGCTTTAAGCTTCTGTGTTATGTCTGCTCTTATGCTGCAATGTACCAGCCAGTCTCAGCTGAAATCTCTCCTGCCAAGTGACTCTGTGTGTGTGTATGTCTGTACATATGTCTGTATGTATAATGTATGTACGTATATAAAAAAGATAAATAGTGCAAGATATTATTAGTTCTATCCATCCATCCACCCACCCACCCACCCTTTCTCCTAAGGCAGGGATGGGAAACATGTGGCCCTCCAGATGTTGCTGAACTACAGCACCCATCATCCCCGACTTACTGGTCATGCTGGCTGCGACTGATGGGAGCTGGAGTCCATCAACATCTAGAGAGCACCAGGTTCTCCATCCCAAGGGAGTTGTCCCAAGTGCTGAAATCCACTATGAAGCCCAAGCACTGAGAGCTAATACACCTTAGCCAAGGATCAGCCAACTAGTCCACTAGTGTGGTCTACTTGTTTCTTTTTTAAACCTGAAGCCCTGTAGTTTATCAAAGTATTTAAAATTTTACAAAGGAAGCATGCTTACTCAGGGTCTCTAACCCAGTTAAAGCATAACTAACCTATATTAAGTTATCCCAAACCTACACTCCTGTTGAACAGTGTTAGTACCACCTTGCTGGATCAGAAGATCCACCTAGTCCAGCATACTCTCAGAATCTCAGCAAAAATTGCACAAAAATTGCACAGGTCGGAATTTAGTTCACCCCAATCTAGGAAACTAAGAGTTGTTCTTAAGATTTCTTATGCTCACTGGATGACTTTGGGCCAGTCATGATCTCCCAGTCTCACCTACCTCACAGGATTGTGATGAAGATGTAAAATAAGGGGGACTTTGCACTCTACCCTGAATTCATTACAGAAAGGGCAGGATACAAATCTGATTTAGAACACATACAGTCTACCAGAGAGAGAGAAACTCTAAAGATGAGGGACACTTTTTACTCAGCAGATTGCCAAATGCAGCTTCCAGTACAGCCCATCTGGTGCATTCACCAGACCCCCTAAACAACTGAGCTTGCTTCCTTTGTTTTGTTTTTTAAAGGGCGGTTTTAGCAATGCTGAGTGCAATGAAACCTCTAAAAGGGAAGTAGTACCCAAAGTGAAAGGGGTTCCAAATAATCTGTTCAATGGGGCTCCACAGGCAAATAATAGTTTTTCCTCTGTCCCCAGGTCCCTATCCCAATTCGTCTAACCTTACTTAACTAGTATCACAAGAGAGTCTTGTCTACCATTACTGCATTATTTGACAGTGAAGACAGATTTATCCTAATGTGAGATGGCAGCATTGGCAAATCATCCAATATCATTTTTACGGACGTTAAAAAAAAGTGAGTGCTGCTCAGTGAAATAACTGCAAGACTGCTATGAATTAATGAATACAATGGAAATGTGTGGTGTTGTTTAAAAATCAAAATTGTTAAAAAGAATCTGGCAACTGTCACTCATCCACATTAGATGACTGTTTTAAAAAAAGTTTTAGTTTTGCCAATATAACAGAGAAGATCATCAGCTGACATTAATAGAAATATTCTATTAATCTTGACTTCAACACATAATATAGGCAGTCCATATGTTCAAGTAGGTACTCAAATGAGATTGAAGGTTTTAAACTATACACTGAAATACAGAAAGGGCAGTGAGATCTTCAAACCACTGAGAAATAGATGGTGGGTGTTTATCCTTCCAGTTTTGCATGAGGGGGTGATTTTTGAAGAGTGTTTCGAAACTATAGTCCAAGGAGCAGCTCCCACAGTATTAAACAGAGATGGAGGGTGAGATGTTCAAAGCATGTAACTTTGCTTCCATGTCAACTTCAGTGGGATCTAGTTGATTAAAATGTTGGTTTTGACATTTAAATCCTCAAAAGGTCTAGGACAACCGTAATATCTTGAGGATTGCTGTTTGACTGTAGAACTGCCTCTAGAGGTGGTGGGCATTTAAGCAGGGGCTGGGTGGCCACCTGTCAGGGATGCTGTACTAGCGTCCTGCATCACATAACCTGCACTGAGCAGAGAGTTGGACTAGATGACCTCCAAGGCCTTTTCCAGCTCTACGATTCTTGCATCAGAACTTGTCTGGGCCCTTGAGTCGCCATCAGAGGCTCTACTTTGCCATCTGAAGTGTGGTGGGTGGCTACATGGGAACAGGGCCTTCTGAACATGTGCACAGAGATTATGAGGTCCACAGCACTCATTTGACTTTAAATGACAAGTAAAAACACTGCTTTCATGGAGGGCATTTGGGGTTATAACGCGGTACAATGTTGTTGGATTTTATTTTTATGTTATTGCTGCTTCTGTGTTGCAACTTTTTATACATCTTAACTTAGTGCTTTGAGTTGTCATGATTACTTTTGCTATGGATCAGCTTGTGGACCCTCATGGATTGAAAAGGCAGAAGATCAGTGTGTGTATATGTATGTACACCCCCTCTGTGACAGCTAATACAGATAACATTCTCTGAAACCAACCCGATACCTATTGTAGAAAAACAGATGTGGAACTGCAGAGCAGCTGACACAGGTTCTCAACTCTCCCTTACATAGCGGCTAACTGCACTGCTTTGGCCTCACTCTCACCTCTGGCCATGAGTTTGCTAGTTAGCTTAAGGGTGAGCCATATCTCTTGCAGCTTCAGCCCCTGTAGAAGCCATCAAAAACACAGGGGCTCAGAAGCGGTAAGCACTGCCAAGATAAAGTAAGTGAAGCACTTTGAACACTCTAAGACAGTAGAGAAAAGCTAAGTGTTGCTTTTATTACCAAGCTACCTATCATGAGGATGGGTGGGCTCTGTGTGTGTGCGTTTACATACATACATGCACACAGCCCACCTATCCTCATGATGGGCATTTTGGTATGGGGGTGGGTTACAATACATCACTGTACTCCACACACTCACACACAGACAATACTCTCCAAGTGCTGCACTTGACTCGCCTCCTTATCAGAAGAAACCTAAAGTTGGATTCTTCAGCCCAGTACTGTCTACTCTCGATAGGCAGAGGTTGATCACTTGCTACCTGACTGATCCTCTTTAACTGGAGTTGCCAGGAACTGAACCTGGGGGTCTCCTCCATGCAAGATATGTGCTCTACAACTGAGCCATTGTCACTTCCCTAACAGGAGTAAAATGGCAACTGTTCGCTTTTATGGGAGAGAGTAAAAGAATGCATTCAAGGATACCACCAACAGGGGGTGCAGGCTAAATGGGCAGTAGTCAACTCACTGGTCCCATCAGCGCAAGGACTTTGCCCCTCGCAAGCCCTGTGCCCCCCCAATCTGCTCTGAAGGGTTGGGGAAACCCTTAGAACAGATTCAGGGCATACAAAGGGGGAGGGGAGGAAAGTTCTGTCACACAAGAAGAAATCCCAGTGCTGATGGAGCACCTTAAAACTCAATGTGCCCCCTGCCCCTTGTGAACTCAATGAGAACCAAGCCTGTTTCAGCTTACATAACCCCAGCCCCTGCATCTATATAGCTCCACCCTGGATTCTGTTTCTTGGGTCACACTGAAGTGTGACAACTTTCAAAATAAAAATGCTCAAAAATTATGGCTGGTTACAAAAACAACGGAGTAAGGAAAGAGAGGCAGAGGGCAGCCTCTGATCCTGGCAGCAACATGGTAAGCTGATAGCCACCATTATCTGCCATGCTTCAGTCAAAGAAAGGAGGCCTTTTTAAAAAAATCACAGACAGATAGACACACAGCTTCTATGCATCTCCTGCTCTTGTGTGGGGTCAAGGTGGCCTCCTAGGCAGATTATCAATTGGGTCCATCCGCACTTTGCTACAGAAACTCTGCGGCACCTTGTGTTCCCAGACTGTTCCCTGAGCCCAGAAATGGCATTTCTAGCCATTTGTGCTGCCCGCCCGTTGAGCACGGCACCGAGAGCTTTGCGGAGGGAGAGTGCTGGGTGCGTAGGAAGTGAGAAATCCTACAAGCAAGTGCTGCAGCTGCCTAGCCCAGCTGGTTAATTTTTAATCTGGCTGTGAAAACAAGAGACCCCTTCAGTGCTGGGAGCTGCCAAAGACAGGCACCTACCGGACCCAGCACGTGCCAAATCTCCTTTCAGATCCACCTGTTAACTCAAGCGCCAACCTCCTCTGGACCAATGATGATGCCTTTCAATCCTGTCCTGTGACTCTCTTCCTCTTTAAGCCCAGCTTTTCTTTTCTTTTTTCCTTTATTTTTTCAAAGGAGCAAGCCGAGTTGGAGGTCACTCGGCCTTTGTTGAGAGGAGGGGAGAGGAGGAGAGGGGGAGAGAGAGAGAGAGAGAGAGGAAAAAAGAGGGGATTCAGCAGATTATGTCTTTTCAGCAAAACTCCATGCTGGGAGAAAGCTGTGGAGGGAGAAGGACTCTTTTGTGCAGACTGCCCTGGAAACACATACACACACACACACACAAAAGGATGAATTCAGAAGGCGATGGAAGTCCCTTTACACTCCAGGGCACATTAGATCAAAGGAGCAAGATAAAAGGCATCTCTGCCAAGCAATTTGCCAGGGGGCAAATGACAGTGCCTCCTGGGTCCCAGGGAAAGAACAACACACATTTCAAGGCCTGCTTTGAAGAGAGGTGTGTGTGTGTGGACAAAGACAGTGTCCTCTGCAGGTTGCTGCTCCAGCAGCAAAATCTGACACTCCCTTTTCCCAGCCATACCTGGGAGCGGAGAAGCAGCGAAAACCAGGATGCAAAATTAAAAATATTTTTTTAAGCATGGATGAACTACCTCTTTAAATACTTTCCCACTGCTCTGTTGCCTTCAAAACTAGCGGACAGTAAAAGGATTGCCCCTACAGCCCTTTCAACGCACGTCTGTGGATGGAGGAAAGATCTCTGCAGTGCCTGTAAATTACGGCTGGGAACAAGAGTATGATCTTGTGTCTATGGCCCAGGAAACACAAAAGACTGCCGTAGAAATGGGGAAATTCAGTGCTCCTGGGAGATGAATGGATCACAGGAGGTGATTGGCTAGGTTGAAAATCAGGTATCACGATTTTGTCCTCTAGCAAAGTGAGAGAGTTTAGCAGATTAGGACATGCAGAGGGGAGGTTGAGAGATCTGGTTTCTAAAGCATGGCTTTAGGAGTTGATGGGACACTTCCTACATGCTCGGAAAACACTTCATATAGACTGTTGTACTAATTTGATTACTGCCATCGGAGA
Organism: Rhineura floridana; assembly: GCF_030035675.1. Lineage (NCBI taxonomy): Eukaryota > Metazoa > Chordata > Lepidosauria > Squamata > Rhineuridae > Rhineura > Rhineura floridana. Next base: position 8,967,927 of record NC_084482.1, read on the forward strand.
TAGGCCAGTATTACTTCTTACATTACCGACGGGTAGAGGCGGAATGTATAAAAGAAACAGGGACCCCTGAGGCCAGGGCTAGCAGACCCTAGACTCTAGTTAATGCCAAGGGCTGCTTTCAGGCACGATTGCACACTTACAAGGAACTCACTTCTGCACTGGAAGGTGGTAGTTGTTCTGTGGCCCTAAAAGCTCTGTCAAACAGGGCTATTCATTTGGTCTTTGAAATAAGGCCCTTCACATAAGCTGAGGGCTCAACCCACACGGAAAGGCTTCCATTGCAGTTTAAAAAAATCTGATCTATTTCACCTGCAGCAATGAACACCCAGAGGGAAATTCTCACTCTTCCCCCAGAAAAGGGAACATTTTCAGACAGTTCTCTTCTCACTGTGTCCTGACAACATTCTCCAGCTTTCCTGTTGCTACTCTTAAGAAGCAGCTTTTCGATTTCTTCTCCCTTCCTCTTTCCTTTGCAGTCCTCACAGATGTCACCTGTTCCCTTCACGGAGACCAGCTTGCCTCCGACTGTGACCTCAGACAGCCCAACTCTGCCCCAAACCACCCCTCCTACACACACACTTACAGACTGTCATGGTGCAGCATAGCCAGACACAAATCTCACAGCCAGATACATTCCCAGTATCCTCCCTCTCAGAGGGAGGACTCGACCAGATGGCTCATTTAAGAGATCAGCTGGTTTAATGCTTATGCACCTGCAGGACACCTCCACCTGGCACAGCTCCCTCTCCCCTCTCTGGACCACGCAGCTGATGTGGCCAGGTGTCGGACTGACCACTACGCAAGCTGGGCAGCTGACTCCCTACTGCAGCAGTGTCCGGGGTTGGGAAGAAGGGCCTGTTTTTTCCCTTAGGAATACTACTCATGCTGGCAACAGTGCTGAGCCAGGAGCTTTGAAAGCTGCTGCCTGAGCAAGTTCTTAATAAATTTCTAGAAATACATTTGCTCAAATGCTTCATTTATTCCAAGCATAGGATTCAAGTGTACGTTATCTGGCACTGAGGGTGTGCGAGTGGTGTCTCGAACAGGCCTGGCAAGAATCCAGTCTCTCATCTTGGAATCACCAATCACAGCCCCTCTCCCTTAGTGGGGGCTATAAGCCACACCAGCCCACATCTTGAGTGAGCCCTCAAGAGCCAAATCTAGAACATTCACCAGAAATCTAAAGGCTGAAGACCCACATGATGTCTCTACTAAAAACTGTGACATTTTTAAATGACTACTATTTACCATTTTTAAACCTCACCAAAAAAGAAAAGAAAAAAGAAAAGAAAGAGCCATCACTGGCTCCCCTTCCCAGGGTGTATTTTCAGTGTGCGCGTGAGATTAAAGGCACAGGGATATTATGTGCAGCAAAATTAATCCTCAGGGCTGAACACATATGCTGTGATTCCACAGGGACTGGGGTGCTGGTGGTGCCATGAAGCATAATTTGGTATAAGGTGCAGCATTTAGCTCTCTGTGAGAATATCAGTTTTTTTAACTTTTCTTTTTTAACATAAGCAGGTTTCTGGTCCTTTCAGCTACAAATGCAGACTCCTAAAAGGGTGAGCAATAGCTGGGTCAAGCTGAAAAGCAGAGAGAGGTGGCTGAATAATATTTCTATTGGTCAGCAGACAGGGCTTCGTGGCTCTACATGCAATTCTTGACTTCCTCTCTATGTGTACTAAAACTGGAATTATTTGAAACAGCAGCTGCTGCAAAATCAATTATGCAGATCAATTTGGAGTGCATGATTTATACAGACTGAAGAATTCAGTTTTTTCTTAGAGTAGATGTTAGGTTTCCCAGGAGCAAGTTTTTTCTTTTTCTTTTTTGTCCACACAGCCCTGATTATCATCTTAGTAGTTCTATGCGAAGGGGTCCCTGGAGAAGGACTGCTGAAGAGGAAAAGCAATTTGAAGTCACTAACTCCTTCCCTGATCCATATAAGCTCACCCTCAAGGCGGCTTCTCACATGGCTGTGTACTTGGGGACAAGCCGCCAGTTTCCACGTGTGCTGTCAATTGACAAGAACACATGCCTGCAAATCAGGGGTGGGAAACTAAAGGCCTGGGAGCTGAATACAGCCCTCCAGACTTCTTCATCTGGCCCTTGGAACTCTCCCCAAGCTACACTTCTCACTTTGCCTTGTTTTGCACCCTGTGTGCTTTTGCCTGGCTGGATCGTGTCCTTTGACTCCAATAATGACTCCTCCTTGTCTAGATGGAGGATGGAGAGGGGTGAATGAGCATGTGTAGAAAACAGCCTGCTCTACAAAGGTAAAATATACATTTGTTGCCCTTCCCACTTTTGCCTCTGGTCCTGCCCACCACTGGAATGCGGCCTGACTTTTCTGGCTGAAAAAGTTTCCTGCCCCTGCTGTAAATATAGTTGCTTTAAAACACAGGTGGTGCTGCAATTATTCCTTTCCTACCCAGCTATTTTTAAAATGCACGTGCCCTTCACTACTGATCCACCACATGCATATTTTATACTTCGGCATCTGTATCCCAGGTAAAGGAACCCAAAATGGATATAATCCACCCACCCCCTGCTCCTTCCATGCCATGCCATCTTCCTGATCTCAATGCCCAATGGAGGGGAGGGGGCCATAACTCGGGGGCAGAGCGTCTGCCTTGCCTGCAGCAGGTCCCAGGTTCAATCCCTGGCAGCATCTCCAGGTAGGGCTGGGAGAGACTCCCTGCTTGAAACCCAGGAGAGCCACTGCCAGTCAGTATGGACAGTACTGAGCTAGATGGACCAGTGGTCTGACTTGGTATAAGGCAGCTTCCTATGATCCCTGGAGTCGCCTCTCACCTGTCCGGCTCTTGCTATTTGTCAAGATTTCTTGGAGCCGCTCCTGGAGCTTGTCCGCTCGCTTCCGTTCTAGGTGGAGCTGCCGCTTGAGGTCCTTCAGCTGTTGGGGAGGGGGAAGAAGGTGCAGGAGAAATCAGAGAAGGAAGCAGGCGTCACCAAGGCTTAGTCCCACAACCTGTTCACAATGCCAGAACTCAGCCCTGAACAGGCAAATGTAACAATGTAAAAAAAAAAAAAAGCCTACTGTTAAGCACGTGCAGAATACCTCTCTCTCACCAGCGTGGGGCCCCAACCATCCGCCCCATAAGAAAAAAAGTCAAAGCGTTTCACACAAACCTCACTTTCTAGCTCCAATTTGAAAGTTGACATTTGAGTGCCAGGACCATGACATAAATAATGGGAGGTGGGAAAATAACATTCTCTCCTCACCCCCCCCATCTCTATGGCTGCACCATTGGAAGAAGGGCCAATCTAGCTTCAATGGGAACCCTCTGACCAAATACACCTCTGCAATTAAAGGGCAGAAGGTTCAACTTCCAGGCATCTTTGAACCCTTCCAACGGAGGCATTAGTTGGAGACCACAGGGACCCTCTGATCAGAATCTGGCAAAGTCTTGGGACAGCTCAGCATCTGAGCAGTGAAACTAATTTCTCAGTGCAAGGGGAAAGAAGCATCACAGCACATGAAAGCTGTCCATAAAAAGGGGATTGTGGCTGCAATCCCAGCTTCGGGGAAAACCGCGACTCTTGCAATCTGCCCTCTGCAATCCAGTCTCTTTTCGTCTGGTTGCTTAGATAACCATCTGAAACGAGGAGACAAGCAAGGCAGGCAGACAAGAGGATATGGACGAGACAGCTCAGCATGAGGCAAGGGGGCTGTCACAGCAGCAGCAGCAGCAGCAGCAACTCAAGAGTTTCAGGCACTTCAGCCCCCAGGTTCAGCAGAGGGACCATCAGGGGAACACAGCTGCGTGCCTTCAGAATTCATAGCAGCCCCTTCTCCTGTTTTCAAGGACCTCAACCATGGTCCCCCACTGGGAACTGCAAAGAGCACATTCCAATGCACAATTGCTGGGGTGCAACAGAAACGCTTGCTGCTCCTGACATTCTGTTTTAGCAGAAGTGGGGAATGGAGCTCTTTGCCTTCAAGGCCACCAGCAACCCCCAACTGCATATGTCCTTGGCAAAAGATTGCCCTGGTCCTCATATTTAAAAAAGCCCAGAGGGAAGTTCATGGCTAGAGCAAAGAGGAATGGCAGCCTGGGTTCAAAGGGTTAGATGAATGGAGGTCTCACCTTTACCCCCCCTAATCCCCCCCCCAGAATTCCCCAGCTCACCGCTGCGTTGCCTTTCTTCTCTAGGATCCGCTGCCCGTCTACTGTGTCCTTCACCTCCTGCCAGGGAGACAAGGCTGTCACAAACACACCCCTTTGCAACTCCGCTAGGGCCAGAGGTGCCAATTCATGTTTCTAGCATACTTGGAGGGTGATTATATATATAAAAAAAGCTTGACAATTCTCCTGTCTCCTCATCCTCAGAACCACCACCCTTTGAAGGTAGAATTTTTATTATTCAGGGATAATGATTGTGTGGAGCATAATTGGGCGGCAAGTTGTGGAATCCGGAGTCTACCTTCAATTTCCTGAAAAATACCAGTGCTCTTTTTGCTTTAAAAAGAGAATCATGTTGGACTAGAAATGTCATTTTACAAAAGGCAGTATGCACTAAAATGCACCAATACTCCGCATAAAACTTCCAGTTAAAATTTTTAGAATCTTCACACTTCTCTATACCTGCTCATGACCCTCACTTCCAAATCCTCTGGACCCATTCACCACCCACCAACAACCCAAAGTCCATTCCTACTTTCACTTTCCTATTGTTCTATTTTGCAATCAGGGGGCACAGTAACCTGGTCTAAACTAGGATACACAGACTGGGGAGGCATCTTGAGCAGGATCCAAGAGACTCAAAGCAGCTCTGCTACACTCAAAACGCAGCACCGGTTGCTTTCCACCTGGAGCACCAGACAAGGAGTAGCACCAGCGTCTTGACTCTCTGGGAAGGAACTGCAAACATCCAGATCTGGGTACATGAATTGGGGAGGGACAGTGCCACCTGCTGGTGTATGCCAGACACTGCAAGAGCACTGGAGAAAGAGGCACAATCCAGCAGATGGGCCATCCTGGCATGAGGAAAGGGAACAGGTGGACCTAGGAACCTCATGCTGCCAACCACCAGCTCTTGGGGGAAGCTGGCAGGCAGCAGCACATACACACCTGTTTCAGCTGGCTGATTGTGTCCAAGTGATCATCCTTGGCTCTTTCAATCTCTCGTAACTTCTCCTTGATTGCTTCTACCTCTTTATCCTTTAGCTACAGAGGAGAAACCCCAAAAGTAGGGGGGGGAGGAAATAAGGGCAGCTAAAGTCAGAACTACACATTTGGTGGCAAATATGGGATTTTTCCAATCCTACGTTTGTTGCTGGGAAAATGCCAGTAGCTGATGGGGGAGGGGCATTTGCAGGGGAGAGGCAGCAAAAAAGGGGTGCATGTTTAACCCTTCATCTGCATCTCCAATCTCCCCCCCCCACTTGACTAGCAAGCATATTTCAAAACCTGGGGGGGGGGATACAGAGGAAAAGTGGCAAGCAGAGAAAGGGTTAAGCACACACAGAACCCTGCCACCACCGCTTCACTTCCCAGCAAATGCTCGTCTCCGGCCAGTACCAACCGTTATCTTTTAGGTGCCAGGCAAAAAATGTTTATTCACCCAAGCATTTTTAAGTATGGCTTCTGATCTTTTCTCTGCTGCTCTGTTTTAGGCTGGTTTATTTTACATTTGGTTTTGTTCTTGTTATTGTAAACTGCCCTGGGATCCATTATGAGATGAAGTGCAGCATAAACATATTTTGGATGGATGGATAAAATAATAAAACTGCACTGGGGAGGTGCTTTGGTCATCTGCACAACTGAGCTTTAGGGTCCAGTTCTGTCATCACACCAAACTATTAGCCCAAAGCAGGGACATTCCATATGTCAGCCTCCCTACAGACAAATTAACCCACAATGGCTGCCAACCACTGGAGAGCAGAAGCAGACAAGGCATATCCTCTGAGTTCCAAAGTCTCCCACCCAGTGACACGTTGGGAGCAACTCAGAATAGATCACTGCCACTCCTCCTGATCTGCAAAATCCAAAATAAATCCCACTCCCCATACCTGCAAGTCAGCCACATGCTGCTCCTTACAGACTCGCATGGCCTCTGTGTGTTCTTGCTGGTGCTTTTCTATCAGGTCCTGCAAAAGAGGGAGAAATGATCAGATCCTTGGAGCAAGGCTAGAAGGGGACCATGCACATGGGGCCCTGCTGGCCCTTCAAGAGGTTACGTCAGTTCTGCTCTGTGGGTCATCTCTAAAGGGAAAGTGGGACCCAGTAGGATAGGGAACACAATCTGAGATTTTGCACAACGGGTGGGATGTTAATTTTGCATGCTCCTCCTCCTGACAGTCACCTCCGCCTCTTTAAGCCGCCGCTCGAACCAGCCCTTGGTGCCGTCCATGGACTGAATTTGTAGGTGCAACTCCTCTACGGTTTGCTGCATGGACTCCAATTCCTGGTTACGAGCCTGAAGCGCCAGAGAAAGGAAAGAGATGCAGGCATTACACACAGGAAATACAACAACCCAAAGGTTTGTGCAGAAAACAGGCACCGGGTCTTTAAGGACTTCTCCCCCACTACAGGGTGCTGTAGAGGAAGGAACTGAACTCTCTTTACTAGTTATCATTTACTAACAAAGTGCCCATCACAGGTAAGCAGGGAAAGGGGTGAAAGAAAGGATGTATGTGGCAGGGACATGGGATGGCGGCGGTGGGGAGGCCATAGGTCTGTGTATTCTATGTACAGTAGGGCCCCGCTTTACGGCACTTCGCTTTATGGTGCTTCGCTAATGTGGCGGTCTCAATTAGACGCAATTAGACTGAAGCCCCACTCATACGCCACTTGTTCCGCTTTTACGGCGGTTTTCGGGCGTTGCACACCATACTATTCAATGAGTTCCACTTTTCAGTGGTTTTTGCTTTTCGGCGGGGGTCCAGAATGTAACCCGCCGTATGAGTGGGGCCCTACTGTATAGCATTACGCCCCCTGCAGGGGAACCGGCTGCAAGTTTTGCTCCTGTTGCAACAGCATCCTTGGGTAATGCCATTTACTTTGTCCTTTACTCACATGTATGGGAAAAAAGAGAGGGGTGTATCCAGGGATGCTGATGGGGTGAAAGCTAAGCCTGTGCCCTGGACCCTCCTACCTGCAAAGCTCTGCCCCCAAAGCTTCATTTTCCAGAAATTGACACTAGCATGAAACAGAACCTAGGAGGCAGCTAGCATGATCTGAAAGTATGCGAAGGATTGCACAGCCTTTACTGTGTGTTTCCTCTCATCACAACTGCACTACGTGGTAGGCCAATGCTTCTGAAATTCAGCAGATTGAAGACACAGAATTTTAGCATCCTGGAAACTTCAGCTCTCATTGAAAAAAGATGAAATTTCCAGTCCTTAAGGCTTGAACGTGTGTGTCTTCATGGGAAGACCAGGCGTAGGCTCCCAATTCCTTGACTAATACCTTCTCCTCTTTAAGCTGGCCACGCAGCTCATCTTCCTGCCTTTTTTTATGCTCGTGTAGCTCCCGCAGCTCCCGCTCATAGCGCGCCCGCACAGCTAGCACCTCTTTCTCGTGCTGCAGACGGAGGTTGCCAAGCTCTTCCTTATGGTGCCCCTTTTCCTGGAGTGTCTCAATGGCCATCTCATCTAGCATGGCCTTGCGCTTCTCCGCCGTCTGGAAAGCGGACACAGGTTAAAGGAATCACACCACGACCTGCTGTAATCCTGACATTAAGGAACCCAGCACAAAAATCCCCCACTCCTCCCCACAGCTCTGGTGTAGAACCAAGCAGTCTGGTTCATGAAATTCAGCTCTTAAAGCTGGGGACAAGCAAGTCCTCTCTCTTATAGTTGTACCTCAGTGTTTTGTGAGGGGAGAAATGTTTAGCCTGGGATGTACAGATTACAAGTGCATAGTTTGAACCCCAAAACCTCAGCTTTTCAAAAGGCAAACACAAGAACATGGGAGATTCTAGCCCTCATGGCTGTAGACAGAAATCTGTAAGTAAGTGGACAGTTTTTAGAAAAAGCCTGGGAACCAGGCAGATCTAAGCAGGCTTCAATTAGTCAGCAGGTACCACTTTAGTATCCTTCAAGTTTCCACAGCAACTATTCCTCGCCCTAAGTAGCCATCCAATCCCCATTCTCCCTTGTCCTTCGCTCCCTTTAGCCATCAGCTTTCAAAATGCTTGTGGGGGGGGGATCCAAGTTCTGTTTTGTTTTTGACAGAGAATACACTGACTGTATCAAGAAACAGTGCGAAACTATTGTCTAGTGTTCCATGCAGGAGGAGAGCTGAGCCGCAGGCTCACATGCTCCCTCCTGCTATCCATCATATGCCTGGGGATTTCTGGAACTGATCTCCTGTTTGTTTTTAAATTCAAACCAAGCTGTGGCTTGGGATCCCGGCTGAAGGGTGAACAAGCCATGAGCAAACCACAGCATGCCATGTTCAGACATAACAGCAATCGAAGTTTTGCCTACAAACGTGAGGTCATGTTTAGAAATCCTGGAGGACGAGGGGAAGAGGAAGCAGTACGCAAATCTTGGGCTCTGCTCTATACTACACCATGGTTTACCATAACGTCTCAGTGTAACCACTGTCCAAAGAGAAGTGGTGATTTTCTTCAGGCAAACTGGAATCTCCAAAAGATTAAATCTCTGCCTCCCCCACCCCCTCTATGCACACTCACTACTTACCTTCCTGGTTTCATCAAGGTCTTGTAACAATCTCTCTTTCTCCTGCCCAAGCTCTTGAAGCTGCTCCAGGAGACGAGTATTAGCCCGGAGCGACTCCTAAGGGAGAAAATTAAGATGGCTTAAAAGAGCTGTCATGGAGGACAAGGATACACCATCCCCCGCAAACAGTGGCAAGTTCTTTGTCCGGCAACCCAATTATGTCACAGAACCTCTTACGCCTCCGACAGAGGGGCCAGAAACACCCAAGAGTGCATCACTGAGAACAGCCATCTCGTAACACACTTGACCCATCTTACAGAGCTATTAGAACTACTGAGATCAGCTGCATGAATGCTCATTGCCCCCCACCACACTCTCTGTGTGTGCTAAGTACTTTAAACACCCTTTTGTGCTCACAGTCAAGAGTGATAAAAGGGTGGCTTTTTCCCAACCTGGGCAACTGCAGCTGAACTGATTTTTCTTAAGTGAACCCTCAATAAACTTGAGCCACATTTTGGACCTGCCGGTTAGAAATAGTTGTGTGTGACAGGGGGGAGGGGTTCAGGACCAAAACAATAAATGTTTCCTCTGGAATAGAAGGAAAAGTGAAGAGGGGTATAGATAGATTATTGACAATGCACCCAAAGAATTATTTGCAAGGAAGGAAGGGAAAGGGACGATTAGGAGAAAAATAGAAGGGGGGGCTGTAAAGGGATTAGATGAGAAAGGTAGTGGAGAAAAGGGGTATCGAAAATGAAGAAATCAGAGAGAGAAACTTCTGGGCAGTAAAGTAGGAGCTCATGCCAGAGATTTTTTACCTTCTCGCTGCCACTGGGGATGTGAACAGTGAATGTCCTGAGATTTGCCATTTTGCATGCTGTGTCCCAAGGGTGGCAGGGAGAAGGAAACACAGTGTGCCGAGAAGTGCCTCCTTCTTCCTTTCCTGGCTATGCAAAGTGACCCCCTGCACGCAGCAGCAGCACCCCCTGGGAGCAGACTGCCCTAGAGGCCTCTTGCGAGGCCTGTGTGAATTGACAGCACTTTGGCCTACCTGCAGCTGAGTGTTGAGGTCTTCCCGCTGGGCAGCCAGTGCCTCCTTCTCGCTCTGACATTGTTGCAGCTCTGCCCCCAAGGCTGCCACTTGATCTCGCAGCAGATTCATCTCTTGAGTCTTGGATGTCTGGATCTACAGTACAAAAGAGAGAGTGAAAAGGATCAGGGCCATTTGAAGAAATCACAGGATGCTGTGTAGACTCTACGCCTACTCAAGCCATGTTTGGTATTCTGGGATCTGGACAGCAACAGGCTCCCCATCCTTTATCTTTACCTTTAAGCCTCACAAAAAGCTCTTTCCTTGTCCTATATGCTGGGAGTTACGAGTGTGAGCAATGCATCCAACTGTAGCCCTATGCAGTCATAATACCCCCCGTCTTTGACCACACCTAGACAAGAACAACACTAGAGCAGGTGTGAGTAACCTTTGGCCATCTAGATGTTGCTGAATGACAACTCCCTTAACCCCGGCCATTAGCCATGCTTGCTGGGGCTGATGGGAGCTGCAATTCAGCAACATTTGGAGGGCCAAAGGCTCCTCACATCTGCTATAGTTCCCTCCTAACCAGTGTTTACAAACCAGTTGGAAATCCTGGTGAGAACAGGAACTCTGATGTGCATTAACCATAGTTAAAGGTGGATGTAGACCTGTTCATTAAACCATAGTTAAGGCAGGCATGGAAAGGTCAGGGACCAGGGAGAATTTATATTCAAGAATGGATGAGCTGGGGAGAGAGAGTACATGAGTCTGCATGTCCATTCCTAATCTCTTAAGCATGATTAGAGATTTGGGAACATTGCAGTTGCACCAAGCCAAATTAGGCTTCCACCGATGCAACTGGACTCTCCAGTATGGGGTTCCGCATGGGTCAGTTCTGTCCCCCATGCTGTTCAACATCTACATGAAACCGTTGGGTGCGGTCATCCGGAGCTTTGGAGTGCGTTGCCATCAGTATGCTGATGACACGCAGCTCTATTTCTCCTTTTCATCTTCTTCAGGTGAGGCTGTCAATGTGCTGAACCGGTGCCTGGCTGCGACAATGGACTGGATGAGGGCTAATAAACTGAGGCTCAAGCCAGACAAGACTGAGATGCTGCTAGTGGGTGGTTCTTCTGACCAGATGGTGGATGTCCAACCTGTTCTGGATGGGGTTGCACTCCCCCTGAAGGAGCAGGTTCGTAGCTTGGGGGTTCTCCTAGAACCATCTCTGTCACTTGAGGCTCAGGTAGCGTCGGTGGCACGGAGTGCCTTCTTTCGGTTGGTGGCCCAACTACGTCCCTATCTGGACAGGGATAACCTGGCTTCAATGGTCCATGCTCTGGTAACCTCAAATTAGATTACTGCAATGCACTCTACGTGGGGCTGCCTTTTGAAGACGGTTCGGAAACTGCAGCTTGTGCAAAATGCAGCGGCCAGATTGGTAACAGGGACCAGATGGTCCGAACATATAAACCTGATTCTGGCCCGCTTGCATTGACTGCCTGTATGTTTCTGAGCTCAATTCAAGGTGCTGGTTTTGACCTATAAAGCCTTACATGGCTTGGGACCACAATACCTGATGGAACTCCTCTCCTGATACGAACCCACCCGTACACTACGGTCAAGATCAAAGGCCCTCCTCCAGGTGCCTACTCCAAGGGAAGCTTGGAGGGTGGCAACAAGGGAGAGGGCCTTCTCAGTGGTGGCCCCCAAATTATGGAATGATTTCCCTGATGAGGTACGCCTGGCGCTAACACTGTTATCTTTTCGGTGCCAGGTCAAGACTTTCCTCTTCTCCCAGGCATTTTAGCATGTGTTTTAAATTGTTTTTATATTGTTTTAAAATTGTGTTTTAAATTGTTTTTAAAATATGTGTTTTAAATTGTATATTTGTTTTAATGTTTTTGATTGCTGTAAACCGCCCAGAGAGCTTCGGCTATGGGGTGGTATACAAGTGCAATAAATAAATAAATAAACTGCATGCCACATGAAAAGTTTTTTAGGTACCACAGGATTCTTTGATTTTTTTGCCACTTCATGCTTTTTATTTTCAATATAGAATACAGAATATCTAGAGTTATTCTACATTCTAACACACAGAATTGTACAGCTATTTAATCTGGGCTGACTGTGGCAGAATTTCCAGCACCAGAAAAAAAAGGTATATGCTTTTCAGTTATTCCTTTTTGTTTGGGTTTAAAGTTTTTATAATGTATGTTTTTAAAATCAAATCTTTTACATTGTTTTTAAATCCGTTGTAAGCTGCCTAGAGACCGTTGGGTATGAGGCAACTAATAATAATTTCATTTAAATATATATATGTATATGTATGTATGGGCAATTTTTGATAATGCACCCATTGCAAAAATGCAAATTTCCAAAAAAGTTAAGTAGGAATTCCAGACTGGCTCCTCTGAGTATTGAGACACATTGGATATTTGTCCACCATAACAGTTTTTGTGCCACTAAAAATGCGGACTTTGCAATTACCTGCAAAGCACTTTCAACAAAACAAAATAGCTCTTGCACTTTGACAGCTGCAGAAGGGCTCTTATGCCCATGTAATGGGAACCCCCCTTCCCAAAAACCACAAGACACAAGCCAAGACACAACAAGGAGTGGTGTGAGCTGGCCCTAAAGAAAAGGCATTACTAAAGCCTCCACTGTTGTTCACACTACCAGAGGGGTTGGGGTGGGATAAACAGCCCTTTGCCTCCATCTTGGCTTAAATGGAAATTAGTCAAGAGCCAATGTTGCTGGCTCTTCAGTTCTTGAGTTGAAAATATCACACACACACACATACACACAAACCACCAGTAGATACAGCCTTCGTTTTTACCATCCTGGATTCAGCCGCCACCCACTGCTGCCCTCCTGAGCACTTTGCACCCACAAAGGCCCTTGGTACCTGTTCTAACGCTGCCAGATTGGTTCTCAGAGCATCGTTCTCAGTCAGAATGGTTTCAACCTGCTCCTGGCTCTCCGCACTTTGGCAAGCCACCTGATCCCCAATGAGGTAAAGGGTGGGCAAAGGAAAAGAATCAGAGAAAGAGAAAAAGAGAAGGAGGGACCGAAGCAGGAGAAAAAAGGAGAAAGGATTAAAAATACAGAGCAGAACAAGTAGCAGCATTGCACTAAGGCTTTTCTTTAAAAAAAATGGAAAAGCAGGTTTCTTTGGCTTGGAAATCAACGTGAATTGCAAATTTTAAAGAAGACCAACAAAATAAAACATGTTTCATATACACAGTTATGTAGACAACACACAAGACTCAAGATAAGCACAAGACATTTTTAGAAAAAGGAGAAGAGCTGAGAAATGCAAATTAAGTGGGGAGGAGGGGAAGACAGACCTAAGAAAAGAAATGTGAAAAATAAAACAGGAAGCAAAAGAGTCCTTGAATGTGAAGGCTCTTCAGATGAAGGGGTCCAGAAGAAAGATGTTGACCGTAGTGTACGGGTGGGTTCGTATTGGGAGAGGCGTTCCATCAGGTATTGTGGTCCCAAGCCGTGTAAGGCTTTATAGGTTAAAACCAGCACTTCCACATGCAGCATATAATCATATTGCTTTGGTTCCCCCCCCCTCCTCCAAATATTCCAGTATATCATGCTGGATAGTACCTGGATGGAATTTCCCCTCTCTTTAGCTTGGCTCACTTGCTCTGCTTAGCTGGGGCTCCTTGCTATACAAACATTTTGAAACTCCCATAGTTTGCGGGCCTAAATCACAGAGGTTAATCTGCGGGGGGGGGGGGAGGATGAGTGTGTGTGTGAGGACCCTGGCTTGTAACAGATAATTCACTTCCATTATTTTCTGGTTTTCTCATGGTTCAGCAACATACTGATGCTCATTAGTTCCTGTCCTGTTTTCAAACACTTCTGACTGATGATGCACACATTGTAAAAAAAATAAAAAATCGGAGGCACATTTCACTTCTATAAACAAAAGCAGAGGGTGAAAGAGGAGCAGGAACTGCCTACCCTCTGAAGCTCACCCTTGCATTTTTGTGCGAGTCACTATTCCCGACTAGAAGAAGGGAAGCCTAGAGAAGAGATTCATGTACAGAAGCAACATTTTCCATGTCTCTGCACTGGGAGTAATTAATGATCAAAACCAACCTGATGCAGAGATGGGGCAGTTTGGAAAGAGGCAGTGTTGGGGGGCGGTAAGGTCTGGCAGTATACCATGCAGAGCTACAGCAGGCAGCCTCCTCTGTAAGTGGGTACTTTGGTCTTACAGCAGCCTTCAACTCTTTAATTCTTCCAGCATACTACCTATTCTCTTGGCCAGTTTGAGAATTCAGTTCAACATTTTCAACATGCTGCCAAGCAGCTAGTATGAAAAAGAATTCACACTTTAAAGTCCAGATTTCTAACCTCCTTTTACAAGGTGCTCTAAATGACAGTGTAATCCTGTGCACATTTACTCAGAAGTAAGCACCACTGAGTTCAATGGGACTCACTCACAGGTAAGTGAGTATAGGATTGCAGCAGAGAAGTATCACAGCACAATCCTGGGCATTTTTTCTCAAAAGCCAGTTCTATTGAGTTCAATGGGGCTTACTACCAAGTAAGCATGTGTAAGACGTTGGAACAATAAACACACCAAGAAACAGCAAACGGAATCCAAATGTCTTTTATATGTACACAGTAGAAATTAACATTGCGTATATTTGGAAGCAAACTGGGAAAAGGCAGGGAGGCATAAACTCTAATGGATCAACAGAGAGGAAATGGGAAGTCAAAGGGAAAGAAGAGGAACAGGAAGCCAATGTGCAATGCAATGAGTTCAGTGAAGGGAATGGAAGGCAAATCACTTTGTGAAAAGGAAGCCTTCCTGTTGCCAAGACAGCCAGGTGAGCCTCCACCCAGGTGTCTCAAAAGAATAAACATTCTTGGGTTGCATTAACATTGCAATTAATTGCTGTATTCACCCTGCCTACAATAGTTAGAGATGTGTGCATAGAAGTAGGCATAGAATTCAGTTCAAGGAGCCACAAGTTTTTACCCCTTATGACTGCAAAGATGTGCTTGGACCTGTGGGGCAATGACTATTAGAATTTCAGAAACCAGCAGGGTGGTTAAGTAACCCTTTCTGAAGTTAGAGGTGGGGTGGGGGCTTTCCTCTTCTCAAGGCTACCAGAACCAGAATAGGAGGGCTATGCAAATAGGATCAGTCTGCCTAACTAACACAGGTCACCGAATTCCTCTTTTCTTGGGGTCAAATCTGAGTTGCCTCACAGTAGTCCCCCCCCTTTTTAAACTGTGAAGTGCAAACAGCTGTGGCTGTTGAGACAAGATACACATTCAAATGGAGAGATTACACAGACCCAGAAGAACAAGAGAGCTGTATGTATTGCCATCACATTATCATTTGATGCAGGCCGACTTTCGTCTCAACAAAGGGGGGAGGGCAGGGGGCATACTCACTTGGTCCTGCAGAGCCTGCAGAGCCACCTCATGCTCTTTCCGACGGCTCTGCAGTTGGCCCTTTAGCTCAGAGGAGCCCTGTGAAGGAAGGAACAAGTGTACCAAACTGCAGGGTTGGTGGCGGTGGGAGAGATGTCAGAGGTGAACGGCTCTCCAATATGGGTATTTCATCAGTCACACACCCAGGCAGAGAGAACTATGTCAGTAAGAACTGTTCAGTAGGAATCTGGCTCACAGCCAAACAAACAAGCAAGAGACAGAGACGATATACTGAAACTTTTCCCTTTAAAGCAAAATTGAACACTGACCTAACCACTAGCACAGGTAACAACGTATTCATTATCACTGAATTCATTTATGCTACACCAGTCGTGGCTCCCCACCCCCAACCAAGGAATTCTAGGAACTGTAGTTTAGTGAGGTACTAAGAATTCTCTGGGGGGATCCTCAGATCCCTCACAGAACTACTCCTGGGGGAAGCCGTGGCAGTTAAACACAGCAGTAAAGACAGGCCTTTATCTATGCTAGGCCACAATTATTCCCACTGTAGAGATTAGAAAACTGAGGCTGAAGAGAGCATATGAGGAGCTGGGCTGAGCTTTGAACCTAGGGCTTTCACACACTTTCTATCACCAGGTTTTCTAGTTGAAGGGGCAAAGCTCCTGGGCTGTTTCTGAACTGTGAGAGGCAGCCTAGGAACCCATGCCCTGAATGTGGCTCAAACTGGAGCTCACGCCTTCCAAAGGAAAGAAAGGCAGCTCTTGCCTGGTTTGCTGTCTGGAGCTCCTGCTGCAGTTTTTGATTGCGAACCTGTAGAGATTTCAGTTCCTCCTCCTTCCGCTGCTGGATCTCCTCAATTTTGGTCCTGAAAAGGGTGAATGAAAGCTTATGTGTGTGAGACCAAAGTACACCCATTTTCTCTCTTGGGTATCCTTAAGCCTTTGTACTGGTAATTCTCACAGCTGTTTCAGGCTCATTAACATAGGAAGCAAGCTTATACCAAGCCAGATCATTTGTCCAGCTAGCTCAGTATTGCCTACATCAACTGGCAGCAGAGTCTCAGAGTGGAGACATTCCCAGCTCTAACTGGAGATACCAGGGATTGAGCCTGGGATCTTCTGCATGCAAACCAGATGCTCTGCCCTTGAGCTACAGCCCTTCCCCTAACCCTACGGCTAAGGTTTCTGACAGCTCTCCAGCCTCCTTACTTCTGCTAGGAGGTCCTCTTCTCTCATTTCTCCCCTGCATTCAGCTTTACTGACTCCCTTAAATAAGAACACTTTCCTGCTCCAAGTGTCTCTTCAGCATCCATTTCTTTAGCAGAACCTTTTCTGAACCACCTGCACATCTGTTGCTACTGCTCTAGCCCCTCTCCCGAGCTCAACGCTCCAAACAGCTAAACTCTGCACAAAGCCACTAGATCAAGAAAAGCTCGATTCTCTGACCTGTATAAATTATTTTTACTGCTGTCCATAGTTGCTCCTGGGTTTGCTAGCTGGGGCCGGGAAAGAAGCAATGAAGACCCACCCTAAATCACTGGAAATCTAAGGGCCACACTAAATGAGACAGTTAATGAGTCTCTGCATTTCATGTACAGGTTTGAAAAAAATGCAGATAGCACCAGCCAATGGAGGTTTTCCTCCTAATGCAAATACTACCTTTAGAGGGGGGATTTTCCTTAGGACCAAAGCAGGGGAGTTCAATTTTTGCAATCTTGGTATGTATTAGCCTACATTCACCCACCCACACCGCTAATGCTATTTGCATTTTTAAAAACCTGCATGTTAAATTAAAGCATTTAATGTCACATGTAAGGGCAAAACAGCATCTACTTTCCTCCAACCCAGAATCCTCATTGGCCACCAGAGTGTTAGCTGACCTAGAAAATGGCAGCAGCCAATCCAACAGGGGGCAAGAGAGAGAAAGAAACAGGGCCAGTTCATCAACTCTGCTCAGAGACCAGCTCCATTTGGCTCCACCCCTCCCTGAGCCATTTCCATTCCAGCTGATTCTTGTAGGAGTTACTATGTAACTTTGAGAATTGGTACCCGACGTTGTTTTGTTTCCCTCTTCCCTCCTCATCTCTTTTTCCTTTTCCATTATGTCTATTAGCAAGGGTTGTCTTCTTTTTAATTAATCTTGTGTAAGCCATTCTAGGAGCCTTTTTGGCTGAAGAGCAGAGTAAAATGCTTTAAATAAATAATACATAAAAAGAAAGAATGCCTACTCAGAATCTCTTGAAAGTTAAAAGCATAACTGATCAGTGTTACAGGAAGCCGAGTATGCCCTTCTGCTCAAAAAGATAAGAAGTGCCTTTGCTGGATTGGGATCAAACACTTCCTAACCAAGCAGGCTACCAGAAATCACCTAGTGGTCCACAATCTGCCTTCTGCCACAAGGGAACAGGTGCTCTCTACCACAGCACCCAGACCGTGCAAATCCTTGAATCCAAGAAATTCTTATTTTAGGCAGGCATTTGGCTTGCTTTCTGCCTGATGGTTTTATTATGCAGTCCTAACCACGTCTACTTAGAAGACTACCAAATTCAATGGAGATTACTCTCAAGTTAAGTGAGTTTAGGACTGCAGCCTAGATGGATAGAGAGCTTTATTACGGTCATAGACCAGCATATAGGACTGCAGCCTTAGCTTCTCTTATTATAGTGTGTTGCTCTGCAGCGGTTAGGGTTAATGCAGATGCTGCATTACTATGGATGAAATGTATTCTTTGCATTGCTTTTAACATATTGTTAAGCCGCCTTGAACACTCTCCTTGGAAAGCCAGGGTATTAAAAGAGATAAATAAAGCACAATAAAATATGGGGGGGGCCTTGCCCCCCTAGTTTTCCTTCAGGAGGCTTTGGTGAAGACAACATTCCCACACCCAGTGCATGCAGAAAGGCTCTTGGGCTGCCTGTGTACGTGCCCATCTGCTTCCCTCCAAGCCCAACAGGAGATGCAGCTCGTTCAAGCCATCGACTGGCCTAAGCAGCTCATCCCCCTTGGGCCCACCCTGTCAGGCTTTATGTCATGTCACCAGGCTGCTGTGACCTTCTGCTGGTCAGGCCTGCAGCCACTGGCAGTGACGTCCATCTCCCTACGACTTGCTTTGCCTCTCCCAGGAATCCCACCTCTGTCCCAACACCCAGGGTGATTTTCTCCCAAAGACTTGTCCACGCCCTGCATCAAGCATAGTCGGTGGGGATCAGCACAGAGGGCCGGAGCTCTAGGTAGCTTGCTCCATACCTGCTGTCATTGTAGAGAGCTTCTTTTTCGGTCTGAAGCCGCAGAAAGCTACAAGGAAACAAGACAGAGGAAACATTAAACACACACACACACACACAACAGGGCAGACACCCAAAGTTGTGTCGCCAAAAAGGGGCATGCTCTACTAAGCCCAATGAGAGGCCCCTGCACAGCTTTTCTTCTTTGGCAGCTAATGTGGAAACTCAGTGGACTGCTGTAGGAGGAGTGGGGAGATCTGTCCCTCCGCCACCAACCTATGCAGTCACCTGCACAAAATTCCTACCAAAATGGCTACCAGGCATGCTGTTAAATACAAGCCTCTGTTACTCTGCCACAATTGTGCCCCAATTTCCTCCTGCTGCAGGGATGAAGCAGAATTCCCTGCATGCACTCAGGGAGGCAGCCTGTTTTATATCTCTGCATGAGTCACTGCTTTGGACTGGGCTCCTGCTGCTCCAAAAGGCACACCCAGAACAGCAACTCTCACAGAAAGCGCAAGATGATGGCTCCTCTGCAGGTCAGGGCAATTCTAACTCTGCCACCCAATTTTCAATAATTAGGGAAGGGGAGGGCAAGTGTGGGTCAGCTATCTGAAGTTTGGCCACTGCTAGAAAAGGGAATCCAGCACCAGGCCTACACAGAGAGTCCGACACAACATTTTGTCCAAAAGGCAAATACAGCTAATACAACCACCATCCCCACAATTGGAATATGTTGTGCAAATTAACCACAGAGCCGTATTCTGCTCCCAAGCATGAAAATTCCAAAGAGCCCAGCTCTTTAAATACTTTCTGCTGATTAGTGGAAACAAATGGAGATTTGGAACAGAGTGCCCAATTGTTGCTTCAGGTTGTTTTCAAGTGGTGGGTGTGAGGAAGCAACAGAGGAAGCTGCTTTATACTGAGTCACCTTGGTCCATCTACCTCAGTGCTGTCTCCACTGACTGGCGGTGGCTCTCCAGAACTTGAGACAGGGGTCTCTACCATACCTACCTGGAGATGCCAGGGATTGAACCTTGGGGCTTTCTGCATGCAAAGGAGATGTCCTGCCACTGAGCTACAGAAGGCGGGCCAGGCCTTGGCCTCAGCCAGAGGGAAGCAGTTACCCACAGCATGTTCTTTCTCCTCCAGTTCCTGGCTCCCTCTGTAGACAGAGGGAGTCAAACAGCTCCACTTTCCTTGCTTTCTCTCCTCTGCCTTTTATATGCAGTTTCCCAGCCATATCTTCTTCCAGCCTCACTTGCCATGCTTACATGGCCTCGCTCAAGCACTCTGGCTCAAGAAAACCGGCCATATAGGTGAACCGACCACCCTGCTGTCAGGCTGCTGCTTCCCCCTGTGGCTCTTCTCTCCACTCAGCCTTCCCCCTTCTTCCACCACAGGCCCAGTTTCCTCACCTGTGGGCTGTGCAGTGTTTTATGATGGTGGTTTTATTGCTATTTATTATAAAGCAGGGGTGGGGAACCGCCCACCCATTGGCCAAACTTGGTCCACCAGGCCTCCCTATTTGGCCAGCAATCCTGTTTTGGGGAAGCCACACCCAGCTGCCCTGCACTTGACATCATACATGACATCAGGTGGGGTGTGTGTAAGGGTGGGGCTCAGAGGAACACCCAGGAGTTATAAGTGGGCTCTCGACTGCTCCTTTGCTGGAAAGAATGCTCCCATCAGCTGATGGGCAGTAGCAGCACACCTTGCTCCTTTGCATCTCCGACATCTGTGTGTGTGTAATGACATTATGTGATGTCATAATAATGTCATGTGACTGACAAGTAAGATGGCCCATCCACCTGTCAAAGTTGGCCCGTGGGGTGGAGACAAAAAAGATTTCCCACCCGTTATAAAGCTTCCAGCTCATTCAGGATGGCCACATCTTGAGAGGCCAGGTGATGTCACTGTGTTGCCTGGCAACAGGGCCAATGTCCCTCTGGTAGCATCATCTCTGACGGGCAGGGCTGCACCTCTATAAAGCTGTCTTGGGTGAACGTTTGTTGAAGAACATTACGGGGTGGGGGGTGGGGATTCTCCCAAGTCATAAGGTCTAGTAACTTGCATTTTTATAAAAAACAAGTCAAATCAGTTGCAGAATGTCACATGCCAGATTCCACTAATATGAAGAATAGACTCAGCCCTGTTTGTACACCCTCCCAGGTGTCAATGCCCAGTGGCAGGAGGCACATTTGTTAGTTGAATATGGCAAAAAGTCTGGCCTGCTAATAAGAAACAAGTCTCATTTACCACACTGGAGCGGCCCATCTACCTCCCCAAACTTACCTCTCCTGTTTCTTCTTTAGCTTTTCAGCAAGCTGCATAAGAGAGAATGGGCTGTGAGTTCCCACTGGCAACAGCGAACACCCCTCAATATTGTCCACATAACCACTCATTTCCCTGTTCCCAAGGCATGGGAACCATGCATGCACATCCACGTCTCTCCTTACCTTGCTGAGTTCTTGCTGCAACCGGGACATCTCTGTCAATTTGGATGCCTACAGGAGGAAAAGTGGAGGCAAAGAAAACGACATTTCTCAAGGGCTCAGAGCGCTTCACATATACTCTCACAGAAGCCCTTTCAAAGTAACAGCCTTCACCAAGCTGCGCTGGCTGGGGCTGGTGGGAGTTGTAGTCCAAGACAGTGGGAGGACACCAGGTTGGCAAAGGCCAATCTATAATGTAAAACCTGGTTTAGTGTAGTGGCAAGACAAGGGAGGGGCAACTTTGCATGCTTCTTCACCCCCAAGAAAATGGGGCTGACTTAGACCCCAGCATCATGGGGCACTTTGACTTTTTCCCATGCAAAACGCTCTTCTGCCAAAAAATTGAAACAAAGCACTGCACTTGGGGAGTGGATCATGGCGGTGGGAGCCCATTCCCTGGGGCTAGGATGCCCTTCCAGGAGACCCCTGCAACATCCCCTCCCCAACCATTCCCTGCCCATCTTGATGACAGCCATGTTGCTAGTAACAATATGAATCTATTCAGCGCTTTTCCTAAGCGCACATCCTCCAGACTCCTCCTATAACTTTGTGAGATTCAACATACTCAGCATAACCAATTATTATCATTAACCACCCCTTGGCCCTATGACTAATAGCGAGATAAGGCTAAGAGGTTAGCGGCCTGCTGAAGGCCACCCAGACAGTTCACAGCAAAGCTAAGATTTGGACAGAAAAACTTCCTGGCTCACAGCTCACTCTCTTCACCGCTATGTCATGCTAGCTTTCTGCAAGAACGCAGCTACAGAGCCAACTGCCCTGTTACTATGGAAATGAAGGTGCAGCCCAGAAGGTGATGCCAGTAGCCATGCTGCCAGTGTTGCCTGGCCTCTGAAGGCATGGCTGCCATGAAGCTGGGTAAGAAGCTGAATGCTGGAAGATGACGGACAGACAAAAGAAAATACTTCTTCACACAGACGTAGAACGGAATTTGCTTTCACAAGATTTAGTGATGGCTACCAACTTGAATGCTATTAAAAGTAGATGAGACAAACTAATGGAAGATAAGGCTATCGATGGCTACCAACCACAATGGCTATATACTGCCTCTGACAGTGGAGGCAGAATATCTTTGAATTCCAGTTGCTGGGAATCATAAATGGGGAGTGCTGTTGTGCTCCGCTCCTGCTTTCAGGCTTCCCAGAGGCATCTGGTTGACTACTGTGAGAACAGGATGCTGGACTAGATGGGCCTGATCCAGCAGGGCCCTGCTCTTTTGTAGGAGGAAGTGAACATTGGCTGGGAGGGACCATCAAAAGGCTAGAGACAGCCAGACCAGGACCGGTTTGTCTGAAGCCCAGTTTAGCACATGGATGCTTAGTCTGGGAGGAGGAGACACCACTCTTAACCTTTTGCCTTCGTCAATCCAAGGCTTGAGTAGGAGCCCTGGCCGCAGAATCCTAAGCTCCCTACTGAGTCCTGCCTGCTTCCCACAGGCTTTCTAGGAATGTTTTTTTTGGGGGGGGCGGGGGGCGGAATTGCATTTAATTTGCTGAGCATGTGAATTCCAGAAGGGGTTGCAAAGCAACAGCCCTCCATACAAGCTGCATTCTGCCAGATGAGGCTGCCTCTCCTGGCTAGAAGCCAAACGCTGGCAAGAGAAGAACTGCATCCTGAAGAGGCCTCTCACCTCGAGGCTCTGCAGCTGTTCCTTCAGGAGTCTTTTCTCCTCCCGCTCTGTCTGCCACTTCAGGTCCACCTCTGACAGGAGCTGCTGGGAGGGGCCGCTGTCAACCGCTTGTGGCTCTGGACCCTCCTGGCCGGCAGGATGAGGCTCCACAGAGGCATCGCCCTTCCCGCCACCTTGGCTTTCTCCTTGCCAGGCCACTTCCTTCTCATAGCGCTCCTGAAGAGCTGAAAAACAACAGCCAGCACTGTAGATTCCCATTCAGCTCAAAACAGGGTCCCCAGAGTCCAAACCCCATCTCCACCAACATCTTCTTGCCCTGTAAAATTAATTTTTTAAACCACATTTTTAAAAAAAGTTCCAAGTGCTTCACCGTCGTTACTCTGCTTGCGCTTGTGGGGCTGAGAAAGACTAACCAACTCAAGGTCAGCCAATTCAGATCTGAGATGGGACTGGAACAAAAGGTTCTAGCCTCCCAGCAGCCTTTATAAAAGGAAAGAGGAAGAGCCGAGGCTGCTGGGAGGCTAATCTGTTAGCACCAGGTAGAGATCCTTAGATGGGCCTGCAGCCTGAACCTCTCTCTTTCTTCTGTATCCCACCTGGCTTGCATGTCCATTTGCCCTTAACTTTCCTCCCCATCCAGTTCCACCTCCATGTCTGTACATCCCAACATATGTAATGAAAGGGTGGTTCAGCACAACATGGGCAGGACTGTAACCAGACCCACATCATCATCACCTCCGCTACCACTACCACTAATAATAATAATAAAAATAATAAATTAAATTTATATCCCACTACACTAATAATAAATAAACAAATAAATAAAATGTATATGCTGCCCTTCCTCCCAAAAGAAGCCCAGGGAGGCAAACAGTAAGATATAAAACAATTAAAACGTCTTAAAAACAACTTAGAAACAATTCCAATACAGATGCAGATTGGGATAAGGTCTCTACTTAAAAGACTTGTTGAAAGAGGAAGGTCTTCAGCAGGCGCCAAAACATGACAGAGACAGCGCCTGTCTAATACTTAAGGGGAGGGAATTCCCAAGGGTAGGTGCCACAGCACTAAATGGTCCAATTCCTACACTGAAGAGATAATATCTGCAGGATGCCCTCACCTGCAGACCACAGTGACCGAATAAGGAGTGAAACGATCTTTCAGGTATCCCAATCCAAAGCTGTACAGGGCTTTGTACACCAAAACCAGCACTTTTAAGTTAGCCTAGCAGCTTTGGCCACTAATAATGTGGCCAAAGATCAGGGCTGGGGAATCTGTGGCCATCCAGATGTTGCTGGGATCCAACTCCCATGAGTCCCACCCAGACTGGCCAGTAATCAGGGATTACGGCAGTTATAGTCCAACAACATCTGGAGGACCACAGGTACCCCGGCTCTGCCGTAGATGAAGAACTCTCTAGAAAACTGGCTGGCTGGGGTAGCTGTTCAGTTTGCAGAATTATACTCTGGGCAGTAATGGAGAAGCTGTGGCCTTCCAGATGTTGCCAGACTCCAGTTCCCATCATCCCTGACCACTGGCAAAGGTGTCTGAGGCTGATGGGAGTTGCAGTCCAATGAAATCTGGAAGGCACCAGATCTCCCATTCCTGCTGTAAGGTGTTCCACTTTGTTGGTCTTCCCCCATGTTCAAGCTACCCCATTTCCTGCACTTTCTTTTCTTTAATTAGTTACCCCAGTCCAGTTCAGCCCAGAACAGTACCTGCCATGTTCTTCTGCAGTGCAGAATTCTCCGCCTGCAGCCTCAGCAGCTCCCCATCTGCAGGGCTGGCCAAGGATGCCCCCTCAGGGACTGCCGCCTCCCCTTCACGAAGACTCTTGTTCTCCTTCTCCAACTGTTCGATCTGGGAGCACAGCTGGGTTAGAGGGACCAGAGGGTTAACTTATGACAACACCACTGTCTCCAGGGCAGTGAACCAAAAAAAGGGGGGGAGAGCAGAAGCGAGCCACCTGGACAGAAACGGGGACATGACTACACCAGGATCTTCATTCCAAGAGAAAGTGCGCCCTATATGCACCCTTCCAAAGAACAACACAACATCCGTGCATCTCTTTTGTTTCCATAACTGTTCTTTGGAGGGATGTAAGTAAGGGGTCCAGCAGTCCAGCTTTACAGGGCTGGAAATAACTTAATCATTGCATAAAAAACTCTTGGGGAAGATTCTGGCCACATTAATGAACCCACACCATCCAAAGAATAATAAGCTGTGGTTAACAAGGTGCCTCCAAAATGCTAAAACAGTTCAGTAACACAGTCCACTCGACTCAAGCAACACACTACTGAGGGAAGTGGAGAAACCCTCAGGTTGATGCTACCTGCCAATCGGATTGGTGGAGGAAGAGAAATTCTTTCACAAGCCCAAAGAAAGTCAAGTGCTCAGGTAGCTAAGTTGGCCCTTTCGCACACCCACCCTGCTCTATATCTATTCTGGCAAGCTGTGAGTCCTACGGAAAAGGGGAGGAAATACCCCATTGTGGCCACAGCTGTGGATGCAAGATTACAAATATTACATCATATAACTGTATAGTTACCCTACTCTATTCTGACACTGAGTCTTGTGCACCTTTGACCATCCTTTAGAGACCATGATGCCAGAATTCTGCATGCCTCATCAGTGACTCCCCTCCACCAATGTCACTTTATACCACATAGCGCCCTCTAGTAGGCCCCTAGTGCCATTGCCGAAGCAACTTCAGCAGTCAAGTACCTTGGAGAGCTCCTGCATAAGAGTGCTATTTTGCAGCCTGAAGTCATCCTCCTGGCTGTGCAGTTTTCCCTGAAGCATTTCATTTTCACTAAGCAAGGCGTCCACCTCCTGGGGGAACAGAGAAGTCAATAAAACCTCATGAGAACACAGACAGAGATAACCCCTGCAAGGCTCATCATCCCTCCACTAGGGGGCAGCACCTACTCCACAATCACAGCAGAGTTCCTATTTCCCAACAATACTAGAAAATACCCTCTTCCTATCTTTCTCACACTAAGATACAGGGCCACTCAGCCCTAGGCAAGTGGTACTTACAGGTAGTGTGCCAGAAATTAAAGGCTGGGCGATAAAGATACTGGGTTGGACAAAGATGTAACCAGAAGGGAGGAGAAGGTAACAGAGTCCTCTTCTACATTTAGCAGAAGAGGCCTGGAAGACATCTTTCCTATCCCAGGTGATCCACTGCCAGCCCCCAACTCTGACACTCACAGCGAGATACAGTTACACAAAAATCATTACGTCACTATATCCTGAATCTTGAGATTTTATGAAAATCTGGGGTAGAGATTGGTGGGTTGCGAAATCAGGTTTTGGGTGGGACCTCAGCTTAGATTATTGATACTCACCTTCTGCGAGAAGGGAAGGAGGCCTTGTAGACCAGGGGTGGAGAACTGGACCAGGCAGACCAGACCCTAATCTCTCCTACTCCATATGAGCCAAGTTTGATGGGTGGGCAGGACCACCCACCTATCAGTCACCTGACGTGATAACAACCCATGTTTGCCCGCATAGATGTTTAGCTGATTGTCAGGGGTTGCAAAGAGCTATGCACTGGGCTTTGCAGGCAATGCTAATCAGCTGATTGGAGATGCTTGTAAACCTCCTGTGGCCCAGACACACTTTTGCTTGCTCCTCACCGGTAAGGCAAGTGGATGTGGGTGGGCCGGAATGGCCTTGCAGGCCAAATGGGGAGGCCTGGCAGGCCTAATTAGGCCTGCAGGTTAGACGTTCCCCACCCCTGTTGTAGACATATGAAAAAAATTGGGGAGGTGACAGGTGATGGCAGGAGAGATGGGATGGACCTGGGTCGGATGGCAAATGGGAGCACCTACAGCAAATGACTCTGTACAAGGAGCCTTACCTGAGCCTTCTTGCTCTTAGTCAGAGCCTGAAAAAGAGAGAAGCTAGTTAATGAGGCATCAATAGGAAAGGGGGGTGGGAAGAGAACAGTTATCATTACACCCTAGAGTCAGCTGTATCTTAGACGTGATTTTTCATGATTCTGAGGGATGGATCTTGGGTAGCTCCTGAAGCTGGTCTGTAATTCTTTCATACCACCATCTGACCTCTACAACATGTCCAAGTCTAGGCACTTTCATCCCTCCTTTTAAAAAAAACAAAAAAACCTCCAGTTCTGTCATTGCATCTCTTAAGATGTAGGAATGGGAACATAACATGAGAAAATACTGCACAGGTACTACATGGACACCTTGCTTGGGAAGTTGCTGAATCTTGAATCCGAAAGAGCCAACCCCAACATCAGGGTAGAGACAGCTCTCATTGGAAGAGGCTCAATTATTTTTCCAAGGCAGAATAGAGTGTACCCGCTAGTGCTCAGTGGCTGAGGTCCCATGGTTCCCCCACTGAAGAATGTCACTTTACCTTCTGAGCTTTGGCAAATTCCTTATCCAAATAGGTCACCCGTTGCCGAAGGCCATTTAATTCTAAAAATCAAGATAACAAGGGATCGGAATTGAGAAAATATTTTAGAGAGAAGAGGCAATTTTTTCCTAAACTCTATGTTTGTAGAACATGATGCAAAGTCTGGAATCTGACACAGAACTCCTTAGAATCTCAACTTATTATGTGTAAAAAAGTGAGTTTCTAGTCCTCCCTGGCAGACACAACAGTACCTAAGAAGCAGAACACGTGCGTCTTTGCTGTGGTAAGGGAGCTTTCCTGGGCACAGGAAATGACAGGGAGACCAAAAGCTCAGGTTGTGTGGCAGCAACACAGGCAAACAGGACTGCAGGGGGAAAGTTTCACAAGAGGTGGTAGAAAAGACTTCAGGCCTTCTGAATGTGTAAAGAGAATCATATTAAGAAAGAGGAAAGCAGCCAAAAGAGGGAAGAAAGACAGAAGAAGATGTCAGTAGAGAACTGCAGAGGTGGAATCCACTTATTTATTTATTTATATGCCGCCCCATAGCTGAAGCTCTCTGGGCGGTTTACAGTACCTAAAACACTAAACACACATATACAAATTTAAAACACATCTTTTAAAAACAATTTAAAACACAATTTAAACATTTAAAACAATTTAAAAACACATGCTAAAATGCCTGGGAGAAAAGGACAGTCTTGACCTGGTGCCGAAAAGATAACAGTGATGGCTCCAGGCACACCTCGTCAAGAAGATCATTCCATAATTTGGGGGCCACCACTGAGAAGGCCCTCTAATTATGGAATGATCTTCCTGTCTGACTGCAAGGCCAGAAACATTCAAGCTAGAAGAAGAGATGGGTGTTTGGCAACCCCTCTGTCCCTCATGCAAGGACTGGCTGGGTGGGAGGGAGGGATTGGCTCCTGGGACTTTTGCATAACTTATTCTGCTTCTGCTAATCATAGGGAAGGAAGGACCTAATCAGGGCACCAATGCCCCACCCTCTAACCACAGGAAAATGTATTTGGCAACCTGCCTGGCTTTCATGATTGCATCGGCATTACACATGCACTTCCACACATGCCTTCACAATCATATGGGCTGGTTTTCTTTTTCATATATAAAAGCCAAGTCCTGTGGTCAATAGCAGATTCCAATAACTTTTTTCTTTTTGCACTCCTGCAAAAACACAGCACACAGGTAGCGTGGCATGTGCAGAAAGTGCCACTCCTGCCCATTGTTTTCCTCCTGCCATCACTTCTTTCATTAAAATTACAGGCTCTATAGCAGATCCATTGTTGAACGCAAAACAGAACATGCGTTAAGCATGTGCAAATATAAACATAAATGAATAAATAGGAGTAAGGAGTTACTGTGGTACTTTAGTCTCGGGTGCAGAATGCAGCAGCCTGTGAGCAATAACTTGTACCCCATAGCAGGAGAGACTGGGAGGATCAGGGAGGGTGGGGTGGTAGGGAAAGGTCCTGTTCTTACCAGCAGTGTTTTTGCGGAGTTCATCGGAGAGCTGGTAATTCTGTGTCCGGAGTTCCAGTAGCTGAGCCTAGCAAGAGAAACGGTGAAGGATGAAAAAGCTGTCAGGGCCAGTCAATGCAGAACACCGGCCAGGTTAATGGTCAGGAGCCCAGGGTTCTTTCCACAACTTGGGCCTGGAAAATGAGTTTCTTGGGATACAGTGTGTGTGTCACACTTTTAGAACTGCGGGCAATGCTATCCAATCCTTATTTCATCTGTCCTCAATGTTTAAGAAATAAGCCTGCTTTATTCTCCTTTTACAGACTTGAGGGCAAATAATAGACTAGTTGAAGGCAACCAAGGAGATAGGACTTGGATCCTGATCTCAACAATCAGCACACTAGCATTTTACACTTGAGTTTGAGAGAGGGGATGTGAACGCAGTGAGCCCAAAGAAATGGAAAGGCTCCCATTTGCTCTTCAGTATTGCTAAAGTGTCTCTGTAACAGTTTTCCCCGTTTATTATTAGGAACATAAGAAGCTGCCTTATGAAGCTACACCAAAGGGCAGCAGCCCTCCACGGTTTCAGACAGAAGACACTACCAAGCCCTACCTGGAGTTGCTTGGGACTGAACCTGGCACATTCTGCATGCAAAGCAGATGCTCTGCCACTGAGCTTTCAGCCATTCCTATTATCTCATGCAGCCTTTCCCAACCTTTGGGATACAACTCCCATCATCCCTGACCACTGGCTGGGGCTGTTGGGACATGTAGTCCAAAACATCTGGAGGACATCAGATTGCGTTAAGTTGCTTGAACATCTAAAGCCCCAATAGAGACTGGTTTTTCTGGCTTCCAAGAAGTGACTGTGGGATGATATGCAAGGCTCCAAACATCATTCAATGGGCCAGATTTGGTCCAGGTGTTTAGTGGTGGGGAATCTGTGGCCTTCCAGATAGCATTAGACTCCAACTCCCATCAGCCCAGTCACTATGGCCAGTGGTCAGGGATGATGGGAGTTGTAGCCAAACAACTTTGGCTGGTCACAGGGTTCCCCACCCCTGCTTTAGCTACTGATCTCTAGTCTTAACTCTGTTCCCTCACCATATCACACCCCACAACATCCATGCATTTTTGATCTGTGAAAGAAATCCCTGTGTCAACTGCTCTCTTCCCCACAAGAGATGGTTGTTGTTTCAGCACCAAACAAAAAAGCATATATTGTTGGAGAGCTGGAAAGAACTGCTGCAGCTATCGGAAAGACATCACATCCAGCAAGTTAAGTCTGGAACAGGGCAGAAAGAGTCCTTATGTTTATCACAAGACAAACCCCCTCCATTGCTCCTTTTATTCCTAGCTCATTTCTCCTTACATTGAACTGTCCTCCTCAAGGCCCTCAAGAAGAATGAAGTGGACCCAGTTCCATATCGCATTGTATACATCAGAGGTAGGGAACCTTTGTGCCTCCAGATGTTGCTGGACTACAACTCCCATCATCCTTGACCATTAGCCATCCTGTCTGGGGCTGGTGGGAGCTGAAGCCCAACATCTTCTGGAGGGCCACAGGTTCCCCATCCCTAGCATACATCAAAAACCTACTTGCTGAAACAGGAAAGATCCTTACTGTAAATATAACATACTGCTTCACAAGTAGAATTCTCCACTATGCATGTAGTTAAACAAGCACCAATGGGGCTTTTTGCACTCTGGAAAAGCAAGCTGTGGTCTGGCTGTTGGACTGGTGGTGGTTGGGGAGTGGGGAGGGCCGTAGCTCAGTTTTAGAACATCTGCCTTGCATGCTGAAGGTTCCTGGTTCAATCCCTGGCATCTGCAGGTAGGCTTGGGAGAAACTTCTGAAACCCTCAAGAGCCGCTGCCAGTAAGTGTAGACAACACTGAGCTAGATGGACCAGCAGGTCTGCCTTACTATAAAGTAGCTTCCAATATTCTGATGAACAGGAGATCAAGGAATGAGACATATGATCTCTTATTCTTTAAAAGCAACAATTGGGACTATAGAATGGGTACCACATTCACCATCTTTCATGCTGCAAGAGGAAAGCAACATGTTAAAGAAATCTCAGCAGCAAATCAGGAAGGATTCAGGGCTAGCCCTTTCACAAAACACTGCGGATAAGGCTCTCAATAGCTACAAGCCACCATGGCTATGTTCTACCTCCACTGTTAGAGGCAGTACAACTACTCTGAATACCAGCTGTTGGGATCACAAGTGGGGAGAACGTTGTTGCATTCAGGTCCTGCTTGTGGGCTTCCCACAGGCATCTCACTGGCCATGGGGAGAACAGGATGGTGGACTAGACGGGCCTTTGGGCTGATCCACCGGGGTTCTCCTTACGTTCCAAAGCAACCACAGGGGCAGCAATTGTGGAATGGGGCAGCAGGAGAAGAAAGCAAAGGAGGGCGTGACACTGCATCCCCTGCAGAGGTGAACTGGCTCCCCAATTACTCCAGGACACAGAAAAGTTCAGGATGATGTGTTTGCATGCATTTGTGTATGCTAGGCTGACCAAATAACAAAGGAGAAAAGGGTTCCTTTAATATATAGAAGAGGGAAGGGTGGCAAGAACAGCTTGTCATGCAGGAATGAGAAAGCTGCATCTGCTAGAATTCCTTCTTCTACACAACTATTTAAAATAGGTATAAGGAACCTTCATTATTTATTATTATTTATTAAATTTATACCCCGCCTTATGGCCAAAAGGCCCTCAAGGCGGCTTACAAAAACATGAATATAACACATCATAATGCATAAATACAATAATGCAATTCTCAAAATTAAATAACAAATAACATTATTAAAAGAAAAGAAAAAACATTTAAATGTGTCACAATAAAAGAACCAAACACTTTATAAAAAGGCCTAGATAAAAATCTTCAATTTCCCAGCAAATAAGTAGCATTTTTATTTTTAACATATAAATATACACAGTATATAAGTAGCCAAACAATAATAATAAACAACAAACTAATGAGAACATCTCAATAAATATACAATTAAACAATCCCCACACACTTCACAACAGTGTTTAACAAAAATATGCTGTAGTCCAAATAACAGCAAAAATGAATCTCCAAAATTAAATCTTGACCCCCAAAACAACTAAAAAACAACTAACCCCTGTAGTCTATAGACATCCCGAGCAGCAGGTTCACGCACACATACACACACATGGTCTCTGGCCCCTTCAGCAGTTGCTGCTTTTGTAGCTGGAGAGAGACAGGGCCCCACCCCTCCAGGCCAGGTGGAAATTAGCCAGAAATGCAGGGAGCAGGTCTTGCAGAAACTCACACAGGTAGATGGTCTCTGGCCCCTTCAGCAGTTGCTGCTTTTGTAGCTGGAGAGAGACAGGGCCCCACCCCTCCAGGCCAGGTGGAAATTAGCCAGAAATGCAGGGAGCAGGTCTTGCAGAAACTCACACAGGTAGATGGTCATCTTGCCAGATGTTGCTAAACTACAATCCCCATCATCCCTGGTCATTGGTCATGCTTTCAGAGGTTGATGGGAGTTGTAGTTCAGCAACACCTGGAGGGCAAAAGGTTCCCCACACTTGATTTAAAGGATAAAGGAGCCCCGTTCTCCATTGTCTGAAGCCACCCTAGTACACACAAGGCCATCAAGCCCTGCAAGTAGTTTAGAGCGCCACAGGTTGGATTGGGAAAAGTATATTTATCCTACCTATTTATTTAAAATACTCATATGCTGCCTTTCATTTATTGCTAGCATTATTAATTGTTTTTATATTGTTTTAAATTTTTAAATTGTGTTTTAAATTGTTTTTAAAATATGTGTTTTAAATTGTATATTTGTTTTAATGTTTTTGATTGCTGTAAGCCGCCCAGAGAGCTTCGGCTATGGGGCGGTATACAAGTGCAATAAATAAATAAATAAATTATACTGTAAATTAAATAACACTGCAATATAAAATAAAGACAGCAGCCAACAGGCAGGGGCAAACATAACATTAATAAATATAACCAGCGGGTATTAATGGCCAGCAAAGGCCTGAAAAACGTAAATGAAACAACATTGGTGTTGGTGGTCACCTTAGTTCAGAGAGGAGGCGATTCCATAGAGAAGAAGCCACAAATAAAAAAGAGAATTTATTTTCAGTTTATATGAAAATTTGCCAGTAATAATTTTGGAGAAGGGAGAGGGAAAAGAAAAGCAGGTCAAAAATTTTAAAGCAAACCACAGCAGGAGATGCCAACTTTAAAGAATGTGTTCAATAATTCTCACAGGCAGAGAGCCAGCTCTAACACGTTATATTTTTCAGGATACACTAAGGCACAAGTGGGAAAACCTGTGGCCTTCCAGATGTTGTCAGACTCCAGCTTCATTCAGCCCAAGCCAGTACATCCAAAAGTCAGAGATGACGGGAACTGTAGTCCAGCCACAGCTCTGCCCCATCCCTGACCTAAGGTGTTTTAAGTGCAAACTTAGAGGCAAAAAGCACAAATGCAGCAAAGGTATGTATCACACAGGCACACTCGTCAGGAAACCATGGCTGACCGCCAGCACCTTGTATGCTGCCAGTAAGCATGCCGTATGACAAACCCGGGTTTTGCCCCGTGTAACACGTGTGATATGGACTGAAACAAACCAAACAGTCCTTCGAACATCCCCACTCTGCATTCCCAGCTTCATCTATACACCTCACCCCAAAATCTTCATGGTAACTGGCCTGACACCCCCCATTACAAGCTTCCCCTCCTCTGAATGCCTGCCCACCCCCTTCCCCCACTCCCGACACCCACTGGCAGTGACTGCTGCACTTTCCCCTCCCAGCCAGCCACACAATCCCCCCCCCACCGCAACCCCGGGCACACGCACCTGCATGCGCTCGAACTCCTCTTCAGACAAGGCCTGCGCCATGTTTCCTCCCCCTCCGCCCCCCCGTTCGGATCCTGCTTGGTTTGACCCAAGAGAAAAAGGGGGGCGGAGGGAAACCAGAAGGGAGAAGGGGGAGGGCAGAAACCCCGCCCCCGCCTGGTCCTGGAGGCGGGGGGGGGGGAAATGACTTTAAGGAAAGATCATAGAGAGGAAGCTGGGGGAGAAGAAAAAGGACGGGTTTTTCATTCTGTCTGTCTCTGTCTGTCTCTCCCCCGGAACAGAGCGATGATAGCGAGCCCTTCGAAGCCGGGGAGGGAGGGAGGGAGGGCGGGAAAGAATTATTGACGCCTGGAGGCCGGAAATGAGGAAGCATAAAGATGTGAAAAGACTGGTCAGCAGTAACCGGAAGCAGAGCGGAGAAGCTTGAGAAGTTAGATGACTTAAGGGGGGGAAGGCATCAGGTCATATTATGGGATGGAAAGAGGACACAGAGTTGTAGGATAGACGCTGCTTATAGAAATGTAAGTTGGCGGATGGTCTAGAAAGAAACTCAGCACTGCTCCCCCAGCACTTAAACACGCAAGGAACAATAGAGAATGAGGGTTAAATGGTCCTGTCGGAGGTAATCGAGAACCATAGCAACTCCACCCTCAGTGTCATTGTACATGATATAATAATGATATAACTGATGACGAGTTTTTGAAAGTTAGAGATAACAAATTCGAGTCACACACCACAGCTCTCGTTGTCACTTCTTGCCTAAAACCGAACGGATCTTCCTCCAACACTGTATGCAAAATAAGTATACGAGGCTTTTCAGCACGGGAAGACCGAGGGAAAGACCGACGCCCCTCTGCATCCGTGTGGAGTAATGTCCAATGATATTTTTCCATTCTTACATTTAGTCACTCTACACTTTTACTAGCTGGCTATGGGGGACATGAATCTGGAAGGCAGCGACGTAGAATTTTGCAAGGAAAACCCGCAGAGATAGGAAGAACTACTCGAAGCTTATCGGGAAAATTTAAATGTTTTTATATTCCATAGAAAGGACAAACAGCTCTTTTAAGTCTATAGTCCGTAGGAAAAAGCGGAAGGTAAATTCCCACGAACCGGAAGTGACCATCATAAAGCAGGGCACGCTCCACTCCTAGACCAGCCTGCAGTGGTTAGAAGGGAGAGGAAGCGCTGAAGGCTTGGGCGCCCTATGGTTGGTGGTCTTTATTAGTAAACATGGTTCAGCGTCGTTTGACAGAGGCTGTGCGGGATTTCAGAGAGGAGTCATTCCTAGCTGTACCTGAAGATGCCGGACGCTAAACCTGCATGCAGAACATATGATCTAGCACTGAGCTATGGCCCTTCCTTGTAACCTTTTGACGCTAGGTATGGTTTTGCAGTAGAACAGAAATGTTCGGAAATAATAAATATGCATCTATGAATGCACAACAGTGTAAATCCTCACAAAAGTTAACATAAGGCTGCGATCTTGCACCCATCCACTGACCTGGGAACAAGATCCACTTGACTGAATCGGACTTACTTCCAATATGCATAGGATCGCACTGTAAGTCTGCAATTTCTAAACACTTTTACTTGCGAGTTAAAATTTAGAATAAGGGACTTCTTAAATAAAACTGGTAGCCTCGAAAGCAATCTCATCCCACTATTAGTAGGTCCGTCAAATTATAAGAGATCCAATAAACATTTTGTCTGCAGTGCTATATGTGAGGAAAAGAAAATCATTTTCCAAAGTAGTACAAGAGAGATTCTACTGTCCAATGTTATTCTTCACTTTGGGGTTTGAATATGCATATGAAACCCTTGGCGCTAGCTTTACTATAATGTCCTATAATCAGTAGTGTGTAGTAAAACACACATCCACCCTTGTCACCAAAAATATGGAACTGCAGAGGTACATTTTTCATTTTGCTTACTCTCACCCTGCTAGTAAAGAGCATGAATTTCTCTGCTTTGGAAAACACACTAAGGCTTCCATGTTAATAAAACCCTATGCCTCTTAAAGCCTGATGGTATACAGAATATGGTTCCACACTGGCTGTGGAACATAATCCAGTTCTTTCAGTCTCACTAAGAGGTTTAATTCCCAAGTCTGTGTTTGTCTTTAGGTTCCCTTATTACAGTCATATGCCATTTGTGAAGGGTACACACTTGTATAATTTGCAGCATCTCCCATCAAAATATTCACAAGTGGCGACTGAAATTAACAGAGCCCTATTAGTAAGTACTTGAAAACAATTGTAACAAGTTACACAGACACAAACCTCCAGTTGACTAGATACATGTATATTTTGACTAGATACATGTATCTTATGGTGTCAGAATCGGATTCCTCAGTGCTAGTACACAAGTGTGTTGTGGATTAGTAACCCTGATTTTAAGTGTGTAGTGGTTAAGGTGCTGGACTACGACCTGAGAGACCGGGGTTTAAATCCCCACACAGCCATGAAGCTCACTGGGTGACCTTGGGCCAGTCACTGCCTCTCAGCCTCAGAGGAAGGCAATGGTAAACCACCCCTGAATACCGCTTACTATGAAAACCCTATTCATAGGGTCGCCATAAGTCGGAATTGACTTGAAGGTAGTCCATTTCCATTTGGTGTATGGAACTCAGAGTGTCTAGTACCCAGAATGCAAACTGGCAGCCTCTGCCTCCATGGCTTTTCCAAAAGTTTAATCAAGGTGTGGAAAAATACTGTCCAGGTAATCAGGTGACTCCTGAGGATACAAAAGTTAGCTATCCCTGGCCTAAAATAAGTTGTATCTACAAGCTTGATGGGTGCTGGTTTCTGCTAGCCTTGAACAGCATCTTTTGAACTGAGAGTCAGTCTCCTTTTTCAGCACCAGAAATCCCACAAACATCCAACTTAATGTGGCTTGAAAACCAAAAACTTTTTATACACAGACGATTTACAAGACACAATGAAGAAACCAGTGCCACAGTTGCTATAGAAAATGGTGATTGCTGGTTTATTTGTTTAGAAGCTTCTAGTACTGGTCATGGGAATGTTTAAAGAAACAAAGTAGAAGGACAGGTGATGGTGTCCAGGTCAGAGTGCAGAATCCACAACAGGAAAACCAGTCCCTTCCCCCAGTCTGACATTCTCTCCCTTTCATCTCCTTAATCAGACTCAACCCTTTATTAATGGAACACAATTTAATTCCTTTAAGATCTGGTGACCACTTGCCTAACCTTATTTTTACTAACCTACTCTGCTCTCAGTCCTCTTGCTTCGTACAACTAAGACATACTGGAATACCACTACAGTGTCTCCTGTTACTCTACTTTTTGGCCAAGAGGGACTCAACTCAGAAACTGATGTGCATATTTCCTCCTCCCCAATCACAAACATACATCATCATATCCTCCAGCAGGATAAAGTAGTACTTCAGACCCTATTCCTCTAAGGCAGATCTTTCCAGATTCAAAGTTACACTTCCTGAAGGACAAAGGGCGCATATTTTATTTTTCAATCTAGACATTCAGACAGTGCTGTGATTCAGCTCTTATCAGTCCCAGCCAGCATGGCCAATGATCAAGGATAATGGGAGGCTGAGTCCAACAACATCTAGAGGGCCACAGGTTAGCCCCCATTTTAGAGACTTAGTATTTTTAGATAACCTTTTAAGACATCTACTTCTGTGAGAGAATTCACATTCACACACACACTCACAGTGGGAAGGCTAACACTGGAGCCCAAATGATTGTCTCTGCAGCAGTTCCGGCTACCCTTGTAAACACCCAACAAAGAATCAATTATACAGAAGCCTGCTTCTAGTATTTTCAAAGACTAGTGGATTCAATAAACAGTACAGTCTCAATTGCTCTGTGTTTCTCCTAATGTCCATTTGGTATGCAAAAAACTTGGATTATAAAAAAACGTGATTATAACTTCTTTATATTAAAAAAAGGGAGGTGGCAATTAAATTCTATTGAGCAGGAATTTACTCTTAAATGCAAACACATAAGCAAGAACAAGAGCAGTATTTCTCTCCTTTTCTCTCTCTGCATCTCCCCTCCCCTCCTTTTCCCACAAAGAAATCACAAGGGACAAAAATCAGGTTTTCCTGCGGCCAGGTCAGAACTGAAGAAGAGAGCCAAAGAAATAAAATAAAAAATTTAAAAGTGGCAGTTTTGGTGATACCTTGAATCTTTCAACTTAAACAACATGAAAGGGTGAGATTTACAAATAAAAATTGTGCAATATTTATATAAAATAAAAGCTAATTTTAAAAAAAGCGGGAGAGGTGGAAGTGCCTCTAAATTATGCAAAAGCAAGGAGACCACTTTCCTCTCTTCTCCCACCTCAATTTCCCCAAATTATATACAGCAAAGGTGCAAGGATATAAAGCAAGGGTTGGAGTGGACGAACCGAGGTTTGTGGCTAATCACTCCTCACACAGTGTTAAAGCAGCACCCTATCATAGTTTAAAAGTGGGCAGGTTTAGGGAAATGCAAAAAATGGACCATTCTCAGAGTTTCTGAAGCGTGAGTGGGGCCAGAAGGTTTAGGGTCCCTCACTTTCAGATGGGATACCTTACTTCTACTGCTGCTAAGGAGGATTGGTACTAAGTGGCTCTGCAGGCCCACTTTTCCATGGCCCACTTGTTCAAGGGGCCAAGGGTAAACTCTTCAAAATATGTAATGCTGGGGAAAGGGGCTGTACTTCAGAAGGGGCACATCATATAGGAGTGGAGGAGAGAAGCCTCCAAGATTTGAGGTGGTAGAGGATAACGGGGAAAAAGTCAGAGTAAAAGCAGGGCATGATGTTTAAAGTGGAAGCCTTGTCCATCTCCTCCTTTCCCATTGTCAAAGTTCAAGTGCTGCCATCACGAATCATCTTCCATGCTGAAGCTGGAACGGCAGCTGCTGCCCTTAGAGGCGCCAGGCGAGACGGAGGAGAGCAGCGGATCAGAGGCGCCAAGTGGGGACAGAGCGGTCCCATCGTCCATGAGAACATCCTGCAGGGCTCCCCCATCGGATCCCAGTGCAAGACCCAGCCCCAGTTCCTCGGCAGAGAAGGGCAGATCCAGAGACTCTGCAAAGGCAGGAGTTGGGTCTCCTCCCAAGGACTGAGTCAGAAGCCCCTGCGTGGAAGTCAAGGGCAACCCGTGCATCTGGACCTGGAGTTCCAGCTCCTGGGGAAGGGATCAGAAAAGGCTAGTGAGACCCAGCAGCATGCCTGAACTACACCTTCTCCGTCCCATCCCACCCATCCATGCCCAGCCCCCCCTTTTCTACCTGTACTCGCAGCTGTAGGCTGCGATTCGCTTGTTCCAACTTGCGCTGTCTGATCTCCATCTCTTTTGAGCGCTGCTGCTCCTTCTGCAGCTTTCGGATGTAATCCACTGAGGCCTTCAGGATGGTTCCTTTATTCCAGCGCATCTCTCTAGGAAGGAGGAGTGGGGAAAAAGAGCTAGGCACCTGGGGGAGAGCAAAGGCCCATGGGCTTCTGACACACACACACCCCAATAAGAATTGATCCTTGCTGGATCTGACCACGGTTCTGTCAAGCCCAGCATCCTGCTCCTAACAGCAACCAGGCAGATGCCTCTGAGCACTCACACGCTGGAATGGAAATCTACGAACATGGAGGCTCCCCATTTAAGTTATCAAGGTTCATGGGCTATGTAAATGCTAAGTAAGGTGGGACTTTCAACAAAATGTTGCTGTGTGGAATATTCCCATTCATGGCTGGCTGGCACCCTGCCCTCTTCCAGGATACTCCATTCATTACACACACTCCCAGTCAGTCAGCACTGCATAACCACTGGGAATGCCAGGTTGGGCTGTTTTTGAAGAGTTTCTCTTCCCCCCCCCCAAGTTTTTTCATGCTAAAAGATTTT
Source organism: Rhineura floridana (assembly GCF_030035675.1). Classification (NCBI taxonomy): domain Eukaryota; kingdom Metazoa; phylum Chordata; class Lepidosauria; order Squamata; family Rhineuridae; genus Rhineura; species Rhineura floridana. The sequence goes on from NC_084482.1 coordinate 9,006,981, forward strand.
GGGGCTTCTGCAAATCTCAAGGATCCTCCAAAGCCTGCTGATACCTCCCCCTTCTGTGTGGATGGTGTCATTTTGGCTTCTTAAGGACAGGCATTCAGAGAATGAATTCAGAATGAGCACATCATTAACACACACACACCAAATATTCTACACAGTATTCACTGGTCAGACATAATCCAAAGACAGAATTGTTACATCCAAATAGGTAAACTATCAGCACTACATACACGTTTAGTTTGCAACAACAATTTGAATGTGTGGGAACACACTTTCACCAGCATTCACCAACATGGTGCCCTCCAGATGTTTTGGATCCCCATCAGCCCGCAACAGCGGCTGCAAACTATAGTCCACATCTGCAGGGCACCAGGTTGGCAAAAGGTGGTATATACCTACAGCATTCTCAGGGAAGAAGGAATTTTGGAGCCTTCCTACCCACACACTATCAGGCTTTTGTCTCACAATGGCCAATAGCTGTCATTGATCTGCCAGACTTACGGATCATTAGATTTTGGGATGAGCGTCCCGAGTTCTTTGATTCGATCATTGATATTGAACCGTCGCCGCCGCTCAACTGCCAAGAGGGAGAAAACACAAGTGTCAGTGGGGAGGGTTAAAGCATGACTACTTTTGTGATTAAATTTTTTTAAAAAAACTCCTTTCTACAGTGCTTTCCAGCAAGCAAAGCACTTTTTCATTTTGTCATCTCATTTAATCTTACAATAGCCCTGAAAAGCAGGTTAGGCAAATAACACAGTGACTTGTCCAAAGGCAGCCAGGGATTTTCCCCTGCCCAATATGCATGCAAACCTCAAACTACCTTATTGGTCTGGACCCTAGATTCGGGGATGGGTGTCTGCTGCCATTCCACACAAGCAGAGAACCAAGTGGAGCTGAGCACTGAATTCGGTTTCCCAAGGATTTCAGTTTTCTTTACAAAGAAAACAAAAGTTTCTAGCCCTCATGGTTGTGAAGGTATGCTAGGAAGCATGTAGGCAGCACCACTGGTGAAGTCTCAATTGCCAGATGTCTAAATAATATTTCCAGTGGTCTGGAATTCTGTGACCTGTTCCTCCCTGTCACCGTTAGGTTGAAGGGAGAAGTTGCCCAAACAGGCTTAATTTCCATAACCTATAAAAGCCACAAGAGTTCACTGCTTTTTGGGTTATCTTGGTGCAAAATTTTGCTCCTGTGGTTGCACCACAGCCTGCTCCAGTACATCTGGTGCTTTTTTTCCCTGTGCTTGCGCAAAATCTAGGTTTACACATAGTCCCAAATACAGTTTAATTGCAGGGCCGCTGTAGTGAAATAGTACATCATACAAAATGTTGGGTGAAATGTGGGGGTGGGGGACGGGGAGGAGAGAGGTTCCATGACCTCTATGAAGCAAATAGAATTAGCCAATCCCGTTCTTACCCACCCACATCACACCAGACCAGGGCATCCTCTACAACTGGTTCAGCCAGTTTGTGCTCTCATATACCTGATCAGGCCTAGCAGGCTTGCAGTTTTACCCCCTCTCCTGCAACAGTAGTTCAAATGGTTTAAGCCAACCATCCCTCATCCTCTCCACGCCACCCCTTGGATCAATCCAACAGGCCCAACCAGTTTAGCATCCCCAGCTTCCAACAAAACATACAACTTGGTTAACGCCACCACAAATTTCCAGTCTCTTGCCCTCTGCTTTAAAAACAGTATTATCTGTCAGGCACTTCTGCAGCATTTGTCAGGTTAATGTAGTTTCACTTTCTTAACACCACCACATGGTCAGTTAGGCAGAGAAAGAATTAGTAACTTGCCCATAGCCATCCACTGAATTTTCAAGGCCATAAAGGGATTTAAATTTGGGCCATTACCAATCAAAGTAGTCTTACCTTCAGCCATCATATGATTAATTCTACCTAAGTTTGTATATGAGTAAATGAGTAAAAATAATTTGGTTCTGAGGAGGACAGGATGGGAAGCAAACTACCTTTAGCACAGGAATGGGGAGACTTATGGACCTCCAGATGTTGTTGGAGTCCAACACCCATCATCCCTGACCACTGGCTATCTTGGCTGGAGCTGTTGGGAGTCCAACACTATGTAGAGGGCCACAGGTTCCCTGTCCCCGCTTTAGCTGATGCAGTCATGTGCTGCATTCTTTGTGAGAAGAAGAGAGCATACCTCCTCTAAGAAGGCACTCAACACCCTCGCTTCTTGTAATTTTTCTGTAAAATTAAAAATAGATGTTTGCAAATTCAAGATTTGCAGCCCAACTAAAATCTGGGTATCCCTGGTCCAAACTTTACACTCTAGCCACAGTACAGGCGGGCCCCGCTTATACGGCAGGTTCCGTTCCGGACCCCCCGCCGTAAAGCGGAAATCGCCGTAAAGCGGAACCCCATTGAGTATAATGGGGCACGTCGTGTGAAAATGATGCAAAAATGCCGCAAAATACCGCAAAAGTGGCTTTAAAATGGGGAATGAAAGCCACCGCATTAGCGGAACGCCGGGAAGCAAAGCACCGGGAAGCGGGGCCCTACTGTATCACATTGCTCCTCATCTAACTGAACTGTGTAATAGATCTCCCCCATTCAGCTGGCAAAGCACTGTCCGATCAGCTAGACCACAACAAGTGAACCTCTTAGGTGGGAAAGAATCTCACTGATGACGTCACTCCAACAGGGTTGGGCAACTTCCAACATTTAGCTGAGTGTGGTAGGAGCCTCCTTGAAGTTGTGACAGAGGATCTGATGGGTGTGTCCTGGGATCCAATTGTCTGGGCATGCCAGAAGGTAAGGCTAGAGCCCTGTAAAATGGAACAAGCTAGAGCAGGGGTGAGGAACCTTTTTTCAGCCCAAGAGCTGCATTACCTTCTGGGCAACCTTCTGAGGACCACATGCCAAGTGGTAGACAGAGCCAGAGGCAAAACTGGGTGGAGCAGTAAATGCACATTGTGCATGTACGAGCATCTCTCCATCCAGACAAACAAAACGCATTATCAGAGTTCAAGGACACATTCCAGCCAGGCAAAAACACCTGGGGTGCAAAGCAGGGCCAGTGCAGGTTTCCACCTGGGGAGAGGGGTTTCAAGGGTCCAACAGAGAGGCCTGAAGGGCCACATTCAGCTCCTAGGCCTGACGTTCCCCACACCAAGCCAGAGCAACACAGGTAGAGATGAGGAAGAAGCTGATGCCAGCTAGGCAAAGTGCTCCTCTGCCTAAATTTTCCCCACTAAATCACCACTGTCACCCAGTCCAGGAATCTTCCCCTGCAAGGAGTCGTTGCTGCCCTCCTCCTCTCCAGATGAGGCAAGAGCCAGGAGGGAGGGAGAGAACCATGGAGTTGGCTAATCCTAAGGGTAGACAGAAGGGAGGCCTTGGTCTGTATGTGAACCATTGACCAAATTCCAGCAAACTACCCAGTGCCCACAGGTTGCTGGGATTCTTGCAAGGAATCATGGACTAGATCAGAAGTTCCCAAACTTTTTGTCCCCACAGATCACTTGAAAATTGCAGAGGGTCTTGGTGGACCACTTAATGATTTCTCTGCTTGCTATAGCAATTGTAATGCGCTGTGCTAAATGAGATACAATTTTTAATTGCATTTTAATTGCTGCTTTTATTTCTTGTACTACAATTTGAATTCTATGGTTTCTAATTCAAATTGTAATACAATAAAATACAATATAAGAAATAAAAGCTACAAATATAATTAAAAATCAATATGAATGTCTAATGCAGACACACCACAGAAAACCTTAATGAAGATCCTGGACCATAGCTTGGGAGCCCCTGGACTAGAAAGAGCTTGGTCTGATCATGTAAAAACGCTTCTTGTGTTTTTGTTTTTAAAGGCACATTCAGCATCATTCAACACAAGACAGATCCCTATGAAATCCAGCGCTGGATGGGCATTTGTCCAGAAGGGCAGCCTAAAAATATTTCAAATTAAAAAACAAAATTAAAGGTATGCATTCTTGCTTGGAAAATTGAAATGCGTCAGTGGACCAAAGGGATTCTAGTAACAACCAACCAAAAAATAGTTAGGCGTACATTAACTCTGGGCTATTCCACCCTTGAGCCCAAAACTGTATGGCAGCTTTCCCCAACTAGGTGCCCTGATGTTGTCGAACTACAGCTTCCATCATCCCTGACCTTTGTGGCTGGGGCTGATGGGAGTTAAAGAGTCTAACAACAATATCTGGAGGGCTTCCCAGTTGGATAAGGTTGCTCCATGGCTACAGCAAGCCTCCCCTTTGCACTCCCAAGGAGTGCAGGGAACAGTCTGTCCCCAACGCTGACCTGAGACATCCCCTCTAGCCTCAGAGAAGCCTTTTGGACTGAAGCTGGGCAGAAAGTCCCCTACACCAGAGACTTTGAGCAAGGTGCACCAGCATCACCATCTTCCACATGGAAAGAAACTGACTGAAGCCCGCAGTGGTGGTTTGTATGGGTGAATGAAATGAGGACATGCTGTTGCCCGAGCTTGAGCTTTCGGGAGAAGGCAAGATACACCTGTAGCCTGAACCACATTTACTTGGAAGAAAGCCCCATTGATTTTGAAGGACTGCAGCTCAAATGGAAAAGTGCATGCTTTGCATGCAGAAGATCCCAGCATCAATCTTGTTAAAAGGACCAGGTAGCAGGTGATGGTAAAGATTGTCTGCCTGAGATCCTGGGAGTGCTGCTGCCAATCACAGCAGATGACACTAACAGTCTGAGCTGGTATAAGGCAGCCTCCTATATATCTAAAAGGGCTTATTTCCAAGTATGCATGCTTAGGGTTACAAGTCATTGCTAGATAAATATTTAGTCATCTTCTCCCTGCCCCCCACCCTGACTCAATGGATTGTTATTCGGTGCTCCCCACTGAAATTCATGGACGTCAGTAGGTTAGGTCTATTAATTTCAATGGGTCTACTCTGAGTAGAACTTGGTTCGATACAACCCAATAAGAGTGTATCCACTTCAAACCTTTTTTTAAAGATGAAATCACCCACATTTCACCTATAAAGGGCACTCACTTAGATTATGGTTGTCTTTCTTCTGCCTTTCTTTCAGGAATGCTTTGGCTTCATTTTCTGTGGAGCAGGACAAAACAAAACAAAACAAAGATGGTCAGGGTTGACTCTGAAGCTGCTTCCACTTCCCCACAGTATGGCATCTTATTGCTGCTGAACCCTGATGGTTGGAGGCCTACATCCCAGTACCTGACATCTCTCTCTTGATATTGGGCAGGTCAGCTGGGCAGGAGTTACTGACTGTTACAGCCGGCTCCATCATTCCTTGGTTGCTGTATACATCCAGGAGGTTTCCAGAGACTGGAAGCTGCACATAATCATAGGAAGAGTTCCATTTACTTTCATGCCAGTGAGATTGGCTCAAGAAAGAAGTGAACAAGGTCTGAAGATCAATGCATTTATGTTTATGTGTCACATACATCTATTTTAAAGGATCACCCTGCTCCTAAATGCAAAAAAAATTGCTACCTGAGCTGAAATTAACTCCTCTTATGAGACTTTGATTTTGGCAATTTAGAGCTCCATTTTCTACCAAAGAAAATTCAAAAACAGATTTGGGGTTTAAAATCCTAGTTTCATGTCAAGACATGAATTGGCAAGACAGCCTCCAATATTGGCCACTGGGATTTAAACCTTTGCCATCTGTCTGCTGGGCCAAAACCATGGGGAGGGATGTGGAGTAGAAGAGAACAATCCAAGGGCTCACAAGCTACAGGGCACAGTAAGTCACACTTTGCCTTAAATGGAGGAAAGCCTACAGTAATAGAAAACAATGGATTGATATTCACTTGGTTGAGGTGCATGGAAAATGGGGAAAGGATCTGTCACCAGGAGTATTGGAAACTGTTGGGGTAGAGTGGGGTAGGTACCTTGTGGGTCTCCAGATATTGTTGGACTCCAACTCCCCTTGTCCCTGACCTTTGGCCAGGCTGGCTGGGGCTGATGGGAGTTGGAGTCAAACAACATCAAGAGGGCCACAGATTTATTTATAAGCCACCTTTCTGGCCTATGTCCACCCATGGTAGGATTAGAGCAGATGCCCACCTAGTCTACCATTTGGTCTCAGTGGCCTCTGGGAAGCCCACAAGCAGGACGTGAACACAAGAGCACTCTCACTGCTCATGATCTGCACAGCAACTGATATCCAGAGGCATACTGATTCCAGTGCTGGAGGTAATATGCAGCTGTCATGACTAGTAGCCATTGATAGCTTTTTTAAAAAGTTACTTTTTTATTATGTACATGAATCAGAAACATATAATGATTCATAACAATAGTTTACATGAATTTATAACAACTCCTAATAAGTCAATGATATCCTTATCCTCTATGAATTTATTTAAAGCTGTCCAAGTTGGCAGCCATCACTTCGTCTTGCAGTAGCAAGACAACATAAAACATAATTTAACATTGTTGATAAAACTTTTAAAAATAAAAAAACCACAAAAATACATAAAAATAAAAGGCAGTATAGAACCATTTCCAACCACAATTTAATAGTAGCAAGTCTAGTGAACACATCAATTAAAAGCCATTTTAAACATAAATAGGTGTGGTTTTTTTAAAAAAATCTTTTTAAATGCTGCAACTGAAAGAGCCAACCATATATCCCTTGGGAGGGAGTTCCAGAAAGTGGAGACCACTGTTAAGATACCTGGATTCTGTTTGCTCCAACTCACAAGAAGCTGCTTTATACCAAGTCAGGTCATTGGCCCATCTAGCTCAGTACTGCCTCTACACTGGCACCAGCTCTCCAGGATTTCAGACAGGGATCTTTCCCCTTCCTACTTGGAGATGCCAGGGATTGAACCTTGGACCTTCTGCATGCAAAGCAGGTGCTCTGCCCACTGAGCTGCAGGCTCTCTTGTGACAAACAGGCGCATGCCACCACTCAATCAAATCCTGGAAGCAACAGTGTTGAAGAGCTGCTTTTTAAAAAAAGGATGTAGTCATCCCCTCTATGAAGGTCAAATCCACCCTAAGAAAGGATGCTCAGCTCTGTCATTGGTCTCATAAACAAAGAGTTCTATTTACTAACACCCTTTCCATGCGTTAACCGAAGATAAGAATTTGCAAACTTAGCTGTTTTGGTAAGAGCTGCAGGCTTAAAATTAGTTGATTAATTAAGCTACAATACTAGTTAATAATATTGGTTGGGTGCCTGGAAAAAAAACCACCCAGCACTGTAAGGCTGATTAACTGGTGAGGACATTTTTTTAAAAATCAGTACAGCTGAAATAAAAGTTTGTTTTATTTATTCTTGTTTATTCTTTATTAGAAGGGCGAAGCTATCTTTTTTTAAAGAAGGACAAAGAAAATATTAAAACTGTCTTTCCTTCCAACAAATAATTTATTAACTTCCCTTCATTAATGGAAACGTACTTTAAACTGTGGGGACTTAATGACACATTTTTTTAAAATCAGTTGACAGCCCTATAAGCCATGCTAGCTAAGACTGGGCATTCTCATCCATTCTAAATTCCAGCTCCTCCACAATCACTCCTCCACTGAGAACCCATATTAAAAGCTACTCACAGTGCTGGGCATCTGTAGGCCACTGTAGTCATTGTAGCTGGATTCCAGGCTGATGATCTCATCAATGACATCATCGATCTAATTAAGAAGGGAAGAAAGAGAGCAAAGGGGTTAAACCTGAAATAAGAGACCTTAATCAGAAGTACTTTGAAAGTAAGGGACAAACCAGGGAATATTGGGAGGACGATTTTACTCGCCTCTTTCTCAGAGCTGGATCCAATGTTCAGCAAAGCCATAGGGCTATTGGGGGCACTGCCGGGGGCCCCTGCCACTCCCTGCTGCTGCGCCAAACTATGTTGGGGCTCAGGAGCCGATGCAGCCTGTGGGGAGCAGGCTGACGCTCCCGGGCTTGCCCCAGCGACAGCCTGTGTTGCCATCTTGTTGCCCATGGCAGTGGAGAGGTACTGTTTGACCTGCTGCCTCTGCGCCTGTTGGATGTGGTACTTGGTGGGGTTCTCCAGGTGGGTTTGAACCTAAGCACAGAAGAGAAGAAGCAACAGCACATGAGCCACAACAGCAAGAACATGAGCCAGAATATAACTCAAGTGGACAGAGTCCCGCCTCTGCACTGACAGGACAGGAGGATTCTTTTCCAAGTAAAAGGAGCTACAGCAGGGGGAGCTGGCGTGGTGCCTTCCAAACGTCTTGGACTCCAACTCCCATCACCCCCAGCCACAATGGCCAATGGTAGAGGATGACAGGAGTTATAGTCCAAAATCACACTGGCTACCCCGAGCTAAGGTAGCAAAGCCCCAAAAGCATCTCCACCCTAAACAATGGCAAACAAGGTTTGAATCCTGCCAAGAATCATGCCTAACAGCAATCATAAAAGAAAGACTAAATGAGTAATTCTTAAAATCAAATTAGCAGAACAATCCTAGACTTGAGTAACAGCTGCTGGATGGTCACAAGTAAATCCCCCTGTGCCAGCAAAAACCCCAACTTTATTGTTTTATCTTTATCATTAAGCTGACTTGAGCTCTCCAAAGAAAGAGTGAGTATGAACGTTTAAAATAATAAAGAAATAATACATTTCAAGGGAATAAAAGAAGACGTGATCAAGCCCATTCCTGTCATGAAGCATTACCACTGATCCACCGAGGCAGCCTTCACTAAATCCCATTGGGAGTTGAATCCCAAACATCTGGAGGACACTAGGTTAGTGAAGGCTGACTAAGCCTCTTCATGCACTCATCTACCTAAACCAGGGGTCATTATGCCTGTGGGTACAGTAGTACTACTTGGTGCCCACAAAGCTTCTGAGCACCCCCCCCATCATTGCCCTTCTGGTCATGAGTTGGTGAGGATGGTAGCCTTTTTCTCCCTTGACATGTACATAGAACTGAAGTAGCAAGTTGGAAGAGCAACACCCTTTCCCACTTCCTCTTTTTATCTCTGTATACTTTTCAAAGCTCAGATGAATTCTACCTGATCTGACTTTTACCGAGATTACTTGGGAAAGAATAAACGTGTGCACAAGTGAGCACTCTCTCTTTCTCTGTCTCTAGGGGGTGGGGGAGAGAGGCAACGGGGAGCACATAGCACTCACTCAAAAATCCAAATATGCCCATGGCCCTAAAAAGGTTGGTGACTCCTCATCTAATGGTACCACAAGCAGATAGCAGAAAGATGCTTCAAGGACTACTTGTCCCAGCTAGCTCAAGTCACATTTCAAACTACCATCTCTTTTGTTGCCACATTGCACATCCCTACCAAGGTACTGGAGCACCCCTAGAAATGAAAACTCCCCACCACTCAGCTAGCCAGTCCTCCTCCTCCCCCCATCACAGTCCCTTTAGGCTAGATAAAACAGGTGATCATCCCTCCGTAACCAAGACTATCTCTCTCTCTCGTTCCTTCTTACCTTCAGTACCTCCACAGGAACCTGGGCAGGTGCAGTACGAGCGAGAGGGCTCACGGAAATCGCAGGTGTGGAAGGCGCAGGTGGCACAGGAGTGAACTGGGCCGCCTGCTGCTGCTCCCGGCGCTCTTGTTCTTGCGTCTGCGCCCGCATCAGCTGCTGCCGGAGAAGCACCCGGGATGACATGACGGGGCCTTGAGCCGGGGCACTCGGAGGACTACGGGAACAAAGGAAGGAGAGAGATGTAGAGCTCACTCAGCAGCCATCAGGGTTATCTTACCACACAGCCAGGGTTGTGCATACTTTACTAGAGTGGCAAGACTCTCTGCCTTGGACACAACCAGGATAGAGGAGTAAAACAGTCGAAAGTGCATGTCATTGCAATGTCATGAATATAAATATTAAATCATGAAAGGTATCCTTTCAATATGGAATAATAATGTATCCCCCCCCCAACAGATGATACAGGAGAATGAGATACATATTTGCTCAAAGGCTTGGCGAGGGCAGCCAACTAGGCAGGGTGGCACCATTGCATGTTCTCATTAGCCCTGGAGCCTGCAGCTTGACACAGCCTGGTGCAAAAGGAGAAGCTCAGAGACATGAGATGTTGCACAGCAGTAACCTCTTTTATTTTATTTTGCATGATGGGCTTCTGAGCAAGAGCAGCTTAACAGGGGCTTTCTGCTCCGCCACTGAGCCATGGCCCTTCCATCCTGCCCCCCTCCACATCCACACACAGACTTACATAATTTGGGCTGAATTATACCCTCTGTGTCATATGTCTCCAAATAGTAAATCCTATTGAGTTCAGTCGGCTGACTCCCAGCTAAGGGGGTATAAAGAAAGATAGAAAACCTCAAGTCCAGGGCCTGGATGTGGCTCACCAGGCTCCTCCAGCTGGCCCCCCTGACTCACCCTGGACCAAACCTCATTCCACAGGAAAGCCCCTTCTCCCCAAGCAGCATCATTTCCCTCCAGTTCATTAAATAGTAGTTAAAGGTATGCTAAAGTTGGCAATAGATCAGGGGGTGGGGAGCCTTTGGTCTCCCAGATGTTGCTGAATGACAGCTCCCATTAGACCCAGCAAGCATAGCCAACAGCCAGGGATGACGGGAGCACCAGTTCAGCAACATCTAGAGGGCCAAAGGTTCCCCACATTGTGACAGATGCTTGTTAGCTACCAGCAGGTGGTGCTGTTGCTGTGCTGACCTCTTTAAGGAACACCACAGGTAAAGGAACACATGATTCCCCAATGGCACTCTGTTTTGGCACTGACACAGCTACACTTCTCACAGAATTTTACACGTTAAACTGCACAATGTGAACAGGTTTATTTTATTTATTTTATTAAGCTTATATACCGCCCGACTAGCAAACAGCTCTCTGGGCGGTGAACATAGAGACATGTACAATAATAAAATTACAGGATCTAATATAACAAGTATATAAAAGTACACCATCTAAAATGAAATTACAACATTTACTTAAATTAGCTTAAATTAAAATGCCTCAGAAAAGAGGAAGGTTTTAACCTGGCGCCGAAAAGATAATAGTGTCGGCGCCAGGCGTACCTCCTCGGGGAGACTATTCCACAATTCGGGGGCCACCACTGAGAAGGCCCTAGATCTTGCCTGTGTTCTCCTTAAACACTTGCTTTCACAAACACAAACACCTACTCTGCTTTCCCCACTGGCTGCTTCAAAATCCCCCTTGACCCTGCCAACATTTTAAGCAGCTCCGGAGGGCAACCACTTGTCTCCTTCAGAGCAAGGGAGACCAATATGAACACACGGGAAGCTGCCTTATGCCGAGTCAGAACACCGGCTCATCCTGCCTGTGTTGGGAGGCCGACAGGGCCCCACCACACGGGCCGCTACTGGCGACACTGCAACTGAGAGCCCCCGGGCTGTGGGCGGTATATAAATCAAATAAATAAAACTGACCTAGATGGGAATGGGATGGGGAGGGCAGCAGCGAGGTCCCAGCTGTGTGGATCCACCAGCAGAGCCAATACAGCACTCCCGGCGATAAGCCCAGTTTCTCAACCACCCTCCAGGTAAGCTGCAGCAATTCCTATGTTGGGAGAGCAGCTTCACCCCACCACATGGGCATCTTGCCTACTGTTATTTAGGCCAACTGGTTCTCACATTTTTAAATGGGTCTAGGCAAGACCTCTTAACTGGAGATACCAGGGGCTGAACCTAGGAACCTTCTCCATCCAAAATACATGCTCCACAACACAGCTATGGCAACTTAACAAATACAAGATGGGTGTTCAAGGGTCCAAGCTGATGGTACAGCTAGACCAGGGGTGGGGAACCAGCAGCCCTCCAGTTGTGGCTAGACCACAACTCGCAACATCCCTGACAATAGGACATGCTGGCTGGGGCTGATGGGAGTTGGAATCCAGCAACAGGTGCATGGCAGCAAGTTTCATCCCCTTGAACTGGACACAGCTGAACCGTTTCCTAACACCCAGAGCCCATTTCCCACCTTAACATTTTTTTTGCCAGCTCAGTCTCAGCATCACTTGAAGTTTTTCTTTTGCTACAGGCTAAGTGGCAAGGGGGAAGTTGGGGGTTTAGTTTCAATACACCGAAGCTGGACATTCTCTGCTGTTCAGCTTTCTTTGTCCCCACAGCCATTGCAGAGAGAGAGAGGCCACAGCTGGAGGCCACGGTTTGATCTGGAGCCGGGTGAAGGAGGAGCAATCCACACCATTTAAAACTCTTCTCACCCCACCCTCCAAAATTTAATTCTGGGAACTACAGTTCAGCCCTCACAGAGCTAAAATTTCCAGCCCCCTTAACAGACTACAGTTCCCAGAATTCTTTAGGGGAAGCTGTGCTCTAAATGTATGGTGTGGATCCAGTACCTAACAGGGGCTTTTGGTGGCTGGAGGCAAGGGGTGCAAGGAGGGAAGAAGGGGTGAAGGCAGATACTAGGAGAGAGCAGGTAATCACATGTGGAGGAGCCTTCAGTGAGAAAAGGAAGGGTATTTCATGTTGTTGTTTCTTAAAAAGGATTTTTATTTGTTTTAGCAAGAACATACAGAGAGAGCGAGGGAGACAGAACCGAACAACTGTATTTTTTCTAGTCTTTCCACAGGATTGAGTGCTTCTCATATAGATGCTCTAGTAACCTATTAATCCATCCAGCAGAAGAACGATACATGTCTGTTACCTGTACCACAAAAGTGCACACTGTGAAGGAACTTTTCTGAACTCCTCGTTTCATTGAAAATGTAACAAAAGCAGACCATGTAGCATAACACACTTCATATGCGTAAATTAAACACATAATTTGGGGTGCCATTAAAAAGGCAAAAAATTCTGATAACAAAGTACGTTCACACATTTGCCTGCTTTGATTATTGAGCCTGCTTGGGTGTCTGGAGCAGGTCTTCTTCCACACTCAGCCCTAATCGGTAACAGGGACAGAGCACCACCTTAATGATCTGTAGATCAGCAGCAGTTAACAAAAATACCCAGAAATACAGGATATGGTTGCCACCATGGAATCTTTAAACAACAGCTTCAACCAAAAGAAAGAAAATGTGGAGGAAGAAACATAATCTGAAGCTTGAGGCTATGTAGTCAGTTTCCACAAGAGTGGCTAGCCACAAGAGTGGCTTATGGGCAGATTCCTGTGGTTAAGAAGCTATCTCCACTTATCGGTCATAGTCCTTTAACCTCAGCCCCAGTCTCTTGCCTTCGACACACTAATCTTCCTCCATTGTTCTCTTTCCCTGCTCAGTGACCTATAACTTGGGCTTTTTTCCCCTTTAAGCACCCCCTGCTTACATTCTATGAGAAAGAGGTTATAAAAATTGACCTACTAGTAAAAACTACTCCAGCTGAAAAACTGGGGTCTGTCCTTGCCCTCCAACTTGAAATGAAATTTAAGTATAGATTACTTCATCAACTCAGATTTCACTTCCCCTGTTGTCATCCCTTTTGTTTTAATATAGATTTTAATCTTGCTCAGGGCAGAGACCCTTCGGTGGCTCATGTTATTCTGTAAGGCAAGGCTGGGGAACCTGTGGCACTCCAGATGTTGCTCAATTACAACTCCCATAATCCTTGACCACTGACCATGCAGGTTGCAACAGAGGGGTACTGGAGTCAACAACATCTGGAGGGCCACAGGTGTCCTATAAAGTGTAAGTGCTAAGTAAAAAGCAGTTTGCTGATAGCTGAATTGTTGTGCAGGAATCTGTATGAACTTTGCACGTAGATATCACATGAGGCCAATCTTATTACACATGTAGTTTGCTATGTACTTGTAATGGGCTGGGATTCTGTTACTGATCCTAGCTTCCCCACACATGCACGTGTAGCAAGTTTCACATGTGATAAACGAGCAACAAGTGAATCGGTCCTAGGAACACAGGAAGCTGCATTACACTGAATTAGACCATTGGTCCATCTAGCTCAGTATTGTCTACACTGGTTGGCTGCAATTTTCTAGAGTTTCAGACAGGGATCTTCCCATTCCCAGCTCTACCTGGTGGTGCTGTGGATTGAACCTGAGAGGTACCAGGGATTGGCTCTAGGACCTGTTGCCTGCAAAGCAGATGATCCACCACTGAGCTATAGCCCTTCCCTATATGGTGGACTATGACCTGGGAGACCAGGGTTCGAATCCCCACACAGCCATGAAGCTCACTGGGTGACCTTGGGCCAGTCACTGCCTCTCAGCCTCAGAGGAAGGCAAGGGTAAATCCCCTCTGAATACCACTTACCATGAAAACCCTATTCATAGGGTCGCCATAAGTTGGGATCGACTTGAAGGCAGCCCACTTCCATTTTCATATGGTTCAGAGGAGGAACCTTGCTACAATGCAACTAGATTTGGGAACTCAGTTGCAAATCTTGTGCTTCAGGGAGTTGGATACAGGAGACAGTAATGGGTTCACAGTTATTTGCCTCCCTTCCCATTGTTTGCATTGCATTAGAGGACCGGCTGCCTCACTGAAGTCCAAAGATGAACATGGGTCAGAGAACAACCACCACCAGCTTCTATGGTCGGTGCCCTCCAAACCCATTTCACACACCTAGAGTCATGCCCAGCTGCCCAACCTGCAGTGCACAATCTACGCCAATTCCTGCCTTAGGGTGTGTAGGGAGGGGACTATCGCTGTTAACTACACCACACTCTAAAATATGTTTGTACAGAAGGACTCAGAAAGGGACAGAGGTGGAAGAAAAAAGGGGGGGAAAGGATAGACAAATGAGGGACAGTGCTTAAAATCCTACTGCACTCATTTGTGCAACAAAGCACCAGGCTCCAAATCCACCACAAGTGCTGCAAAGAACCTTTTTTGACCGTGACAAAAATCCAGTGTTTACCACACTACCCTGGAAAAAAGGTGTGTTTGTGTGCGTGCGCCTTTGCTTCAAAAAATAAAGTTTCTAGGCCTCCTGAACATGGATGGAAGCTAGCGGTCTCAGTGGAAGTCTCAGGCATTTCTCTGTGTGTGCACATATACATGCATCTATATTATAAACTTCAGTGGTGGCAGTAGTTTTGCCCTGAGAGACACAAAAGTGTCAATACTGCCAAGGGAGATTCAGCAAGTAAAGACAAACCATGGTGCTCTCACTCTCTCCTCTAGGCTACAGTACTGAAATGAGCCACCATACTGCTCTAATGAGGTCTAGGATCACCAATGTAAAAGCTGTGGAGACACCTACATTTGTTCCTGCCCTGGCATCCCCAGTAACCTGTCCCCAATTAGGGGTAGCAGAAACACTGCAAGGATTATGAGGCCTGTGATGGCAAACAATTGATTTTTGAAGCACCAACAGCTAGCTCCATCATTAATTCACAAAACTCATCCTATCTGATCTCTATATGAAGTTGGGGTATTCAGAAAGCCTTCTCCTCCTCTCCACCCTCACAGGTGAAGGTGGTTACTCAAGGTTACAAGGTGGTTACAAGATGCTATTCTCTGCCTCCCTACCTTACACCAATGGGTTGGCTCTTGAGTTCATAGAAGCTGTCACTGCTCAGCGAGAGGATATTCTCCAAGTCAATGTCGGCCACAATCCCAGACTCTGGGAGGAGGGAGTTGAAGCTGTTCAAAGAAATACATAGGGAATTGAGTCACAATAATGAGTTCACTTTAAACTGTAAAGGCTGCCATCTCAGCAAACAGACCAAGACTCGGCCCCTCTAAGCCACTTTCTATACAGAGAAAACATGTATGTTACCAAATTTGTCAAGTATGCCAGCTGTGCCCTTTTTGGGAGAAATCAGACCTACCATGGTCATTCATAGCCTTTGGACTAGACTACTATAACATGCTCCACATAGAACTGCCTTTTAGAAGCATTCCAAATATTCAACAGGTGCAAAAGTACCACCACCAGACTGTAACCTGGGCCAGATATTATTTCAGTCTTTTCCAGTCTTGTTCAATCTACACCGATTACCTATTTATTTCCAGGTTCCACTGTTCATATCTTGAAATCCTTATCCTGAAAGTACTTTAAGGACCACCATCTCCTATATATACATTCCCCCACTCCCCATCTTTTGCTCCAATCAATATCAGAGTTCCTCACCAAATGAACTACAGCAGATATCCACAAAGAGCAGGGCCTTTTCAGCTGTGATTCTAGGTTCATGAAATGCCCCCTCCCCCACAGGGAAGTCCTGAGGGCTTTTAGATGACTTCTTGCTGCTGCAATGGAGCTGCATCCCTTTTTAATCAATCTGCTTGCTGCATATTTCGATGGATTGTCCCTTTTTTGATTGGTTTTGTAATCTGCTGCACTCTTGCCATTTGTTTTGCAAACCAATGACTATTGTTCTAATTGTTAATGTTAGTAGCTGCTTTATACCTTTTAAGAAAACAAACCAGAATTTTTGTAGCAACAATTGTTGTTGTAGGAGACCACCCTTCCCCCAAACTGGTATCTATAGATGTGAAAGCTCAGAGAAAATCAGGAAAAAAAACTTCCCCCCCATAGCTTTCTTTTCTAAAAAAACCCAGGAAAAAAACACCCTAGGGAAAAAATGGTAAATAACCCTTCCCCCCCCCCCGTGGCCTTCACATCTCTACTGGTGCCCTCCAGATATTTTGGACTACAACTCCCCTCATTCCTGATCATTGGCTATGCTGGCTGAGGCTGATGGGAGTTGTAGTCCACAACATCTGGAGGGCACCAGAATTGGGATAGGCTATTGCAGATATACCAACACTTGTAGTTTGTTTCAGCCTCCTTGTCACCATCTTTTACCTCACAACGACCTCCATACTAAATAAATAAAACATCTGCTACCACGTCTGCAGCTTAAGCTCAGGTTCCTCTTGTTCTCTATAGAAATTTAGAGGAGGACATGTTAGGTCCATTTCATACAAGACTAAAGCAATGTCAATGTGGATTGAACATACCTTAGCCACTGTGGCATACAATAGTGGCCCATGGGCCATATCCACACAGACATTTAAAATACTAAGTTACGATTTTCAATATTCCTGGCACCCACCAAAGAATCCTGGGAACTGTAGTTTGTTAAGGGTGCTGAGAGTAGTTAGGACCTCATAGTTCCCTGGGAAGAGGAACTGATTGTTAAACCACTCTGGGAATTGTAGTTCTGTGGTGGGAACAGGGGTCTCCTAAGAACTCTCAGCACCCTTAACAAACTACTGTTCCCAGACTTCTTTGCAGGATGACATGGCTATTTAAAGTGGTAAAATACAGGAATACCCCACATTAACATACGCAATGGGTCCAGAGCGAGTACATAAACCGAAAACATAAAACATAAACATAAAACTTAAAAGTGAAGCACTTATCGATGCATGTACTGCACCGCAATCGCCACTAGATGGCAGCGGCTTCATGCCATTACGTGTCCATAAGTGCGAAGTGAGCATACGTAAAGTGGGAAATGGTGGTGTATGGAGTATGTCCGTACTCGTGAATGTATGTAAAATGAAGGTCCGTAAAGCGGGGTATTCCTGTATATGATGCAGATGTGACCATGTAGTGGGGCGGTACTGCTCTCTCAGCATCGGCATTGATGCAACTTACCTGGACAGGACGGGAGCGGACAGGACAGTGGCAGTGTCAGGGCTGTTTCAGTGCACCAGTGGGGGTGCTGCAGTGATTAGAGTACTAAACGAGCACTTGGAGACCCAGGTTCAGCTCCCCACTCAGTAGTGAAGCTCACTGGATGACCTTGGGCCTTGGTCACTATCTTTTAATCTAACCTACTTTACAGGGTCATTGAGAAGATAAGATGGGGGACCACATATACAACCCTAGGCTCCTTGGAGGAAAGACAGAATATGATGTTATTATCGCTGATAATGGTTTAATCATCATGAGGGGCATTTACCAGCAGTGTGGAAAAAATCACATGTCACAGAGACCATGGTTTCACACAGACCACATCCCACTCACTGCACAGCCACCAAAAGCAAGTCAGGCAAGTGTTGTAAACCTGGATTTAGAGTTGCACTCAAAATGAAGGGAAAAACACACATCACCAACATAAATCTGCCCAGCCAGTTCCTTATGAGAGAGTGTCTTGTGTGTAGCTCCTAGAGCGCTGTCCTGCGTAAACACAGGGCAGCACAGTGGTGGCTATACATGCAACTGTATCACTGCATGGGGTAATTAGAGAGCAGGCTTCTTTTCGCTAGGAGGCTTGTTTCCCCTGTGGACAAACTGAATATGGTTTTCAGCTAATACAGCACCTCCACATTCAAGTGCAATGTTTTTCCAGTTACCAGGTGCCAGGGGAAAGAGGCAGAACAGGTTCAAACACTCCGTTAAGTAGAAACCTCTAAAGTCTCAGGTTCAGCATGGGTTGATGTGGGGAGTATATTATTTACTGGCACCCCCCTGCTTTTAGTGATCAAACGCAAAGTTCTTTGCTCCTGTTGAAACCCCGTCAGTTTATATCTGGGTTTTTCCCCCCTGAAATTTGATCTGCTTATACAGCTTAAGAAGGAAAGTTTCCACAGCAGATTTCATATTAATTGGGCAAATGGAATTGATCTTTATTGGGAATAGAACTGTGATGCATCATAATGGTAGAACACTTAAAAATTCACTCTTGTGTTAACTAAAGCGGCACTACTGCAGCTCCAAGACAAACTGGTGCTCCATTCCTGTCCTTGGCACCATGTTGGAAGTGTTCATTTTTTGTAGTTACATAGAAGTAAAGGTTTGGATGAACTCAAAGTCTGTAAAGTGTTCTTTTGGCTACCACATTTTAGATAAGCTGCCATTTTAAAAAAAATCTGCTTAGTGATTAGGAAATTCATTACTTATTGGACATGTTAACAAATCCAATGGTAAGTCATGCCCATTGGGACAAAAGAGAGAGAAATCCCAACTTCATGTGCTGCATCTATATTGTATTGTGGTCATGACAATGAAGCTTCCAACATCATTGGCTGAACTGATAAGACTTCCAAGCATTCCAATAGCTCATAAGACCAAACAAGTGTTCAGGAGGAAAGGGGGAATAGCCAGTTTGGCTGGAATTAATATCTCCCAAAGTCCCTAGAGACAGCAGGAGCAACCTTGTGGGGCAGGCTGAGGGCTTGAAAGAAGTCCCTGGATGAAGGCAGAAAGACTAGGAGACATACAGCCCCAGAGGCAATATAACTGAAGAAAGGATGCAGTGGACCAAGAAGAAGGAAACTGAGAGAAGCACAGATGGGAAAGAGGTTTAAGAAAGATGGCAGAGAAGACAAAAAACTAAAGTAAAAAAGGGATAACAAGAAGGGAGGTGCTGAAGAATCCTAACAGCTTAAAATCAGGAGACGTTGTATGCTGCGTCTCCTACTGGAAGGGGAGGGAGGGATATAAATTTAATAAAAAATACTGTCACTACAGTATTGTGACCGGGCAACCCTGAGGGAGCAATGAGTGCCAAAAAAATACTGGCCAGGAATTTCACATGCTAACTTGAATAACCAGCCTGGTTCTTTGGCTGTAGGTTTCTAACAAACTAGCCAATTTAGACATGAAAGAACTGAGGTCATATTGGAAAGCATGCTGTCAGCATCCCCTCAGAGTGGTCGCAAAATACGCAGTTTCAAAAGAGTTTGAAATTAATAGGAAAGGGATTTAAAGCAAGGCAAACAGTTATCTTACCTACAGTAAGTACAACCATCTCAAAAGGTTTAATGCAGAGCACAAGAAGGGACAGAAAGTAAGAAACTCATAAAAGGCAAATAAGTAGGAGAGACAGATTGTCTTCATTCTGAAGACAGAACTTTTGGGTTTAGGGAAGAGGTGGGGAACCTGAAGTCCTCAGCCTAATTTCATGTGGGTAACAAGGTGGAAAAAAAGGGGGTGGAATAAAAGGGGACTCCAATCCACTTTTGGCTCTGACTCCCCCCGCACTGGCTTCAGCCCCACCCACCACCAGCATGCAGACCCCCAACAGATAACCCACAAGGGAAGGCAGTCCTCCACAGAAAAAAGGGTTCCCCACCCGATTTAGAGAATAATGTTTAAGGGGACATAGCAAAATGTTACAAGACTATGAACAGCATGGAGAAAAGGAACAGAGGGAAACTGGCCTGCCTCAAAACACCTGGGTATATGTGCGTGTCATTATGTACAGGACCGTGGCAAATCTTTCCTTCATATCATTGCCACAAGATGCAAGGACAGTAATTCAGATGGTTGCAAATACAGGTTAAGCCTTTCATTAAGTTTGTCTGTTAGCAGATTCTAGCCATAAAAGTGAATAATGAAGCCTCCACGTTCAGGGACAGTATACCTCTGATTAACAGATGGTAGGGAAGATTAGCAGGATATCTAGGCTTTCTCCCCTATTATGCTCTGCTTATAAGTTTCCCAGAGACATCTGGCAAGACCATGATTGGGAACAGGATGGATTTCTTGAACTGACCAGCAAGGTAGTTCTTGTGTTCTTAGTTCCACTGGACTTTCACCATGTGGCAATTATATAGTACTTCAGCCTTTACAAACCTGATGCTGTCCTTATGTTTTTGACTACAACTCCCATCAGCCCCAGCCAGCAAGGCTGATGAGAGCTGTAGTCCAAAATGTCTTGAGTGCATCAGGATGGGGAAGGCTGAATTGCAGCCAGCAACAAGCTGACATGCAACAGGGCCATGAACTATGCCACCATTCTAACAAAGCGCAGAGCTAAGGCAGACATTAGTCTTGTATGGAATTGGCACCAAAGATTTAACAACAAGGGGGTGAAGAGGACAGTCCATCCTAACGCAGAGAAGAGAGATTGCACAACTGAATGACAGGTGAGCGGATGAAAACAGACCTTCCCCTCCTGTGTGTCAAAGATGAGAAATGAGATACTTACACTGCTAAGGACTGTACAAAATTTCATACCACAAAGGAAGAAGTTGGTCAGGGCCCAAATCTGGGAAAACAGAGTGAGAATTCCACCCAGAGAATTGATAAACAAGGAGAGATACAAACACTAGGACTGGCCTCTCCCAGCCAACTTGTCTCAAACTACTTAAAAGGCCTGTTTTCATTCTGCTCTGGTGGTGTAATGACTTCCCTAAACATTACAAACAATGCATCTTAGCCTTAAAATGGATCAACAATGTTTCCAGTAATGACCCTTGGCCTTTAAAAGAAGCATGTTTCAGGTGTTTAAAAGAACATCATGTATATTAATCCTTGCAACAACCTTGTAATATTGGTCGATATTATCCCTACATGGGCTGCCTCAGCCCATGTTGCGGCTGAGGCAGAGATATAGCAGCTTGCCTCAGACAAGATTTCAACCAGGGATTACTGTTTTTTGGTTCAGCCTCATCATCACTATGCCGCTAAGTTCCTACTCCCTGCCGTATGCATACACATGACCAAACACCACTGTCAACATAGCTGTGGTGCACGGGAGACAGATACACCAATGGTGATAATGACAGGAATCCTATGGAAAAGTTAGTACAAAAAACCAATTTACAGGTAGTGCAAAGTTGCTGACTGGGGCCAGTCATATCATGCCAGCTTTCTAACAGCTTCTGAGCACAATTGACAAGTGCTGTTTTTTACCTATAAAGCCCTAAACAGCTTGGGACCAGGGTACCTAATGGATCACCTGCTTTGACATAATTGTGCCTGGCTGTTAAGACTGGTGTCACATTCCCCACATCATCAGAAGTAAGGTGGGTGCCGACAGGAGGCAGGGCCTTCTTAGTTGTGGCACCCTGTCTGGGGAAACTGTTTCCCAGAGAGGCTCGCTTGGCACCATTTTTATTTTCTTTTTGGTGCCAAATGTGTAAACTTTTTTATTCGCCCAAGCCTTTTCATTTGTGTTTTTGATTTTATGCCAGACTTTTAAAATCTATTGCTGCAGTTTGTTGATTTATTGTATTTTACATAACTACTCTGAGAGCCAAGGCTGAAGGCCAGAAAATAAATGCTAATAAAATACATACATACATTGTGGCGTGGGCTTTCATAGGCTGCAAACTGCTTCACTGTTATAACCTGTCTTACACAGATTATTGATCCATCTAATTCAGTACTGTCTATACTGGCAGAAGCTCTCCAAGGTCTCAGACAGGGATCTTCCCACTCCAAGCCCTATCTGGAGATGCTGGGGATTGAATGTGGGACCCTCGCCATGCAAAACACATGCTCTACCACTGTGCTACACTCCCTGCTCAATCAGATACATTGTGTACAACAATGGCAACGTTGGAATGGCAAGGAGGAAGTTAGGGAGCTTAGTCCACCTATAGTTTTATCTCCAATAATGAAGCATGCTAACACCATACCTGTGGTAACTTTACTGTAAGCAGAGCAGACTTATAAAACTCTTCCAGTTCACTCTTTTGAAGTCAATATATACCCCCCATGGATGGGGAATGGGAGAAAGAAAGAAGATATTTAGTTTGTAGGCTTATGGGAACCCTGAGGTTCACAGAAATGCAACACTTCTTTAGGGGCAGAAATCCTCAACATCCAAATGAGGACTGAGCATGCTCAGTGGCCACAGAATGCTGACTGACTGTTGCAGGGGAAGGAAAGAGACAGGGAGGGGGAATGGAATGGAATATCCTGGAAGACAGCATGGCTGGCAGGCAACACTGAAGAGAAGCACAATGTTTGGTCTATATGTTACTCCTGAATATACAACTGAAAGCACTATATAAATAGAAAAGTATTATTAGGCATATACTAAGTGTGTAAATTAGTTATCCACAGATCACATACGGCGCATTAACTACCTCGGCCACATAACTGATTTCAGCAATAGATGTTTACCAGCACCCTCTTCTTAACATGCATACTACTTATATCACAGAAAACAGCAGGCTACACTACGGTTGCTATACATACACCCCATCACTATTCTGATCCCCTGTGCAAACTACACTCAGCATTATCCACATCACCAATCTCTTACCAGCAACTGCCTTGTGTCCTTTTTTTTAGCCTCTCCCATCAACATATACCTCTAGCACAGCGTTTCCCAACTAGTGGGCCACCAGATGTTGTTGGACCACAATTCCCATCTTTCCTGACCACTGGCAATGCTGGCTGAGGTTGATGGGAGTTGTGGTCCAACAACATCTGGTGGCCCACTAGTTGGGAAACGCTGCTCTAGCACAACGTCAAAAGTGTCTCGACTCCTAGAATAATATGATCTATACCTGGTCTCCGTAGATCCCCTCAAAAGTTCATCCATGTGGAGTTTTTTGGGGGAGAGCTGGTATAGTGTAATACAAGGATGGAGGACCTGTGAGCCTTGAGATGGTGTTGTACTCTCATCATCCACAGCCAGCATGGCCAATAGTCAGGGATGATGGGTGGTGCTGCCTAGCACCATCTGGAGGACCACATGTTCCCCATCTCTGGGGTCCATTGGGGCAAGTGGAGAACTACCCCACCAACCTCAGTCTGCTCCCAGGAGTCTGCTGTCATTGGCAGTGATTCCACCTATAGCTGGTCTCCCTGCCTTCCACCCCACTAGTCCCAATGACCATCAGCCTGGTACAATAGTTAAGAAGCACCTGAGCTAGGAGACAAATGCCTCCAGTTCAAGATCTTAGCTCAACCATGAAACTACTGGGCCTTAGACAAATCTGTATTTTCAGCCACAAACCCTTGTCCTCAGAAATGAGATAATACTATCCGATCTCATAGGACTGTTGTTTGTTGCAACAATATTTTTTATACAGAACCATCACAGCACTTGGCTTTCATAAGGGAAGCACTTTCAGCACTTGAATTCACTATATAAATAAATGCCAACAATGATTAAAGCTGAAATGTTTAATTAGTTTATCAGCTCAATCACTCGGTTACATGCATTTTGATTAAAAACCTGCCCCCAAATAGGAACAGTTTTTAAAAGGAATTAATTTAATATTTAAAATTCTAGACTCACGTCATAATCTTATAAATATTGCCACAGAAGTATGCCCCTCTGTGTTCAGTGGGATTTATTCCCCGGTAAGAGCATATATAATTGCAGCCTTAATTCAGCCCTAAAACTTTAACACGACATCCCAAACAAACACAGAATCCATTGGTCTACTACTTCCAACACCCTAGTCCTGTACATACACAACCACTTCCATATTCTTCCACAATCCTCCAAATGTAGCATTCACACAACTCAAGTTGTTACTCATTAATCCATAACTTACATTCTAGAGATGTGAAAAAGTGTGAGAGGGATTGAATGGCAGCATAAACCCACCAAGAAAATCTTCATGGTTACCTCTACCACAAATATAGAGACAATTCAAACAATTCATGAGCACACCAGCAACAAAACTCTCTTAACACTCTGATCCTAAAAACTCTTACCTAGGATTGCCTCATTGATTTTAATAAGAAGTTTTCTTCCAATTAAGTGCAGTGATAGATCAGCCATGAGCTTTTTAGAACAAAAATGTACTTTCCATTTTAGCCAATATCAGCAATTAAGGATGCAAGCTTTTAGTGGAATATCAATCAACTAAACTGTTGCAATGTTTATTTTTATAGCAATAAACACTGCTGTTAACAAAGAATGAAAAAATAAAAGACGCCTTGGGCTTCTCACAATGAATGGTTGCTTTCTTTTTTTATTTATTAATTTAAAGCTGTAGTGCAGCTTTCACCAACCTAACGCCCTACAGACTTTTGGACTCCAATTCTCACCAGCCCCAGTCAACATGGCCAACGATCAGTGACTGTGGGAGTTGTAGTCCAACAACATCCTCAGGTCGCTAGGTTGAGAAAGGCTATTGTAGAACCATCTGAGACTTTCTTCAGTACCTACACATGTACGTACACACACGCACACACAGAAAAACACCATTATTTTAAGGTTCGGTAAAATGCACATCAATCAACCAGTCCATTTGTTAAAGTGCAGATAATTAATCAACTAAAATTCTTTAACCATCTGACAGCCCTAACAATAATAGTACTCTGTATTTATGCAGCAGCCTAAACGATTCATATACATTATCTTGGTATGCTCCTTGCAATAACTGCATAAGGTCATTATTATTATCTCCATATTACAGATGGGAGGCTAACACTACAACCCTATAAATACCTATCCAGAAATAAGTCCAAATGGGACTTCCAAACTGTGTATGCACTGGAAGGCTGGCCTAAGGCTGCAATCCTATAAATGCTTACATAGAAATAAGCCCCATTGTCCATAGGTGGCATCACTTCTGAGTAATAGCAATAGGATTTTGCAACAAGCCCACTTAGCACAGGAATGGGAAATCTGTGGCCCTCCAGATGTTGCTGAATTCCAACTCCCATCATCCCTGATCACTAGCCATGCTGGCTGGGGCTGGTGGGTGTTGGAGTCCATCAACATCTGTAGGGCAGCAGGTTCCTCATCTCTGCACTGAGTTCAGAGCAAAAGTGAGATTCGAAATATGGTCTTCTCAGCAATTACACTGCACAGTTCTGTGCCAAGGAGTTACAAAAACCTCCTCACTGTGCAGATAATACTAACACACACAATCTCCCCCAGGAGGACAATAGCCAATAAAAATGCAAACTCTCATTCTCTTCTCATTCTCTAGTCTATCCCTCTAACAAGGCTAGAGGAAAAATTACTTCCCCTACAACGCCACAATCTTTGCTAGCACTGGACTTAGAAATAAAACCCACTGAAATGAATGGGATTTCAAGGGGGGGAAGTGTTATCGAAGACTGTGGGGCACACACTTTAGAAAAAATCTGCACATAAAAAAATCCCTTATGTGAAATGTCACATTACGTTATTTTTTGTTTGACACGTAGTATTTCCTTTGTTAATTTATGCGTAGGGGGCGGGGAATTGAAAGAACGAAACTGTTTCTCTTTGGGGTGGTTTTTTGCTAAAGTTTTTTTAAAAAAGAAATCCCAACCCTTAACTCGTCATCTCGGAGCGTACCCCCCCCTCCTATTCGCAAAAGAGGCCAGACAAAGCTGTGATAGGGGCCTGGGAGTTTCCTACGCCCGTGAGAACCAAGATCAAGCCCGGATCTCGCTCACCTCCTCCTCCTCTCCAGCCGGAGTCTTTTTCTAAGGTTGCCGCCGTGTATGTCTGCTTCGCAAACCGGCCCTGGGCAAGCGGTGGGGAAATGAGAGCCGGGAGGGAAGAGAGCCTTCAACCCCCTTTTGCGATCCCCGCTGCTCTCGGCTGGCTCCGAGATCCAAGAGCATCTTCGCTTTTCTGCCCCACTTTAGGCCTCTGCAAAGTGTTCGCAGCATTTCCTGGTGTGGGCCATTTTGGAGAAGCATTTTAACCCGGCATCACTGAATGCGTGGGGAGGAGGGAAGGAAAAGCAGAAACCGCCCTGTGTTTTACACACACACCCTTCCACCAGAAGCCTGATCTGCTTTCCCACAGTGTGGGCCAATACTCCCACTTTTTTCCCCCAATCCACACGAGGAAACACAATCCGCGTTACGCATCCACAAACGCGCCCTTGTTTTGGAGCTATAAATAGCGAGCCCGGTGAGAGGAATGACTCGCTTAGCGACGGGTGCGGAAGCTGCTCGGCACTGCGCCCCACTGGTGGCCAGGGGGCAGCATCGAGTCTTCATTCCAATCCCCAAAGGCACTCCCTCCTTATCTCCACAGGGATGACCAGCTTAAAGGGGCCGCGCCTGAATTCCTGAACTCGACTTCTTCTTTTTTTTGCGGAGGCGACATTATCACCATTATAGGTTATTGAATGCACCCTGAACAGAGCAACAAGTTTCAAACTTGGCTGGGAAGGACTGGGGGGGGCGAGATTCTAAACAGTTGTAACCGGGGGAGTGGGGGAGCAGATTTATATGTATGTATTTATTAAACTATACCCCACTTTTCTTGATAAAATGAGCCAAATAAATCGTAATATACAACTTTATTTTATATAGCCCATTCAGTTATTTCCAACGTGCTCCTTGATTTGTTCTAGAGCTGCAACACAATCGGATTTATGGCTCATGACTGCAATCCTAAACGCTCTTACTTGGGACTGGAGTTAAACCCAGCTTCCAATAAACATGTATAGGACTGGGTTGCGCCTGGTTCTTGAGCGGCCCAATGCACTACATATTTATTCGTAACGAAGTCCCAATGTTTTCGATGGGACTTGCTTCCAAGCAAATGTTCCGAAGATTGCAGACGTCCCAGCGTGTTCCATAGAGCTCATTCTTGGCAAGCTAAATTCAGCAATTTAAATTCAGCGCCAAATGCAAGGCCCGTTTGTGGCAGGGATCGGCTCCAGGCGGGAGGGGAGGAGGGGGGAGGGGAAAAGGATACCTTTGCTTTACCACCACCCAGGCCTTCCTCTGCTGCACTATATAGCTGCCAGCCATAGCTCAGTGAAAGAAAACCAGCTTTACTTTGCAGGCAAAAGTTCCCAGACTCCATTCCCAGCAACTCTAGGTTTGGCTGGGAAAGACCCCCATTTGAAATCCTGAAGAACCGTTGCCTGTAGTGTAGGCAACACTGAGCCAGATGGATCAATGGTCTGACTTAGCATAGGGCAGCTTCCTATATTCTCAACCTCAGTATTGTATAGCTAAATAGGGGAGAGGGGCTGGAGAGTGGGTCAGAAGAACTATCTCCTCTCCCCACTTCCCCCTGAAACATCACACTATAACAAGGGTTCCCAAACTGTGGCCCATGGGCCACCAGTGGTCTGCAAGCTTCCTTCAGGTCAGCGGCATGTCTGCATTAAATATCCATATTGTTTTTAATTGTATTTTATTCCTTCTTTTATTCATTATGTTGAATGTAATGTATTCCACTTTGAGTTCTATGGAATGCAAACTGTAGTACAAACAATACAAATAAGAAATAAAAAGAAGCAATAAAAATACAATTAAAAATCATGTAGCATAGGCCATAGGTTCCCCATCCCTCCTCTGATCATTAGAGACCACTATCCCATTCCCCATCCCCACAGCTCCCCACATTATTATAGCAGAGAACTTGTGTCTCCCAGGTCCACAATCTATAGTTGTTTTTCCCCAAATCCAAGTAAACCAAGAGTGCACATCTCAGCAAAAGTCCAGCTTTTCAGTCTGAGACTGATGGCCTAAGGGAGGGGGTGGGGAGAAGGGGGCAGAAAGTAAGGGTATGGAACACAGTCAACAACGGAACCCAAGGCTGAGATTGATCATTTCACAGGTAAAAGTTGAGATCAGCAGAAAGTTTAAAAAAACAAAAAGAAGAAGTAGAAACAGCACACTGCGGAGGCACTGCTGTCAGCAAAACAGAAGGAAAGTGAGTCATTGAGATACTTCTCACACACACACCATACACACACAAATAATTTTGTAGTTTTCTGCAAATTCAAAGCACAGGGCTGGGAAAACACCAGGAACTGGGACACAGAGTTTTTGTGTCCCTGTTGCAAATCTGGCAAACTTGGATTCTGAAGCTCAGCAGGACTGAGACCTCTGTGGTACAAAAATCCCTACTATACCCTTAAGCAATTTGTTCTTCATCTTCCCAGTACATTTCCATCTTAATTGGGATTATAGCCAACCCTAGCGAATGGAAATCCAATTGTAGCTGGGTGAGAGGTGGTGTGATACATGCTTTTGGCACATGCTCAGAGATACCCTCTCTTCACTACTATTACTTCCCAAGGCCCAAGTTTCGGACATTAAAATCAGGCATCTGAGCTAAATCCTGGTGAACCCAGACTCAGATTAAAAGCAGGTCTACACATTGTGCAGAATTTGGAGGTAAATAAATGGGTACAGTTCCTGGAGCCAGCCGGTCTGGTGTTGAAGGGCCCTAAACTGAACTACAGAGGTAGGAAAGTAGTCTTGACTGCATATAGGCCTCCAATAGCTGTTAAAAAGCTCCTTAACCAATAGACTTCACTTCCTCTTTTATAATTTATTTTGGGGAGGGTGGAGAGAGAAAGAATCAGAACTCCTGATTCCCAATAATTCCAGTGCTCGAGAGTCAGGTAGACAACCCCTGTCCCTCCTTCATCACATTTTTACTTTTGACACACTATATCTGTGCACAAGAACAGTTTTTTTACCCCATTCCATGCACACACTGTGACCAACTTGACGGCGAATCAGACAGCAAGGATTCTCCCCACAAACCGTCCTGTTCACTCGCCTTAGAATGTTAGCCCAGAAATGTACCCCCCAAAAGCACGAATATCCTTGCCCTTTCTTTCACGAGGATTTACAACCGTGCAAATACCTTTGCACTGAATGATTTCCCTTTGGGGAGTTATTTAGACGCACAAGAGGTGCCTGCAAAGATGCCCCACAATTTTTCTCCTTAACACGCCTACCCCTGTGGAACTCGTCACCTGCAACCCCGCCCCTCCTCTCCGCAATCTTAGCTGTACCCCGTAAATGTGGGGAGGACCCCTTCTCACCAGAGCAGCTGGAGAGCGTCAGTCGAACGTGGATCCTCCACTAGGACGTAGACAGTCGGGGGGGGCGGCTCAGGGGCGGGGGGCCTCTCGCTCGTGTCATGGGACATCATTCCCTCACCCCACCCCCCACTGGAGCCCCCCGGAATCTAGGGCTCTCAGCGGTTGACGCGGCGAGAGGCGCTCAGAATCCAAGCTGGATATAATTTAGAAGTGCAAATAAAAGAGATGGGTGGGAGTTCAAGACCTGAGCGCAGATTGCAGAAGAAAATCAATAGGAAGCCGTCTCCTCCCAAAGCTAACTAGGGAAAAACATCCAGCCGGAGTATTGCTTCATTTTCCGGCTCAAAGCGGAGAAGGGGGTCAGACTGGGGGGGATCTCCACGGGAAATGACATCAGACTGGGATCCACCCACCGGTGAAGATGGAAGGGGGGGATGGAAAGGGACGGGGCGTGGCCAAAGATTAATATCAGCCGCAAGTCGAAGGAGATTTCTTGTCAACACTCAAGACAAAGTAACGGGGTTTTAACACTTATCGTCGCTCATCCCTGGAACGTGACGTGAATAGCAAGTGTGCTTCTGAGCATGTGCAGAATGATCGTTATAACGAAAACGGATGGCTGAGGCTGCAGGTCACAGGATGATACTTCCGAGTTTGGGTTTGTGCCCCTGAAGGGCTCATTTTTAGACGTGGCAAGTACCTCTCGTACAGCACAGTAGGGAGGAGAGCCTGGTAGGAGTCCAGAGTCAGTGAGTTCAAATCCCCTCTTGTGTCTCCTAGGTGTCAAGGGCCAGCTAAAGATCACCCCCACAGTGAGTGGCTCGGGGGTTACGTGCCCTGCCACCTGTGTAGCCATGGGCAAGCTGCAGAGTCTCAAGAAGCCCAGTTGACCCCCAGCTGGCAGTTGCGGACAAGGAAGGGACTGGCTGAGGCGAGCTGAGCAGGCCCTAGCCAGCTGGACTAGACTAGACTAGCCTCAAAGGGAGGCAATGGTAAACCCCCTCTGACTACCGCTTACCATGAAAACCCGATTTATAGGGTAGCCATAAGTCGGGATCGACTTGAAGGCAGTCCATTTCCAATGTAGTGGCAAATTCAGAAGTACAGGATCACCTTACCCCTTTTTTGCGGTTGAGACTGTTATCCTTGTTAATACCTTCTCCCACAACAGGAGTTTTCCCTAGGAGCCAATAAACATGAAAGAGGAGAGTGTTAGCCTCTGGAAGTGGCTAACTCACCTCCTTTCACTCTGATTGGCTCCAATCAGCAGGCAAGGCCAAGGCAGCATGTTAGAAGACCCTTTGCTGTGGCCCGCATACTCTCCTTTCATGCTGATTGGCTTGTAGGATGCTGGAGACATAGAGACCCTGCTGGGACCCTGCTCCCAAAAAAAGTAAGGAGTCTAAGACACCCCTGACTCTTACCATGTTGCCAATTAGAGGGGAAGGACAGAACCATGAAGGTAACAAATAGCTGGGATTTGTGAGAGAAGCATTGTCCCATTAAGGAGGTAACTAGATTCTAGGGTCTGGATCTGATCTGGTGTCCTCCCCCTCTGGAATATTCCCCCAAAGGAAATTGCAACCCTGCCTCCATCTGCCAATCCTGTATTAATTCTGCCATCAGCTAAGAGCCCTTTCCTTCCCCCCCCCTTTCTTGAGTTTGCTAAGTTTCTGTCACTGCTCATGTCAGTTTGGTCTATGACCGTAAATAAAAATCAATCAATCAGTCATTGCTCATGGTTATTATATTTTATTCATCCATTAATTCACAAGAATACAGAAATATTGAAACATTCTTATACAGATAAATATAATACAGGTAAATATTATGTAGCCATCAGAGAATGAAACCATTGCTATACATCAGTGAGTTTCATTATTACACCATAGTACAGCTAATATTTTCTGCTTCACATTCTCCTCTGCCTTGTTCATTTTTTAACAGACAATATAAGGCTGCCATATTTTAAGGAAAGAATTCCCAGAATATAATTTGCCATCCTATGAAAGTCAGCAAAATACGAGTTATTTGTTATCATTATCAGCCAAACCTTCCTTATGCTTCAGTCCTGTACACACTTGTCTGGGGGGAAGCCCCACCTAGCTCAATGGGACATACTTTTGAGTAGATGTGTATAAGCTTGTACTGTACTGTAAATTTCTTATTTATATTGCTTTAGTGGTGAATAATAACAATAATAATTATTATTATTATTATTTTACACAACTTTCAGAATAAATGGCTAGTATCTTATTATTGTGTTACAATTCCACCAGTATGGTTGCACTTTATTATTTCTTTCTTGATTGTAAATTTTATCCTTTTTATGCATATCATCTTGAGCTAGCGTTTTTCTACCATCAGGGATTCTGGGGCATGTTCTAATCTAAATTTTTATTTATTTATCAATTTATTTAATAAGATTTCATACCAGCCCTTCACCATAAAGTCCCAGAACGGGTTACAACAATAGAATATACAATTATAAAAACAGATAAAGTGACAATTATGACACACATCAAACTATTCCAAATGGAACAGTATAAATTCAGCAAAGAAGGTGGATCCTACAAAATGCCTTAACTGTCAAAAGCCAGGTTAAAGAGGTGTGTCTTCAGCATCTGGGAAAAGCTGTACAATGAAGATGCTAGATGCACCTCTGTGGAGAGGGCATCCCACAATTTAGGGGCTACTACAGATAAAGCTCTTTCCTGAGTCACCCCCCCCAAAAAACCCAAACTTCTGAGGACAACAGAACAATCAAGAAGGCTTCCTCTGCTAATCTTAACCCGAGAGAGTCAGTAGAGAAGGAGGTGGTAATTTTGGATATTTGGGGACTAAGTTGTTTGGGCTTTACACTCTAATGTGAGCACCTTGAATTGGGCCCAGAAACAAACTCGTAACCAGTGATAGACTAGTCCACACATCTTGAGGCATTGTCTGCACATGCAGTACAATAAGGTGTTGGAATTCTGAGGTGGTATACTACTTCAGACTCAGGGTCTGAGGATGCAATTTTAAAAAGTTTCTGTACATAAAAGAAACTCCTTGGAAATAAAAAGCTAGCACATTAGAGAGAAAGAGATTCTAGCCCACTCTGCTTTATGCTGTGCTAGTTGTCTACATGCAAGTTGTTCACATGGGGGAGCACTCAAATCTATAGTTTCCTACCACTGTCCAAAATGGTACAGTCCATTCTGTCACCTCAGAATTTAGCCTTCTCCAGCTGCATGTGTAGAGCTGGTTTCAGACTAGTTTGCTCAGGCAGCAGAGCAAGGTGACAGAAAGCTGAAGTTATATGTTGCAATTCAGACATCAGGTGGACGGATGGCATTTTTAAACAATGCCTCCTGTGTTTAAAAATTTCCTTCAAATAAAAAATGAGCCCAGCACTAAGACAGAACATTCAAAAGTGATATCCCACCCACCAGCAGTGTGAAGTGGTATAGTCCATTCTCTCCTCTCCCCCCCCACACCTGCTGTATTGTAGACCAAACCTAAGTTCATGAAGGACCCACTGGCCAAGGCTCTTGGGCTTCACCACTGACCCACCTAAACAGAAAGTGCTATCTAGAAAAATACACCCAACGCCCCCAAGATTGGTAGTCAGTGGTGCCATCTGGGCAGGACTTTGGGGCAGAAATCCAGGGCCTCACTCAGCAGAATGAATAGGAGGGCCCCCAAACACAGCAGAAACCACAAATGGTATGTGACCATAAGAAATTATCATGCTCGGCCTTCTCTTTGGCTTTCAAAATTTTACCAAATCTGCCCTTGCTCTAAAAACTGTGTCAAGCCTATCTTAGTAGATTTCAGAGGCAACTTTGGATTGAAGATCATGTATAGTGCATCCATCCTGTTTCAGTATTTGGAGGAAGAATCAGCCTTGTCATTCGAGTAGATGTAACATCAAACATTGGGGAAATAGTGGCTCCAAGTATGAGCTCTGAGCCTGAAAATTCCTGGCTCAAATCTCACCTCTCTACCATGAACTCATTTGATATCATTGGTGCCCTGGACTCCTTGGGAAGAAGTAGCTGGATATAAATTTAATAAATAAATGAATAATAAATTAATAAATTAATGAGTTGGGGCAGGCCACTCTCTCATTGGTGCCCTCATGGCAGAAGTCCAGAGCCTGACTCAGCAGCAAGAGCCCATAAGACAATGAAGTCCAGAGTTTAAAATTATCTAAGTTCAACCTTGCATTCTCTTCCTACCTCAGTCCCCCTCATCTGCAATATGAATATGATAGCAGTATTTATTTTTATTTTTAAATTAAATTTATATCCTGCCCTTCTTCCCAGAAGGAGCCCAGGGAGGCAACAAAACACTAAAAACACTTTAAAACATCTTAAAAACAGGCTTACCTACCTAACAATGGTGTGAAGCTTACCAATTGAAGATTCTGCTTTATGCATCCGAACAAGTAGGCTGTGGTCCAAGAAAGTTTATGCTATAGCTAATTTGTTCATCTTGCTCTGTGAGTTGGGATAATACATGCACATGAAGCACTTTTAATATCAAAAAGTGCTCTCTGAATTACTACTTAGAGGCATATACATGGGGGGAATGCACAAGGAAATCAGGACATTTGAAAACCTTTTTATACTCCCAGGCATTTTAATGTGTGTTTTAATGGTATTTTCATCATTATTTGTATTTTTGGATGTTGTTTGGTTCTTTTATTGTTTGTTTGTTTTGTTTTCTTGATTTACTGTATTTATTGTATTTATATATTGCTTGTTTTTTATCTTTTTGTACACCGCCCAGAGAGCCTTCGGGCTTAGGGCGGTATATAAATTAAATTAAATAATAAATAAATAAATAAATAAATTTGGATTACTGAGATTTAATATCAAAAAGTGCTGTCTGAATACATGCTACAGACACATACATGAGGAACGCACAACAAAATCAAGACATTTGGATCACTGAGATTCAGTTCAGTTCTAATTAATTTATTTATCTGACCATTTATATTCCATGACCCCCACACCTCTATAGAGTTCAAGGTAGCTGACAAGAGTGAGATTTTTTTATTAATATATAAAAAAAAACCCAGCAGAATAAAATCTAGAAAATCCTTCCCCGCCCACAATTTTTTCGCTGGAATTGGGGGTAGGAAACACGCGTGCAGTTCCAGACTGACCAGAAGGGGATGCTGTCGCCACGACTTGCCGTTTCCAGGCGGCTAATTCCTGCTCTCTCCGACCACCTACATTCGCTCCAGGCGCGGAAATGATGGGACACTTTGCAGATGTCTGGGCCTTTATCAGCTATTGGTCCAAAAATATCACTGGTGATTCGCGGGGGCCCCTTGGCAGTTCAGGCTATCGCGGATGGGCAAACCTTCCCTGCGTTGTTAACATCACCTGCTACGTAGTGTCATTCCAGGACTTCTGGCTTGTGTCTCTGAAGAAGCTTCCTTTTCTGTCTCTCCATCCAAGGAGGGGAGTGGCGCCTTCTTGGATGTCTGGAAGTCGGGAATTGACTGAGATGGAGAGAAACAGACTGTGTGTGTTTGTGGGGCACATATGTCTAGTATACCAAGCTGTGCGAACTGCTGGCTGTTAAATACTTGCTGGGATTCACACACTCTTCCTCTGGGCTCTCGCCCTCAATTTTTCTCTCCCCCTCTCTATGGTCTGTCTGTCCGTCCAGCTATCGAATCTTACACCCTTACGTTTCCATTCTGTATGTAGGATGGTGCAACTAATAGAGAACAGACATGGGTTCAAATCTTTGCTCAGATGTAAAATTAATATTCGACCAATCATGCTTTCTCAGTCTGCTTCACAGGAATGTTGTAAGAATAAAATGGGATAACCTTCATGTAAGGATATATATTCATACTTAAATGAAAGTTCTGTTCCTCAATTACATCTGTTTCACTATCTCTTCATTACTCTCTTTTCCGGCTCTGCTTCTCTTTGGATTTCACCAACTGATTATCCCTCCATCTTCCTGTTACATTGTCTGCCCATTCCTCTACATTTCTATAGCAGCAGTGTGGGACCTATGGCCCATGGGCCTAATCTGGCCTGCAAGGGCTTCCTATATGACCCACCAGACTTCTTCCAGTTTGCCATGTCCCCTGCCAATCATGTTGAAGTTATCAATCATGCCCTTGCACCCTTACCTGAGCTTATCTGCCTTATTCTTCCCTTATTGAGCTCCATTCTGCCTCTATTATGGTACGAAGTGTGTATTTTGTGGATTGCTGAGAAAGCACAGCTTCAAATTGGCACCTTTCTGATTTGAATATATAGTATCTCTGGCTGTCTCTCTTTTTTCCTTTTTTCCTTTAATGTAACTGCAATTAAAAATGAATTAAAAATCTGCCTGTCTGTCTATCAATCTGTCATTCTACTACTGCAACCCTATACCCACTTACTTAAGAGTAATTCCACCAAACTCAACAGGATTTATTTCTAAGTAGACATGCAAAGAAGTATGCTGTTAGCTTTCATACTGTGCATTTCAAGTGTTTCACATACAGTTCAGTGAAGTTCAGACATTATTTCTACAATAAACAAGTAAGAATAGTGATGTGCATGCACATGCGTGAACTAGACTTTGATGACTGGGAAGTGACTATATGAACTGATATTATTAACACTATTACAGGTGATGTGCGGTAATATACAGTGGTGGACTGGATGAGGGTCAATAAACTGAGCTTTAATCCTGGAAAGATGTAGGCTTTGTGGGTGGTGGTTCCCATGTCCAGGAGATAGGTCAATTGCCTGTTCTGAATGGGATTACACTCCCTCTGAAGGAGTAGGTATGCAGTTTGGGGGTTCTCCTTAATCTATCTCTGTCACCAGGCGCTCATGTGATGTTTGTGGCCAGGAGTGTGCTCTTCCAGCTTCTGCTGGTATGCCAAATGCAACCATTCTTAAACTGTGACAGTCTGGCCACAGTGGTCCATGCAATGGTAACCTCAAGACTCAGTTACTGTAACACACTATATGCTGCCCTTGTATCTGGCCCGGAAGCTGCAGCTAGTGCAGAATGCAGCGGCCAGCTGTTCACAGGAGCAGATGACTAGCAGCATGTCGCCCGACTACTGGAAGATCTGCACTGGTTGCCAATTTGCTACCAGGCCAGATTCCAGTACTTGGGTTAATTCACAAATCAACTTGGGCCCAAAGTATCTTAAAGACACCTGACACTCTATGTTTCATCTCAGTCACTAAGATCTTGTGATGGGGCACTTTGGGTGGTTTCCTGCATCCCTGAGGTTCAGTTGGCCTCCACCAGGGA
Organism: Rhineura floridana; assembly: GCF_030035675.1. Taxonomy (NCBI): domain Eukaryota; kingdom Metazoa; phylum Chordata; class Lepidosauria; order Squamata; family Rhineuridae; genus Rhineura; species Rhineura floridana. Next base: position 9,043,494 of record NC_084482.1, read on the forward strand.
CCAAGACAGGGGAACTCTATCAACAGAGGTTCTAAACTGAACTTTTTAGGCAGGCCTTTTAACATTATTTTCCCCCTCCCCAACCAATACAGTATGATTGATGCTTTCTTGTTTTTCCTATTTTATGTTTATTGTTTTTAATATTTTATGCCTTTGTATGTTGTAGGCCATCTTGATGTACTCTATGAAAAGTGTGGCCTATAAATACTTATAAATAATATGAAACTGCCTCTGGTGTAATATTTGTGACAGACTATTCACACATTTAGGTAATCACTGGATTTTGTACTGCTCAAGTGATGAGCATGCAAGTGTGTGAACCAAGCCAAAGTCAGTTGTCACAGAGTGTGCATAATTGTACGAACATGCCAGCTGTTCTGTTGCCAGAGTTAGTGTAGTTGTGTATTTGATTGAATTGTTGCATTGTATAGTAATGTATCTTTGTCATTCATTTTTACCTGACTGTACATCATTAAGAATCATTAGCACATTTAATGTGCAAAGGCTCTTTCATTCTCACAACAAACAGTGTTGGTTTCTTTTTCTTTCTTTCTTTTAGACATGCTATGGCTCAAGCCTACCTGCAAGCAACAACCTTTGAGTCAGAAGCCCTGGTTTCTCGGTTGATCCCTAACCGTTCTGCTCATGTTCAGATGCACTCTTGTTATTTTCACTTATCATCATCATTCTTCAGTATTCATAGTAGTTTTTGTGTCCCAGATTAAACCACATCTGTTTGGGTAGGTCATTATCATTTCCCTTTTTCACTGAACTGAGAAAGAGGGAGAGTGATTTTGATCCAGTGAGAGAGGTTTTGAAAGCAGGTTGCCTCCAGTTCCATGGAACACTCTGTGGATGAATTCAGTAGGACTTACTTCCAAGTAAAATGTGTAGAATCAGGCTACAGACTTGCTTAATATGGTCTGGATCTTGTCCTTTGTTTTTAATGCTGCCGCCCAGTAAAGTCAGAACAAAGGCGGGGGTGCTTCATCCAGACCACCGCAAAATGTGTGACACAGCGCTATGTGTGTTTATTATTTTTCGGTCGTCCAAATGACGTCGCGCGGTGTTATGCATTTTCGCGGGTTAAATCCGCTCCTTCCAATACCGGCAAAAATGCGATTTGCTGTTTGAAATAGGGAATCTCGCTGTGCCACAAAAAAAGCGTTTTTTCCAATGGGAAACAGCGGGGGAAAGGCAAAGTGAGGACTATCAGCTGACAACCCGAATGGGAAACAGTGGATTATCCCGCTCCGATTACCCTGGTAATCGCAGTTTGCCCCTTCTGTACACACACACACACACACGAGATTACGGCAGGGTCTTCCAGGATGAAGAGTGCGTGGTGGTGCATTCCAAGGAGCAGGACTGAGCCATGACACCTGACTCTCTATCTCTCTCGCAATCACACACGCCCTCTCTTTTTAAAGAGCGGATCCTCTGACACGCGCACGAGACACAGCAGGGATGTTCAGATCTACCTCCAGCGCCCGAAGGGTTAAAGCATACAGCAGGAGAATAACGCGCGCACACACACTCCCCGAGACATACACCATACGTTGGGGTGTGCAGCCAACAGCCACACTACACTACAGCCGGCCTCTGCGTGTTTGTGTGAAAGTGGGAGCCGCACGCACGCACTACTGGGAAAGAATTATGACCCATCAGGGGCTGGACGCAAAGAGGTAAACAAACAATAAGCCCCCTCTGCAATCGCGTCCGCCTGTGTCTTAGCTCCCTCCACCACCACCCGCCTCATTTCGCTTGCCTGTTCGAAACCCTAGAAAGGGTGAATTTCCAGTGGGCAGAGACTACCCAGCCCTATTGGAGATGGGGTTGAAGAAAGCTGGCTTAATCGATTGGAGATGGGGTCGGCGCTGAGAGTGAAGACCCCGACTATACATACACACACACCTTTCTCTCACCTTCTCGCCTTTCGAAGATCTGGCTTGTTTACACGGCTAAAAAACCCAACCCGGATCAAGAGGGAATCAACATTGTCGGGGGGGAAATGGTAAGAATTCAGAGAGATGGGCAACTGGGGACGGGGGTCTTTATTATTTTTTTACGTTGAAGGGGTGTGTGCCTCTATTGTAGTTCCCTATCCACCCACCTTAAAAGTTTGCAGCGAGGGGGTGGCAAAACCACTCATCCATTAATTTTACGGTAGGAGGTGTAATGGGGGGGGAGAGAAAGCATTGGCACTGGGCCAGTCCTACATCAGACTGTTGGGGGCTGGGAAGAGGGGGAGGAGAGGAAAACAGCACAAAGGGGCAGAATTGGGACGGGAAGACATGAGAATTTGCTCACTCTGATCCAAGGTTTTTTGCTTTTTTCGAGGGGTGTCAAAGGACAAGAAGCATGCAATTAAAACAGTATTTAAATTTACAGCCCACCCCTTTCCAATTTTTCAAGGCAGATAACTGTGTATATGTGCCTCATTTCAATTATCCTGCAAGGCATTCTTGTTGGTATTGTTCCCATTTTACAGATAATAAATCAGCAAGAAAAACAGGGACTTGCCCAACACCACCACTGCGATCCATGACAGGTCTGAGATCCCTGGCCATCACTCTGACCATTGGGCTATACAGCTCTAATTCCGCCCCAGGTGTAAGAACTATGGGAGGGGGAGTGAGGTCACAGCAAACAGAAGAAGGTTTGGGGAAGCTCATCACTTTTCCTTTTTGTGTGAGCAAGTCCCTCAGAGTTGTGGCAGAGCAAAACCCACAATCTCCTGTTATAGGCCTATCTAGACCACTTCCCATTCCTATGCAGGAGACTCTGTGAGCTCGTGGATATGATTAAAGAGAGGGTCAGCTCCCCCTTTAAGTATCAGCTGCAGTATATGGCAATGTTGGTAGGGCCATGCAAAGAAAAGAGCATCCTCCCCACCAATTGAGTCATCAAAGGGCAGAGACTTCATTAGGTGGACAGATGACATTTGAGTGCCTTTGTGTGATCTCTCTATGTGGATGCTGTAATCTCTTTTCTTCCTCTAGTTAAGAAATGGCTGTTACTTGGTGTGGGCTAGTACATCCCTGGCATAAACCTCCCTGTGCAGAAGGAAGTATCTAAACCTTAGTGTTTTGATGAAGGATCATTGCATAAACAGCTACTCACCACCACCCCAGAAACAGCAGCATTTAAGTGTTGGAGGAATAAACCCCTTAAATACACAGTTGTCCAGTCTTATCCAAGAGGTGGCTGCCTCGTTCTGGCAAAGCAAACTTGAATTTCCAGTTTGTTTGGGTCTTTGGTGCTTTTTAGGAAGATGAAGTCCCCTGGTGGGTTAACCCTGATCCTGATGCCAGACCTACCCTGTGACCAGGGCTGACACAAACCCCATCTCGTATCATGTTTTGAATTAGCCACAGGGACCAATTAAATACTGAATGAGTGAAACAGGGCAGAAAGCAGAATTAAAGGAGACCCAACCTGATCATGGCAAAAGCTGTGGTAAACAGCAGGTCAGTGTATCAGCTTACAAGTGTGTGGAATGGTGGCAGCTGAGAACTAGGACCCCTGCATCCATTTCCTGGTTTGGAAGTGACACAGACAGCAGGACCATATTATGTATAGAAAGACCAAGGAAAGCTAGAACTTCTGGGTCCTGTTCCCAATTGCAAAGCTATAGGTGGCCTAGTGCAGGGAGTCTGGAAACAGCTCTGCGGCAGGTTGACCTAGTTTAATTTACCAGGCTGGTGGTGACTCCAATCCACATCTCCTTCGTCCCTCCCCGCCCCCCCTTAACCAGTGGAAGAATCAATGAAATTTTTCTGTAACTAGAAAGCAGAGGTGTAGCCATGCTAATCTGTTCCATCAAAGACAACAAGGAGGCATGAAGCTTAAAGAGGAACAAATTTGTTGTGCCGTTACTTGATCCCGCTTTTGTCAGATAGAAACTAAGCAAACATGATCTAATAACTTGCAACCAGTGGGTAGGAATCTAGGTTTGGGAGCTGAGCTGGAGAGTGTTGGCTCAAAGAAGCAGCAATCCAGAACTTCTGGATTATTACCAATGAGCACAGGTTTTTCTCTAGGTATGCACTCTGGATCAAATTTGGATCAGGACTCACACTCCAGCCCAGGATCTCTCCACTTCCAATGGTTATTAGTGAGGACTTTTTAGCACAGAGGGTCCAAATTTGGTCAAAGACAGGTTGGCTACTTTTGCCACTGCACACCATCCCTTCCTGGGCTGTGCTGTTTCTCCAGGGAAGTCAGGAAGGAAGGAAGCGCTTGGTGAATTGCCTAGCAACTGGTGTTGTTCCTGATGGGAGGGAAGGGTTGCAGATTTCCTGATGGGAGAGAAGGGTTGCAGATACACATTTCTTCAGTCCCCTCCTAAAGATCCCCTGGGTTAGAGCAGGATGGGGCTGGGAGCCACAAATTCAGGCCCTGGGAGGGGAAAGGGGACACGTTCCTCCTGCTAGGAGACAAGGAGGGATATAAATTTAATAAATAATGAAATAAATAAATAATAATGTCATGGATTAGAACAGGAAGCAGAGAGCCCTAGACGTCAGCCCTGCTGTGTCGTGTGTATGAATAGTTTGTGAAAGGATTTAAAGAGTTAAGCTGTCCCAATGTATGGGTGGGGAGGTCTGGGGGACTCCCTTGTCTCTCTCCTGAGTTGGTCCCTGGTTTTTTCTTTTTAAACTGATTTAAAGTCAGGTGCTGACTTCTGCTGCAAACTCTCTAATCCCAACTTCAATGGAAGAGGGAGGAGTGGGAGGCAGACAAATGAATGGGAACCAGAGAAATTGCTTAGCTCCCTAATCCCCATCCCACCCCCACCCCCGCCAACAGATCAGAAATCCTGGCTTTCACCCTCTTTGCAAAAATCCTGTAGAACTAAGAAGGAGCGGCAAATGTTTTCCTCTGAGGAAGTTTGCTGGCTTCCCATTGTTATCTGGTTAGCCACTATGAGAACAGAATGCTGGACTGTTGTTGTTGTTATGTGCCTTCAAGTCAATTATGACTTATGGCGATCCTATGAATCAGTGACCTCCAAGAGCATCTGTCATGAACCATCCTGCTCAGATCTTGTAAGTTCAGGTCTGTGGCTTCCCCCATGGAATCAATCCATCTCTTGTTTGGCCTTCCTCTTTTTCTACTCCCTTTTGTTTTTCTCAGCATTATTGTCTTTTCTAGTGAATCATGTCTTCTCATGATGTGTCCAAAGTATGATAACCTCAGTTTCATCATTTTAGCTTCTAGTGACAGTTCTGGTTTAATTTGTTCTAACACCCAGTTATTTGTCTTTTTCGCAGTACATGGTATGTGCAAAGCTCTCCTCCAGCACCACATTTCAAATGAGTTGATTTTTCTCTTATCCATTTTTTATCACTGTCCAACTTTCATATCCATACATAGAGATCAGAAATACCATGGTCTGAATGATCCTGACTTTGGTGTTCAGTGATACATCTTTGCATTTGAAGACCTTTTCTAGTTCTCTCATAGCTGCCCTCCCCATTCCTAGCCTTCTTCTGATTTCTTGACTATTGTCTCCATTTTGGTTAATGACTGTGCCAAGGTACTGATAATCTTTGACAAGTTCAATGTCCTCGTTGTCAACTTTAAAGTTACATAAATCTTCTGTCATCATTAGTCTTTTTGACATTCAGCTATGGTCCTGCTTTTGTGCTTTCCTCTTTAACTTTCATCAGCATTCGTTTCAAATCATTACTGGTTTCTGCTAGTAGTATGATCGTCTGCATATCTTAAATTATTGATATTTCTCCCTCCAGTGATCACACCTCCTTCATCTTGGTCCGATCCCACTTTCCGTATGATGTGTTCTGCGTATAGATTAAACAAATAGGGTGATAAAATACACCCCTGTCTCACACCCTTTCCGATTGGAAACCAATCGGTTTCTCCATATTCTGTCCTTACAGTAGCCTCTTGTCCAGAGTATAGGTTGCACATCAGGAGAATCAGACGCTGTGGCACTTGTTATGTAAATATGTATATATATTAGCAGAGATCGTCAATGGTCTGAGATGCTGTGTGCCAGTGTGTGCGTTTACCTAAGTAGCAGGCTTTTACCCTGCATTGAGATCACTGAGACTTAAGACTTAGTAAAATAAGAAAAGCTACTTTATTTCTAGAAATACATAGTAGATAGGAAAGGCACACCTAGTTCTAACTAGCTAACTAAGTTGGAGGCACAACACACAGGTTTGGGAGTTGCCCTCATGGCACAGGAGGGAGAGAGCAGAGACAAAGGCGTCTCCTCTCTCTCGGACAGTCGAAGAAAGGGAAGGGAAGGGGAAGGAAGTCAGTCAGAGCATCAGAGGTAAAGGTAGTCAAGCCTAGCCATCTGGAGGACCCTAACTCTATCTCCCTTCTGGAACATAAACAAAAGAACAAAACAGGAGTTGCTCTTGCCCCACTTCCAACACCTCTTCTCAACAAGTGTTTGGTTCAGCCTACAAGGTTCATCTTGTCTCGCAGCTTGCAATTTCTGACTTTGCCCAATGCCTTTGTGAGAGCATCTGCAGTCATTTCTTCTGTTGGACAATACTCCATCTTGAGTAGTCCTCTGCGGTAGGTATCTCAAATTAAATGGTGCTTCACATCTATGGGCTTGGTCCGTGACCTCACCCCTTCTGACTCCATGAGTCTGATGCACCCTTGGTTGTCCTCATGCATCACAACAGGCCCAGGTATAGAGATGCCTAAATCTTTGAACAGTTCAAGCAGCCACATCAACTGTATGCTTGCTTCAGAAGCTGACGCATACTCTGGTTCTGTGAAAGAGAATGCTACAGTGTCTTGTTTCTTACTTGCCCAGCTGATCACTGAATTTCCATAATAGAAGATGGTTCCACTGGTGGATTTTTGATCTGTAGTGTCTTCAGGCCAATCAGCATCTGCATATGCTTAGTTAATATTGTTTTTATTATGCTAATTTTAATTTTTATATGGGATTGTTCTTTGCTTTTTGTTCGCCGCTCTAAGTCCTTGGAGATAGAGCGGGTTATAAATGTTTTAAATAAATAAATTAAATAAATATCCCACTAGTTTGGGATCTCGGGTAGCTGCCAACTTCAGTTTCTTGGTTGCAGTTGCCTTCAGATATCTCACGACTCTCTTGATTGCTTTACAGTCCTTTTTGGTTGGCGAGCTGGTTTTTCAGCACAAGTATCCTACTGATACTGCCACATCTGGCCTGCTAACAGTGCTGATATACAGAAGTTTTCCGATGGCTTGTCTGTAGCTCTCATGGTCTTCCCATGGTTGTTTGTTCTGGTCTGGTTTCAGGTACCCTACTTCCATTGGAGTAGGTACTGGATATGCATCTTTCAGTCCTAGACTCTCAAGAAGGTCTTGGATCTTTTGTTTTTGATTCAGCAAGAAGGATCCATCATCTTCTCTTTCAACTTGTATTCAAAGGTAGTGCGTAACATCACCTAGGCACTTTACTTCGACCTCCTTGTTGAGATGATTCACTAGTTGTTGCTTGTCCAGTGGGTCTTGATAAGCCAACAGTAGATCATCAACATAAATCAGTAAGTAATTCCATCTATTGTTCTTGAATCTGCTGTACAAGCATGGCTGTGCTCTGCCTTGTACAAAACCTTCCTTCAAGAGCATTTTGCTCAGTTTCTCATTCCAGGCTCTGGCTGTCAGAATTTCTCTCTATTGAGTTGCGTAGCGCTGCGGAATGGTGAGTATTGAGTGAGCTTAGTGTGTGTGTGTTTGAATCTTTGCTAAGATTCTACCTTCCCTGCAAATTAGTCAGACAGAGACTTTAAGCTTTAAAATAAGAAACAACTACTTTATTCTGGAAGTACATGCTTGATAGGAAAGAGTTCTATATCTAGCTAACTGGCTATGCTGGAGCAACGAGCACTGGTCCCAGTACTCGCCCTCATCCTGGCTGAGAGGAGAGACAAAGAGAAGATGTCTGCTCCCCTCTCGAGAGAAAGAGAACACTGAGTGAGGCAGGACGGAACTGGGATCAAGCATCCTGTTGCTTATCAGTCTAGCAGGAAGGGAAGAGACGGCAGAGGATCAAAGGGATAGGTATAGCCTCAACCAGCAAGAGGTCTAGCTCTCTAGCTACCCTTATTAACCCCATGCAGCCTCAACCCACCAAGTTGGAGTTGAACCTCATACATTCCAACACTGGCAGCCTGTTTAAGTCCATAGATGGATTTTTGAAGTTTACACACTAAGGTTTCTTTTCCCGGAACTTCAAACCCTGGCGGTTGTTGCATGTAGATTTCCTCTTCTATTTCTCCATGCAAGAATGCTGTTTTTATACCCATGTGCTCCACCTGCATTTTCTTGTTAGCAGCAACACTCAGAAGAGTTCTGATAGTTGCATATTTGACTATAGGAGCAAACGTTTCATGGTAGTCTTGTCCATATTTTTGAGAGTATCGTTTGGCTACTAGTCTTGCCTTGTATCTCTCAATGTTTCCTTCAGCATCTGACTTCTTTTTGAATACCCACTTGCAGCCTACAACTTTCCTTCCTTGAGGAAGTTTGGTCAGTCTCCAAGTTTTATTTTTGTGTAGAGCTTCCAGCTCTTCCCTGGCTGCTTGCCTCCACCTCTCAGCTTCAGCTTTGGGTAAGGCTTCAATCTCTTTCTAGGTCTCTGGTTCTGGAAGTTCATCTCCCACAAGGTAGGCAAGTCTCTCCAGTGGTACACCGCTGTTGGTGCGTTCAGAGCATCTGAGTGCTGGCGCTTCGGCTGCCCCTTCTGGCTCTGTTGCCTCTTCTGGCTCAGACTCCTCGCCTTCCTCTGCAGGTGTATTATTGTCATACCTTCTGTGGTGGAAGAATAACTCAGCTTCTTCTTCCATTTTGCTGTCATCTGTTTTGTGTGGCGCCCCTTCTGGTTGGTGTGCGCACTTTCCTTCATCAAAGTGGACAGCTCTATATACTCCAACTTCGCCAGTTTTGGGATCTATTACTCAATATCTCTTCTGTGTTGAAGAGTATCCAATGAATATTACTGCCCTGGAAGTGTTGTCAAGTTTTGACCTCTTTTGTTTTGTGATGTGCACAAAGGCCTTGCACCCGAATACACGAAGGTGAGACACGCTTGGTGTCCTATCATGCCATAGTTCAAATGGCATTTTGTCGGTTCTGCAGGTAGGTGGCAGTAACCGCTGCTTCTCCCCAGTACTTCTTTGGTAACTGTGCATCTTCCAAGAAGGAACAAATCATCTGTCCAGCAGTCCAGTTCATGTGTTCTGCAACCCCATTTTGTTCTGGGTTGTAGACAGAGCTTGGAAAAGTTACTTTTTTGAACTACAGCTCCCATCAGCCTAATCCAGTGGCCATGTTGCCTAGGGCTGATGGGAGTTGTAGTTCAAAAAAGTAACTTTTCCAAGCTCTGGTTGTAGACAACTGTAGTCTGGTGCTCTATGCCTTCCTCACAGAGAAAGTCTTGTATAGCCCTGGACACATATTCTCCTCCATTGTCAGATCTTATGATATGTGGCTTTCTGCCAAATTTGTTGGACACAATTCTGACATAGTCCTTCAATTTTTGAAGTACTTGACTTTTAGCAGATACATTGTAGTATACCTGGAGTAGTCATCTATAAATGTCAGCATGTATAAATTTTCACTTTCATTGGCCCACAAAGATCAGTGTGAATTAATTCTAGAGGCTTTTTGGTTTTCCTCTCACTTTTCTTAGGAAATTTTGGTTTCACACTCTTTGGCTTTATACAGCACTCACATCTTTCTGTACATTTGCATTGTCTCATTTTAATGCCTCTTGCCAAATTCTCTTTCTCTAGAGCATTTACTCTGGCTAAGCTGGCATGTCCCATTCTTATATACCAAATATGCAAACACTCAGAATTACAGGTTTCCGTGACCATATTTTCATGCATAGCTTCAAGGTATTCTAAATGTAAAAGTCCATTTTTCAATTTTGCAGTGCAACATATTTCTCCTTCATCTAGAACGTGGCAAAATTCTCTACTCACATAAAGTTTACCCCCCCCCAATTCCATTATCTTAGTAGCACTTATTAAGTTGTCTTTAAAATCTGGAACATATAGACAGTTTTTAAGTTCAAGCCGTCTTTCGTCTTCTGGCATTTTGCAATGCAGTTGGACAGTGCCTATTCATAGAATCATAGAATAGTAGAGTTGGAAGGGGCCTATAAGGCTGTCGAGTCCAACCCCCTGCTCAATGCAGGAATCCAAATCAAAGCATTCCCGACAGATGGCTGTCCAGCTGCCTCTTGAATGCCTCCAGTGTCGGAAAGCCCACTACCACTCTAGGTAATTGGTTCCATTGTCATATTGCTCTAACAGTTAGGAGGTTTTTCCTGATGTCCAGTCAAAATCTGGCTTCCTGCAACTTGAGCCCATTATTCCGTGTCCTGCACTCTGGGACGATGGAGAAGAGATCCCAGCCCTCCTCTCTGTGACAACCTTTCATGTACTTGAAGAGTACAATCATATCTCCCCTCAGTCTTCTCTTCTCCAGGCTAAACATGCCCAGTTCTTTCAGTCTCTCCTCATAGGGCTATGTTTCAAGTCCCCTGATCATCTTTGTTGCCCTCCTCTGAACCTGTTCCAGTTTGTCTGCATCCTTCTTGAAGTGCAGAGACCAGAATTTCATGCAGTATTCAAGATGAGGCCTAACCAGTGCTGAATAGAGGGGAACTAATACTTCACGCGATTTGGAAACTGTACTTCTGTTAATGCAGCCTAATATAGCATTTGCCTTTTTTGCCACCACATCACACTGTTGGCTCATATTCAGCTTGTGATCAACGACAATTCCAAGATCCTTCTAACATGTTGTACTGCTGAGCCAAGTATCCCCCATCTTATAACTGTGCATTTGGTTTCTTTTTCGTAAGTGTAGAACTTTGCATTTATCCCTGTTGAATTTCATTCTGTTGTTTTCAGCCCAATGCTCCAGCCTATCAAGGTCCCTTTGAATTTTGTTTCTGTCTTCCACGGTATTAGCTATGCCCCCCCTCAATTTTGTATCATCTGCAAATTTGATAAGCATGCTTTGTACCTTCTCATCCAAGTTGTTAATAAAAATGTTAAAGAGCACTGGGCTAGGACCGAGCCCTGTGGTACCCCACTTGTTACTTCCGCCCAGTTTGAGAAGGAACCATTGATAAGCACTCTTTGAGTACGATTCTTTGAGAAAGGAACAGGTGTCCAGAAGCGGTTTTTACTTCCTGTATATAGTTTTTTAAAATACTTAAACAAATTTTTATCTTTTATTAGGTGGGTTGTACAGCCTGAATCAATTAAACATCTGTTCTTATAATCATGTTTCCTTTCATCAGATACATGGTAACCAGAAGCCTTCACTTTAGTCTGCCCAGCAGTTTTTCTCCTTTCTCCTTTCAGTTTGCCTTTGTTTAAAGTCAGGCTTTGCTCCTGTCTGACACCTACTGCAATCTCTTTGAACCCCTTTTGCTGTGTTTGTCTATGCCCTTTTGTGGATTCGGGCGATGACTCATCCCTTCTACGACAAAGTTTGTTCCTGTCTCTCTTTAAAATCCTGGTCCTTCAAATATGATATAATCTGATTTATATTCTGTCTGTTGTAGCACACAAGCAATTAATTTATGACATAATTTATGAGCTCAGGAGCAATGCTTTTTGCATCTCATCATCCATTTTTCTTTCCATCTCTCCAGTTCTCGGAGCAGTTTTGTGAACCTTTCTAGATGTGTATTGAGAGTGTCTGCCTTTCTCAGAGTAAACAATTCCTTGTAAAGGAACATTACATGATTTTTAGACTTTCTGACATATATTTCTTCTTGTTTCTGCCACATTTCTTTCACATTCTTACATCCTATGCAAACATTTAGTGCTTCATCTGATAATGCAGAAATAAGGAGAGATTTCACTTTTGCATGCTTACATCTCCAGGATGCTGTAGCAGTTTCATCCTCTGCTGAGGGTTCAGGATTGGTCAGGATTCCATACAAATCCTCTCCTTCCAGGAGTGCAGTCATTCGAAGACTCCAAACCGCATAATTATCCTTCTTCAGCCTTGGGACGCTTGTCTTAAGTGTTGATTCTTCAGCCATGGCTTTCCTATCTTTTCTTCTGCTTTTCTTTCTCTAGCCTAGTCTTTTTTTTTAAACTCTTTGTAAATCACACACAGTATTTAGCCTTTTTAGCTTTCAGGCGCAACTTGCAATTCAACAGTTTACTGGGCCCATAACCCTTTGTTATGTAAATTCGTGTATATATATTAGCAGACATTGTCAACGGTCTGAGATACTGTGTGCCAGTGTGTGCATTTACCTAAGTAGCTGATGTTTACCCTGCATTGAGATCACTGAGACTTAAGACTTAGTAAAATAAGAAAAGCTACTTTATTTATAGGGGTGGCCAAACTTGCTTAACGTAAGAGCCACATACAATGAACTTCATAAGAACATAAGAACATAAGAAGAGCCTGCTGGATCAGGCCAGTGGCCCATCTAGTCCAGCATCCTGTTCTCACAGTGGCCAACCAGGTGCCTGGGGGAAGCCCGCAAGCAGGACCTGAGTGCAAGAACACTCTCCTCTCCTGAGACTTCCGGCAACTGGTTTTCAGAAACATACTGCCTCTGACTTGGGTGGCAGAGCACAGCCATCATGGCTAGTAGCCGTTGATAGCCCTGTCCTCCATGAATTTGTCTAATCTTTTAAAGCCACCCAAGCTGGTGGACATTACTGCGTCTCGTGAGAGCAAATTCCATAGTTTAACTATGCGCTGAGTAAAGAAGTACTTCCTTTTGTCTGTCCTGAATCTTCCAACATTCAGCTTCTTTGAATGTCCACGAGTTCTAGTATTATGAGAGAGGGAGAAAACCTTTTCTCTATCCACTTTCTCAATGCCATGCATAATTTTATTAGGGTTGCCATATTGCCCGGTAAGCCGGGTTTTACCTGGATTCTTTGCATGCCACCCGGTGCCCATTTAGCCCCTTAGGTGGCCCGGATTCTCAGCTTTAATTAAAAAAAAAAAGTTTCTAGGAGGTCTGGTTCTCGAGATATACATAAAAATGTCAGCCTAACTGTTAAATCTTTCTTTAAACAGTACTGTATAGCACTTCGTAGCTTTAACGCCGCCCGTTCAGGATTGCAGCCAATCAGTGAAGCCAGGGTTGTGTTTGGTTGACCTGAGGCAGTGTCTAGAAAACCTCATTGCAATGTCAGATAATGGTGGTTTCCCCCCCCCCGTTTATCTGAAAATCTCATAAATTGGGTAAGTATATACATTTCAGTTTTTTTTCCTCTTGTGTGCAGGAGTCAGATCCTGGGCAGTGTTTTGAAAACCTTCCCAATACTTGCTTTTGTAAAAGCAATGCTAATCACATATGCCTAGAGTAAATCCCATTGAATTCAATAGGACTTACTTTTGAGTAGACATGGTTATGAATGTGCTGAAAATCAATGGGGCTTTGGAGTGAATGTAAAAAAGAATTGTGTTTGTGTTCTAACTCTTTCTGTCCCTCCTCTAGTCCTATTTTAAAGCAAGTAGGCAGGGCTTACTTAGGAATTACAGTTTTTATTCTGTAGGAAACTAATACTGATTTTTAAAAAACTAATATTGATTTTTCTGCAATGACCAACTGGTTTGACAATAAACTATTATATGAGCTGTATGTATTTATACATCTGCAGTGTGTGTGTGTGTGCGCGCGTGTATGGAGTGTTTCCAACAACCCTGTGAGGTAGGGTTGGAAACCAAGGCAGCTCACAACAAGAAATAAAGCCATTTAAAATCCAATAACCATAAAAACAACTACAAACAGTTGCAAAACAGTGTAAAGTGGCATGATTCGGAATTTTGGGTTGTGTGAATGAAGTTGCTTATCACTTAAGGTTGCATTGCTGTCCCTGTTTGAGTAAGCCCCACTGAATACACTGGGACTTGCTTCTGAATAAATAAACCTAGGATTGCACTATAAATATCTTTACAGTTTGTGTAAATAATAAATATATTTGATAGTCATGCTTATATAAATATTTCTTCATTTATCATATTTTTGGTTTTTGGTTAGGAATCCTGACTGGTTGTGAGATGCTTAGTTTTCTGCCTTACTCATAGGAATCTTGTTGTGGTTGGTATGGTGTTGCATTTAAGAAATCATGGTACGAAATGACCTGAATCAGTATAAGGCAGATTCATTGGTTCCTAAAAGTGGGAAGAGACTCAAGGGCCACAGTGACTCCAACATTTATTTATGTATTTTTATTTACAACATTTATATACCGCTTTATTGTAAAAAATCTCAAAGTGGTTTACAGAAAGAATTAAAACAATAAAATTACTGGCAAAAGCATTAAGGACAGATGCTTAAAAACATTCAAAATAATAAAACCAACAATGAAAAAAACAGATTTAAAAACACAATAGCTTCCACATGCCTGGAGAGGCTTGCCTCAAGAAAACTGATTTTAGCAGGTGCTGAAAAGAGGCATCTGCCTAATGTCAATAGGCAAGGAGTTCCAATGCATAGGTGCAGCCACTTTATAGGACTGATTTCTTACAAGAGCAGAACAAGTACTGCACTATGTGGCACCCATAACATGGAAAGCACAGCTTGAACTTGGCCTGGTAGCAAATCAGCAACCAATGCAGATTTCAGAGCAGAGGTATTATGTGCTGATAGGATCTCACTCATGTCAGCAATTGTGCTGCAGCATTCTGCATTAACTGCAGTCCCCAGGTCAGGTTGTGCTATGGGGATTTCTGTGACCTTGACTGACTGGCTGCTAGGATTTTTTTAGTTTGGGTTTTTGGTTATGAATCCTGACTGGTTGTGGGATGCTGAGTTTTCTGCCTTACTCATAGGAATCTTGTTGTGGTTAGTATGGTATTACATTTAGGAAAGTGTTACTGCCTTTTGTATTGTTGTTTTCCTATTTGCATTTCACTTATCTTTAACCTCACTCCGTTACAGCCATAGAAGCAACAGCAGCATATGCAAGATAATTAACTCCCATTAGTGATAAGAACAAGAATTTATAATTATTATTTCAATTAAAACAAGAGGCTTATCAATACTTTGAAGAGGACCAGATATTTATTTTCTTTCTGAGCCCAGGACTGGGTCTTTCATGATGCCAGGGGGAGCAGGAGAGTAGTCAATAAGACAGACATCCTGGCATTTAATTAGCAAGGTATGTGTGGGGTTGTTGCACACTTCCAGGCACAGTTTCGTTTTGAGTATGCAGGTGGAAACTGTGTAGATGTGGTTGATCAAAGGGAGAAGAAATTTTGACTTAAGCAAAGCTCTCCTTTTATAAAACCTAAGAAACATACAGATACTTTGAATGTCTGAGTGCCTGCACTAGTGGAATACTGGAGGAACTTGTAAAACTTGCTGCAACAGTATTTAGAACTGAGCATGTGGCGTGAAAGACTCCAAAATGTTAGAAGATGTTAGATGAAAAGATGTTAGAGAAAAACAAAATGTTTTTCTCCACCCACCACATATCTGAAATATATTGTATATGTAATGGTTAACCATACTAAAAAATGTAAATAAGTTTATTTTGGTCAATGACCAGCAAAGGTTAACCATATTGCTGCCCTGACTTACTTTCTTTGTTGCTATTTTGTGTTTTTATTATGTTTTTATATTGATTGTGTATTTTTATTGTTTTCATTATATTTCTAAGCTGTGCTGAGCTCTGTTTTTAACAACAGAAGGGCAGGATATAAATCCTCTTAATCAATCAATAAATATTCCATAGTGTTGGAAACTAGAGTCTAGGCATTTAAAGCTGAAAATGTTGCTTTTTAAAAAAAGATTTCTCACATCTTTCCCCAGTTTTTGGTGGTAATTCCTAGGCACAAAAACAAAACAACTGGACAATCCAAATATTAATATGCAAATAATTTGCATAATATGCAAATTAGCCTGCCCAGATTTGTGGAACTGGAATATGGCAACCCTAAATTTTGTACACTTCTATCATGTCTCCTCTGACCCGCCTTTTCTCTAAACTAAAAAGCCCCAAATACTGCAACCTTTCCTCATAAGGGAGTCGCTCCATCCCCTTGATCATTCTGGTTGCCCTCTTCTGAACCCTCCATAATATCCTTTTTGAGATGAGGCGATCAGAACTGTACACAGTATTCCAAATGCGGCCGCACCATAGATTTATATAACAGCATTATGATATTGGCTGTTTTATTTTCAATACCTTTCCTAATTATCCCAATTTCCCTTTTTCACAGCTGCCGCACACTGGGTCGACATTTTCATCGTGCATTTCTATACAATAACCATTGTAATAGTTCTCTTTGCCCCTACATACTAGTTGCTGTATTGTTGCATTTAGGGTTCTGACTGTGTTTCTATCTCCTCTTGCTTTTGCTTTCCTTCTCTCTTTAACCATTTTAAGAGTTTCTTCAGTCATCCATTGAGGTCTTTCTCTTTTTTTTAACTAGAGGTATTGTCTTTTTGCATTCTTCCCTGATAATGTTTCTGACTTCACTCCACAGTTCTTCTGGTTCTCTGTCAACTAAGTTTAAAGCCTCAAACCTGTTCCTTATTTGATCTTTATATTCTTCTGAGATGTTATTTAAATTGTATTTTGGCATTATGAGTGCTTTGTTCTTCTTCTTTAGGTTTATCCTGATTTTCGATACGACCAGTTCATGATCCATACTGCAGTCTGCTCCTGGTCTTGTTTTAGCAGAAAGTATGGAACTTCTCCATCTTCTGCTACCAATTATATAATTAATTTTATTCCTATATTGACCATTTAGTGATGTCCATGTGTATAGTTGTCTTTTCAGTTGCTCAAAAAATGTGTTCGCTAGAAACAAATTATTGGCTTCACAGAATTCAATGCGTCTTTCTCCTGCTTCATTTCTGTCTCCTAAGCCCCATTTCCCCACAATTCCTAGTTGTTCCCTACTTTTGCATTCCAATTCCCCATGATTATTATCATATCTTGTTTTGGTGTGTGATCAATTTCCTCCTGCGCTTCTGCGTAAAATCTCTCTAATTCCTCTTCTTCTGTGTTGGCCGTTGGAGCATAGACTTGGATGATGGTTATGTTAATAGGTTTCCTGTTTAATCTCATTGATATCACTCACTCAGACCTTGAGTTGTGGCTCCTAATTGCTTTTGCTACATCACTTCTCACTATTAAAGCAACCCAGAGTTTGGAAAAGTTACTTTTGGCCACTGGATTGGGCTGATGGGAGTTGTAGTTCAAAAAAAGTAAATTTTCCAAGCTCTGAAGCAACCTAATTTCTTAATTTCTCATTTCCTGCATACAATATTTTGTAGTTGCCTGATTGAAAATGTCCCATTCCCGTCCATTTTAATTCACTCACACCAAGTATTGTAATGTTGATATGTTCCATTTCTTGCTTGACAATTTCTCACTTTCCCTGGTTCATGCTTCTCACATTCCATGTTCCTATTGTGTGCATGGTACAACTTCAGACTCTCCTTTAACATCTGTGCGCATCAGCCTCTGGGCTTCCTTTCGGCTTTGACTCAGCTGTGTCATTAGTCACAGCGCTACTCGTACTTGTCCTTTGTTCTTCACCAGTAGCTTGGTGAGTGCCTTCTGACCTGGACGTCTCATCTTCCAGCACTATATTGTGTTGCATTTTGGATACTCTGTTCATAGGGTGTTGGTGGTAGGAAGTATTCAGAGGTGGCTTACCATTGCCTTCCTCTGAGTTTGGATGCATCTTAGTCTGGAGTCTCAGCTTTGACCATTCCGCCTTGGGTGCCCCTGCTAGGAGTCTAGCCTCTTGATCTAGACTCCTGACGACATTGCCCTCAGCTTCTTCAACATTCTCAAACCCCCTCACCACGTTAAGGTGTGCATCCTAGAGGGGGAATGCTGGACTAGATGGGCCTTTAGCCCAATCCATCAAAGCTCTTATGTTTTTACGAAGGCCTGGATCCTTCTTTCTCCTGTGACTCCTCCCTCTCCTGTTTCATGTGCTTGATTGGAAATAATGAAATCAGTACTAAGGGTAGGAAAGGACCAGAGCTTGGAAAAGTTACTTTTTTGAACTACAACTCCCATCAGCCCAATCTAGTGCCCATGCTGGCTGGGGCTGATGGGAGTTGGAGTTTAAAAAAAAGTAATTTTTCCAAGCTCTGGAGGACAGGTAGCAGGTCTTATCCTGATGAAGTGATATGGACAGAAGGGTGTCTGTAAGGTGGCCTGTCTTCCACCAGACCCATCCCCAGCCTTCTCCCTCAAGTCTAAAGTTGAAGCCACCCATTCCCCACCCCACAGCATGTTCTTTTGGGCTCTGCAATGCTCTTTCTGTGGGGGAGCATTACTAAAACTGGCAAATACCAATACAGACATAACAAGTATATTCTCAAAGTGGAGCTCAGTTAGAAAGAAAAGGCTTGAAATTTTTTTTAAAACCTAAAAATAAATTGTGGCCAAGCTTCACCATGTGCTCTACCCTTGAGTTCTCAAGCCCCTCTTCCTGAGTCTCAGGGTGTAAGGCTCAGGAGAGCTGGTGGCAACCCTAGGCAAGCTTCATTTTATTTTCACAGTCCCTTCCCTCCTGCCCTCACAAACACATCTTCTGTCATTAAGCCGTGACCTCTAGAATCTTCTGGAAGTCATCAGGCCCACTCCTAGCTGAACATGAGAGCCAGGGAACTTTGTGCTGGAACAAAAAAGCTTTATCATCCATTAAGTACAATTATTGGGTCGATATCCATGTATAGATATGTTTTATTTTAGTAAAACTAAACTGCAAGTATTATATACAACATTCCTTGACATGTCCTCAGTGGGAGGCAGGTCGAATCCCATAACCGTCACTTTATTTCCTTTATGGTTTTTTTTCTTTGTTTTACACATTTATTGCCCTTCAGCCAAAGTGTTCTCAGGGTGGTTTCTAGCCAAAGCAAAACAACAATAAAATTAATATGAAGTCGAGTGCAAATAATTACAGTGAAGACCAGCAATTAAAAGCAGCTGACTGAAACAGTTTAAACACAGAATTTAAAAAGCCTGGGAGAACAAAAGATCTTTGCTTGGCACTGAAAGGATAGCAAGGTTGGTGTCAGGTGAGCCTGTCTGGGGAAGAAATTCTAGAAATGGGGCATGCCTTGTCATCACCCATCTCACCTCAGAAAAAATATTTGTGTAATTGAACACCATTGGTTGGGTGGAAGATACACACACATTTAGTGATGTATATACACTATTTTGGACATAATTTTAATGGAAATCATCATCATAAGTGTACACACAGATTGTAACTGTTACTGGTGGTATACCAGCATGCCTGATGCTCAGAGCACTTTATATGTAGCATATAATGAAGAAGAATAACAAAACAATCAGGTTAGAGGGGTTAACTACATCCATAGTATGTAATCTGCGTAGTTAATTCCTTTGCTGTTGCGGACACGTGTCTTTGGCCATGGATGAAACACGAAGTCTTAATTAACTAAATTTCCTGCTTGCTAGGAGGTATAACCTTGCAGACCTTCTAATTAATTATCCACAGACTTTCTCAGGGTGCATTTGCATTTAGACAAAAGACATCCTGATTACGTTTGGTGACATGGACTGGAATAGCAAAGGATATGTATGAGGGATCCAAGCACACAATGTTCATTTTGGTAGTGGGATTAGCTACAAACAGAGGCAATCACATTTCACAATTACAATCAGCTATTGGAAATTATTTATCCCTTTTTCCAGTTGGGCAGAAGGCAGGAGAAAAATCCACTGAGTGGTACCATACATGGATGGATGTAATACCTCATAGTCCAGAGGCACATAGTCCAGCTTTTACCTGGTTGTTTTAGTTTTATTGCTTGTTTTTTAATGTTGTGATGTTTATATACCTTTACTTTGTACATCGCTCAGAGTGGCTGGGTCTCCAGCCAGATGGGTGATAAATAAATCGCATAAATAAAATAAATAATAATAAATAATTTGAGTCTGGAAGGCAGAAATGTTATTGTCACTGGCTAGGGCCTAGATAGACTGGCAAACAGATTGTAGACTGTCTGATAGTAGTTTAGTGTTTACTCAAATATTCCACACTGAGGCCCTCTAGATGCTAGACTACTATTAACATCATCCCTGACCATCCCAAAGTGCAGGACACGGAATAATGAGATCAAGTTACAGGAAGACAGATTTCAGCTGAACATTAGGAAAAAATTCCTAATTGTCAGAGCAGTACGACAATGGAACCAATTACCTTGGGTCGTGGTGGGCTGTCCAACACTGGAGGCATTAGAGGCAGCTGGACAGCCACCTATCAGGTATGTTTTAATTTGGATTCCTGCATTGAGCAGGGGGGTTGGACTTGATGCCTTATAGGCTCCTTCCAGTCCTACTGTTCTATTATTCTACGACCATTGGCTGGGACTAGTGGGAGTTGGAGTTCAACAATATCTCTGGAGAATCACAAGTTAGCCATCCCTGCATTATTGGGTCCCTAAAACTGCACTGGCCCTTATGTCACCAGCCAACTGCTAAATCAGTACTACAGTATCGCCTCCTGACCAAATGCATTTGTGGCATCCAAGTCTAGTGGGTAGCTAGTGGATATCTTGTGTGCTGCAGAACTGCAGTTGCTTTTGGGATGGAGGCAGTTGTTTATACAGTAACTCTACACCTAATAAGGCAGTTGCTTACAAATGAGGGATGTTGATCATATTATACATTTTTATCTTGCCCTCCAATGAGCTCATCACCCCCTCCCCATTTTAGTCTCACAACACCCTTGTTAGGCAAAGCAGGCTGCAAGATAGTAATTGGTTTAATGCCCCCATGGTGCTTCCAGGTGACCTATTTATTGAGCATTCATCCTCATCTGTTTTGAAAGAAGGTTAGATGATGTTGCATCAAGCAAATGTTATCTCAAACTTCCCAGTGCGTTTTCCCATCACTTCCCTTATCCCCAAAAGTGCAGTTTTTTAGGGAAGTGGGTTTGCTGCACAATCCCAATCAACTTTAATTTTGCATCCTGAATTTGCCGGTATGTACTGAATCCCACTCAAAAAAGCAGCAGTCTGGAAGCACCCCCAATGAACCTCATGGCTGTGCAGCAATTTGAATCTTGAAACTGGGTCTTCCCTGTCATAGTCCCAACACTATAATCCAGATGTGGGGAGAGGACATGTGGCCCTCCAGATGTTGCTAACCATTGGCCATGGTGGCTGAGGCTGATGGGAGTTGGAGTCCAATAACATCTGGAAAGCCACAGACAGGAGTGTAGTCATTTGGGGTGCCAGTGGGTCCTAGACACCTTACTTTTTGGAGGAGGAAGCAGGGTCCCAGCCAGGTCCTTATGTATGAGCCAATCAGCATGGAAGGGAAGCATATTAGCCACTGAGAAGAGTCCTTGTCTTTTCGTGCTGATTGGAGACAATCAGAGTGAAAGGAAGTGAGTCAGCCACTGAGAAGACTCTTCTCTGTAGCTAACACAGCCTCCCCTTTCATGCTGATTGATCCCTAGGGATGTCTGTTGTAGCACAGTATGGGCTCTGAGATGACAGGGAGAGCAAGGGAGTCGAGGGAAAGTGGGCATGGCTGTGAGGGGATGTAGCATGACTATCATGAAGGGACCTTCCACTTCTGAATTTGCCACTACACAACTGGCCACAGTCTCCCCAACCATGGGCTAGCTACTACACCCACTCTGTTTTCCAGAGGCAAGAAGAGACGGCTCCTTCTGGAAGCTATTTATACTTTACGCAACCACCTCTGAGGGTGGGAGAAAGCGACTATGATCCCTCGGCGGGTGCCACGCTACCTCTTAAATCAGAGACTTAGGGAGCGGGTGCAGATGCTGTTCATTCTCGTTGTTGACCCAGAAGGAAGACGGCTGAGTGGGAGGATTCAGGATAGCTTTGTTCACTTGCCTGCAGCCAGCGAAGCGAATTTCCTGTGGCAGGAAACCCCAGGCGCTACAGTGCACTCTGAAGAGAATTAGCCAGGAAAGGTTTATTTCACAGGAGTCCTTTTCCGGCTTTTTTTTTTTAAACTCCATTGCTGAATAGATTTAATTTGTTTCTTTTCCACTCATCAGGCAAAGTAAGTAAGGAAAGGGTGGGAGGGATAGTGGTGTTCCCTGTCATTGCAATTCTGTAGGTAAAGAAAGATATGAAACAGGCAAGGTGGCACCCTTTTTCCTTCATCAGATGGTGCTGGTGACAGAGCCTAGCAAGTTTTTGGACTATTTGGAGCTCCTAAGGGCCAAAATCAGACAGATGCTATTTAGCAACTAGCAACTGTATCAACAGATTAAAAGTAAACTGCACATATGCAAAAGGAGAGTCCAGAGTTGTACGACGCACATAATAGGAACATGGATTGTGAGAAGCATGAACCAGGGAAAGTGAGCAATTGTCAAGCAAGAAATGGAACATATCAGCATTACAATACTAGGCATGAGTGAATTAAAATGGACTGGAATGGGACATTTTCAATCAGGCAACTACAAAATATTTTATGCAGGAAATGAGAAATTAAGAAGAAACTGAGTTGCTTTAATAGTGAGAAGTGATGTAGCAAAAGCAATTAAGAACTACAACGCAAGGTCTGAGTGAGTTATATCAATGAGATTAAACGGGAAACCTATTAACATAACCATCATCCAAGTCTACGCTCCAACATCAAACGCAGAAGAAGAATTGGAGAGATTTTACGCAGAAGTACAGGAGGAAATTGATCACACACCAAAACAAGATATGATGATAATCATGGGGGACTGGAATGCAAAAGTAGGGAACAGAGAAGAACTAGGAATTGTGGGGAAATGGGGCTTAGGAGACAGAAATGAAGCAGGAGAAAGACGCATTGAATTCTGTGAAGCCAATGATGTGTTTCTTGCAAACACATTTTTTGAGCAACCAAAAAGACTACTGTACACGTGGACATCACCAGATGGTCAATATAGGAATCAAATTGATTATATAATTGGAAACAGAAGATGGAGAAATTCCATACTTTCTGCTAAAACAAGACCAGGAGCAGACTGCGGTACAGATCATGAACTGATCGTATCGAAAATCAGAGTAAAGCTAAAGAACAACAAAGCACTCATAATGCCAAAATACAATTAAATAACATCCCAGAATAATATAAAGATCAAATAAGGAACAGGTTTGAGGCTTTAAACTTAGTTGACAGAGAACCAGAAGAACTATGGACTGAAGTCAGGGACATTATCAGGGAAGAATGCAAAAAGACAATACCTCTTGTTAAAAAGAGAGAAAGACCTCAGTGGGTGACTGAAGAAACTCTTAAAATGGTTAAAGAGAGAAGGAAAGCAAAAGCAAAAGGAGATAGAAACACGGTTAGAACCCTAAATGCAACTATACAACGACTAGTACGTAGGGACAAAGAAAACTATTACAATGGTTATTGTATAGAAATAGAAAAGGACAACAAAATGGGAAGACAAGAGCCCTATTCCAAAAGATTAGAGAAATAAAAGGGAAATTTAAACCACGAGTAGGGATGTTGAATAATCAACAGGGAAACACACTGACTGACTGAGATGAAATAAAAGGAGGATGGAAGCAATACACTGAAGAACTCTATAAAAGAGATGACAGATTCATTCACGGAGGAACCATATGATGAAGAACCAGAAATTTTAGAATGTGAGGTGAAAGCTGCTCTTAAAATTCTTGGAAGAAACAAATCACCAGGAACAGATGGCATACCAATAGAGTTGCTACAAGCTACTGAGACTGAATCTGTCCAAATTTTGACAACAAATTGTCAAGAAGTATGGAAAACTAAACAATGGCCCACAGACTGGAAGCGTTCAATATATATCCCACTTCAAAAGAAAGGGGATCCCAGATAATGCAGTAATTACCGAACTATTGCCTTAATATCCCATGCAAGTAAAGTAATGCTCAAGATTCTACAACAAAGGCTCTTACCATATATGGAGCAAGAAATGCCAGACGTCCAAGTTGGATTTAGAAAGGGAAGAGGCACCAGAGATCATATTGCAAACATACGTTGGATAATGGAACGGAGCAAGGAATTTCAGATGAAAAACACCCTGTGCTTTATAGACTACAGCAAAGCCTTTGACTGTGTAGATCATGAAAAACTATGGAATGCTTTAAAAGAAATGGGGGTGCCACAGCATCTGATTGTCCTGATGCTCAACCTATACTCTGGACAAGAGGCTACTGTAAGGACAGAATATGGAGAAACCGATTGGCTCCCCATCGGAAAGGGTGTGAGACAGGGGTGTATTTTATCACCCTATTTGTTTAATCTGTACGCAGAACATATCATACAGAGAGCGGGATTGGACCAAGATGGAAGGAGGTGTGAAAATTGGAGGGAGAAACACCAATAATTTAAGATATGCAGACGATACCATACTCTTAGCAGAAATTAGTAATGATTTGAAACGAATGCTGATGAAAGTTAAAGAGGAACGCACAAAAGCAGGACTACAGCTGAATGTCAAAAACACTAAAGTAATGACAACAGAAGATTTATGTAACTTTACAGTTGACAATGAGGACATTGAACTTGTCAAGGATTATCAATACCTTGGCACAGTCATTAACCAAAATGGAGACAATAATCAAGAAATCAGAAGTAGGCTAGGACTGGGGAGAGCAGCTGTGAGAGAACTAGAAAAGGTCCTCAAATGCAAAGATGTATCACTGCACACTAAAGTCAGGATCATTCAGACCATGGTATTCCCGATCACTATGTATGAATGTGAAAGTTGGACAGTGAAAAAGGCGGATAAGAGAAAAATCAACTCATTTGAAATGTGGTGCTGGAGGAGAGCTTAGCGCATACCATGTACTGCAAAAAAGACAAATAATTGGGTGTTAGAACAAGTTAAGCTAGAACTGTCACTAGAAGCTAAAATGATGAAACTGAGGTTATACTTTGGACACATCATGAGAAGACATGATTCACTAGAAAAGACAATAATGCTGGGGAAAACAGCAGGGAGTAGAAAAAGAGGAAGGCCAAACAAGAGATGGATTGATTCCATGGGGGAAGCCACAGACCTGAACTTACAAGATCTGAACAGGGTGGTTCATGACAGATGCTCTTGGAGGTCGCTGATTCATAGGGTCGCCATAAGTCGTAATCGACTTGAAGGCACATAACAATAACAACAAGCAGATGCCCCAATCAAGCTCAGAATCCTAATAAGGGGCAAAGGGTTAAAGCCCCCTATACTCTGCACCAGGGTCCCAGTCTGGATCAGGTCCCCTGTGCCTGCAGTTTACTTTTTTAAAAAGCCATCCACTTAATTGTTAATTGCATGAATGTTGTCTCCTCAAGCTTGGCCATTGGTATTATGTGGTAAGAGTTCTGTGTAATTTGAAGGTTTGTTATCCCAATCAAAGGGGTCACCTTTCATATTTGGTATTTTCTGGGAGCTACAGGGCAGCGTCTCTCTATGTGAAACAATTACAGAATGTGCTGAGATTTTATTTTATTATACATTTTTTTAGTGTAGAGACACATTAAGGCAAGCAGGGCACTGATGACCCAGTCCTTTTAATTTCTTCCTCTGTTTCTACCACAGATATATAGTGGAATACTAACACTCTTATTAAAAGAGGTATATCTGATTTTCTCCCCCCCCCCCCGTCTTCACATACAATGCTTGTGCCGTATTATTCACTGAAGTTCCTTGGGTGATCATTTACCTCTCTCTCAGAGCAGTGGCCTTGTTTTCTTATCATTCACCATTGCTTCATTCAAACAGCACAACAGCAAATGAGCAGCACAAAAGTGCACTGAAGAGCATGGTGTGATTCTTTCTTTAACGGTGCAATCTTATGCATGTCTAGTCAGAAGTGAATTCCATGAACTCCAATAGGCCTTACTCCTACATGCGTGGAGCTTATTGTTTTCTTGTAATGCATACTCTGGATAAAGGGAATAAAATTTTGGCAGAGGAAACAGAGACTGGGCAGTTGTAAATTATAAATAATTATTTTTTTTACTTAATGCCATCATTGTACATGGCACTTTACAGAGTTTTGAGGTCAAAAAAGTCTGGTTCCCAGCCCCCCAAAACTTACAATTTTACAGTGGAGACGATAGTACAGGAAAGATGTGAAGGATAACAAAGTATGGATGTGTCAAGATGGCAATTATACATATTGAGGCTTGATTATATATCAATAGCTTGCTTGTGCGGGAAAGTTAAAAATACAAGGTGATAGACTTGGTGTTCCATCTTCTGCTGGGAATGTAGTTGAGTGCCAAAATAGGCTGAAGATGACTGTGCCAGGGAGTACAAGAGTTCAACAGGTCATGCCCCATTGCAAGTAAAGATCAGGGTCCAATAGGCCCAATCAATAGGCTCTAGGCTCTCAGTAGTATTTGAGCAGCAACAAATGAGACAGTCACTAGGGGGCACTGTGTGGCCAGAAGCGTTTCATCTTTCAACATCTGGGGCTGTTCTCCCCTTCATAGGGGCTGTCTTTGGTGGTGAGGAAAAGCTCTTCACCTTTGATGAGGGCTTTCTTCAGCCAGCCTGCAGGCACTGAGAAAAAAAACATTGCCAGCTGCTGCTGAATAATTGCTGGTTTTGTATTTTCAAACGTGATTCTTCAGCTTGCTCTCTGTCCCAAAATACCTGTTTAACCCAGGAACAGATCTTTTGCACAAGGCACAGCACCAGCCCAAGTGGTCTGCAATAACTTCTTTAATCTTAAATCCAAACAAACTGCGAACAGGACTGAACCCTGTTTCAGAAATGCAATGTTTAATACTTTTGCAGAGGAATCCTATACTTGAGATCTGTTGGCTGACAGCTATAGGATTCTTTTTATGATGGCAGAGCTATGCTGCTGCTATGTAGATACACTAGCAGAACACTTCAGATGCCCCAGTGAAGACACACTGGCGGGCCTAGCTAAAGTGGGGTAGAGTCCCAGGTAGGACAGGAACCACACAGGGAAACAGCACACTTATTCCAGATCCTATTCCTCAATCCGCACATCCCATTAACAGTGCAACTTGACACCAACCCAGACCTGGCACAAAGCATTTCCCTCCCATTGACTTCACTGGTAAGGGTAAAATATTTTCAAAGCTGCCTCACATCAACCCTTTGGGAAGAGTCGCAGCTCAGTGGTAGTGCGTTTGCTTTGCGTGCAGAAGGTCCCAGGTTCAATCCCTTGCATCTCCAGAGAGGGCTGAGAGAGACTCCTGCCTGAAATCTTGGAGAGCCACTGCCAGTCAGTGTTGACAATACTGAGCTAGAGAGACCAATGGTCCAACTCAGTACAAAGTGGATTCCTATATTCCTATGACAATTGCCCTGCTGGTGGTAAGTGAGGCAGTTTTCCCCCTTTCCCCCAGTGAGACTCAGACCCCAATCTCCTGTTCCTCTACCCTATGCAGTGAGCCACAGGAGGAGGCAGCTGTCAGAGTGTGTCTGTCCTTGTATGCCCTGGCCCCTTCCATTAGCTGCTTGTCAAAACACTCATTTCTTCCTCAGATGGATCTTGAACCCTTCTGCCATGCTTGGGTGGCATATGAGCTTCAGCACCATCTCTGATTGGTGTGCTACAGTAGTGTTTCCAGGGATGCTGCTATTTTTACCCAGTCTTTGGATATTCTGTGTTATGTGCATTCCCCTCCCTCCTTCCGGGCCAGGCACATGTTCGATTCAGTGGTCATTCTGACAGCATAGCCACAGCATATCAGAAGCCCTGCCGAATTAAGAATATAGGATTGCTCTGAGGAAGAGTTCAGTGCAAGTCAAAAGCTTGTTTGCCACATCAAAAACTTTGATTGTTCCTAATAAAGGTGTTATTTTGCAGCCCCTACAAGTGAAGAATGCCATAGATCCAATTTCCAGAACCAGGCATTAGCAGACTTGTCTGTCTTGTATTGTTCTTCTTTGCTGTAAAAATCTTGGCACAAAGCTGGAAGCAATGTTCTGTTCCTTGGAACTGGGGAGTTACCTCTGGGAGTACATGACTTCTGATTCTCTATTCCACTACACACCTGCACAATAGCAGTCTGTTGGCATGTGAAATGTGCAATGCAGCAGGTATTATAGATGTTTTCTATCTCACCTCTCCCTATGTGCTCCATATCCAGAACTACCTAGGGAGGGGATCACATTCAAGATGGCGACGGAGTAAGATGCGGTTACTTAGAGCTCCGTCTGTTTGCTATTTAAAAGCTTATCTAAAAGGACTATTCTCCTACTAAATTATTTTTCCACATCGACTTTTCTTTCCAGCTCCTATTTGACTTTACATCTCAAAGAGCTCTTCTGTGGAATCATATTGTTTACCCATACTCTACTGCCTAATT
This sequence comes from Rhineura floridana, assembly GCF_030035675.1. Classification (NCBI taxonomy): domain Eukaryota; kingdom Metazoa; phylum Chordata; class Lepidosauria; order Squamata; family Rhineuridae; genus Rhineura; species Rhineura floridana. Next base: position 9,071,771 of record NC_084482.1, read on the forward strand.
ATAATTCTTGCCAGATTCAGCTTGGCCGGTATCCATCTTATCTTGAGTAAGTAAATTTTTTGAGCGTTTAAACTTTTAAAATTAGAATCCTTGGTCTTCTTCCTGAAAAAGGCTGACAACATAAGACCTTGGAAATAAACTCTTTCGTAGTACTGCTGGCTTTTAATAAAGGGAATACCAACCTCCTTTAAAAGATTAAAGCCTACTAACAAACTCCTTAAACGGAATGAACAAAGTGAGAAGAATTATTCCTCAAACCTCATTAAATTAATCTGCAAAATAATTAGAACTTTGTTGTCAGTACATACGTGTCAATACAGTTGCCTAACTAAAGAGGTTGAGTTGAAAAAGATTGAGCTGAAACATGGTTCTAACAAGGATGACCTATAAAGCTTTGGGTATTTCTTTTCATGAAATGCCTCTCACTCCACCTCTTAAAAACTCAAAACTACTACAACCAAAAATAACGCAATTTTATAGCTTAAAAGAGAAAACAAAGCGGCGGTCAGAACATAAACATCTTTCTGATTCTGAAAATACAGTAAATGACTGGACACTGAGTAATATGTATCTAATGGAAAACAATGAAGGTAAAGTACTAAACTCAAACTTGGCTCAGGAAATTTTACTCGCCGAAGAGTTAAATAACTCTATTCAGCTGGATGAGAAAACCCTGGGAGTAAATTTGCTGAATGAGATTTCCTGAATCCTCCCACAACGAGATATCTACTGATTCATCTCATTTAAAGGACCAACTTGAAAAATGGGCACAGGAAGAAGTGATGTCTGATTTCAATCTTTCAGATGAATTGCTAATTAAATCTGAGACTTCCGGGAAGGGTGACTTCGCTTGTGCCTGCTTTTGAGACGGGCTCCCGCCTCAAAAGAAGCTTATTCAGATATAAATCAGTCAGAACATTTTTTTTTGACTGATGAAATTTCTCCCGGGCAGGGAGAAACGTAGAGATCAACCTCAAAAGCCTGTTTTTGTTGGGAGGACTGGATTTCATTAATTTATGAGAAAAGGTCCAGCCAGCAATGCCGGACGGACTTCCGAACAAGCTCTATCTGATTAATGCGATACGTTTATCTTTTCTTCAAAGAGAAAACGGACTAACAGGCAAGCACCCTTCTTTCTATTATTTTTTTTACTTGGTTTAAATTGTTGCAGCAAAAAGAGATTTGTCAAATGAATCAGCTTTAAAGAACTTCTGGGTGAGCTATAACTCTTCTCTGTTATTCACGAAATTAACAGCTTATCTCTGTTTCTATTGCAAAAAGCTGTCCTGGAAGTGCATTCTAAAGATATAAACAGAAGAGGGATTTCTATTCCGAGGAACATTATATTGTCTGGGACTATTCTCTTTTTGGTCTATTTTATTTTGATGAATCTGCTTCTTCACGACGCCACTAACTGTTTTGATGCTGGGAACTAAATTTGTTTTGTATTCTTGAACATAGAGAGATAAGGCAGGCTGCTCTGTTTATACTGTGATGTCATCAAGACTGGAATATTAACCCAATTGTTGCTGAAATAAGAAGTGGTTCTTCTTTATTTTTGTTTTGTTTTGTTTTTGTGGTTTTAAAAATGGCAATCAAGAAAGTGGCTGAGAATCTGGAAGTAATTATGTTTCAGAAAATAATGGATGAGATTGAGATAACGAAACAAACCCTGCGACAGGGCAGTAAGGAGCTGAAAATGGAACTGAGCAAAATGACGCAGGAGCTTAAAGAAATAGGGGATCCTGTGAGAGAGGAGAATGAGATCAGAGATGAGAAAAGAAAAAATAACGGGAAGATACAAGCCCTGGAGATTGGAACAAATGTGGAATTGGAAAAAGATCTGGAGTTTATGGATATTAGAAATAAAATCTACTGTTTGGAATTTAACGTTATCTCTGAAGAAATTAATGAAGATATTAGAGATAAAGTTATCAATGGCTTGGATAATCTTCTGGACTGGAATGACGTGATGGAGCTTGATATAGAGAAAATCTATGGAATTAACTGCAGCCATGTGACAATGGAAAAACTCTCAAGAGATGAGCCAGTGCATTTTGTAAAAAAGAAGAACAGAGATATGACTTTACAACAATATTTCAGCAACTTATTCAGAATCGATGGCAAGAAAATATTTGGGATAGAGGAAATTCCCATCAGACTCTTATTATATGACTATGGCTATGACAGCAAGATTATTATGGAATACTGATAATGGAAGATTGGACACTGAAATTACTGGACTTAACAGGACTATTGAAGATGGAAGATGGAATTAATATGGATAATGGAATAATGGCTATTGAAATTATTGGACCTAACAGATTTTGATGAGATGGATTAATTGATATGTTTATTTGGACTATGGTTATGACAATAAGATTATTATTATTATTAACGAGATGGATTAATCGACATGTTTATTTGGAGAAAAATTGATAGATATATTTCTTAAAGAATTGAAACCTCTCTTTGACTTTTTGTGGAAAGAATAAAGTAATGTTTATGAGATTTGATGATTAATTAAGATAACTACTGGAGGAAAGTGATTTTATAATATAATTTAAGAGACAGGATTGTTATATATTGTAGACCTATAACTGATTTGATCTGCGACAAATGGGAAGTCAACATTTTATTTTTTTGTTTAATCATTTTTGTTTTGTTTTTTGTCTTTGAATGTTTTATGATTTTGTTTTGTATGTTTTATGAAAATTTGAATAAAAATTATTGAATTGCTAATTAAATCTAATCTGTCTACGGAGTACTTACAGCATGAAAGTCAATCTAGCCCTAACACCTCAGCCAGACTGCGAACTCTGAAGAGTGAGGAATATATAAAGATCCCTCCTCACAATCCAACAGTACTAAATGAAACCTGGGCTTCGGCTGTAACTCAATCTTTATCTCAGATATCCAATTTTGTTATAGAATCCATTTCATTACTCACTATTTTAATAGACTATTTAATGAAACTTGACAATAAAGACCAAAGGAATTCTGAAAAACCCGCTACGTTATCTCAATCATGTCAAACGACGTCTACAGGCAGTAGACAAAATATTACAAAAGATCCAAGGGATAGATCTCAGGTTCCAGATCTCTGCAAAAATCCTCATAACAAAAAAATAAAAAATGTTAGAAACAAAACCAAATCGCATATGAACTATGGTAAGCTTTTTAAGCTAATTGACCCTCCATCTCAGAATTCCAAGAAAACAACGAAGAAAAAGAGAAAGAGAAGAAGGAAAAATAAGAAATCAAAAGCCACTGAGGTGTTAAATCTATCCATAAATGGAAATACCATCCTGTCGTCTAAAGACTCCTCATCAAAACTAGACATTCCTGCTGCAGAAGTAGATCAAACGGCTGTACAACAGGATATTTATAAAGAATCTGAACTAAAGGGAAACATTCACACAAGTATGAATTCATTTTGCCATACCACGAATTTAATCTTAAACAGAAATAAACTGGTTTTCATAAATTATCCAAAGCCCAAAGGAGTTCTTAATCTGCAAGAATGTAAACATCATTTCTGCGAATTGATTAAAAAAAGTTGAACAAAACTATTCCACCTAATGAAATTGTTAATATTGAATATCTATTCTATAATTATACAAACGCCAGAACTATAATAACCTTTCATGATTCTAATTTAGTGCAAACTCTCCTTAGGAATCGAATCAATCTACGAGATAGTGAAATATGGATCACCAGACTTTTTGAGAATCATGCTTCCCCGTTAAGCTTACTAATGGGATTAAAATCTTCTTTAACTCTTTGCTCCTCTAATGAAGAAAATAAAGCGCCGGATCATAGATCATCTGGAGAACCAATTCCCGTGAGTCCTCAAAACCTACTGGAAAATGTTATTCACTACCATCTACCAGCAGAAGCAAACCTGTCATCAGTAAACAAGGCAAATGAGCAACCAAATTTCTTACCAGAAGAGTTATTACTTCTAAATTCATACCATGAACTGGACTTAGATGCTCAACTTGAGATTCTTACAAGATTAAAAAACCTATTTCAAGTATTAGAAATGAAAACATCCTCTGCTAAACAAAATACAATTTCAAGTTCTACAGCTGATATAATGTCTCAAAACAAGCCAAACTCACTGGAACATGAAACAATCCCACGACGCGACGTATCCTTGAATCCTAATCAACTTTCTTCTATTGATAACTGACTCAATGACAAGCCATTAACAGACAAATTAAAAATGGTTTCCTGGAATATTTCTGGGTGGAAGAATAAAGTGAACCACGAATATATAAAAGACTTTTTATGCACCTACGACTTCATCTTACTCCAAGAAACATGGTCCACGCAAGAGATCTATATGCAAGGCTATTCAGCATACCATATGCCAGCTACCGCAAGTGACAAAGGCGGTCGCCCAAAAGGAAGACTCAGCATTTATATTGCGACTTCAATGAAATTTAAATTTATTAAGCTTCATAAGTTATGTAACTTGGCATTAGCTATCATCTTAAAATTGCCAAACTTTTCGCTAATAATGATCAATGTTTATCTTCCTCCATGTTGACATAAAAAAACAGTTAAAAATCAAATAGACTCATTAGAATCTCAAATAACCAACTTGATTTCAAGCTACCCAGAAATGCTGGTGATCCTAGCTGGCAACTTTAACGCCAGACTAGGACAAGCTGATTCATCCCTTTTTGCTAAATTTCATCTAGTTTCCCCCTCATTAGTAAACGACCATAACATACCCCTCAGACAATCAAAGGATAAACAAATAAATTTTGCGGGTTTCTGTTTAATGAACCTGACTATTAAACTCAATCTTATCCTGTTAAATGGTCGTACCAGAGGTGACGTAGAAGGTGAATTTACTTACTTTGCTGCTCAGGGTTCGTCAACGATTGATCTAGTCTTCATATCTGAAGAATTATATCAATCGATTGAAAATTATCATATAGCAAACCGCCTGGAAAGCGATCATTCGCCTGTATCACTGCAACTTAATTGTGGTAAGGAGTTTATACACTTAGATAAATATACCTCTGCTGATGATGAAATAAATATACGCCAAGCTAGGATTAAATGGGTCCCTAGAATAGAAAAGGCAATTATAGACAGCCTAAACTCTCCCGAAATTCAGTCTATTAAAGAGCAACTACTCTTTCCCACCTATCACAACGATCCGTTCTTTCAACTTCAAAAATTAATACTCGCTCTGCAAGCTGCTATCTATAAAAATACAAAAATTAAACCACATAAGGATTACTATAATTCAAAACCCTGGTTTGACCACGAGTGTAGAGTACTCCACAAGGAATTACTGGACTCCTACCATAGTTATGCTAAGAACAAATCTATCTCCCATTTGCAAACTTACTGTGAGATCAAAAAGAAATATAAAAACTTGATAAGGAGGAAAAAAGCCCAAGAAATCACTGAGACCTGGCAACAATTGCTAAATGCCGCCAAATTGCAAAATCCTAATCTTTTTTGGTCTCTAATTTCTCGTCACTGGCCTAAGTCTAACTTTAAAATAAATTGTGTGATTCCCTCAACCCACTGGGAAAATTACTTTTCAAAAATTTACCAAGCAAATAATAATATTTTTCACGATATCCAATTTTTGACAAGTGATGTCCCTTCTTGGACACCTGTAACACTTGAGGAAATCTCAGAGCTTATTTCCCGATTAAAATCCAACAAAGCACCAGGTCCTGACAATTTGCCATCTGAAATCTTCAAAGCTAACGCTAAATGGTGGACCCCCATCCTTGTGGCGCTTTTCACCTATATTGACTCCTCAATGAAAATTCCCTCAGATTGGGGTAAGGCAATTGTTATCCCAATCTTTAAGAAAGGCTCTCAAACCAATCCGGCCGACTATAGGCCAATAAGCTTACTTAATATTATAAGTAAACTATACACAGCCCATCTTTACTCTAAATTGGTCTTATGGTCGGAACAAAACGATATTCTTGCGCCAGAACAGGCGGGCTTTCATTCTAAACGTTCCATACTAGATCAAGCACTTATATTACAACATCTAGTTGAAAAATACGCAAATAAAAAAGGTGGTGCTTTATACACAGCGTTTATTGATCTGAAAGCGGCCTTTGATTCGGTTGATAGAGCCAGATTATGGTCTAAATTAATTAACCTAGGGATTGACAAGCGCCTGCTCATATTAATACAAGGATTACATCAAAATACCTCTTTACAAGTTAGATGTAACAACAAGGGACATTTGACTAACCCTATTCCGACATTCAAGGGCGTAAAACAGAGTTGCATTCTTGCACCCCTGTTTAATATTTATATTAATGATGTTGTTACAACTATGGCTACTACATCCTCTCACTCTCCTATTTTAGCAGGTAAATCTAGAAACATTCTCTTATATGCAGACAACATAATATTAATTTCAAAAACCCCGATAGGTCTGAAACGCTTACTTTCTAAATTAGCCTTCTATTGCTCCTCCGAACTATTGAATATCAACTATCAAAAGACGAAAGTAATGATCTTTAATAAACCAAGATCCAAACATCGCTGGGTAATTCAAGACCAAGAGATAGAACAAGTGAATTCCTTCAAATATCTAGGAATAATTTTCCAATCATCTGGTAGCTACCGACAACATACCAAATTGGCGGTGCTCAATGCAAAAAAGACCACGAAAGCATTGACAACCTTTTTCTATGCTAAAGGTGGACAGTCCATTCTCCTGGCGTTAAAAATCTTTAATGCTAAAGTTATCCCGCAGTTAACCTTTGGGTCGCAGTTGGGTAAAAATGATAACCTATCTGAACTGGAAACGGTCCAGAATGGTTTTTTAAGATCGATTATGGCAGTTTCCCCTTGCGTTCCTAATTGTGTTTTAAGGCTGGAGCTGGGTGTTCAGTCTATAGAATCCAAGGTTTGGTTCTATAGAATCTCCACATGGCTAAAATTAATATTGGACCCGACTGGCCTAACTCCTTCTATCCTTTACGATAATCATAAATCAATCGCTAACACGATCCAAAATAAAGTCCAAAAAATAGGTTTCTCTTTACCATCACTTATAGCCATGGGTTTTGATGCTGCCCGGTGCAATATTAATCAACGTCTAAGAGATATTGACGTGCAACATCAACAAATGCTTATAAAAAATCATCGCTGTAACTTAAGCTTTTTAAGACCATTGCCGTATATATCTAATCTAATCATTCCTAAATATCGCAAGGCATTCACTAAGATGAGGCTAAATGTTCTACCCTCAGCGGTACTTGAAGGAAGATACAATAAAGTTCCATATAAAGATCGCATATGCCAATGTGGATTGGGGGAAATAGAGACCAATGCTCACGTCTTATTACAATGCCGATATTATCATTCTTATAGATCTCATTTAATTCTCCCAATTTTAGACCCATATAGCCATCAAACGGAATCCTTTTGGATGGATTATTTATTATCAGACCACTACCCAGAGATAACTTTAGCAGTTGCTAAGTTTAGTCTGATAGTTATAAATTTTAAGAAAAATAACTGAACTGATTTCTTTTAAATTTCATCTGACTTTTGAAGTGAACTAAAACTTCACTATTAATTTTAATTTTAATTATCAGATTAATTTGTTTCTAATCGACTCATATAATTGACACCTATGTAGTTTTTAACATTTAAGATTTATGCTGTTTGATCATAGGACTCATACTATGTCTGTAATTTTAAATTTACTTATTTATATCCTCTTCTATGTAATTAAAATGTGTTTGTTTAAGGCTGGTCTTGTGACCGTAATAAAGACTACTACTACTACCTAGGGATGCATTATTTTGAAGGGATATATGTATATCCATGCACATTCCAGGAAATGGATTTCATAAAGTCCACAAACACTTTCTTTTCTTTCTGCTCATCCTGTTTTCAGAGCAGCCAGCACCTTTTCCTCAACACATGTTGTCCCTGAAGGGTTCTCATTCCCCAGTTCTTTCCTCCTTATCCCAGGAGCTTTACCATAGAGAGAAGCAGATGGAAAATAAGAGCTTTGTTGTAGGTCCTGGACAGATCAAGGAAATCACTAGGGAGGATGTATTGTGAGCCATAAGCAATTGACTAAAAGTGGAATAACGCCCTGATGGCTGACAGCCTGCAGCCAAAGTTTTTAGTTGACTCAGGAAAGCTCACCAGAAGCAATGTGTTGCAAAATATTGCAGGGAGTTTGGCAGGGAATCCTGTGGGCCACATGAGGCAGACTGGTATAGCCCAGAATTGGGGAAGCGATTATGATGCTGAATTCCCTCACCCTCCATTGCTGCCTTAAAAAGTGTTGCATGTCTCCTACTGATAAATGTGTATGGTATTTGTCCTTAGACTACATTCACATGAGCAGTTGCTTCTGATCTACCACTACCACTCTTAATATGTGCTCAAGCATGATAGCAGTAGCCTCTCAGCCCGATTAGCTGAAGTAGAGGGTTGCTCTGAAAGTTAGCTGATTCATTTATTAATATGTCTTTTCAAAGTTGCAGCCCTAGTAAGAATTACTGAGCACGGGAAGTTATTTGAATTATTGAGTTGTGCTATATAAATGGTCAGCAATAATTAAAATAAAACCCTGTATGCCCATAGTGTTATTAATTAAAGCCTAAATTTGAAAGCCTGATTTCTCCTGAGAAGGTGGCAGAATGGAAGTGGGTAGAGCCGTGGTTTTGCCCTCACAACTGAGTTAGGTTAATCTGAGACACAGTGACTGGCCCAAACTCACCCAATAGCTTCATAAACAAACGAGGAATCTGAAGCTCACTCTCTCCAGAACTCCTTGCTGGTCAACACTCTGTTGTTTCAAGACTGTGGTAAGAACAGCCATATGTTACCGAGGCCCCGCTGTGACAAAATTGCACGATTTTCAGGTCTGCGTGGAATGAATAGGCCAGCCACTAGACGGAGCCCGAGGCTGCAGGAAGAGAGGGGATCAGGGCAGTCACTCTGGGGACGCTGTGGGGCCCTTTTCCTCACGCTCTCCTTTTTTACCTGCCGGGCAGGGAGCCAGGAATGTGCGGAATCTGATCTCATCCCAGGCTAAGACAAACACACCGCAGCGGTACTTAGAGCTGGGCTGTACCATCCGCCTGGGACAGAGGGGTGGGAAGTGGCAGAGATATGGGGCTGAGATAGAGGAGAGGGTAATTAACCCCTGCGGTGCTTGACATTCTTTGTTGAAGGAAAAAGGGTTTGAATTCACAAGGGAAATGTGTTCATGTGCTTTAGGTGATGCAGAATACTGTACATACATGCCTATCTCAAGAGAGTCTTCACATTTTATCCATTGATTTGTAGTCCACTGGCACTTGGTATAAGGTGAAGAGCTGTAACTCTGTAGTACAGCCCTTCAGCTTAAGCTTTGCTTGCAAAGGGCCCTAGGTTCAATACCTATTATCTCCATATATGGCTGGGTAAGTCCCCTGTCTGAAATCCCAGGGAGCTGTTGCTAGTGTGGACAATATTGTATGTGATGGACCAACAGTCTGACTCAGTATAAGGCAGCTTTCTATGTTCCTTCGCTATGTGCTGCTTCCTTGTGTATGGGATACAAAAATTTAAAAATCTTTATGTATGGCCTTGTCTATACATGCAGCAGAAAGAGGTGGTAGAATCCCAAGCAGCCACAAACTCATTGGGTGAGCTTGGGCCATTTGATGCCTCTCAGCCTAACCTACTTCACAGGGTTGTTGTGAGGATAAAATGGAGGGGGGATTATGAGCTCTTTGAAGGAAAGCTGGGATACAAACTTGATAAATTAATAAATATAATGGAGAGTATCACTTCAAGACTTACAAGATCTGAACAGACAGATGCTCTTGGAGGTCACTGATTCATAGGGTTGCCATAAGTCATAATCGACTCAAAGGCACATAACAACAACAACAACCACTTCAAGGGTGGCATTAAAAAAACCTTGTCTATAAAACAAACAAACCCACCCTGCAAGCAAACAGCACTTCAGGGAGTGGGCTAGGCTGAAACTTTTGTCTGCCACTGTTATTCTTGCAGGATTTTTTAAGAAATGCAACACAACACTCAAACATGATACTCTAGCATCCTGAAGTGATACAAGTCCACTCTGCTGCCACAGAAGTCTACCACCCCATTGTGGTGCATATGTAGACCAGGCCCACTATGACCAGAACCAGGCAGTAGAATTCTGAACTGTACTACTTCAGACTGCAGTGGGGAGGGGGGGGTTCCCCTATTTTTCAATGCTTTACTGTAGCAACCCACAACCCCCCCATAATTTCATACATATAGTACACATCAGCACAGCTGTCTCCCACAGGTAACTTCTACAATTTTTATTGATTTTTATTAACTTTTGTAATTTTTATTACAATTATTATTGTGAGAGAATAGTCAACAATATGACCTCCACTTCCAGTCTGAAACGGTCCAGTCCTGAATTCTACCACTTCAGTCTGTCAGTTTATACTGTAAAATATGTTGAAGAGCTCGTACCCCAAAGTTACAGCTCCCGACTTGAATAGGTAGCACTACACAACATTCAGAAAGCTGTGAGCTACATGACCCTCATGTGGAGGCATCCACTGATGGAATCGGGCATTTCCCCCCAGGAATTATTCCTCAGTGTAACTTGCAGGAACATTTTTGGATATAATCATTAATTCATACCATAAAATTGACGTGTGAACTAAATTATTGGGCAGTGAGGGTGCTGTCTGTTTTTGTTCTAGTACTGCAGGTTGTGTATGTGTATTATAATAACAAGTGTTATGATGCAGCCTTGTATGGCAGCTTCTTTGTGGGTGGTGTGCTTGCATTCATTAATGTATGTATGTGATAACATTGTGTGTAAACCCATCACCTGTTCATCCATATGCATTTGTGCCTCCATTCTTTTGGAAGGGATTAATTTTATTGGGCTGTGCTAAGTATGCATAGATTATTGAGCATGGTATTTAACAGTGTGCGTGTGTTTGTGTGTCTGTTCTGTGTGGAGGTAGTAGACCTCCTGCTGCCCTCTAAGGAAATGATCCTTAATTAGGAGTTGGCTAGTGGCCTTAATATGCTTCCAAAGCTCCAGACCTGTTTTCAGCCAAGACTCAGACATGGAACATGTGAAGTAGTATCGATAAAGAAAAGGGTGCTTCTGAGCACAAAAAGAGTACCTTTCACCTACTAAGTGATCACAGCCATCCCTCCCCCATCTGGAATGAATGAAGAAGGGATTCCGTGTCCAAAGGGGGCAGGCTTAGATGTCAGCACCCCCACCTTTGTAAATTCTCCACTATAGTTGCCTCCCTTGCTCTGTGTGGCGTCAACCTGTGGCAAGGCGAGGGTTAAAAAGTGTGGCCCCTCCCCCTTGCTTGCTCGGGAGGTTGGTCCGACGTTTCCTTCTATGTAATTTCGGTTTTGCCCAGCGGTGGAGCTGGGCAGTTTCGGGGAGCTGGTCTCCTTGTGCTTCTTGGTCTATACTCGCCCGCAAATTAAAGGGGAGGGGTGAACAGCAGGAAAGAGTGAGGTGAGTGCTTCGTTGCACGATCATGCAAGGGTGGCTGCTCGCCTGGGAGTCGGGGAAAGCTTCAGGTGAAGAGTCGCCAAAATTCGGGCAAGTTTGCAGAAACTTCCTTAACCTCCTTTGTGGGGCCAGCGAGTGGGCAGGAGGGCGATCCGACCCGCTTCCAAGGAGGGAGGGAACCTTCCCTAAACTTCTTTCCTCCAAGTTGAAGACTAAACTTAACTGATTCTTTCTGCTTTGTTTCCTGATATTCAAGTGAAGGGATTGTTATTTGCTCACAGGGTTGGGGGAAGACAGAGCCAGGTCTCCCGTGAGGCCAGAATCCGGAGTCGCTCCCTTGATCCCAAGGGGGTCAGGCCGCCTCCTAAATCGGACGGGTGATTTTCCACCCGAGTTCAATCGTATTATGTTGACGCGCTTGCAAATTTTTGAGAAGGTGAGGGTGTTTCATGCTCAGATGCAGCTTAAGGTGAAAGATCAGAGAGAGAGAGAGTTAGTGGGCTGCAGGAGCCGGCTGGGTTTCTAGGGAAAACATTGTGTTTAGATTTTCTATTACATTTGTGGTTTAGAAATGGAGAGGCTGCTCTGAACCGTGTGCCTTTGCTTTAATTGTAAAGTGGACTTGCCCATATCTTTCTGTCTTTAAGACAATCTAGCAGGAAAACTGGGGTGAGCGGTTTGCACATACCTTACTAAATATTTCAGTCCTACACACATTTACCCATTGAACTCAGTGGGACTGATTTCTGAGTAGACATGCTCAGGATGTGTGGCCAGCTTCTTTTATAGAATTTCTCCAAATGGGTGTGTGAGAGACACCCAAATAGATATGATTATTATTTAAAATGGGGCTGGTAATATCCCAGAGCAGAGCCAGTGTGGTGTAGTGGTTAAGGTGTTGGACTATGACCTGGGAGACCAGGGTTCAAATCCCCACATAGCCATGAAGCTCACTGGGTGACCTTGGGCCAGTCACTGCCTCTCAGCCTCATGAAAACCCTATTCATAGGGTCGCCATAAGTTGGAATCGACTTGAAGGCAGTACATTTACATTTTTAATATCCCAGATACCTGATCACTGAGGCATTTAAAATGTAATGATGACATTACTTCTGTTCCAAACCTTAATTACATTAATGTTTATACGTTAATTTTATGCATACTTGGCGTAATATTGTGGTTGATGAGACTGAGCTATGAATCAAAGTTCTTGGTTTGAATCACAACTTTGCCATGAACTTACTCAGTGACTTTAGGCAAGCCACTCTCTCTGTTTCAGCCCCACTCCCAGCCTTCTGCTGTATAGAAATAATGATACTCGCTTACCTTACCGGGTTGTTGTAAAGGTTACAAGTGTTCTGAGCTCTCAAAAATACTACACAAATGCCAAGCATAAGTATTGATGTGAAATATTCGTGCTTCTGTACCATTACTGACTCTCTCAAAAGCTCTCTGAGGTAGGACACTAGCCATCCCATTTTATAGGTGGGGTACACTGAAGGTTATACTCACTAGATGAGTTATTGGCTTAAACAGGGACTTGAGCAACAGCTTCATTGTCTCTCTCTCCACTGGGTCATACTGGATTGGCAAAGTACATTACATGATGAGTGGTTTGGTCTCCCTGCTGCATGAGAGGGATTGTGGTGTACTGGTTAGAGTGCCAGGCTAAGACTGGGGAGACCTATATTCAAATTTCTACTCAGCCATGAAACTCACAGGGTGACCTTGAGTGAGCAGTTGAGCTAGTTAGAGAGCTGGAATGCAGAGGTTTGATTGGAATCCTTGGGAGAGAGTCAGGCCTGGGCACTGGAACAGAGGAAGGATGTGAAAGTGTTTCATTTCTGGCATTAGAGGTGCTGGGGCTTAAGACCGCTGAGAAATCTCCCTTTAGCCTGGAAGCCTCTCCCAAGTAATGTGTGATGGAGGCTGGTTATGGTTCCTTGGTGGTGTCTGTATCACTACATGCTCAGAGGTGCTGTCTTCACTTGCTGTTCAGATGTTGGAAATAGGTTCTGGGCCTGAGCTCTGGCTCAGATGAAGCCCTGATTGGAGGCCCAAGATTCCTGGATTGTGTACTTCAGCTTCAGAGATGTTTTCATGTCGGAAATTAATGCTTTCAGAGGCAGGACATAGGGAGGGTGGGTGGGTGAAGGGCTGGCAGGAAGTTGCTTTCTTGCTGACTCTGGAGGATGTGTTTTGTCCTGCCCGGCTTGACTCTTGTCTGGGGATTAGGTGAACCTTTGCCTCAGGCTGTCAGCCAAAGATGACGTGACCAGGTGTTGCAAGGATTTCCGGGGAAGGGCTCCACCTGCTGAACTCTACCCATGCATCACAGGCCCAGCTCATAACATGCAGGCTTCTCCCTCCCTGCCTGCCTCTTCAAATTTACCTGGAGTTTACCCCCTGTTTCTTTTCTCCTGGTCTCACCCTCCCCTTTCTTCTTGCAAAAATGAGCTGGTGGTAATAGTTCTGGATCCAGCAGACCTGGGCTCAAATCCCAGCATGGCAACCTTAGTTTTCCCCATATGTAAAAATACTGTTGGAATGATAGCAGTTTTATGGGACCAAAAAGGAGGATGAATCAAACAAGAAACCTATCACCCGAGTGAGAAAATAAATACATTCCAACCTTAGCATAGCTGGTTGCTAACACTCAGGACTGATTATATTCTGTGTCCCTGTATGATGGGTTTCAGCAGGAGTCCTTCCCAGCCCTACCCAGAAATGCCAGAAATTGAATCTGGGAACTTTTGCATGCGCAACCTATGCTCTACTACTGAGCTACAGCCCATCCCAGAGTCCTCTGCAGAAACACATGGACAAGATAGGCGATAAGCCAGGTGGAGGGACTCTGGGGTCCCCTCTCCATCTCCCTTCCCAGTTAAGTGTGGGTGTGTGTCCACTAACAGCCTCTTGCCCAAAGCCCCACCAAACTCTGGATCTAAACCAGGCTGCCACCTTGAACTGTCAGTGCCTTTCCCCGTGACCCACATTTTATTTTAAGAGGAAAAACTCCTGCAAAGCAGTGGGGTAGGTGGAGAGTGCCTTAATTTACCCAATGTGCTGTCAGCACTCCAGTTGGGTTTCCTGGGTGCTGATTGCTTTTTTGTTTTCATTTTTTTACCCAAGTGTGCATGCAACAGCTCTGCCTTATTCTGCCCTGCCTCACAGCAGATCCCTCACTTATCCACTCCCTGAGAACAGGGAGCCAGCAGCAGCGGGGAGGGGTAGGGAGGAAGGTGTTGACACAAAACAGTCATGGAAAAGGAATTGGCTGCTGTAGTTTCAAGAGCCGTGGGGTGGGGGGGAGATTGCCCGTGGCCAAGCCGCAATCTGACATGCCACTGTTTCCCTTCTCTTTCCCACATTGTTACACTGGGGTTCAGTACCACCCATCTTCTCATCGATGCGCAGAAAGAGCAAACACGTGTGTGAAATTTAGCTCTCTGGATTCACATTTGGCCATGCTGTAGGTGCAGGAGCGAGAGAGCGAGTTTAATGCATTCAGTGTCTTTGGTACAAGGCAGGCCTGCTGTCCACAGAGCGTGTAGGCCGGGGAATGCTTTCTGCGGCTGCTCTACCTGACATGGATGTCATTCTAGTGTGATTCATGCCGAGAGCCCTGCCGGTCTCTGCTGCAGCTGGGATTAGTTACGTAACTTGGGGAGGTTTCCTGGCTGCCCTGTTCCCTGGACTCCCAGGTGGGCTTGGCCTTGATCTGGTCTCACGGGGAAGCAGCTGTGGGTTCTGGCCATGGCCCAGAAATGTAGAGAGCTGGACAGCTGTCTTGCTGCCCCCAGACTTCCCACTGTGGATGTCTGCGGGCATATTAGTTGACTGGGGGGCGGGGCAGGAAGAGAAGGGGGGAGACGTGGGAGTGGGTACTTTGGCTTTTACTCCCACAGGAGCTCTGGCTTCAAGCCAGCCTCTGGTGCGAAGGAGAGGCCATTGTGCATGCTTGAAGCAGGTATGGGAGAGATCTGAGGTTGCACATGATGACTGGGGGCTGTTTTCTGTCAAGGAAACCCGAAATTATATCAATCAACATAATATATGCAAAAGGAGAGCACTGTCGCAGGGGTATAAGACAGGCAAACCATAGCTTTTAAAAGCATGTCTAGCCAATTAGAATGAAGCTACAAGAGAGAAAATGTAATTGCTAAATGCAACTTCCATATTTAAGAGGCAATATGCCTGTGATTATTAGATGCTAGGGGCAAGCAAGAGGGATGGTGGCAGCAATGTCTCCTCATGTGTCTCCCTGGGGCATTTAGCTGGGCACTGTTGGACAGTGTGCTGGACTGGATGGAGCCTAGATGGTCTGATCCTGCGTAGGCAGATGTTACGCTTGTTCTTAACTAAGTACTGATGTAACCAACCAAAAGCTAGCCAAAATACCCTAGAACAGGGATGGGGCACAGTGGCCCTCCAGACGTTGTGGGAAAGTGTGGCCCTTCATTGGATGTTAGGGCTGATGGGACTTATAGTCCCAACAGGCCCTAGAATGCTGTCAAGGTTGAAGGTTTGGTGGTCTTGTTCTGGCCGAAGCTTCCAGTCACCACGAAGTAGTATTGGTCTGTCATTGTCTCATTGTGGGAACTCCAGGCCAAATAGACTGCCATACCTACCATCCTAATTCTACCCATATGCTTCAAATGTGGGCAACTGTGACCAATGGTGAATAAGGTACTGAGACTACTATCACTGGGTTTGGTGATAAGGGGAAAGAGACACTTGGCACCGCCAGCACAGAGATGGCATTATAATTTCCACTTTCCACCCAGCAGCATGTAAGACAGGAATGGGGAAAACAGGGCGCTCCAGATGTTGCTGGACTCCCAACACCCATCAGCCCCAGCCAGCATGGCCAGTGATGACCACAGGCTCCCCATCCGTAAGAGAAGGGATGCGGCCCCACAGCCTATCTTAGTCACCTTCTGGGACCTGCCTATCAGGTGGATCTGCAGCTGCTTCAATGACTCACAATTCAGGTTCACAGAAGACTGCAAAGACACCTAAGAAGATCAATTTGTTGTTGTTGTTATGTGCCTTCAAGTCGATTACAACTTATGACGACCCTATGAATCAGCGACCTCCAAGAGCATCTGTCATGAACCACCCTGTTCAGATCTTGTAACAATATTCTCTCTTGGTCTTTAGTTGCAGGATTGTACCTGCAGCTTTGATTGGCAATCTTACCATCACACTTGCGGTGGAGCTAGTGATGCTTGGGCAAAATGCCAAGCCTGCAGTGCTGTGTCTCCCTTCCCAATACCAGCCAATTAGTTTCTGGGCCAAATTCAAAGTGCTGGTTTTGACCTATAAAGCCTTTTGTGGCTCAGGCCTCAGTACCTCAAGGACCACCTCTCAGTGCATGAACCAATCCAGACTTGCGTTCATTATCTGAGGCCCTTCTCTGTGTGCTCTTTCTAAGGGAGTTGCCGAGGGTGGCAACATGTGAATGGGCCTTCTTAGTGGTGGGTCCCAATTTGTGGAATGCTCTTCCCAGGGAGGCATGCCTGGCACCATCACTTTAGATGCCAGAATCATTTTTATTTACCCAAGCCATTGTAGTTTAATTTTCTGTTTGTTTTTAGTCAGGTGGGGAAGTGTTGTATTTTGTTTTTGTGTAGTCTGAGTATTTTAGGATGTTTTTATTCTTGTTTTATATCTGTTTTTAATGTTGTCAATCTCTTTGAATGTTCAATTTGGGGGGGAAATTGGGAAAAAACTAATAACAACAACAACAAATATATAAGGGCTATTATGCCCCATAGAAGTGCAAGGAGACAGTACTGCACAAGAATTTCCACAGCACTGCTCTGATCATTAGTTGGATGGCATGGAAGAACCTGGAAATGTTAGCCCACCCCCCCCAGGTGATATTCAAGGCCTGCCTGTGGAATCGCAGTTGAGCCAAGGTAAGGGAGGATAAGCACTCCTGAATACTCTTCAGTCTAGAGGAGGAAACTGTCCAAAGAAGTGTAGATGCTCTACTGGATCTCCTCCATGCCCTGCTTGCCTAACCCAAAAGAGATTTATAGTCCATCCTCCTTCCTTGGAAGTTGGCTTTGTGGGGTGATATCTCTCTCCAGCCCCTTGCCTTTTCACTTTGTGGTATTGCAAGCCTTCCACTGAGTTGGAGAACGATCTCTCTCTGTCTCTCCCTTCCTTCTTCTTCTTCCTCACAGTCATGTCCTCCAATGGTGACTCACCTGCCTGTAACCGCAGAATCACCCCTGCATCTTACTCCACTCTTGTCTCCCTATGATAGTAACCAACTGAAGCCCTCCATCTGGGAATTCCTGATGGGGATTGGATCAGAGTGATTCCCCTCCCTCGGAAGCAGGAGACACAAACCAATCTCTCCTTGACATGGAGGTGAAGGGGCAGCTGATCAGCTCATCCAGCTACAGCTCTTCAGGTACATTCCTTCCTGCCACCATGTTTGCCCATTATTCCTTTCTGTCCATCTTGTCCTCCTATTTCTGCGCCCAGTGAGAGTTAAATCTGTGACTTGCCATGGATCTCAAACTGTCACTGATCCTTCAATTCAGGTGTGGGGAAGGTCAGGCCTGGGGGCCAATTGTGGCCCTCCAGATCTCTCTGTCTGACCCTCTGAACATTCTCTAGGCCACACCCCCTCTCACCAGGCCACAACCTGAGGAAGGGGAAAGCCGTAGCTTAGTGGCAGAGCATCTGCTTTGCATGCTGAAGGTCCCGGATTCATTCCCCAGCATCACCAGGTAGGGCTGGGAGAGACTTCTTGTTTGGAACCCTGGAGAGTCACTGCCAGTCAGTGCAGACAGTACTGAGCTGGGTGGACCAGTGGTCTGACTCTGTATAAGGCAGCTTCCTATGTCCCCTCACTAGCCCTGTTTTGCACTCTCCTTGAGTGTTTTTGCTTGGCTGTGTCCTCTGAAATGTGAACTCTGATGATGACTCTTGGTTGCGTGGATGGAAGATAGAGAGGTAAGGGTGTAGAAACTAGCCTACTATACAAAGATAATATTTACATTTGTTGCTCTGCCCGCTTTTGCCTCAGGCCTCACCCACCCACCCTTACCATTTGGCCCACAGAAGGGAATGTGGCCCTTGGGCTGAAAAAGGTTCTTCATCCGTGCTTTGACCCTCTCTCTGCTCTTTCCTTTGCAGAGGCCTTGCAGCGGGAACTCTGTCCCCGAATTCGACTGGAGCGGGTACAAGAGCTGCTGGAGAAGCAGCGGGAACTTCAGCAGGTGCTCAGCCTGCGCCTTAAGGAGTTGCGCCGTGTTTGCCTGCAGGAAGCTGTGAGTAATGGTTGGCAAGAGCAGAGCTAGAATCAGATGGGCAATAGCAGCGACAGTGCTGCCTCCAGGAGGAGCGGAGAAAGTCAGGCTGCTACCACACGGTGTGTTGAAGTAGTCACTGGATATAAAAGCAGCCTGTCTTCTGCCAGACCGCAGATTCGGTTTTAATCGGGCAGGTCCCCAGTATGTGTTTACCGGGGTTGTGTGTGGAGAGCCGACAAGGGATGGGCCATTAAAAGCAGAGCTGTGTATGAAGGGCCTCTTGAAATTCTCCATCCTGTTTGTGGGTAGAGAAATTGGTGTGGGGGGGACCAAGGGGAGGAGAGAATCTCCCAACAGTGGAACTCCCCGTCAACAGTGATGGTAGCACCTCAGGGTTGGTGGGTGTGTTTCCAGCTGCTGCTGCTGCTGTAAATGGCAGAAACTGTGGACAGCCTGGCCTCCAGTGTTCATCCTGGTGGCCACCACAAAATTTAAAAAACTTCTCAGAAAAAAAATGTCTTCTGAGAAGTCCCAGCTCAGCTCTAGTTGACTCTCTCCATGCCATGCATCATTTTATAAACTTGTCACCTCTTACTCATCTTTTCTCTAAACTACGAACATAAGAACATAGAACATAAGAAGAGCCTGCTGGATCAGGCCAGTGGCCCATCTAGTCCAGCATCCTGTTCTCACAGTGGCCAACCAGGTGCCTGGGGGAAACTTCAAGAAAGTCTGTCCTGTGCTGCTGAGGCTCTGGGGCACCATATTTTAAGAAAGGCATTGGCAAACTGAGAAGGGCAGACAGAATGGTGGAGGGCCTATGAGGAATGTTTGAAAGGAATGGTTAAAAAAAAAAGCCTCTTGGGTGTTGCTAGCCTGGAGAAGAGGAGATTAAGGGGAGACATGCCTAGTGGTCTTCAAAGGTCGTGAAGGGGCTGTCAGGCAGAAGATGAAGCTGAATTGTTCTGTGTTGCTCCAGCATTGGAGGCAACTGAAGGAAATTTCAAGGAAGCAGATTTTGGCCAAACTTTAGGAGAATCTTTTTAATAGCAATAGTTGTTTGAGCAGTGGAGCAGTCTGCCTCTGGAGGTGATGGGCTATCCTTCGCCGGAGGTATTTAAACAAAGGCTGGATGGATGGCCACTTGCCAGGGATGCTGCACTTGCATCCTGCATCACAGATCCTGTGTTGACTAGATGACCTCACAGTTACTTCCAGCTCTTCATTGTTCTAGATACGTTGGGTCCAGATCATGCAGGGCAGAGAAGGGGAACCTGTGGTCCTACAGATGTTGTTGGACTCCAGCTCCCATCAGCCACTCCCATCCATCCCAGCTAGCTTGCCCAGTGTTCAAGGACAATGTGAGTTGTAATCCAACAGCATCTAGAGGGTCACAGGTATGTATGCAAATCTGATTAGTTTTATGCAAGTTACAAAATTCAGCTTCTCTTGGTGCAGAATTTTAATTTTATGCACAGAAGACACATACCCCTGCCTAACTCTGTATGCCTCACCCTGGCAGTATTAATAAATGCTGCTTGCCTCCCATCCCAATATCAGGAACTGACAGGAAAGTTGCCTCCAGAATACCCGCTGGAACCGGGTGAAAGACCCCAACCTGTGCGAAGGAGGCCAGCGGTTGCCTACCGAAATCCCCCTGCCCTAAAGAATGAGGTGAGTAGCAAGCAGTGTGTGTGTGAGAGAGAGAGAGAGAGAGGCAGGGGGATTCTGGATCTGACAAATGTTCTGTTATCTTTCAGGAAGCACCTTCATTGGAGGAGCTGACCCGTGAGCTGGCACTGCAGCAGCAAGTGGCTGAGGCTGCCCGGCGCCTCGCAGTCGCCCCAGACTTAACAGCTGAACAGCGTCGTCGCCGGAGACAGGTCCAAGCAGACGCTGCCCAGCGCCTTTGGGAGCTTGAGGCACAGGTGGCAGAATGCCGAGTGCGGATAGGCAAAGGACCCCTCCAGAGGGGAAACCATGGTGAGTTGTTGTTCCATTCCTTGCGCAGCAGACTTCCGCTTGCGCCAGGGGAGAGAAACTGTGGCTCTCCGGATGCTGCTGGACTCCCAATTCCCATTATCCCTGATCAGTGACCATGCTGGCTAGGGGCTGATGGGAGTCCAACAACATCTGGAGGGCCACATCCCTGGCTTGTGTGCCATGGAATTTCTCTCTCCTCTCCTTTACCCTGCAGCCCATTGTGTACCCTCAAAATCTGCTTCAGAGGGTTGGGAAAACCCTCCAGAGAAGGTTGGGGGGGGGGGTCGCAGGGAGAATAGAGAAAGGGGAAGTCTCGTTGTGGGAGAGGAACTCTGCTTGTGCTCCATATCCATCCCTCTCATTTATTCAGTACAATACTGAATGCTTCTTTAGTTTAGGAGTGGGGAACCTCCGGCCTGCAGGCCAGAGCAGGGTTTCATCCAATCCTCTGGGTCTCCTCCGGTCCATCCTCTGTTCAGGGGAAGCTGCTGAACTGTAGCTACAGAGAAATTGTGGCATTGTGCAAAGTGTGTAATCGTAGCTCCTTCCTCTGCAAGAAGACTGAAGCAGAGGGGGAAATGCCTGGGCAGAGAGGTAGTTATTAAAAAAAGGTATCCATGCATTTTTGCAATTGCATGCATGCAATTGTGAGGATGAAAATGTTTTGAAGAGCTGTAAAGCAGGCCTTTTAGTTCAGCTGTGGGTTGACTTTATTTGCATTCTTCTGCTGGGATTACTGAGTTCTTTTTTGCCTTTTGCACTGTCAGGACAGAAAAAGGGTGAGGTATTATTATTATTAGGCAGTATTTCAACTACTGATTCCCTTCTGCGCAAGGATTTCTGCTTGAGCAGTGAGACTTCCCCTGTGCACACCTTGCACCATTCCCAAATCTGCTCTAGAGGATTGGGGAAACCCATAGAACCGTTTAAAACAGAACCCGTAGAACAAAGGAGAGGGGGAGAACTTTCTGTTGTGCAAGGAGAAATCCTTGTGCTGATGGAACGTTCACCTTAGCACTACGTTGAATACAGTCCATTATTAATAATGATAATGTTACATACACTGTCTAAAAAAAGTCAATGGAGAAAATGGATGGTAAATCAAGTGGAGTTAAATTTGTATGCCTCTATTTCTATGGGAAATTGCTGTGAAGGTGATTTTGTGTGTATGACCCTGACCACTACTGGAATGAAGCCCTTGACAGCTTTCCACCACAGTAATGGCTCTTAATCGAAAAGAGGTTCCCCACCCCTATAGAGAGTGTTGTACTGCCTGGGATAGTGAGGATACGTACCATGAATTCTTCTATTGTATTGGGGGTGAGCTAACAATTCTCGATTCAAGCTGCACGGTACCCACCTTATCCCTCTGTCATATTATGTGAAATAGTAATCATCACACTCTGTTTTCTTATTGATCCCCCACTCTTTCTCTTTCAAAAAACCAAAAAAAAAGAAGAGGCTTTTCATTCAGAAAACAGTTCCCTCTCAGAATCAGCCAGCCACGAAAATGGTAAGTGTGGTCTGCAGTCCTTGGGTTTCCTTTCCTGGATCAAGAAGGTAGTGGTTGATTTTGTGTGTGTGTGTGTCTTAGTTAATGTATGATCTGGGAGGAATTTGAGCTATAGTCTCAAAAATGGGATCCGGAAGTGAGTAAAAAATAAAGCCTGCTTTGGAGCCAGGTTCTTGGGCTCTGTGATGGCTGAGATATGGAAGAAAGGCAAGTGCTAGTGTAGAAGGGGTTGAGGAAGAAAGAGAACATTGAGTCTCAAAGCAAACTTGCCATAGCAAATCAAAGGTGGCGGAGAAACCCTCAAATGTAACTTGGGACAAAAACAGTTTTGTTGGTGTTACTTTCTGCCCCCAAAATGGGCAGACCAAAGGAGTGTGGCCCAGTTGACCTGTGGCATCATTTAAGGTCCCTGTGGTGGTGGTGAGGTTACTACAAAGACAGGGAAGGAGATGTGGCCCCAGAGATTAGCTGTTGATTAGCACAGTTGGGCAAGAACAAAGAACCCAGTTTATATGTACAGGAAGGACTGGGTTGGATAAACTTAATGTTTCCATTAGTAACTCCCTGTGCCTCCTTAGAAGGACACACCATTAAATGGTAATATTGTTCCTGGACTGTACCATTCCAGACTTCAGGCGGCAATTGCAAGTTGGAATGCTTCCCCTTCCCACAAAAATGTAAAAAGGGCTGGTCTTTCTCCCTTACATTGCACACGTGTGTGTGGCATGCACAATCTAGGAACAGTTTTACCACATGATCATAACTGTGTTTAGAGAGTCTAGATTTTGAGAACTGTTGGACTACCATTTTATTTTACTTTATTTTTAATTTAGCCCATTTTATTTTACTTTATTTTAATTTAGCCGATGTTAGGAGTATGTGGCTGCTTCTATCCTATGCATTGTGCTCTGTCCTCAGACGACACCCACAGCTTCCATCCCTCCAAGGTCTCCAACCACCAGGGGACTTTCTTTGACCGCCCCTCTCCCCCTAAGGCCCGAGATCACCTACGTGCCATATCCAGCAGCCCCGACCGCCGACTAGGATGGCGGCTTTTACAGCCAGATCTGTACAGCGAAGCCAAGGACCGTAGGAATTCTGTTGCCAGCCCTACCAGGTGAGTAGGAGATACCTGCAGAGCTGCAGCCTTTTTGTGCCCCTCCCCAGTAGCCAAATGGATGGGGGGTGGGGAACAGAGTTGCTGCTGACCTGTTTGACAGCCATGGAGGCCCCTTCAGGATCTATGGCAAGGACAGAGGCCTGGCTTACATGGGCAACGAAAGGAGGTGGTAGAGTGGACTGTACCACTTCGGGCTGAAGGTGAAGGATGCCATTTTTGGATGTTCTGTCACATTAAAAAGCAAAACATACAGCTCCCTGCCCATAGAAAGCTAGCGCATGCCAGAGAAAGGGAGTGGGCTAGGCTAGAACCCAAGTGCTAGTTTTCTATTGCAGGGAGTTTAGAGTTTTCTTTTTATTTATTTTTTAACTCAGGGGAACATTCAAACATGTGATGCCCACCTGGCAGATAAAATGGTATAGGAGTTTACTATCTCATGCAGTTGCATGTGTAAATCAGGCCAAATATATAGCAGCTAATTTTCCTTAATAGCTTGGGGGGCAGGGTGAAGGGAAAATTAAATGCTAGAGGTAACAGTGGAAGGAGTAAGAAACCCAGGCAGCTGACACCACCTTCCTTCTAACAAGAAGCTGCTCAATAAGGGCAAATCTGAGATGGCTTCTTCCTTCCCAAATTCACAAGAATGATAAAGATCAGCACTTGAAGCCTCTCTAGCTATCTCTGTCTCCCTGGGCAGCTTTTGGAGGGAACCCTTTAGTGCGGGGGTAGCCAGCATTGTGTCCTTCAGATGTTCTCCCATGACCTTAGTCAGCATGCCCAATGTCTTGGAATTACGGGAGCTGTAGAACATCAGAAGGGCACCTCGTGTGCATTAGTGCTCTCTACAAGCCAAGCTGAATTGTTTCCTGTGTGTAACTCAGCTCTTGTAATCAGCCTATGTTTGCTTGGAAGTAAGCCCCACTGAGTTCAGTGGGGCTTTCTCACCAGTAGGGGTGCATAGGATTGCAGCTTGTGTGTGTGCACATGTGCAGAGGGGTGTTTCCTAAATGTGGAGCTGGGCTTGCTCTTTTAAAAATTCTCTGGCCTTCATCTGTTTTGCAGCCCCAGCCGCACCCTCCCCAGGAGTGTGTCCAGCTTTGAGGGCAGGAGTGTCCCAGCTACCCCAGTGCTAGCAAGAAATGCTTGCAGTGGCAGCCATCAGTTCAGGTAGGCGAGTGCTGTGATGTGCCCCTTGCCCTGACCAAGCTATGGGTCTCCACGCATAGCAGCTGGATGTGAGGCAGGATTGGAGGCAGAGTGGGGTTGCCCTAAGATGGTGGGTGTGATGAGGGGTGGGCATTTGCAATTTGTGAGAGGAAAGGTTACCTGATAGTAATAATAGTTAATTAATTAATATTATTAATTATTATTAATAATTATTTGCCACCCTGGACTCCTGCTGGGAGGGGTGGAATATAAATCAAATAATAAATAAATAAATAATATTATTACAAAGTAGTCAATGCAATGCATTGTTTTAGTTAATTTTTACATATTATATTCTAATATTCACCAAATTTATCATTTACCTCTAAATCACCGTATATTAAAAGCAAAGTATATTTAAAATTGTATATTAAATATTGTTTTAAGCTTCTGTACCAAATTATTTTAACAGCACTGAAAAAGCTTTAAATAATTCTAGTTGATGTTCTCATTCCATATATTTAATAAAGGGAGATCTTTCTCTACCCCTATCTTTGCTTACCTTTCCTTAAATGTACCATTTCTGCTAATTTAGGCAATGTGGCAAGATACCAAATTTTATTAAACCATTATGTTGGAACTACTGGAGTATGCCATTTGGGGGCTGTCAGTATTTTGACAACTCTTAACAAAACCCCAACTAAATTTCGATGTTCTGATTTCCCATCTTCAAGATAGCCTAAAAGAGTTATTAGAGGGTTTATATGTTTGCGATAGCCAATTATTACTTGTATACACCTCACTATTCCCCCCTGCAAAAAAAATCCTACTAATCCACCAAACATGAATTTGTGACTTTCTCCCCACATCTTTCAACATATTCCAGAAACATCTGGATATATCTTTTTTAGACAATGTGAGATTAAACACTAGCTATATAACGTCTTACTAAATTTTATATATTTTCACAAAGTGATAAATCTACATGAAAAGTGATGCATTTTTATTAGAACAGCACTATACAGAAGTTTCTGAGTTCAACAGAACTCGTGATTTGCCTGAAGAAGGGAGAAAGATGCTATTAGTAGCATTTCCCCCTTTCCTTTTCCTCACGAGTGTGTCATGTCTTTTACTTTTTCAGAACTCTGACAGGGTCTACTTTTCACTTTTGTCTCATACCTAGCAATCTTCAGTGCTTTATATAAATCATAAAAATAATAATTTGTCTAGAACTGTGCTAATGAGAGGACTGTAAAATCAGCACCAGAATTTATCAGTGGCAGCTGGGCTTGCTCTTTTAAAAATTCTTTGGCCTTCATCTGTTTGCAGGGAGTCCAAAGAGATGTTTTGGGTAGTGAGAGAGTGCAGCAAGATCACTTTACAAAAATCCTGTGGACAGAGGCAGCAGGGAGGTGGTTACTGCCTCGTCCAGTCTTTCTTGCCCAGTGTTTTGCACATTTCTGATAATTGAAGGACCCTCCTCCTCAAAATAACTTGAAATTGGAGATGCCCTTCATTTTTATGTCTTAAGAGTGGGGTGTTCCTGCTTGACTACCTGCTCTGATTGTACCTCTGATTTGAACGGAGAATGGACCAGTACCTCAGGCAGAGAGCTTGAGTGGCCTCCTCCTTAGACACTGGACAATTTTTGAATAGGTCTTATAACCCTTGATGCCCAGTTGCACCAGAATTGCCCCATCCCCAAAAGGCAGCTGGTTGAAAAGGAGGCCAAGCCAGACCAGTCGATCATGCAGAGGTGCAGTGGGCAGTCATAGAATCATCGAGTTGGAAGGGGCCTTGTAGGCCATCGAGTCCAACCCCCTGCTCACAGCAGGAAATCCACAGCTAGAGCATCTCCCACAGATAGCTGTCCAGCCTCTGCTTGAAGACATCCAGCAAAGGGGATCCCACCACCTCCCTAGGCAGTCGGTTCCATTGCCAAACTGCCCTTACTGTCAAGAAGTTCCTTCTAATATCCAATCTGAATCTACGCTCCTGCAACTTAAAACCATTAGACCTAGTCCTACCCTCCGGGGCAGCAGAGAACAAATCTGTACCCTCCTCTATGTGACAGCCCTTCAGGTACTTAAAGAGTGCAATCATATCACCCCTCAGCCTTCTCTTCACCAGACTGAACATGCCAAGTTCCTTCAACCTTTCCTCATAAGACTTGTACTCCATACCGGCTATCATCCTTGTCGCCCTCTTCTGAACCCGCTCTAACTTGTCTATATCTTTCTTAAAATGAGGCGCCCAGAACTGAATGCAGTATTCCAGTTGAGGCCTGACCAATGCAGAATATAGTGGGACTATTACTTCCCTCGACCTGGAAACTATAGCTCTGTTTATGCAGCCCAAAACCGCATTTGCCTTTTTTGCCGCAGCATCACACTGCTGGGTCATGTTCAACTTGCGATCCACTACAATTCCAAGGTCCTTCTCACACGCACTACTGCTAAGCCGGGTATTTCCAATCCTGTACCCGTGCATTTTGTTTTTGTGGCCTAAATGCAGAATCCTGCATTCGTCTTTATTGAATGTCATTTTATTAATTTCAGCCCAATTTTCTAGTCTATCCAGGTCCCTTTGGATTTTATTCCTGTCTTCCATTGTGTTAGCTATCCCTCCCAGTTTCGTATCATCCGCAAACTTCATAAGGCTTCCCTCCACCCCATCATCTAAGTCATTGATAAAAATGTTGAAGAGTGGCACTCCACTCGAGACCTCCTTCCAGTCCGAAGCAGAGCCACCGACGACCACTCTTTGAGTATGGTTTTCCAACCAGTTGTGAATCCACCTGACAGTATTTCCATGAAGTCCGCATTTGACTAGTTTGCTAATCAAAAGGTCGTGGGGGACTTTGTCAAACGCCTTGCTGAAATCTAGATAGATGACATCTACAGTGTTTCCACCATCTACTAAGCTAGTGACCCGATCAAAAAAAGAGATGAGATTAGTTTGACAGGATTTTTTCTTGACAAACATTCTCCATGGGTAGATAGTCTGGGTGCACAGGAAGCCTTTTGTGAATTTATTTCTTTGGGCCCATACTAACAGTCCTCTTCTCACATGGCTATTGCTAGTCGGGCGGTATATAAATTTAATAAATAAATAAATAATAATAATAAATAATGGCCCTTGAATTTGAAATTGCTGGTCTTGACCTCTCTCACCCAGGCCTCTCTCTCTTTTCTTCTCTTCCTGTTTCCCTTTCTCAGGTCAGAGGCCCCAGCTCTCCACCCCCGGCAATGGTCAGGCAGCCATGATTCCCAGCTTGGGCCCCCCAGCCGCGACACCAGTGCTGACCGGGCCTCTCTCTTTGCTGCTCGAACCCGTCGTAGTAACAGCTCTGAGGCCTTGATTGAGCGGGCCCCTACGGAGGACCCTATCTTCCCCTCCGGCCCACCTTTTAAAAGTGCAGAGGCCCTGAACCCTTCCATCTCAGGCCACACTCCTCGCCCACCTTACAATGATCTTCTGATGGACTATTACCTGGAGCGCAGGTGCTGGGGTGGTGGCGGTGAGCATCTGTCACGGAGGGATAGGCCTCCCCAGCTGGAGTGGGGAGCCTTTCCCAAGAGCCCGCTGCAGCGCCGAGCCAGGCCAGCAGCCCGCACTAAATCATGTGGCCCGCTGTTGCCCCCCCAGTCCCAGGAGGTTGGTTATGGACCCCCATTGCCCCCTCATCGTAACTTCCACAAAGCCCTGGCTCAGGAGGGACTCAGGGATTGGTACTTGCGCAACGCTGGAGTTGCCCAGCGGGGGGCACCAGAGAGACGGGGACCAGCTCAGTCTGTACACCAGCAGCTGCGTAGCTACTACGAGCCAGCGCCCTGCAACCCTGAGACAGCCTACTACGGAGGTCCAGGAGGGCTGCCCCACTCAGTGAGCTATGCTGGGCAGCCGCTGTATGGCAGGTATGGGGCACAATTCCATCCTTTGCCCCGATGACCCCATTGGCCCCTCGCCCCGCTTGCCTGACACCCAACCCCATGGCTGTTTCTGTGCGATCTTTCCTTTCTTTCTTTTGGCTCCTGCTTTCTTGGAAGTGTTTCCACCCTGATGTTCTGTTGCTGCACCTTTCCGGCTGCTTGGAACGTTTTCTACTTTGCTTTCTCCTCTTCCCCACTGAAAGAATTTGTACAGTTGCTTGGGGAGGGGCAGGGTGTGTGTGTGATCCTTTTATGGCCCCTTGCTCCACTTCTGAAAGCTTGAAGGACTAACTTGAGCAGCCCAGGGATGGGCCTTGGGATGGGCTTGAGGCAATTGTGGGATAAAAGGGAGCCATTCTATGTTCTTGCAGTGTTCCTACCTGCCTCTTTATCTAATTTTCTCTCTCTCTCTCTCTCTCTCTCTTTCCCCCCTCCCCCAACCCTTTGATGCCCTGGTATGCCCTCCAGACCCTTTGGGGAACTAATTTTCATGGATGACTCTGCTGGCCTCTACAGCTTGGACTCCACCGAGCAGCCATCCCCGGGGACATTGGTCTGACTCCCCTGCTTTTTCCCCCAAGGGGAAATGGAGTTTGGTTCTTTTTTTTCCCTTCGCTGGTGCCTCTTTTGTGTGTGTGTGTCTGTGTGTGTGTTACACCATGTTGGGGGTGGGACTCCCTGCTGGCAGGGTATCTGTATATCTATATATCTGTGTGTGTAAGAGAGAGAGAGAGAAATTGAGAGAGTGAAGTTGGATTGTTGCATGTCACGCTGGACACACCACTGGGGAGCAGGAAAGTGCCCCCAGTTCCTACATCTTGTTAAACCTTTCCCCATTGGAGTTTTTTGGGGGATATGCATTTACTGAGCAATCTTGCCTGGGGAAAGGATTTTATTGCTGCAACTTGCACCCTCTTGTGATCACTAGGGAGTGGTGCAACATGACTTGCCCTGGTGCTGTGGGTTTGGGTGTGGTATTTTGAACCCAGGACCCTGGAATGTATAATTTGAGGGGTGTGTATGTGTCCGTGTGTGCTTCTTGTGAAATGTTAAACAGCACAGACCTACCATCTTGCTACTGAACATCAGTTCTGTTAAAAACAAAAAAGAAAATAGCCATCTCACACATCACCAATAGGCAACTTCTGCTCACCCTAAATTTACTGCCCTTTTTACGCCTACCCTCACTTTTGCATGGCTCTGACAAGGGACAGAACAACATTGGAGAGAGAGAATAATGAGAGAGACTCCAAATACTGGAAGTGAACTAATATATAGCCCAACCTCTTCCCAGCAGGTGAAACGTACTCCTGGGATGGATGTTGTAGGTACAGAGTTTCAACTCAACTAATTCAAGGGTGGGAAACGTATATCCCCCCCCCCGTTGTTGGCTTACAGCTCCCATCATCCATGACCATTGCCTATGTTGGCCGGGGCTCATGGGAGCTGGAGTCTGACGCTTGGACGGCTTTAAAAGAAGATTAGACAAATTCATGGAGGACAGGGCTATCAACGGCTACTAGCCGTGATGGCTGTGCTGTGCCACCCTAGTCAGAGGCAGCATGCTTCTGAAAACCAGTTGCCGGAAGCCTCAGGAGGGGAGAGTGTTCTGCACTCGGGTCCTGCTTGCGGGCTTCCCCCAGGCACCTGGCTGGCCACTGTGAGAACAGGATGCTGGACTAGATGGGCCACTGGCCTGATCCAGCAGGCTCTTCTTATGTTCTTATGTTCTTAACCTCTTGGAGGGCCACAGGCTTCCCACCCCTGAATTAAATGATAATGTAGAAGGTGAAAGGGTCAAAAGCTACTCCCTGAAACAGCAGTCTGTTAGAGCAGTTCCACCTATTAAACCAGCTATGGGAACCCCTGGTGTTTCTGCTGCAGCTGTGTCTGTGTGTCTCTTATCAGTGGGTAAGTGTGGTTTCCACAGCAAATAAGACATGTGGGCTTCCCACCTACAATAGCCACATTTTCCGTGTTGAGGAGAGAATGACAATATAACACAAGTGTTTACCATAGCAGTCATAATGGGCAGAGCTGCCTTTCTTCCCACATCTAAAAAGCACTGCCACAGAACCCCTTCACGCACTCCTTTGAGCCATTTTATCATCCCCCTTCCTCTACACATACTCTCCCCCCTTGCCTCACAGTTTTATGAAGTAATCCCCCTTTCCATTAAAAATTACAAAAACAGATTTGTGATGCGTTTTCCTCCTGTCACAACTGCACAAGAAATAGTCACTTTGTTTAATCTGTTTTTGCCCGTTGAATCCAGATCATATTTGGGGAGTGGGGGGAGGGGGGGAGAAGGGAAAAAGAAGGGCTCAGCCCTTCTCCCCCCCTTTCCTTCCTATGTGAAGGACCAAGGTTCACAGCAGAGTCACTGTCTTGTGTGTCTTTTCAATATACACTGTACAGATTGTCTATGGGGGCCTGAATGTAACACTGAGCACTGTGCATATGAAATGAGAAAGGGTTTCTATAATAAAGGTTGTAAAGGTGAACGAGGCTGTGCGGTGTGTGCCTGATAGCTTTAGGACACTATCAGGGATTGCTGTAGCTGAGGTCTTTGTGTTTTTGGTGTAAGCAGCATGGTGTAGGGGGAGAGAGTAGGAATGGGGAATCTGTGGCCCTCCAGATGTTGTTGGACTATGGCTCCCATCATCTCTGACAGTTGGCTACGGTGGTTGGGGCTGATGGGGAGTTGGAGCCTAACTATATCTGGAGTCCAAACAGGTTTCCTCTTCCTGGGTTAGAGAATACTGACTAGGGAGACCCAAGTTCATATCCCTCTGTTAGGAAGTAAGACGGGGGCATTTAAATGCACAGCAGGATGGAGGCCCAAACAAGAACTCTCTGTTAAGCAGTGAGAGGCTCCTGCAGAAGCAGCATGGAATAGCCATTCAAACGTGACTATAAGAGAGATGCATACCTCCTCTTACAGTATGAGCAGAAGCAAAGAAAGTTACAATGAGGGTCAAGGAACTGAAGAGTTGTTTGGTTCCTGTGTAAGGTATGGTTTTGAGGGTTGGCCTAGGGCTGGAGAGGCATAGGTTCAAATCCCAGTTCAGCTATGAAGCGCACTGGATGCTCTTGGACCAGTCACTTCCTCTTAGTGTAACTTACTTCAGGTGTGAATAAAATGAGATGATGGAAGGGGATGAATCATGTACGCCTTCCTTAAAATCTTGGAGGAACGGGTGGGATAAAAATGTAATAACCTACCTCTCCCCCCTCCCTGAATGGGGTGTGTACTTACTTCACCCTCGCTCCCAAACACCATCTTGTTTTGGGGTCACTTCTTAATTTCTTCCAAAAAAATTTTTGTAGCACAAGCCTCTGGTCTGGGAACCCTTTCTTTGTATTTGCTGAGCTTGGGAGGGAGGTGAGGGGCGGGATTCAGTAGGTACTCATTGGGCAGGAAATTGCACTCTGCACCTGCTCAGCTTTCAGCTACTCTTACTACTACTGTTCCCATGGAAAAAATAGGTTGGGCTGAGACTTGGCATATTTGAGACCTGTTTGAGGTTCATCAATGCATTACAAGATGCCCTGCAACAAAATGTTGCATCTTACTTGCAGGAGTGCTCCTGTTCTGCATTTCTGCAACTGGCCTTTCTACTACTCCCCCCCCCACGCTGCCTATTTTTTCTGTTATTTCTTTTCCAGCTGACTCAACATTCTGCATGCTCACTGAGCTGAGTTTTGGGTGTGGGGTTACTGTCTTCAGCTTTTCTATTAAGAGTTCCCCCAAGCATGGTGATACCTCCCTCTTGTGGTCCCATTTTGCCTCCAACCTTGGCGGCACTCACCATAGACCCATTGAAGGATAGACCCATCATGCCACTCAAAGATGCAAATACAACTGTTTTGAAGCAAAGCAACTCAACCATTTAAGTGCGTATCCAAAATAGTATGATGGTAACCATAAGACTTTATTTTCAAGAGTATGCAGAAATGTAAAAAAAGTAGACAAAATAAGTTGTAGTGTATAACTTTTTTTAAAAAAATGCAAACAGAACTCATGATTCCCCTGGGTCTTTCTCATGGCTGAATCTGATCTGAACATTCACTGTATGAACTCAGAAAAAACAAAGCGCTAGATTAAATTGGGACAATGGGTTGGATCCAGTCTTGCCCCTCCTTCCAGATTATTCCTCTTCACCAGCACCACTCCCATGCTGTTTCTGGAGCAACTTTTCAGTGGTAAGGAGGGATTGCCATTCCCTTCCTCCAGTCCAAATGGAACTCCACTGAGCACCGCTCTGGATCCAGCCTTCTCTTTTGTCAGTTTTCTATATGGATTTCCACAGGTGGATCGGTTTCCAAA
This sequence comes from Rhineura floridana, assembly GCF_030035675.1. Lineage (NCBI taxonomy): Eukaryota > Metazoa > Chordata > Lepidosauria > Squamata > Rhineuridae > Rhineura > Rhineura floridana. The sequence goes on from NC_084482.1 coordinate 9,104,581, forward strand.
GCTGTCGGTTCTCAATTACAAGCCTGCACATAAATACAACACTGTCTAATTTTACAAGGAGCCACAAGAACATTTTAAATGTTACCCAATTATTTTGAGCACGAGTAGTAATCATGACTACATCCCATTGCCCAAGCCTCACCCTATTTAGTTCAACGCAAGTCTCAAAAGATTGTGGTAAGTACACCTAAGGTGGCAGCCTTCAGCTTTTGAACAATCCACTTCAGTTCCTTGGATTCCAATAAGAAGTTGATTCACCAGGCATTATCTTCACTTGACAAATGCCACACCAGTTGATGATATGCATAGGCGAAACAGGCAGCGACAGAACTTTCATATTGCTTCAAGTGCAATGATTTTAAAGTGTGGGTTCAATGATACAGGCTAGTAGAACAGAGAGAGTGATGCATCATGACCCAGCTTCTACTGGAGTGTTCCTATTTTGTGTTCTGACTAACAAAATATTCAGGAGAAAATCAACATTTTCAGAAATTACAAAAAAAAGCTGTGGGGTCCTTAATTTTAGAAAAATACCTTTCTTTAGTTTTTGATACACTGTGCCCCATTAGTTATTGGGGGGATGGGCACAAATGATAGAATAATACATACTTTGGATATAAAGTCCCAAATAAAATCATCGGCAAAACTCCCTTTGGTCACAGGATTCATAAGCAACCCACTTCATCCTGAAGAGCTGCTGACTGTTGTCAGCTGGGATGCACGCTTAGCTTCTCTATTATTTTTTTAATGTACAGCTGTGCATAGCCACATTGTCATAGTCAACGTGTGACAACTTGCTGAGAAGCAGTGCCATGCGTTTGCCTCTTTGCTGCAAAACAAATGAGGGGATGGGGGTAGAATACCCAGTGTGTAGCCTCATAGCTAACAGCTGGAGTTGCAAACCAAGAAGACCTCTGCTACAAGTTTACTTTGTAGACTTAGGCAATGCAACTGCGTTCATCTTTAGCAAGCTGGTCCCAAGGAATACGAGGATAACAACAGTGGGGACCCAACAACATTCCCAGGTAGAGGGGGCAGGGCTGGCCCTATCATTAGGCAGAGTGAAATGGCTGCCTTTGGGTGGCATGAAAAGGCGGCAACCTTTTATTTAACTCCTTGTTACTGTATTTTACTGTCAGGGAGGGGGAGGAACATTTCTGGGATTTCCTGACTCAGGGTGCCCAAATGACTTGACTGGCCTTGGGAGCTATACACCTCCGCTTGGGGGGGAGGGGTGATTTGCTGCCCTGCCTAAGGCAGCAACATTTCTTGGGCCAGCTCTGAACATAAGAGCCCTGCTGGGTCAGGCCATGCAGGCCATCTAGTCCAGCCTCCTGTTCTCACAGTGGCCATCCAGAGGCCTATGGGAATCCCGCAAACAGGACCTGAGCGCAACAGCACTCTCCCCTCCTACTGTTTCCAGCAACTAGTATTCAGAGGCATGCTGTCTCTGACCGTGGAGGTAGAACACAGGTCGGGGAGGGAGGGGTGACCAGTAGGGAGATATCCCTCCTCTCCACTGGTAACCTTGGGAGCAAAAAGAAATAGAGCCTTTCTTTCCACTCCAAAGGAAGCATGGGATGGGAGACATGCTCCTTGAGTTAAGGTGGCCAATGGCACGGGGCGGGGGGCTGTGCTCCTGCACTTTTAATCATTGTGTAGAAGAGGGAATTTCAGCAAGTGTACTTCGTCATGCAATCCCCCCTTCTATTTAAAAGTGTTAGGAGCCCTGTCCTCTTTTTTTGTTTCCACCTGGCCTCCTCCCATGTTACGTTTCAGAGGAGAAGGGTGGGCTCAGCCTCTTCACCTCCACAGCTTGGGGAGGGGAGGGTGTCTTCGTTTTGGCCATCCCCACCCTCTCCTGATCAAGGTTAGTGCTTAAACGAGACATTCTCTACAGCAGAGATAAAGCTTTCACACCTATACTACTGACAGACAGAGGGGAAGATGAATCATTCCAAGCCTATCCCCAATGATCTGCAAGGTTAGAAGAAGATTATCACTGACAGACACCCCCATCTCTCCAGACTGACCTCTCTGCATACCTCCATATGGGTCCTCACACACACACACACACACGTTTCCTATATTTCAGGCTGCTGGAAGGATTACTTAGATAATGCAAGTCAGGGAGAGGGAACTTGTGGCCTTCCAGATGTTGTCAGCCACAAGTTTCACTGGGTGACCTTGGGCCAGTCACAGTCTCTCGCCTAACCTACCTCACAGGGGTGTTGTGAGGATAAAATGGAGAGGGGGAGAACCATGTTTGTACGTCACCTTGGGCACCATGTACGAAAGGTAGGATATAAATGTAATAAACAAATGCCAACATCAGCCCCAGCCAGCACGGGAAATGGTATTGGGGATAGTCCAACAACATTTGGAGGGCTGCAGGCTCCCCCCACCTGATGTTAAGATCTTTGAACACTGTCAAGTGCTGTATGAATACTATTAGCAAGTGGGCCCACACGGGGCTTATGGCAAGAATCCCAAAGCACTCCCTCAGTAGTGGATTCCTGCTCCTACACATATTCTGTAACACAAATGAAGTTTTTAAGGGTCCTCTGGCAGAAGGAGGCCACTGCTGGGGTTGAGGGTCCTCTAAGGCAAGCAAGAGTCAGAGGAGGGACAATTAACGGTGCCTGCCCTAAGTCAGTAATGAGTGTGTGGTTCTGTTTGCTCCTTCCTTCCTCCCTCATACACATCCCACAAAAATCAAGGGGTACAGGGGAGGTCTTCTCCCCTTAAAAGCCTTAGAGATCAAGTTCCTTTTGTCAACCAATAACTTTTCTGTTTTTTTTAGCAAGAAGTAGTACAGAGGATTTTGACACTGATTTCCTCCATGTCCGAATAAATACTAGCTGCATATATAAGAAATGGAGGGATACATGGAACCGCTTGGACAGTTATTAATTTTTGGCAATGCTTCTAGAATCTCTTAGCTCCTTCATTTATTAAACATCCTACCCCTCAGGTGCATCTCTGACTCAACTCAGAACTGTACACTAAATTCCATTTGGTCCATTCTTTGAAGTTTTGAACAGGGAGGACACTGGAAGGCAATGATTTGAACTGTGCCAGATTGGTCTCTGGAAATGGTTGGGCAAGGCTGTTGTAGTCACAAAATGGGAGTTAACCTAAGGTGGATTTTCTTCCGTTGTCGCTGAATGTATAGGTTGCAACATAGCTCCTTGTCTACTCCCTGAACTTTGGAGTGTCCCCTTCTACGCAATGCATAAGATAAGAGATACCCACAGGGTTAATGAATTGCTAGCCTTTATCATGCATTTGAAGCCTTCACTAGATCTTCTTCAAAATTGCTTTCCGCTCTCCGTCCTCCAGTTTGCTCTAATGGGAAATCTTGATGAATCTCTCTCTGAAAACAAGAGATCAGACATTCTGCAGAGGAGCTGATGCAGCACATGGGCTAGGAGGAATCGTCAAGAAGTTATTGGTTTGAAACTTGCCTCTGCCATTTAACACATTGGGTAGACTGAGGGAAGCCATTCTCTTCCAGCCTCAAGTCAGTCCTTCAGAGACAATATGGGGATCAAACACTGACCTGTACTGCAAGGTTATTGGAAGGATGACAGCAAGATGCTGCATGTGAAGCACTTTGAGAGTTTAGAGCTACTGTATAAATGCTAAGTAATACTATTTTAAAAGCCAGCTACCCCCCCCCGGAACAATTAGAGCTAGACTCCCTTTTAATTTGCCAACCCTTTGTTCTAGGATCAGTTCTTGATCCTTGGGTTGTTTCTTTTTTTAAAGAGTGTCTAGACATATCATAGTCTAACATATTACAGGCAGTTTTTAAAAATATTAACAATACAGCCTTGTCTTTCAGTGATCTTAAAGGTAAAGGTGTCTCCGCACTTATAGTGCGAGTCGTTTCCGACTCTTAGGGTGACGTCTTGTGACGTTTACTAGGCAGACCGTATATATGGGGTGGGATTGCCAGTTCCGTCCCCGGCCTTTCTTTACCCCCCAGCACATGCCGGGTACTCATTTTACCGACCACGGATGGATGGAAGGCTGAATGGACCTCAACCTCTTTTACCTGAGATTCGACTTCCTCCTTCCGTTGGAATCGAACTCCGGCCGTGAGCAGAGCTTCGGCTGCGTTACCGCCGCTTACCACTCTGCGCCACAGAGGATCTTACCTGCAGCTTTTTCTCCCTTTCTCAAATACTGGAATGTTCTAAACCTAAACAGGTAAGGATCTCGGTAGTTAATATTTAATGGTCAATTAGAAATACTACCCTGATTTCTGCTCTATTTGCTGTCCCCTTTTGCTCTGCTATCAAGCCTCATAATTGCTGCTTGGAGAGAGGGAGTCCCACTGGCTCTCTGCTGTAATCCAGAGGATACAGCCCCACCTTTTATGTGAGCTCATAGCCAGGCCACTCTTAGGTTAAGTGAAAAGACAGCACGCAGGCTAGGGATCAGAGGGGGGGGGGAGAGTGAACAGTCAGTGGAAGGAAGGTACCATATTTCCAAAGGGAGAATTATGGCAATCGTCTAGGATCCAGCTTCCTGTTCCTGCCCGAGAGCTTCCAGGAGCAGCCCCATGGGTGTGCGCTTGAGTCCAATGCTCTCTATTTTGTTCTCAATCTTGTTTTTCAGATTCCGGAGACGCAGAGAGGCATGGATGAGGGTCACTGCAGGGGAGAAGGAAATGGAGGTTTGAGACAAACCATGGAAATAGAAAGACATTAGGTTCTCCTGCTACAGATCTCTCTGCCTTCCAGAGGAGGAGCAGGGGGAGGGGAAGACAGCAGAAGAACCCAAGGTTCTCATAACCAGTGCTGTGACAGCCAAGGCAGTTCCACAGGAGGGATCAGTTCTGATCTCCGGAATAGAAATGCTGAGCTAGAATGCCCCATTGTCTCTACTGTCTCTCCAACTTTGCTAGATAGAGCAGCTCCAAAGCAAGCATATCAAAAGCAAACCTTGAAAAAGCTTCTCACAGATAGATTGCCACAAAGGTTGCAATTTGTTTCTTAGTGGTATAGTAGACAGGGCATTGGACTTGAACTGGAAGAGGAAGGTTCAAATCCCTGCTCAGGTATGACTCACTTCATCAGCTGTGGGCAACCTGTGGACCTCCAGATGTTGCTGATCTACAACACCCATCATCCCTGGTCATTGACCACGCTTGCTGGCCCTGATGGGAACTGTCGTTCAGCAACAACACATGCTCCGCATGGCCTCGACCAAGTTATGAGAACTCAGCCTAGCCTACTCACAGGGTTGCTTGCTACAAGGATAAAATAGAATTAGTCCCCAATGCTTTGCCCTGAGCTTCATGGATGAAAGATGGGATCTGTAGTACAGGAGAATTCATCATGGATCAACCTACAGTAAAGACCAAGTAGTAGCTATGCAGGGGGGGAATTCAAGGCTGCAGTGTCCCTTTCATCTCTACCACCAGCTAAATCTCAATGCAAACATTAACAGAGCATTAAGTATACAAGATTTCAGCAATCAAATGCAGCAGTCACAAAACCAGCAATACTAGCGAAGCCTTCCCATACCCATCCCATTGCTATTTAGGGACTCACACATTATGGGCAGGGCGATGAAAATCAAGAAGGTGGCAGAGCCTTCTAAGAGAGACACCAGAAAGTATACACAGCCAAGGATAGCAAGGAGGCAAGTGCCAGGATAATTCCGCCGAAAGCGTCGCACAGGAGCCTTGTTCTCAGCCGCCCAGACGAACCCCACAAAGATCAGAGTGATGAGGGCACTGCTCAGCAGAGTCAGCATGGGGCAAAAGTACCTGCAAGGAGAAGGGCAGGATGGGTTCTAGGAATCCAGCTTCATTTCAGTTCAAAGGCAGTATATCTTGTTGACACCAATAGGTGGTCTGGTCCTTAGTTTTAACATCTGTGTTTTAAGGAATTGTTTTTATTGTTTTACATTGTATTTTCATTGTATTTGTAGAGACTTGTTATGGGGCAGAAGTCTGAAGGGTGGTAAAATGTGAAATAGCCTTTTCAGCTGTCTCTCCACCACCACCCCAAAACCCCCATGAAATACTCCACCCAAGAGAGGCTCACCTGGCACCAACTTTACCATCTTTCCAGCACAAATACAAGACTATTTTCTTCTCCCAGGCAATTGATTGATTGATGACTTTTTTCTGCAATTCCAGGCCAATTTTTGGTGTGCTATTTTCAGGTGATCATGCTGATATTGCTGGGTGATTGGAGGGTTTTAATAGATGGGATTTAGTGTACAATAACTTATAGTGGTTGTTTATTACTGTTTATTTTTATGGACATTTATGTTTTATATGTACAAATCCCTGAGTGGTTTAACAGTCAGTCCTCCTTCCCAGAGAACTCTGGGGAATATGGCTTTCCTAACAACTCTTAGCACCCTTCACAAACTACACTTCCCAGGATTCTTTGGGGGAAACCACGACTGTTTAAAGTGGAATAACAGTGGAATAAATGTACAGTGTGAATGTGACCTAGGAGACAGGAATGTTGAACTAGAGGAGCTTCAGTCAGTTCTTGCAAGATAATTCTCCTCTACTTCCACTGCTAGCTTAGGCATGTCTACTTGGAAGAAAGTTCCAAAAACTTCAATGGGACCTGTGCTCATATAAGTGTGTACAGGAGGGGGGATGGAATGGGGTATGTTGGTGGTGGTGGTGGAAGCATGGATAGAATCCTGAACAGGGCCCCTCTACACTTCCACAATTCTGAATCAGGTTCCACTTCCCCAGTGTTGAACTGTTGTTAAAGGCACATAAGCCCTGGAAAGGGGGGGGGAGTACAACCTTAGGCTGAACTCTGGCACTGACAACAGCTCCCAGGATCAAGCCCTGAGCTCAATTTAAGAGGGGCCTTACCGCTTGTGCTATGGTTGCCATCCTTTTTAAGTGGGTCTGCTCCTACGCTTTTGCTGGCTTGGAAAGAAACCATCACAAAAAGCTTCAAGTTCTAACTCTGGATATGTCGGATTATTGGTAAAGGCACAGGAACAGTAAAAATGAATGAAAGAAAAAGGTGGCAATTCTACCTTGCACATCCCTTTTCCTCCTACCCATGGTACAAATAGTGATTTCTTAGAACAGGAACGGAGAAACGTGCTGCCCGCCATATACCAATGGACTACAATTCCCCTCATCCCTGACCATTGCCTGCTGGCTGGGGCTGATGGAGTCCTGTCCAACAGCATCTGGAGGGGCCCTGGGCTCCTCCTTTCCTGTGTAAGAGCACGTATGGCCACCTAGCGTGGGTATAGAAAGGAAATCAAATCCCCTAGAATGCGAACTGTTCCCCCTCAAGGAACTCGGGTTTAGGGAGTGTCCCCTAAACACAGCTCCTCCCTTTGACTCCCAGCCCCGCATCCATCCCGAAATCTTGCAAATTCTCTAACCACCGATGACGCCACCTGCCTTTCCCCTGCTTTGCGTCCTCGAGACGCGTCTGGCCGTGCTCGAGCCTTCCCTGCCGCCCCCTGAAGGATTCCTAGCGGGCCAGCCGCCCCCAGCCGCTGCCGTGGCACAGCGGCCGGCGAACTCACCCTCCCAGCAACAGTCCCACGCCCAGCAACAGCAGATAATTGCTCTGGTAGTAAAGGAGGTTATTGATGACCCGGTTATGCCAATGTTGCAGGTCTCGCACGTCAGGGGGAGCCAACCGGGTGCAGCCCAGCAGGAAATCATCCAGCGCCCGAACCGGGGGCAGCCGCACCTCGGACATCTTCACTCGCTTGCAGCGGAAACTACAATGACCACAATGCATCGCAACAACAGACCTCACCGCAGGGAAAGATGGGAAATGGAGTCCTTTGGAAGTCAACTTCGTCTTTGCGACGACGGCTGTTGCTTTCATCGGTTTGGCACTGTAGAGTGTGTGTGCTTTTAAAGCAGACGTTTAAGACAAGTACAGAAGTATTTTCAATTTAATCCATCTGTCTTCTAGTATGGACAACTTTCATCTGCCACACTGTCTGTGATCAAAGCGTTTTGTACAGCAAATCTCGATGCATTCAGTGTAGCTTACTCCAATTACGTGCATAAATTGTACCTAACTTTACTGTTTTTCTAATGATAGACCAATACACTTCAAAGCAGATGCCACGAGGGCCAGCGCCAGAGGGCAGTCAGGTCGAGCCCTGGCCGAGGGCCCCTTTTGCCCAGAGGGGCCACTGAAGGGCCTCTCGTTAGGGTGGGATGGTAGCGGTCCCATAGCATGATCCATGGTAGCGTCAGCTCCTGACCCTGCCACGGATTGTGGAGAAGGAACTGCCAGGCTCCCCCCCCCCCATACAGCTAGCACAGGCTTCACTAAGCCCACAATCACACCCCACCTACCTCTCTTGTTGCTGTAAATTCCATACCTACCATCAACCAAGATGGCGGCAGGGGCTTCCCTAAGGCACTGACCTAAGACATGGGACACATGGGCAGGCAGGCACCGCGAGCCTGGCATAGGCTGGTGCCCAAGGGCCCGATCATACCTGTCACTGGCCTTGATTGCCACTCTTTACTGACATACCTGGAATGTTTAGATTTTGTGGTCTCTCTCAAAATGCATGCTTCGTGTTTCTGCTTTATGATGTTGAAGTTCATATCTGATTTTTAAGCCTAGATAATAAAACTTTCCTTTATTTACTACGATATTGAGGTTTACAATTTGTAGCTCTCATTCCCCCCCCCCTTTTCCTGCTCTGTTCTCCCAGATTGAATCTGGATCTAGGGTTGCCAGGTCAGAAGCATCCCAAAACCTGAGATTTGAGGGCCGGGCCCCAGTGATGTCATTAAGCATGATACATTAAGCATCAATCACAGTTGCTTGGAGCATACAATTAAAAAAAAAATCTGATTGGAAATTAAGATAGAAATCTTAGCTAAAAGATGGAGCCTGGGTAGGGAACATTTAATCTAGCCTACTTGCTTTCAGCCAGAAGGGTTAAGTGTCTTCAGGCCAGGGCAGTCACCAGAAGGGACAAAGGAGCCTAGTGTTGTGGAGATGTTAGATGGGAGCTTTGGGGAGTAAAGATGGATGCTCCTGAAGGCTGCAATTCTAAACACACTTACTAAGGGATTAAGCCCCATAGAACTCAACAGGACTGACTTCTAAGTAGATATAGTTTGGATTGTGCTGTTGGTAAACCTTGACTAGGGTTCTTCTGCAAAGATATCCATATCCAAGCAGGGTTGGCAACCCCCTGCCTGGAATGCCCTGCCCTTATCTCTTAACGTGGCTGCTCCAAACTTTTTTTTACAGATTTGACCCTTTACTTCAGAAAGAGGTCTGAGAAATGAGTAAGAGTAAGAAGTATCTTTTAAAATTGTTCTTTTCAATTCACTCTTGAATGCACATCATACCTAGGGCAGATCCACACCATTCATTTAAAGCACATTCAACAACCATTTGAAGCACATGAATCCCACCACAGAATCATGGGAACTGCAGTTTGTTAAGAGCGGTGAGAACGATAACTGTGAGGGGGAAATGACACTTCCCAGAATTATTTAGGGGAAGTCATGCGGTTTAAATGCGAGTTGGATGTGCTTTACACGTATTGTGTGAATCCACTTAATAAATTTTGCCTGCATGTAAATTGTTTTAATTATTTTTTCAAAATGGAAATGAGCTATACAGTGTAGTGGGTGAGCATGGGCTACTCACCATTTCTCAGCCTATCTGCCCCTCAGGATGAAAACAATGGAGAACCATGACTACCCCAAGGCATACTTAAAATGTAAAGGAAGTATTGTACAACCATAGTATGAAATCAGATACTTATAGGGACACAGCATGACAAAACTGGGCGGAAGTAACGAGTGGGGTACCACAGGGCTCAGTCCAGGGCCCAGTGCTCTTCAACATTTTTATTAACAACTTGGATCAGGAGGTATAGATCATGCTTATCAAATTTGCAGATGATACAAAATTGGGGGACATAGCTAATACTGTGGAAGACAGAAACAAAATTCAAAGGGACCTTGATAGGCTGGGGCATTGGACTGAAAACAACAGAATGAAATTCAACAGGGATAAATGCAAAGTTCTACACTTACGAAAAAGAAACCAAATGCAGAGTTATAAGATGGGGGATACTTGGCTCAGCAGTACAACATGTGAGAAGGATCTTGGAATTGTCGTTGATCACAAGCTGAATATGAGCCAACAGTGTGATGTGGCTGCAAAAAAGGCAAATGCTATATTAGGCTGCATTAACAGAAGTATAGTTTCCAAATCGCGTGAAGTATTAGTTCCCCTCTATTCAACACTGGTTAGGCCTCATCCTGAGTGCTGCGTCCAGTTCTGGTCTCTGCACTTCAAGAAGGATGCAGACAAACTGGAACAGGTTCAGAGGAGCGCAACAAGGATGATCAGGGGACTGGAAACAAAGCCCTATGAGGACAGACTGAAAGAACTGGGCATGTTTAGCCTGGAGAAGAGAAGACTGAGGGGAGATATGATTGCACTCTTCAAGTACTTGAAAGGTTGCCACACAGAGGAGGGCAGGGATCTCTTCTCGATGGTCCCAGAGTGCAGGACACAGAATAATGGGCTCAAGTTGCAAGAAGCCAGATTTCGACTGGACATCAGGAAAAGCTTCCTAACTGTTAGAGCCATACGGCAATGGAACCAATTACTAGAGAGGTATTGGGCTCTCCAACACCGGAGGCATTCAAGAGGCAGCTGGACAGCCATCTGTCGGGAATGCTTTGATTTGGATTCCTGCATTGAGCAGGGGGTTGGACTTGATGGCCTTATAGGCCCCTTCCAACTCCACTATTCTATGATTCTATGAAAATATTTATATAAGCATGATAAGCATGATATAAAGATATTTATAGTGCAATCCTATGTTTGTTTACTCAGAAGCAAGTCCCAATGTATTCAATGGGGCTTACTCAACCAGGGAAAACTGTACCCTGAAGTGATAAGGAACTTGTTCTTTTAACAAGTCTTTTAAGTTGAGACCTTATCCCAGTCTGCGTCTGTGTTGGAATTGCTTTTTAATATGTTTTTAAAGCTTTTCTTTAAAAAAAAATGTTTTTAAAGCTTTTAAAAATGTTTTTAAAGATGTTTTGTTTTAATATATTTTAAAGTCTGTTTTTATTATTTTTAAAGTGTTTTTAATGCTTTTGTTTGCTGCCCTGGGCTCCTACTGGGAGGAAGGGTGGGATATAAATCAAAAAATAAATAAATAAATAAAAATAAATAAACTTCATTCATTTTTTAAAAAATCAGTATTAATTTCCTACATAATAAAAACTGTGATAAACCCTGCCTAATTTCTTTAAAAATAGGGTTGGAGGGGGAGAGAAAGATTTACAACACAAACACAAGTCTGTGCTATGTTTACTAAGTCCCATTAATTTACAGCACAATCCTAACCATGTCTACTCAAAAGTAAGTCCTAATGGAGTTCAATGGGGTTTACTCCAGGTACATGGGATTAGAATTGCTTTACATGCAGAAAAGCAGATATTGGATTAAATACTTTCATATTTCATAGCCCAGGGTCTGACTCTTGGACAGAAGAGGGGAAAAAAGTTAAGCCATATTACTTACGCAAACTGCAAAAATCTTAAAGCCACCATTTTCTGACGTTGAAATTAAGCATAGGCATGCATGGATCAACAAGTCACAACCCTGGCTTCATTGGCTACAATCCTGAAAGGGTGGGGTTACAGCCAGAGCTTTGAAAAGTTACTTTTTTAAACTACAACTCCCATCTGCCCCAGCCAGCATGGGCACTGGATTGGGCTGGTGGGAGTTGTAGCTAGAGCAAGGAATTGTTCTAAAGATCTGTAAAAAACAGTCACGTGGGGGGGGGAGTTGACGTTTGGTGTATATCTCGGGAACCAGACCACCTAGAAACTTAATTTGTTTTTTAAATTGAAGCTGAGAGTCCGAAGATTAAGGAGTGCTAGCCGGAGAGCCGGAGCCCCCCCCCCAAAAAAACCTGGAGATTAAACAACATGGAGGCAATTCTGGCCAGAGGTGAGAAAAGCAAGGGTGGGGCCAGAGTCTCCATTTGCCGGAGACCTGGCATCACTAGTATATACATAATGCATATATTATTGTTAGTGGCTGAATAAAAATTAAGGCTTTTATACTTCTAAGTTTCATTGTACCAATATCTGTTAAGTTAAAATATGATGCATTTTATGATTGGGAGTTGGAGTCCAACAACATTTGGAGGGCCACAGGACCACCACCCCTCAAGTAATTGTTGCATATATTTAAATTCCCCCGATCCTATAAAATATTCCGGGTTTTTATGGGGCGGGGAGCGGAAAAACAGTTTTGCCCTGGGCCAAAATGTATGCAAATTTTTGCATCCCTTTATCTTCTTTAAAACAGACTGCCAAAATGCCACTGGGTGTTGTCCAGTGCTCTTTTTCTGCCAATGGAAAGAAACTCTCAGTGGAACAGGGAAGGGAGGCAATTTTCAGTGCTTTTCCCTTCCTTTTCCTACCGGTTCAAGAGGTGAATATCAGATCGATACCACCCAGTGACATTGCACAGGGCTTCATCAACATGCACGCATATTGCACCATCTTAAGTGTTCACAGTGTCTCAAATGGTATGATAGAACCCAGCAATAAAAAGGCAGAACCATAATCCATGCTGTACAGATACAATATGCAGTGTATGTTCACAAGTTTGTCAGCACACTATGCATGCATTATATCCAGACTTCAGCTGGTTTGGGAGCACAAAGCAAAAACAAACAGGTGAATGTAACTGTTGGCAAACCAATGAATCCATCACAGAAAACACGAAATCTATTCAGTGCAGACCATTCCAGGAAGAGAACCAACTCTCCTGTGTGGCCATGGTATTATATAAGATATAAACACACGTTCTTTCCAAGTCCCACCACCTGCATTTTCTTTCTTCATTCACGTCTGTCGTCACACACACACACTCACTCACTCACTCACTCACTCAGCTCTGCAGCTGCTTTTCAGACTGTCTCCCCTCTGTGTTCACCTAAGCAGGGATGCAGGTGCTGCTGCTCAGCTCAGTGCCAGCCCATGATCACATTATGTGCAGCCTCATCAGCTGTCATGGACCAAGCTGACCCAACATGCCGCCCTGGGCTCCTGCTGGGAGGAAGGGTGGGATATAAATCAAATAATAAATAAATAAACAAACATAAAATGCTGCTGGTACCATACCACTCTAGCTCTGCCTTCTCATTCCCTTCAGGAGAGACAAAGCATCTTCTGAATCTTGAACTTTGTGTAAATGGACAGTCGTGGGTGCATGTATTTTCCAGGTCCTCTATCTCCCATTCTCCTAAACAGCCTGGAGCAAGGGTGAGGAATCTGTGGCCCTTCAGATACTGTTGGACTCCAACTCCCATCAGCCCCGACCAGCATGGCTGATGGTCAGGAATGATGGGAGTTGGAGTCCAACAAACTCTGGAGGGCCACAGGATCCCCATTCCTAGCCTAGGGAATTTGGCTGGTGGCCCAGATAAGCACAGGTTACCCCAGATGCAAGAGGACAGCTCTGCAGTTCTAGGCGCACTTACTTTGGAGTAAGCCCTACTGAGCACAGTGGGACTTTGGAGAACACATACATAGGACTGGGCTGCAATCTTTCTTGGAAGTTGGTCTCACTGAACACAGTAGATCTTGCTTCCAAGAAACAAAAGTTGCCATACACTGCAGTGCACACTTTAATGCCTCAAGTGTTTATATTACATGCAAGGAACATCTTTTTGATGACATAGAAGATCTGTGCTGTGTATATTTAAGGAAGGACTCTCTGTCCATACTGTTGGGAAGAAGGGATTTAGACTACATATATATGGGAGCTTTCAAACATGCATTTCTCTTCAACTTGCACTGTGAAGTAGTTCAGTCCTGCATGAGATGCATTGTGGGATCTTGCCAAGTTGGACTTGCTGGAGCTGAAAAAACAGAAAGCCATGTGAAGAGAGGAGAAGTTGAGGGAGCAGGGGAGCATACCTAATAGCTGGCTAATGATATGCTAAACAATGTGTAACATCCCTTTTTCTCAGTCAATACCTCCCTCAACACAAAATTGCTATTCATTTCCTCCCCATTGATGCATATGAATGACCCTGTTAGAGGACTAACAAAATTCTCATCGCTCCAACTAGGCTAAGTCTGGATTCAGCACTTTCCCCTTTCAGTTCTCAGCCTCCACCCTTTAGAGAATGCAAACAAAGCAAACCAGAAACATTTGCACTTGAACTTTAATGATAGCTCTGCCCCTTCTCTACCCCCCCTAAAATGTTCGCCAAGTGCTGGTAACATCCAGACGTAGCAGAAGTGCTTGCTTTCCTGGCTTCCAAAATCCAGGCTGAACAGTATTTGAAAAGTTCTCTTTCCACCTTCTGGGCCTTCTCACTGGTTCCACATGAGTCGGGTAGCTGAGGAAAGGCAACATAAAAAACAGGACACCCAAGGTGGCAGGACTGAGAGATGAAGGATCAAAGTGTTCTCTGGGTATCTGTCCCACACCGTCACAAAAGTCTTGTGGGATTCCCAGCAGAACATTATTCTTTCTCAGCCTGGGTCTGCAGCAAACATTCCCACATTGCCCTTGAGCCTAGCATGCTTCTGTCTGCCCACAGCAAGGGCTCAGCTGTGCTCAAAAGTCATCATCGTCACATATATCCAGGTAGACGTCAAAGGCCTCACGGTTGCAATTGCCGTCTGGAGTAAAGACATATTTGTGGAAAGTGCCATCCACGCAGATAGCTGTAAGATTAGAAAGAGAAGTGAGACACTCAGGATAGACCAGGAAGCAAGCAACCCAAAGAGAGGTTCTGGGGCAAAAAAAACCCAAATGGTACCTCTCCATGGTGGGAAAAGATTATAGTAATAAAATAAAAAACTGGCAATTTGTTGCAGTAGCCAATATCCACTGCCCTAGGCAGGTCACTTCATCATACCAAACATTAGGGCTGGCTGGCCCTGGGGCATTGGCTGCAGCAGTCCTGCAGGAAGCTTTCAAATGGCCACCAAAGGGTAAAACAGAGTCATCTGCAACCACCCATCAGCACCACTCACCAATAACTGAGTTGACGTTCTTTGAAGTATTCCTGCCAAAAGCGCAGATGCAGGCAGACTCAGCTGGCACAGTGAAGCTGGCCAGACTCCACTGAGAATCAACGTACTGGCCTATCATGGGCCCAACCTTTCCCACACGTGCTAATCTGCGAGACAGGGAGAAGGAAGAGGGTCAGAACGGCACGGAGAGCAATGCTTTCCTTTTGAGTGCACTGACCCTCTACCTACGCTGAACGGCGATTTAAGCGGGTGTCCTTCAGGGCAAAGATGTGGACGGTCCCTTTGTCGCTGGAGGCACAGAGAAATGAAGAGTCATGGCTGAAGTTAATGCTGTGGGGAAAAGACAAGGAGATGAGTCGGGTTTTCTGATTAATAATCCCTTGCCTGCCACTGTGTCTACATAATGACAAATGTCCTGGTAAGTACAGGCACCATCACAGAGCTTGTAGCTGAAGCACCACAAAAACATCTCACTGGCACTCCTAGATATTGCTGGACCTCAACTCCCATCTTCCCTGGCCACTGACCATGCTGGTGGGGGCTGATGGGAGTTGGGAGTCCAAGAACATCTGAGAGGGCCACAGGTTGCTCCATCCCTGAAAAGAACTGTACTTGTTATTCTTTCAAAACAGCCTTTTAAAACTTCTGCTCATCTTTGATTATGAACCACCCGAGACAGAGATTCTCAAACGGTCATCACAGGACCAACGGTGGCCCGCAGTTCACAAAGTTATCAATGGGTGAGATGCCTGTGTCAATGGAGACTGAAAAAAGAGCACTATGGAGGCATGCAGCGCAGGGGTTGCAGCATTGCTAAGTGATCTAGCACTTATAAAAGTGTTTCTTAGGTGTACTCAGTGGCTGAGGAGCTGGTGCATGGCTGGGAGTGAGAGAGCTCTCACCAGTACAAGGTAGCCGGATCTGTTCCTCTCCTGAGCTCCACAAGCTTCTCCTTGGTCTGTGTGTCAAAGAGGCGGATGAGGGTCCCTTTCTTAGAGGCAGAGGCCACAACGGTGCCTTGCTGGTTCAGAGAGATGCAGGCAATCTCACTCTGATGGGCATTGATGGTGAATGGGGCGGATGAGGTACCAGGCTTGGTGCTGGAAAGATCCTAAGATAGGGACAAACCAAACTAGAAAACAAAGCCCATGATCCAATACTTGCTTGCTCTGACTCATGCGGTTGAAGGGTAGGATCCTACATGGACCAGTGGATAGCATGCTAGTCTTTGATATGGAAGATCTCCGCTCAGCCGCAGACATCGGAGGTTAGTTCAGATGGAACATTTCCCCATCCTCAGAACCATGGTTGGTGAGAGATGATAATACGGCACATGCTTGCATGCTCCCTTCCCGCCTTGACTTATGGATGTTTGTGTGCGCGGGCCAGAACTCCAGCGAAGTGCCACCCCGCCACTCCCAGTCCACACCATCGGCAGGCAGTCTGTCTGGCGGTAAGGATTACAGCCCTAATCAGAGCTGTGTACACACAACTCCCCTGCCACCCCTGGCTTTATTATGCCAACCCAGCCCCCGACATTTGTACATGATTAAGCCAGTGGTTGTGAGGAGTTTGTATGTCCAGCCTGCTCTGATCGGTGCTGGCTTCCCCCTATTGTCCCTACAACAGGCAAGGGATGACAGTGGCAGGATCAGCAGCAGCGGTGGTGGGCTCTGCCGGGCCCTCTGGGGCACTTGCCCCAGTATGTCATGTGCTGGTACTGGGCCTGTAACTGAGGGGAGGAGGGAGGGGGAGCATGTGAGCCAAAAGTCTGGGCAGAAATGACCAAGCCATAATTTAACCATTAAGAGAGAACTGATCCCATGTGTCCACCTTGGGCAAGTTATTGTCTGTCACATATATAATGGAAGCAACAGAAACCACCTACACACTCAAGGTTGTTTGTGGTGGTGGTGGTGATGGTGGTGGTGGTGTGTGTGTGTGTGTGTGTGAGAGAGAGAGAGAGAGGGGGGGCACTGGGTTGTATCCAAAGCAGGACCAAGTTAGGGTCCCGTCAGCACAAGGACTTCCACTTGCACAACAGCACTTTCTCCATTCCCCTCCTCCTATATAGCCCCTAAATCTGTTCTACGGGTTCTGCCAAACCTCCAGAGCAGATTTGGGAAGGGCGCAGGCTGCATGTGGGCTGAGGACAGGGGGAAAGTCCTGTTGCACAAAAAGAAATCCTTGTGCTGAAGGGGCTTGGAAGGTGAATCCTGCCCACTGGTTGGTAAAACCTAAGAAGGGTTGGGAGGTAACAATGCTGGGCATGGACCAGGCAAGATTTTCTGTGATCAGAAAAAAGGGCAATCAGTGCCTGACACCACTTTTCGCTCATCTCCACGGAAGAAATCATAGATACATAGATAGGAGAAAATATAAAGAAGTCATTGTGCAACTTCCACTTGTGCAGTGGAACTTCCCCTCCCCTTCCTATCCCTGTGTGCCTCCTGCACCCCTCGAAATCTGCTCGGGAGGGTTGCCCAGAGCGAATATGAGTGTGTGCGCATAGAGGGCACATAGGGGGAGGAGACAGAGGGGAAGTTCCACTACGCAAGCAGAAGTTGCGCCATGACTCTCATTGGATAAAACCCATAATATATATGCAAACTGCTTGATTTGTAAAATATATACATATTGCTTTTCATAGTACAGGACACAGAATTCTGAATTCTTTCAACACTAAGCCTATGCAACCCTGTTCACACCCTGCCTATGACCGATTATCAAGCAATCTGTGGCCATGGTTGCTTAAATTAGTAAAATAAGCAAAGCTTTTAACTATTAATAATAAAACTAGAATCTGCAAATGAGCAAAAACGTCCAATAACTGAGTCAAGAAACGTAAGTTCTGCCTGCAAGCGTACAGCCTACAACCAGCCACCAACAGGGCAGGTCTCTGCCTCAAGGAGCTTACAAACTAAGGGCTGTATCCTATGCTGCAGATCCACAGGTGCGAGGGACTTCCATGTGTTCAACAGAACTTCCTTTTCTATTCCCTCCAGCCCACCCAACACCCTCAAAATCAGTTCTGGGGGGTTAGGGGATCCTCCAGAGCAGATTGTGAGGGCGCACAGGGAGAGGAAAGGAAACAGAAGTCCTATTGTGCCAGCAGAACCCCACTGGCACAACACCAGACACAATCGTTGATGAGTAATGATAATCTCCCCTCTTGTATTACATAGGAATGAGATACACTGCCATTGGTTCTGGATGGGCCAGGTTTTGTTTTCCCATTAGAAAGATGCTTGGTACTGTTCAACACAGGCACTCGCTAAATATCAAATCAGAGCAAAAACAAGCCATCCCTGACTAAGGAAGGGTCTGTTGGCAAGTTCTCCTATGCCTTCCATTTCTACCCCCTCCTCCTGGCACACTTACCACTAGCTGCAAGCTGCCACATTTGTGCCCAGGGAAAACCAGCAGCTGCTTCTCCAAGCTAGGACAGAGATCACAGAGACCTGAGGTGACAGGGAAAAGGAAACACAAAATACAGAAAGACAACAATCAGAGCTGGACTCAATTCTTGTACATGACTAGGGCTGTGTGGAGGTCTGGTGCTGCAAGGCAGAAGGGTAGGCTGTTCAGGTGGAGGAAGCAGGATAAAGTGAGAGAGGGTATGGTTCATACCTTTGGGGTTGTCTCGGGTGTCAAACTCAAAGAGCTTGGTGGGGTTATCAGGGAAGGAATAGACATAGATTCGGTTCCGCAGCACAATGATGATCCTGGAAGGTGAACAAAACAGAAGTAGAGAATTAAGTGGATCATCATTTGAACTCACTCTCACTCTCTCTGTGTGTGCGCATGTATATCTGAGAATTGTTCTGCAAAGGATATAGCTGTCCTGGAAAGGTGTTGTTGCATTGACGGTAGAACTGCACCACAGGCTATGGCACACATTTTTGAACCATAAAAATTTCATTTCTTTATATCCATGGAGGACTGATGCAAGAACCCATGATGCAGGACTGCTATGTACACAGCTTACATTCTGGCAGATTTTTGGTCAAAAATGTAAACATTTCTCTCTCTCTCTCAGGTTTGGCACATGCAGAGTACAACGTGCTGTTGTTTCTAATGTAGAGATGTGAAGGCTCAGGAAAAAAAAGAAAAAATGAGGAAAAGAGTTCCCCCCAAAAAATATTTTTCTGGTTTTTTCCCAGGCCTTCACATCTCTATCCCACGCAGGCAGAAAAAGATCACTTGGAAAAAACCACACATACACCCCAAGTTCTGAGCAGCAAAAATATGGCAGCAAAAATAGGACCAAAAATATGCAGATAGTATTCAGGGGTAGGACATCTGTGATATAGCTGTATATGTTCTCCTCTCATTGCCACTTGCTGAGCATTCCTGATCTCCTATGCATATGCTCCCACCACTCATCTTCTACTCTGCTGCTTCTTTAAAATAAAGCTGAAAATTTATATTGGGTCTTTAGTGTTGTGGCACCTACCCTTTCGAATTCTCTCTCCTTAAATATTAGACAGGTACCATCTCTGTTGTCGTTTCAGCACCTACTTAAGTCCTTCCTCTTTCAACAAGCCTTTTAAGTACAGACCTTCATCCCAACTGCATCTGTACTGGAATTGTTTTAAATACATTTTTACTGTTTTATCACTTCTTGTTTGCTGCTCTGGACTCCTCTGGGAGGAAAGGCAGGACATTTAATAAAATTATATATATATATATATATATATATATATAACATTTGTATACCATCCCATAGCCGAAGCTCTCTGGGTGGTTTACAACAATTATTTAATACATATATATTAAAATGTAATAAAATATAATTAATAAATAAATAAAATGCACACATTCATGTATGCATTCTACTGTGGTCTGGCATTTTACAGAAAAACTTTTTTAAAAAATTGGATACTGCTACTTTCCATTGATGCTTCTGTTTTATTATGATAAAATCATGAGTGCCGTCAAATTGTTATGGCCACTCACTTCAATAGATAAAATCAGTGTATACAGGATTCATTCTGTGGCATGGATATGCACAGCTGAGCTTGAAGCATAACATTTGAACTTTCCTGGGTGCAAAGCCACGATGTGGAGACATCAAATATAGACTACTAGAAATGAGGAGAGGATGCCTTCATCTATCTCCAAATTCTCCCTCTGCTGTGAACAATATGTCTCCATGCAACGCATCCCACCTAGGCTCCAGAACCAAGTGAAACAGGATGAATCCCATACATACTTGTCATGCCTCATGCGGACAGCCAGTGCCGGCTTGGTGAAGGTGAACTCCAACACCAATTTGTCTTTGCCCTCTTTCCCTTCACGGGCATCGTCCCAGATCAAGACTACAAAGGAAACATTGGGCGGGGGGAGGAAGAAAGTCATGGCAAAACAATAAGGAGATAGCTTTTCCCTGTTTAAAGGTTATAAATATTCAGCAATATACATTAAGCCATTATATATATCCAGGGGTCCCAAATATGCAAGACTGCTTTGTTCCAACTCACTAGACTCACTCACTCTGCTCCCTTGAGGTACACATACCTGAGATCTCAGAGAATTTGGGATTGCCACCTCCACCCACAATAGCAAGGAGATTAGATCGGTGTAACATTTCAACCAATCCGACACTGCCCACCTGTTCATGATCTGGCAAAAGGAGAAAGAGAGAGGGGCACTTTTAGGGCACACACCTGGGTTTGGAAGAAACAGGTGTTCCACCAGCTCATTTTCAGGCCCCTCCATTTCTTACCAAGGTGTCCTTTCTCCATGAGAGGTTCCACATTATAAATCCGAACACCAGTCTCCATAGCACAGCAGAAGCAGCCTACAGTGAGAGAAGGATCAAACTTGGTTTTATTGTAATTTTATTGTCATTTGCTGCTTTGAATTTCTTTTGCGGGGGAATGGGTAAAGAGCAGGATATCAAATAAATGAAATGAATGTGCACTGTGAATATAGCACTCCAGGGCTTAGTTTGAGTCAGGATAAAGTCCTGAAATTGACTATCAGTGTAAGGGACCAGTTCTAAAATATATGAAACAATAAAGTAGGTCTCTGAAGAGATGCAAAGTGTATCTCCATCACAAATTAGTAACCACTGCACTCTCTCCAAACATTTAGGATTATGCAGAGAGTTTTGAGGTAGGCTTGAACCTCACAATTTAGAAATTAACCACTATGCAAACCATTAGTCGGAGGCAGAGACTGCCTTCAGATGCTGGGCTCAAAGTGCTTCTCCTTAGGACCCAAGATCCTTCGGTTCTCCAAAAAGGGAGGAAAATTACGTTGGGGCTGGGAGATCACAATTCCTTGTAAAAGCGTAGTAGAGCATCTTGGTGATCCAATAGAAGGAGATCACTTACTCTGATCTTGGTTGAAGCGCAGGCTGTTGACCCCACGTTGCTGTGCCATGATGAGCCCTGTGGGACAATGCATCAACTGGAGCAGGCACACAGGAGTTGCCTGTTTCTGTTTGCAGTTTCCCAAGGTGACGGTCATAATGACAGGAAAAGAAAGAATTCAGAATCAGAAATCAACACAAAGCAGCCATGCCAAGGGCATGCCAAGTAGCTCCAATACTCTTTTGTTCCATTTTTCCCATAGACACCTCCCCTCTTCCACCCTACAGATCTTGTCCTAGGTCAGTCTTATCTCTGACTCCAGTTACTGCCAGTCCTGCCTCTCCACATACAAGGTCGTCCCTTCAGTCTATCTTCAATTCCCTCTATTGCCCATAGCAACCCACATGACCCTCATATTCTCTCTGTTGGCCCCAGATCCTAGTCCTGGCTCCCACTCTTTCCAGTCAGCCATCTCTGAAATGGGCCACTTCCTTACTGGATCTTTCCACTTCACTCAAGTCGTATTATACCACAGCCTGTGCCAGTGGGTTCTTCCTACCCATTTTGAAGGTAATTCTCTATTTAAAAAACCCCCGAAAGTGCCTTCTCTGACACCCCACCACCACCGACCTACAAAGTTACAGCCAGGCCCCGAACCTCTTTCTTCCTCCCCTCCAAACCCTAAGACACACACACGCACGCACAACTCAGTCTTACTTAATTCAGATCCAGACGCGTCACTTCCATTTTTTCCTTACCCCCGAATCTGAACGAACGAACGAACACTCCCCATTCCCTGTCCGTTCCTCACCTGGAGCGCTCCCTCCCTTCCTTATTTACATCTAGTCCTGTTTCCCACACGGTAAACATCAGCCGCCAGTCCAGGCTTGTTCTGCCAGGCCACAGAGAGCAGGCACAGAGCGGCTCCCTATCACGTGACCCAAAAAGCATTGAAGTCTCAATGGCCATGTTGGAAACTACAAGAAGGAAAGTCGTCGGAGCTCCCTCAGAGCACAAGCAAAACCTTTTTCGCACAATGCGGCCATTTTTGAAACTGGCAATCTCCAAGCCGTTCAGCAGCACTGTCTGTTTTGGCGGTTTGACATTTGATCTACAAGCAAAGCTACTTATATTTTAGCTTCAGCAGCTCTGTTCTGGCAGCGGCACTGTAGCTTAGCAGTACTTAGATAATTCCTAAACACAGTTAATGAGTATGCCCCACTGAACAGTGCAAGGCCTAAATGAATTTGGTTAGGATTGTACTAGGATTATAAACTAGGTTTACAGTTCACCCTACAGAGCAAGCAAGACAAGTGTCATATATATATATATATGTATATGTATATATGTATATATGTATATGTAAGATGTAGACTGCTTTCTCCTTATTATTATTACGAGAGTGGCTGTATATACTATACTGTCAGCGGGGATTTTTCACATTCCACAATGTTAAATGGAAAATACCCCCCATGCCATTCTGAGGCTTCCCATAAGCTCATTTCAAAACAAAACCTTACAAAACTTATAGTTCTGAACTCAGAAACGCTTGCTTAACAACCCTGTCAATTTTCATGGCGATACACAACACAGTTAGAGAGAATCGAGAGTTCAAAGTCTAAAAAGAGAGAAAAAAACTCAGAGCCCTTTTGGACTTTTTTCTGCCAGATTTCTCATAATCTGTTGAAATTCATTAAAAATCAGCCATGTTCACAGAGTACCTGTAATCCTAATACTGACCTTGCCCCATACTCTGACCTTCATCTGCTGCAGTTTAAAAGTTAAAAAAAATGCCTGGTTGATTTTTAATTAATTTAAGAAATTTTGGCTGGAAGCCTATTATAATGCGGGGCATGCTCAGTAAGGACCGTCAGTGTTCTAAAAGCCTCACAGCTGCTGGGCTTGGCTAATAAGAGGGCCACACCCACACCAGACTTGATTTCACTTGAGACAGTCATGGCTTCCCTCAAAGAATCCTGGGAAGTGTAGTTTGTGAAGGGTGCTGAAAGGAGACTCCTGTTCTCGAGAGAATGGTTTAACAGTCAGCCACTCTGATTAAAGGTCTGTGAGAGAAACAGGGCGTCTCCTAGCAACTCTCAGCACCCTTCACTAACTACACTTCCCAGGATTCTTTGAGAGAAGCCATGATTGGCTTTGAGCCATGGCTTTGAAAGAAGCCATGATAAATTGTTTTAAATTGTTTTTAAAAGATGTTTTTAAATTTGTATATTTGTTTTTAATGTTTTTAGTTATTGTAAACCGCCCAGAGAGCTTCGGCTATGGGGAGTAGGGTTGCCAGGTCGGAACCATCCAAAAACCTGAGAAAATGGGGGTGGGCCCTAGTGATGTCATGGGGCGGGCCCTAGTGATGTCACAGGGCAGGCCCTAGTGATGTCATGGGGCGGGCCCTAGTGACATCATGAAGCATGATACATTGTATCAACCACGCTTGCATGCAGCATACCATTCAAAAAAAATTTTCTGATTTGAAATTAAAATAGAAATCTTACCTAAAAGAGGTCCAGCTGAAGTGACAAGGTCATTCCTTCTCACCATCTTAGGGAATATGGATGGAAAATGGAAATGGAATGCCTTCAAGTCGATCCCAACTTTTGGTGACCCTATGAATAGGGTTTTCATGGTAAGAGGTATTCAGAGGTGGTTTACCATTGCCTTCCTCTGACTTTGGACACATATACTTTGGACACATAATGAGAAGACATGATTCATTAGAAAAGACAATAATACTGGGGAAAACAGAAGGGAGTAGAAAAAGAGGAAGACCAAACAAGAAATGGATTGATTCCATAAAGGAAGCCACAGACCTGAACTGCAAGATCTGAACAGGGTGGTTTATGACAGATGCTATTGGGGTCGCTGATTCATAGGGTCACCATAAGTTGAAATTGACTTGAAGGCACATTAACAACAACAACTGAATTAAAGATACAAAAAAGGAAAGTGGAAGGTGTTTTATTTTTTACAGCCTGGAGAAGTGGTAAGAGGTAAAGTCAGGAATGAATGCATTTTTTTAATGAACAAGATAGCATGTTGAACTATCTTGTAAAAATGAACTAAGAGTGCTTGCAGCAGCTATGCTAATGCAGAGTGAGCCAGTTGTTATCTGCATGGTGCTATGAAGTCAGTTGTATGTTAACTGTATGCTCATGCAACAGATGGTATAGCACAGTGGGGAGGAGAGCCTGGCTGGGAGTCCAGAGTCTATGAGTTCAAATCCCCGCTCGTGTCTCCTGGGTGTCAAGGGCCAGCTAAAGATCACCCCCACAGTGAGTGGCTCAGGGATTATGTGCCCTGCCACCTGTGGGCAAGGTGCATAGTCGCAAGGAGCCATTTCCCCCAGCTGGCAGTTGCGGACAAGGAAGGGACTGGCTTGTGCAGCTGTGGCAAGCTGAGCAGGCCCTAGCCAGGTGGGGAGTACTAGCCTTAGATGGTAAACCGCCTCTGAATACCGCTTACCATGAAATCCCTATTCATAGGGTAGCCATAAGTCGGAATCGACTTGAAGGCAGTCCATTTCCATTTCCATGCATATAATTAAACAGATGCAGTCAAGTTTTTGGACTTTATTGTGATTGCTGGCCAAGCAGGATAGGGCTCATGGGAGTTTTAGTACAATATCTGGAGGATGCTACTTTGGCTGCCTTTGGGATAATAGATGGCAGCCTTAAGTCTGAAATGGTGTTTGGAATTCTGTAGAGACCAGCCAGTACACATTATGTCATAAGGCCAATTCTTAACCATTTGGCTGTGGCAGTTACCTGAAATTGCTCTTTCGTGGGCTCTCACAAACACCACCAAGCTTTTCTTTTAAAACAGACCAGCCTGTTTAAGTACATACAAAGAATAAAAAAGGAAGTCAACTGACAAGAACAAGACACTTTTTTTCTAAGCAAAATTGATCAAAGAAAAAAAGTATGCTTGTGTGTGTGCCTGTGCGTTTGTGTGTAACACACACACACACACACACACTTACATGTAGCATAGAATCACAGAGCTAGAAGGGGCCTTTTAGTCCTTCTAGTCTAAGCCCCTGCTGGAAGTCCAAAACCCAGAACAAGATCAGGTCTGTTCGCTTAAATTACCACATTAGAGACTTAATGAGACAACACGAGTCAGTTTAATGGGAACTTTCCCACAACAGGGTGACCATATGCTTAGATCTGATAGACCTGAAGCAGCTGACAATTTAAGTCAGACTTCCCCAGCTTGGTGCCCTCCAGATGTTAGCTGGTGGCAGCTGTATGCCCAAAGATATCTGGAAGGCACCAGGTGGGGAAGGCTGCTTTGGGGAGATGGGAAATGTGCAGAAAAATGGAACAATGGCACACATTCCTATTTGTTGTCATTTCAATCTCACTCCCACATCCTGTCAAGAAAAGACAATTACATGATGATTCTGTCCGTTTCCAGCAGTGCAATTATCCAGAGGAAATAGTAAGAAACTGAGGATTAGGGCCAAACTCTCTCTTTCTCTCTCCAGCCTCTCTCTCTTTCTCTCTCTCCAGCATCTCTCTCTTTCTCCAGCATCGCTCTCTTTCTCTCTCTCTCTCTCTCTCCAGCATCTCTCTCTTTCTCTCTCTCTCTCAGCATCTCTCTCTTTCTCCAGCATCTCTCCCTTTCTCCAGCCTCTCTCTCTCTCTCTCTCTCTCTCTCCAGCATCTCTCTTTCTCTCTCTCAGCATCTTTCTTTCTCCAGCATCGCTCTTTCTCTCTCTCTCTCTCCAGCATCTCTCTCTTTCTCTCTCTCTCAGCATCTCTCTCTTTCTCCAGCATCTCTCTTTCTCCACCATCGCTCTCTTTCTCTCTCTCTCCAGCATCTCTCTTTCTCTCTCTCTCTCAGCATCTCTCTTTCTCCAGCATCTCTCTCTTTCTCTCTCTCAGCATCTCTTTCTCCAGCATCTCTCTCTCTCCAGCATCTCTCTCTTTCTCCAGCATCTCTCTCTCTCCAGCATCTCTCTCTTTCTCCAGCCTCTCTCTCTTTCTCTCTTTCTCTCTTTCTCCAGCATCTCTCTCTTTCTCCAGCATCTCTCTCTTTCTCCAGCCTCTCTCCAGCCTGCTACCCACAGCAGCAGTGGACGCCGGACGGGGCCAGCTCCTTCTTAGCCCCGAGGACGCCCGGCCGCTTCACCCCTCGTGCTGTGGGCGCCACGCCCAGCGGCGCCCACAGCAGAATGACAGCACGGAGCTCGCCCGACCGGCCTTTTAAGCAGCGCCCGCCTCGAGCGCCCAGGGCCAGCCCCTCGTTGCCACTCCCGCCCGCCCCTGTCCAAGACAGGCTGCTGCCTGGGAAGACAGAGCCCACCCCGGCGGCACCAGCTCTCCCTGCCTCAATGACAAAGGGCGGGAAAGCGGCCAATGAAAAGCCGGAGATCAGCCAGTTTAAGCAAAGTATTGCCGGAGGCGGCCCCTTTTTCCCTGAAACTCCGGCCGAAAACCGGAGACCTGGCAACCCTAATGGGGAGGTATATAAATACACTAAATAAATAGATAAATAATGATTGTCCAAAGTGTAACAGAGGCCTGGTGTGGATGTGGCCAGGGGCAGCTTTGTTTTAAATTTGGGTGGGAGACAGGGTTGCCAGGTTCCTGGCCTGAGACTGATCCTGTATCTTTAGGAGAAGAGAAAGTCAGCCAAGCGCTCGTGTTTTTGCAACATTGTAATGGGAAAAACCACAAGGTAGAATTCTCCCTTCCCCCTGCCCAACTTTGAAAGATACAGAAGACGTCTTGGTTGGCAGGCCCAGCCTGGTCAGTTTTACCTATCCTAATCATGATTGCATAGGAGTATATCCGATTCAACTCAATAATCATACAGATGTTTAGACCTGCCTTTTCCCTCCTTCCCCTTTCCTCTCCCCTCTTCCTCCTTCCCTGCCCACTCCAGTCCTCTGTCCCTCCCCCCCTGTCAGTTTTATCTATCCTAAGCATGATTGCATGGGAGTAAATCCCACTGAACTCAATAAACATGCAAACAACCCATCTGTCCTTCTTCTCCCCTCCCCCTCCTGCCTGCTCCCATCCTAATCCTCCCCTCTGCCTTTCCACCTCTCCCTCCTCCCTTCCCCATCCCGTGGTCAGTTTCACTTATCCTATGCATGATTGCCTGGTGTGTGTGTGTAAATCCCACTGAACTCAATCACCATGCAAATGATCAATCCATTCTCATATGAGCATATGGTGAGTGGTGGCAACACCTGTAATCAGCCCAAATAATAGAAAGAAGACATGTGCTATGCTGATCTTGTTTTAGCCGGGAGGAAGCAATATTATTAAGACAGTTGATATAGTTCAGATGGTCACTTTAAATATGTCTGATTTACTTTGCAATTTTAGTGAAGTTTTCTACAGGAAATGATTTTCTTTTGCTTTTGTTTCTATGAATATCTGAAGTACAGCAACACTTTGCAAAATTTATACTAAAAAAACTCCAAACATAATTGTGGAATAATAGCACTGACTTCTGCAAAATAATCTCCAGTGGACCTCAGAAGTGTCTCAATTTGCACAAGATAAAACAGTGGAAAGTGAAATACATTCTAGCAAAATTCTAGGTGTACTCTATGTTTTTAATTGATCGTGAACACCTTGCCTTAAATAAAGTGGTTTAAACATAGCAGGCTGAAAACATGCATCCTCTTTTTTCCAACAGCAAGAGTCATTGCTGAAGTAGCAACATATTGTAATCAGTCTGATTTTACATCAAACTGCAGTTTCAGATTCAACTGTTAATGCACCCAAAATAGAAATAGAACATAACCTCCAATATAAAACACAAAAGGCTGTCTTCACCATCACATGAGAATGACCAATACAAAGGCTTTGAAATTAATAAAAATACATTTGACACAGATTTCTAGGATGAATAAGGAGGGGGGGATTTTATGGTTTAGATTCTCTGTAGAAACATTAGTAACACAGGAAAGAAGCAAAGTAAGAAGAACACCAACAAACATACAAAAATATAATTCTCCATCTTTGGAGATGGCAGGTGTTGCCACCACTCACCATATGCTCAGAGGCACGTTACTAAATTCTTTCAAGCTACACAGCAAGTGGATTGGACTGTGAAAGACCAACCCAAATGGTGTTTGCATTTTGACAACTTTGTAGGGCAGTCCAATATCTCAGAGAGGAGTTCAGGTCACCTGCTCCCCTGGTGCATTCACTATAGCTGCCCAATTTCCCTGCTTTTTAAAGTTTGGTAGAAATATCTGTGGGCTATAGGTACATTCTTAAACCGCAAGGTTTTTTGCCTATTAGTGAATAGATATCTTCCTCAGGCTTGCTGGCAAAGAACGTTGGAGGGGGGAACTGTGTGTGTAGGGGAGATTTATTGCATGGGATAGTTTCATGAACATTCGTGAACAATGTGGTAGGCCCCTTTTCTCTCAGCCCCACACATTATCCAGGTAAAGATTTACTAGGGACTAGAACCTGGTTCATAAACACCCCAGAGTGCTAAGCTGGTAGCAGATCTACTGCCAAGTTACAGTGGGCTAACAAAGCGATTTGCCTTAGGAAACCAAGGGTTATACTAGAAACACAGCAGCTACTATGCCCATAGTTGCACCTCTGATCAGTCATACTAACAACCACACAGAGAGAAGGAAGAATAAGGGGTTTATTTACAGTTTACAGCACAGTTTAAATTTAAAAAATGCAACTCAATCCATGGAAGTTGATTTAATTAATAGTTGGGTCCTCCCATGACCATTTCCATAGCAAATGACAGCAAGTTAGGAAGAGACATGCTTATTCATATGCTTTCAAAACTTCAAGAGTGCACAGACACCCATTGCTGTTTTTGATGCCCATCTGTGTGAGTCTAGAATCTAAAGCTATTGTTATTGCTCTAGAATGGCTTTATGATGAGCATACATCCTTCTTTTGGATATGCCCTGGTAACAACCTAGTCTGTTCATGTGAAGGAGCATCAGTTTAGCACAAGACATTGTATATTCTAGCAATTGTCTCTTCTGCCCATTAATTGCTTGAAGATAATGTCCTACAGACATTGTATGCACAGGTCTATTAGCAACCAATAGGCATCTTTCTGGAAAACCCAGGATAAATGCATGTGCTCTAGATTCCATTCCTGAACACTCAGAACACTTACTTTAAGAGCAGCCTCCCTCCTATGTAGACCACACAAATTGCAGTAGCCTGTCTCTAGAGCACAGCCTAGAGTTTAAAAATTCAAACCCAAATGTATTACTCATTATGGAACCCCAGTGACTCCTGGATCCATATTACAGATCTAGACTGCTTTGTTCTAGGGCCAGCCTAATTTCTTGTTGCCGTAGAACCAAAGTTGACCTGCAACTGTTTGGCTGTGCTCTAGACTTCATTCTCTGTACATGTTCTTGCCTTTGGCAATCTTCAGCACTCATGTTCCAGAGTGCCCTTATTGGTTTAGAAACTAGAAGGCTGTGCATGTTACAAGGAACCTCACACAGCTAGGTTTATTTTTTAAAATCACACTCTACAACACTGCGGGGGTGATTTGGGCACCTGCCTCAAATATGGAGACAGACTTGTTCCCTACTCATAGTCCTCTAATGAGCTCAGCATTCCAACGCCCCTCTCTGAAGATGACAGCTTGCAGGCTGCCCCTTTTAGTCTAGGAGTTCCTCTGTCCTGCAGATGTCACGCATTCTGAAGAGGCTGTGAAGCTCAGTCATCCTCTGATCCACCAACATAGTGACAGACGGCATCATACTCTAGTGTCAAGAGTTTCTCATCATCCTGCTGCAGCTGCACCAGTGCACGGCTCTGCGCTTTATCTCGACGAAGAATATGGCCCACCTAGGTGGAGAGATAGAAGAGTGTAACTCATTGGTTTTTGGAGGGTGAGATGCAATTGTATATAGATTTAGTGTATTGCTCTCATATGCATTGCATATCTTCATGCAACATATGGATATGCATTCCTAGCTCCACTTTCCTCCATTTTTGATAAAGTTTAACCTGCTATGCTGACACCTGATTAGCTTCTCACAAAATGGCAGCTGGATGGCACTTCAGCTAGAGAAGCATGTCTTTAGCTCATCAAATTGGCCGCCTCTCATTCAACTGAGCCAAGCTTGTACATGTGCTGCAAGTTTTTAGAGCTGTACCTACTGTATGTGATACAGTGTTGTCACTGCTCGCTATAGGGCTGGGGAACTGGTGGCTCTCCAGCTGTTGCTGGACTCCAGCTCCCATCATCTCTGACCATCAGCCATCCTGGTTGGGACTGATGGGAGTTGGGAGTCCAACAACAGCTGGACAGCCACCAGTTCCCCCTCCCTGGTCTACTGTCTGGGACTATAGGGTGGAGGAATCAACAGGAAGCACTCATAGCTTCCTATTCGGGGAAATTACCTGTTCTGAAGGTACATAGTTCGAAGGTACTCCTAGATCTATCATTATAACTGAAGGCTTAGAGTGCCTTTTACCAGCTTCAGCTGGTACACCAACAGCCTTTCCATTTCAGGATTGGACTACCTAGCACCATGGCAGTGCAGCAGGATTCCATTTTGTTTCCAATGCTATTCAACTTTTGGGAACAGTCATTCAGAGACTTGGAGTGAAATACCATTGGTAAGCTAATGACACACAACTCTAGTTCTCCGTGGCAAGTCAGGAAAGGCTGTCCAGGTCTGGATGTAGAAGACTGGATGAGGGCCACTACACTGAATCCTGATTAAACAGAGGCACTGTGGGTGGATGGTTCCCATGCCCAAGTACTGGGTAGGTTACGTACTGTGGATGGGGTTGCACTCCCCCTTAAGGAGCAGATAGGTAGTCTGGGGGTAGTTCTAGATCCAACACTGCTGGTGGAGGCACAATTTTGCCAGCTATAGCCATTTTTGGACAGGGATAACTCAGCCATGGTGATCCATGCATTAGTAACTTCACAACCAGATTACTGCAATGTGCTTTACCTGGGGTGCCTTTGGGCTTGTTCAGAAGCTACAACTAGTGCAGAACATGACAGCAAGGCAGGAGAGTAGGGGAACTGACGCGAACATATAGCACCAGGTCTAAAGGACCTATATGAGCTGGCAGTTAGCTACCAAGGCAAGCTCAAGGTGCTTGTGTCAACATATTAAGTTGTCTAGGTCTTTGGAGCTAGGTGTTTGCTGGATCACCTATTCCTCTATGTGCCAGCCCAGTCTCTGAGATCAAATGGAGACAACCCTCTTGACAGTGCCACACTCGCTGACATGCAAGAGGGAATTTTCCACAGTGGCCCTCTGGATGTGGAATGCCCTCCCCTCAGATTCGGCTGATGACATTTTTATTCAGGCAGGCATTTGATTACTTGTCTGGAGACATTTTGTCACTTTTGTAGTGTAAATTCGATTTATCATTGCTGGAGCTTGATTTTTCAGATCACTTTATTTTTCTTGTTTGTACATTTGAATTTTGCACACCACTCATAAGAACATAAGAACAGCCTGCTGGATCAGGCCAGTGGCCCATCTAGTCCAGCATCCTGTTCTCACAGTGGCCAACCAGGTGCCTGGGGGAAGCCCGCAAGCAGGACCCGAGTGCAAGAACACTCTCCCCTCCTGAGGCTTCCGGCAACTGGTTTTCAGAAGCATGCTGCCTCTGACTAGGGTGGCAGAGCACAGCCATCACGGCTAGTAGCCATTGATAGCCCTGTCCTCCATGAATTTGTCTAATCTTCTTTTAAAGCCATCCAAGCTGGTGGCCATTACTGCATCTTGTGGGAGCAAATTCCATAGTTTAACTATGCGCTGAGTAAAGAAGTACTTCCTTTTGTCTGTCCTGAATCTTCCAACATTCAGCTTCTTTGAATGTCCACGAGTTCTAGTATTATGAGAGAGGGAGAAGAACTTTTCTCTATCCACTTTCTCAATGCCATGCATAATTTTATACACTTCTATCATGTCTCCTCTGACCCACCTTTTCTCTAAACTAAAAAGCCCCAAATGCTGCAACCTTTCCTCGTAAGGGAGTCGCTCCATCCCCTTGATCATTCTGGTTGCCCTCTTCTGAACCTTTTCCAACTCTATCATATCCTTTTTGAGATGAGGCGACCAGAACTGTACACAGTATTCCAAATGCGGCCGCACCATAGATTTATACAACGGCATTATGATATCGGCTGTTTTATTTTCAATACCTTTCCTAATTATCTCTAGCATGGAATTTGCCTTTTTCACAGCTGCCACACACTGGGTCGACATTTTCATCGTGCTGTCCACTACAACCCCGAGGTCTCTCTCCTGGTCGGTCACCGCCAGTTCAGACCCCATGAGCGTATATGTGAAATTAAGTTTTTTTGCTCCAATATGCATAATTTTACACTTGTTTATATTGAATTGCATTTGCCATTTTTCCGCCCATTCACTCAGTTTGGAGAGGTCTTTTTGGAACTCTTCGCAATCCCTTTTTGTTTTAACAACCCTGAACAATTTAGTGTCGTCAGCACTAAATCAGCACTCCGGGGCTGATTTTAATAAAGAGCAGGTTATAAATCACCTAAATAAATAAAATGCATCTGATTACCCAGGCCTTCCCTACCTGTCGACATTGGCCTGGTGCACACCAGCATTTATTTATGGTGAATACTGCATTTTTAATTCAAGCTTGTGAATTACTGTATTAGTTTTATTGTGGATTATGTTTTATTGTTGTGAACCACATTAAAATATTTATATATCTGTTGTATATCATGTTTTTTAAACACACACAAAGATGCTAGCTTAATGTCTAATTTCTTCCTAACACTGACTGCCCCAGGTGAAAGACAATCCCCTTCTCCCTACCCTATATTCAAAATAAACTAACCACTCTCCAAGATTTCGGCAGATAAATTTTAAAATTATGCTATTGCTTTCCAATTCTGTCTAGCACCCATTTATGGTGTTTATTATTTTTTATTGCAAGACCTGTAATAGATATGAACCCACATGTTTTTATACACCTATATAAACGTGCACACACATATAGTGTTGCTAGCCACCCTGAATCCTTCGGATATGGAATGAGAAAAGGATTCTTATTATTTATTTAATTTGTATCCCGCCCTTCCTCCCAGCAGGAGCCCAGGGCAGCAAACAAAGGGCTAAAAACACTTTAAAACATCATAAAAACAGATCTTAAAATACATTAAAACAAAACAGCGCTAAAAACATTTTAAAAAACTTTAAAAAAGGGTTTAAAACATTATTAAAGAACATATTAAGCAATTCTAACACAGACGCAGGTTGACATGCAATAGGCAAGAGGTGAGAGCCAGATGTGGCAAAGTGGTTAGGCCGGGTGTCGGACTTGGAAATGGGAGATCAGGGTTCGAATATCTACTCAGCCATGAAGTTCACTGGGTGGCCTTGGGTCAGCCACTGCCTCTCACCCTAACCTATCTCACAGAGTTGTTGTGAGGATAAAATCAAGAGGGGAAAAAACATGTTTGCATACCACCTTGAGCTCCTTAGAGAAAAAGCGGACTATAAATGTAATAAAAAAATAAATGTAGAGGTGGCTGTGGTTACAGAGGAACAAGGGATTCATTCTACACATGCTCAGAGACCTGGGTTGTTATACTCAGGGTAGACCACCTGAAAGAAATGGACCCAAGTTGGACATGTGGATTAATTTCAGTGGGTCTGTTCCAAGTAGGACTAATGTTGGATACAAGCAATTATCTTGAGCTATTTGAGGACTGAGCTCTGAGATTAGAAAATCATCTGAGCAAAGTCTTCACTTGAAAGCTACCCCCAGCATGCCGAGACATGAATGTGGAGGCTACATGTTGCTTGAGCCAAGATGACAAAACAGGGTTCACACACCCTGCATAGCTCTCAGTCCCAATGCCCATGTTTTAGTGTGTGTCTCTGGAAAAGGTATATTTTCTTTGCTTCTTTCTCTCTGTCAATCCAGTCCTTCCTTGAATCTCTCAACTTCATCTGCATAATTTGCAGGTGTTTGTTTGGAAAGTTAAAATTTGCAGCTCATATTCTAAGGTAAATGCTGCGGAATCCTGCAGACCTCCCCGTAGCTCTCTGGATTCTCTTGCACCTGGAATAAATGCTTAATTGCAACCAATAAGATGTCAATTTATTATGAGATTCTCTCTCTCACACACACACACGTTAACGACCCAGGCCCCAACCCACTGTGATCTGTGACTCACCCGGCCAGCATACTCCCCCAGCACCACCATGACCCAGTCAGAATCACTCCGAGGGATAACCGTCTCTAGCATGGACTCAGGAATCCCTGTGGAACGAGGAAGACCATCTCAGCCATTAGAAGAGATCAAACCAAGTACCAACAATTAAGTGGGACACTACCCTAGGCCTACCCCAGTTCCTCCATCTAGTGACAAGTCACACTGAGCAAGCCCCTTCCAAGAGTCTGAAGCTACGGACCTGGCCACCATTTGGAGATCTTCTGACTTTCTTCCTATAGGAAGGTCTCTATGTAGTAGCGTACACTTCACTGCATTTTCTGTCCTCCACTCTCCTAGCTGCAGATGAAGGATTGGTTATATCTGATCTAGTAGAGCAGACATGGGGAACTTTTGGCCCTCCAGATGCTGCTGAACTACAATTCCCATCAGCCCAGCAAGAGTGGCCAATAGCCAGTGATGATGGGAATTGCAGTTCAGCAACATCTGGAGGCCCAGAGGTTCCCCACACCTGTGGTAAAGTTCCAAAGCTGAGCTGGGCTTCCAGTGGCAAGGTACGAACCATTTTTGTGCTAAACAGTACAAGTTACATATACTGTACATTTTTCTCCATCCAAACTTTCAAGCGCTCAGGACCTTACTATTTCCTGTGTAGGAATAAGTCCTCAATAGAAGTTGTAAGACAGAATATAAACAACTGATGCTTACTAAATCCAGGGAGGAGGAATCTAAGGTCCATGGGTCAAATGCGGCCTTCAAAACGCTATCTGGCCCTCAAGCAATGCCACTCACCAGCCCTGCTCCAAACCCTCCTCAAATGCTTCTTCTCTGGCTGGAATGTGCCCTTAAACTGTAGTAACGTCACTTGCTTGCGTGGATGGAGAGATGCGTGTCTGGGTTTAGTGTAGCCTGAATGAGACTATGCTTCCTCAATGTCAGGAGACTCATCTTGCTTAGCATATTCCAATAGAATCATGTTGGTTTCCCGGATGTACCAGACAGATAGCTCTATCTTATCCATGGAAAAACTGTCCCCACCACTACAAACAATACTTTTTAGTATCTATAGTCTGCAATTGGGGAGGGGGAGATTTCTGTCCTAGTCATGTATGTCTGGGGGGGAGGGGCAGTTGCCTACTCCCCAAATGAACTAAAAACCCCAGATCCCTGGCTTCCTTTAAAACAAGAAAAGTTTCTGGCATTTGTAGCACATGTAAGCTAACATGTACAAGTACTATGCTTCTCATTTTTCCATGAGAAACTAGCCTGCTTTCAGTGTTTTACTTTGTGCCCCCACCCCAGAAAAATTCCTGTGGACACCCATGGTCCTAACCAGCCACACCAGAGAAAAATTTTCTTCTACCCTAACTGTGCAAGGACAGCCTCAAGTCCAAGGGAAGGCCGGGGATACTCACCATCCAGAATCCGACCCTCTTCTGTTCGACAGACACATGTGTCTGGCTTGAGGACATCTTCGATTACCATCTGGGGGGGGGGGGAGGAAGGAGGCCAACACAGCGTTACATGCCATTTTACCTTTGAGGGGCGGGATAAGATGAAGGCTTAGACACAGCCTTAGTCTTGGATGCATGGGAAACTTTGATCAAGGGGGCATTTAACCTCTAGGAGTTAGCCTTCAGCACAATTGCAAACGTCCACAGTCTGAAGTAGCACAGGCATCTCGCACAAACGCACCACCTCAGTTTTTATCTGGGGAAGTCACTCGATTTACATCCACAGGGTCATTGCACTAACAGAAGCCAGCACAAGGATTCCCAGGAGCACAACGCAACTTCCCGCCCCCAAATCTGCTCCAGAGGGTCAGGAGAACCCCTAGAACAGCACACAGGCAGAGGAGAGGGGAGACCGTTCTGACAGGCAAGAAGAAGTGCTTGCTCTGAGGGAACGATCTCCTCTGCACTGCGTTGAACACAACCTGCAGTGCCCGTCCACCATCATTAAAAAGTGTCCCAAATAAAAACTTACCTCCTCAGAGAGAAAAGCTCCCTTCTCTCTGAAACTTAGGGGGAGGGGCAGATTTGAAGCAAGGCCCACATTTTCATACAGGGGTTGCCTTCAAATAAGCCAGTCCTCATATTAAGAAAAACAAACCCCACAGTAGCACAGCATTAGGAGGGGTCTCTACCACCTAAAAACAATGAACTTTTAAAATAAGTGTCAAAGCGCAGTTGAAACATGGCAACAACTGCATGGCAAGTACATACTTGGGACACGTGTGGTAAATGGCATGATGCAGCTATGGCAACTGTTTTAAATAGCAGCGACATGGGTGACTGAATTAGACCTCAGTGGCCTGAAGCTGAAGGGCACATCGATTCCATGTGCTCTGGTTATGCTTTGTCCCTCCCCTACAACTAGTGGAAGCAGAGTTATTCAACAGTAAGTGAATACAGGCAGATGTGATGCACTTGCATAATGTCACTGACATGGAAAATTCAGCTGTTCCTCATAGTTGGTGACCCTGGCAACTATGGGCACCACTATGCCCTCAAGACACCACCCTCCAAATTTCTATTTTTTATTTTTTTAAAAAATGAGGGTTTGGGGTATTGGTTGCAGGGAAGGTTGCCTGATTTTTGGGCCTTGTTTAATTTGTTTTCAGAGTGTGCAGGTGTTTGTTGGGGAATTCTGAGCTAGTTTTTCCTCTGTGAAATGGGTATTTTGTAGTACCCATGACAACTTCTTTGATTTCCAAATGTGCCTTCAGGCCCAAAAAGGTCGGGAACTCTGCCTTGCCCCTCTCTCCCACCCCTGCCCATGTACACAAAATCTAGCTGGAAGGCTCATGGAGACAGGAATCTCTCTTCTACCACTCTGTAAAGCTCTGTGGCAATGCCATAGAATTAAAACATATCTTGCTTAAGTTCAAAATACATATTGTCTCTGCTTGTTTGACAAATTTCAACACTAAAATCACTAACATTTTAAAAAGGAACCTTCCTTTAAGTTACCTTGGTATTGTAGTATTTGCCCCCCTTGAAGAGCTTATCTACAAAGCGGACTCGCAAGTCTCGCCGCAACCAGTGAGATGTTCTGGAAGAGGAATTGCTGCCGCTGCCGCTGCCACCACCCTTCTTCTGCTTCCCAGCACGGTCGTCTCTGTGGGCAAAAGACACAGAAGTGGTAAATTATTAGTGCCATTCATGTGAGCTCTTTCCTCTAAGCCAGGGACAGGGAACCTATGGGCCTCCAGATGTTATTGAACTACAACTCCCATCATCCCTGACCACTGGCCATCCTGACTGGCCAACATCTGGAGAGTCACATCCACGGTTTAAGCCATACCAGTTTGTATTGCAATTAACAATTAGACAAGACTTTTTTTTAAAGCTTTGTGATCTAGGGATATGAGAAACATAAATATTGAACATAACACTGGAGGGGGGGGGATAACATAATAATCAAACAGTCCTCAATTTCCTCTATCCTAAGAAGGTGGCCAGGTGCTGGGTGAACACTCTCAAGGCTTGTTCTTGGCTTACAGCTCATGGCTTGAACAGAAACAAACCACGAACCCCGGTTCACATATGTAACGCTAAGCCAACCCTTGCGGCTCGGTTCGCCCAGCTTCGGGCAGGTGGAGGAAAGCGGGAGCAACCGAACAGCACGCAGTTTGTTCATGGTAAGCCACAATTTATTCTTATAGTGGCTTGCCATGACATGAGAACCAGCCCACTGTTAGCTTCACCTGCTGTCAGTTAACCCGATCGTTCTTTGCAGCAAAAGCTAAAGACACGCAGCAGCTCTGGCAGAGATGCCTCACAATGGCTAGGTATGCTTTATGGAGAATCCAGCCTTGATCAAGCAGTCAGCAAAGAGGCTGCTAGCACAGTTGTTCATCCAGAACTGGGAGCATATTTGCCCCACCACCGCTGACACATTACCTCTCGGCACCTGGCGGATGTTTCCTCTTTTTCTCTCTCTCCTCCTTTTTGTCTTCTGAGGCTCTGTGATCCGAGTCATGCTTGGTCCCATTTCTCTGTTCTGTTTCCTTCTCTTTGTGGCCCTTGCTGAGGCGGCCTGCAACAGTTGGGAGGAAAAGAACAAACTTCAGATGATTTTCTTCATATTGAAGGGAGTGGCACAGGTTTTCTGCACATTTGCAAACCAAGCTCCAAAAGCAAGATGGCTAGGCTTTAAAAAGAAAGGGACAACAAGCATCAGGAATCTTTAGCCAGACACTACACAATAGTTCTCAAAAGCAGAACTGAAGACAACACATCCTGAGTCTTAGCTGATCTTATTAAGGAAGACAGCCTAACTTACTTAGGTCTTTGGCCAGCTTATCGTATTCCTTCTGGGTCACAGGCCGGACTCCATGCTGACTCACGGTCACCGTTTTGCCACCGATGGCCAATTTCACCATGACGCGAGCGTTATCCCCATCTATGCCTTCAATCTATGGAAGACCAAGGGGGCAGCGCCCAAGAATAGTAAATAAGCGAGGCGAAAGGTCAAGTGGTGGCAAGGGATAAGAGCGCTTTCTGCTGTCAGAAGGCCACTGCCTCAATGGCAACTCCAGTTTGCAAGTCCTGGAGAGATTGTAATGATGCCAAATAAAGCTACATCTGCACTACAAACTGGGTTCAAACTGCTCTAACTATCAGAGACCCATCCCTTACAAAGGAACAGTAGGCATCCTGGTTTTCTAAAATGGATGCTCAACTCTCTTTTCCCCCCCAGCACATTCTGAAAAACGACAATTCCCATGGCACCTTGGGAGAACAAAGATGCAAAATTTACATGGTAGAATCCAACACTGTGCCAAGTTGACTTCTGCTTGCTCAACAGGGCTTTCCCTTTCTCTTCTGCCCTCCAAACTCCAAATCTTCTCCAAAGAATTTAGCAGATCCTCTGGAATGGATTTAGGGGGCACATTGAGGGCTGCAGACGGGAGAAGAGGAAGGGGAAGTCCATTCTGCTCACACACAGATGACTTTAGATTCAACCCAGATTGTATTCTCTCCCCAAAGTAGGGAAGAGATGGTCAGTTATGGATAAGGAAGTGTGCGTGTGTTAATGGTCCTTGTTCATGTCTCAGACCAAGCTTCTTTTTTAAATATTCCCTTAGCAGCTTGTACAGCAGGAATCAGGAAGGAGCCTATGCTGTGTGTGGACTCTCTGTAATGCTTACAAAGCAAACCTCATCACAAGGACCTAAATGGGTTGACTCTACCCAACTGGTGTAAAGACTGAGAGGCAGCTGAGAAGTCCCACCCCCACCACCTACAAACGGCTAACCAGTTCAGTTGAAGAGAGAAAGATCCGATGATGTGCAAAGGAAGGCATCCCAAGGAAGCAATTAAAACTTGGAAAACCAGCTCCACCAGCCCTCAGCCCACTGATTAATAAGGAGGCAGCATCCAACCAGTCTTATGACACAGAAGAGAACTGTGGGTGGGTCTATTTTCTGCCTTGTGACAGTTACGAGGCACATAAATATTGAGCTGGGTGGGAAGTGACAGGGAAGGCCTGATCTCTACCCGAGCAACTGCTGATACCTCTATAGAGAGCCCCTCCTGCTCACTTGCAAAATCCCAAACCCAAGAAGATCTGTCAACATGGATCTGAGCTGAAAGTGACAAACAGTAACAGTTCCAGGAAAGCAACCACTCACCTTCCCGTACAGCTCCTTGTGAGGCCCCACCTCGATAAAAACCGCACCCCCTGTGACCAATCCCAAAGGCTCATCCTTGCTCTTTGAAGGCTCCTCGCCAGGCTTTGGGGGTCGTCGGGGTCCCGAGGGCTGCAAATCCTGGGCTACCGAGCGGTCTGCTCCAAGCCCCAGGCCTTTGGGTCGAAGACGATTCTCCAGAGGCTTCACATCTCTTCATGTGGACAAGAAGAAGAGCAGGATGGGATGTAAAAAAGACACCATCGACCCCACCCAAGTTGGGGCAGAATTTGCACCCACAAGATGGCAACCCCTATGCATTTTAATAATGGACGGGGCACAGCGAGAGGGATTTTCAGAGTATTCAGACTAGCCAATTAGCTACTAAAGCTGGGCGGACCACTTTTACTTTTTCATATACAGCAGAAGTGGGGAAAATGTGGCCCTCCGAATGGTGCTGGACTCCAGCTTCCATCAGCCCCAGCCGATGGCCAGGGAGAAATGGGAGTTGTAGTCCCACAACAGCTGGAAGGCTTCACAGGGTCCCCATTCCTGGGTTACAGTAAAAAAAAAATCAGCACCACTTCCGCCTGTCTCTCTAACAACCGCCTTAGGAATGCAGTCAAAATTCACTTCAGCACAGTGTCGCCTTAACCTGGAGATGTTTTTCTAAATAATAATGTTTTATGAGGTCTGTGACGTCCGACAGTCCCCCCTTAGGAACACATTCCCTAACCTCAGGACATTGCCAAGAAGACTTCCCTGGACCTTACTTGGTGCAGAAGTGGAACCGTTAGAAATATGTGTCCCAAGCCAATTATAAGCTAACTGGACTTGGATGTAAGGCATGCTCCCTGAAGTATAGAATCATAGAGTTGGAAGGGGCCTTGTAGGCCATCGAGTCCAACCCCCTGCTCACAGCAGGAAATCCACAGCACTTCAGTATTTGCACTTCCAACTCCTCTCTTCTGACAAAGTTTTTGCTCTCCAAATTATAGTATCACTACTATTTATTGTTAGCAGCCTGACAACCTAGCCCTGTTCAAATTATTGCTGGGCCACACCAGAGGTTTAAAACTAAACATAAGCCAGAGTTTAATACAACCAGCCTGTGGAACATTCATTAAAATACTAGCAATGGGTTAAAAAGTATTCCCTGCTTGCTTCATTCAAGCCACTGAAAAACTAGCTTCAACAAGCTTTAATGCTTCTGCTGGCACACTGAGGAGACTCCATTCAAAGGGAAGGGGGTATCACGGTTGTGAAGCAACCACTCCAAGCACCGTTATCTATGTCCTTGCGGAGTCTGACCCACCATTTAAAGTTATCACTATCCTCGCAATGCAGCCCACTAGGCTTGAGATTTAAACCCAGATCTCCCAGATAGGTATGTTAACTATAGATGCACCATGCCTCCATGGGCAACTTGCTCTCAGCTTTGGTTCCCCAACTATGAAACGGCAATATTAACAAAGAGAAACAGGACAGAGTAAAAATCTAGGGTAGCTACAATTATTAACTGAACATCAACATATCTATTATCCTTTCCTCTTCCTTCCCATTGATAATTCACCAACTGCCAGCACTTAGATTCTAAGTTCCTTAAGGCAAGGTCCTGTATTTACTGTTTATGTTACTCTAAGAAGCACTTTATACATGAATGGTCTCCCAGTGTATCATTCCCTCTATTTACGATGTTCAGGCTGCAATCACCATTGCTTATGTAGCCAAAATGACAATTCCCTCTTTTGCATGAATAGTATCAACAGGATGGGGTGGGGGAAATCCTGAAGTTTGCAGAGATACAAAAAATATATCACAAAAAACCCAATGGTTTAGAGATGGATATAGCACAGCTGCTTGCAAACGCAGGTGATCATCTTTAAAGACAAGGAGTTGTATTCAAAAAATCTATCAGAAAAAACCCTAAGGGAAGGAACCCCCAAAACAACTCAATGCGATCTGAGCATACTCAGTGGCCACAGAATGCTGTCTGACTCCAGAGGTGGGGGGAAGAGAATGGAGTGATTTGAATCCTTAACAGGGAACACTCCGGAAAGCTACCTTTTCTTGCAAGTCCTGCATAATAATATCATTGCCTCCGCCACCTCAGGATACTCACTGCTTGAAGGTGCGCCCGATGCCCTCACCTGCCTTCCAGCCCATGCCCTTCAGCATAGCAAGGCCATAGGCTTCTATTGGTACCTCCTCATAATCCGCCTCAGTCGACTAACAACGAGAGGAGAAAAAGGAGGAAAAGAGAACAGGCATTAAACTCTCCTGGATAGGAGCTCTGATGTTTGTCCAGAATGATCCACCACTATTCTTACCGATTCTGGACGGAGGCTGACATCCACTTTCTCTCCGTCCTCATAGCCATCAGGGACACGGTTCTGCATGAGGAGGGGAATGGAAAAAGTGGGGTCTATCTTTGTGCCACTCTCCCATTGCTCCTGGGACTTCCTGGATTCTGAATACAAAGACATCAAAACATATTATTATTTAAATTATATACCACTTACATGCCAAAATGGCTTCTAAGTGGTTTACAAGTATAACATCAATTACAAAATATCCACTCACAATTTAAATATACCATAAATCAATTCCCTCAAAACATTAAAAATATACAAAATTATACAATAACACAAGCTCGTTAAAAAAGGATAACTATTAAAACAGTTAAAAGAGTAATTAAAACAATTAGATCATGAGGTTCAAGTTCAAGGGAACACTTGTCTAAAGAGGTGTATCTTCAAGAGCTGACAGAAAGCCAATACTGTCAGGGCCTTGCATATTTCAGCAGGGAGGGCATTCCAAAACACTGGTGCCACCCTCCATGTTACCACAAACAGATAATCATCATGCTGCGGCAAAACTAACCAGATTCCATGGGCTGATCTTAATGCCCTTACCTGTCAGCAGAGGGAAAATTAACTAAAGCATAAGCAACATATTGCAGAGTTAAGTCAAGTATTCCTTCCTATGAATGGGGTGGGGTGGGGGTGATGGGTATAGCAGCACAGCTGCTTGCAGACCCAGGTGATCTGGATGTTTGTTGATCATCTTTAAAAACAAGGAGTTGTATTCAACGTAGCACTAAGTAGTTCCATCAGCACCAGATTTTTTTGTGCAGTGGAACTTCCCCCCTCCCCTCTCCATGGGCCTCCTAAATCTGTTCCCAACCCTCGAGAGCAGATCTGGGGAGGCGCAGGGCACACGCAGGGCAAGTTCTTTGCACTAGCAGTAATCATTGCAGTGATGGGATGGGTTAGTTGAATACTACCTGAACACTCTAGCACAGTCACAATATATCCAAGGTCAATCCAGACAAGACTGAGATGCTGTTGGTGGATGGTTTCTCTGATCGGATGGTGGATATATACCCTGTCCTGGATGGGGTTACACTCCCCCCAAAGGCGCAGGTTCGTAGTCTGGGAGTCCTTTTTGACTCTTCCCTCTCACTTGAGGCTCAAGTAGCCTCGGTGGCAAGGAATGCGTTCTACCAACTTCAGTTGGTAGCCCAGCTACGCCCCTATTTGAGTAAAGAGGACCTTACATCAGTGGTACATGCTCTAGTAACCTCACGCTTAGACTACTGCAATGCGCTCTATGTAGGGCTACCTTTGAAGACTGTTCGGAAGCTACAGCTAGTGCAAAATGCGGCAGCCAGACTGCTAACAAGGACCAAGTGGTCCGAGCACATAACACCTGTTCTGGCTTGCTTGCACTGGCTGCCAATAAGCTTCCGGGCTAGATTCAAAGTGTTGGTATTAACCTATAAAGCCTTATACGGCGCAGGGCCACGATACCTGTTGGAACGCCTCTCCCGATATGAACCGGCCCGTACACTACGTTCCACAACGAAGGCCCTCCTCCGGGCCCCGACTCATAGGGAGGCCCGGAGGGTGGTGACAAGATCTAGGGCCTTCTCGGTGGTGGCCCCCGAATTGTGGAACAGTCTCCCTGTGGAGGTGCGCTTGGCGCCAACGCTGTTTTCTTTTCGGCGCCAAGTGAAAACCTTTCTTTTCACCGAAGCATTTTAATTTAGTTTAATTTAAATTTATACAAATTGTTGTAATTGATTTTTGATTGTTTTTATGTCCTGTGGTATTGTATTATGATTTTACTGTACTTTGTTCACCGCCCAGAGAGCTATTGCTAGTCGGGCGGTTTATAAGCTTAATTAATAAATAAATATAAA
The DNA here is from genome assembly GCF_030035675.1 of Rhineura floridana. Lineage (NCBI taxonomy): Eukaryota > Metazoa > Chordata > Lepidosauria > Squamata > Rhineuridae > Rhineura > Rhineura floridana. The sequence continues at coordinate 9,148,941 of NC_084482.1, forward strand.
TAAATTTCCCAGGGTGGTTTGCTCACCTCTTGCTTCCACTGCCCAACCTTCTCTCCCCTGCCCTTTTGGGGTTTTATCTTGGCCCTAAAAAGTTTCTGTCTAAGCGAATCTGTGGCCCTCCAGCTGTGGCAAGACTACAACTGCCATCAGCCATAGTCACTATGGCCAATAGTCAGGGATGGTGGGACTTGTAGCCTGGAATATCTGGAGAGCTGAAGGTTCCCCATTCGTGCCTTAAGCATCAGGTATGAAGTAGCAGACAATCTGTCATGTCATACTGCATGCACCCTTTGTATCTCTCATCGGGAGTAGCCAACCTGGTGCCCTCCAAAAATGGCTGGACTACAACTCCCATCATCCTTGACCTTGGCCATGCTGGCTGGGATTGGTGGGAGCTGGAGTCCAACATCACTCAGAGACTTGGTTTTTTTCCCCTTTTGTCAACTTAGTAGTATTAGTAGCAGTTGTCTAGTTGGTCATTCATGTGCTCACCTGGGAGCAACTAGTATTCACAGTAGGTTAGTGCCAAGGTACAAACATGAACTAAGTTGTGCATTGTTATGCTACCCATGTGCAATCACCATAACCCTGAGAATGACTCCAACTCTCAGCAAGATCTTTGTGCACCCTCAAAGGAAAAAGAAGGGCCTGGTGTGAAAGGGAGGGGTATGTGATTAAAGATATTACAAGTAAAATACTTGACTGGTGCAGAGAAGGAGGTCACCCAATTAGGCTCTTGGTGTTTGCATGGAGAGGATGGGAAGCATAAAGGGAAATGGGTATCAAAAACACGAGGAAGAGGGAAGAAGCGGAGTAGACGGACTGATGCACTTAACAAGAAAAACAGAGAAAAGACAGGAACTGGATAACCAGAGGAGGAAGCAGAACCTAAGAGGAGAGCATGGGTCAACAGGCTTTGGGATGAGTGGGAATAAAATAGAGTCACCACCAGATAAGAATCAGCAATCAATCTCAGCGTCATAGTCTTGGAGTGCTCCTGAACCTCCATGTTGCAATGGTGGCCAAAAGTACTTTTCATCAATTCTGCTGACAAGGACCCTTTCTTTCCAGTTCAGACAAGACAATGATTTATGCCTCCAGAGCCTCAAAGGTAAGCAACCAGAGTCTGGTTACTGTGACAGCCAATAGGGGAAAAACAATGAATGGGTCGAATCCAGAGATTCCACCTACAGAAAGGGGTGGGCGGATGTTGATTTTCCCACCTCCTCCTCCTCTCCCTGCCAGCCCTCAGAGTGCTGCCCTGCCCGAAAATGCTCCCTTGAGGCTCATGGGATCCTACTGAACAGAGTTGACTATGGCACAGGGGGGTGAGGGAAAAATCATGAAAGGCTGAGCAGAGGCATCTTCTGCTCCATACACAGAAGGTGTCTCTCTGATCTTTCCTGGATATTTTTTCTTAATTAATGTTATTTGCTATTTAATTTAATTTTTTGTACAATGTATTGCTTTCTTGATGTATTGCCTTGTTGATGTAATTTTATATTTGTGTTTACTTTTTCTGTAAACTGCCTTGAGGGCAGTTTGGCCGAAAGGCGGGGTATAAATAAACATTAACATAACATCTCTCTCTGCCTGCCATGCCACAGACCACCACACTTGGGGAGGGGGTAGGAAAGTCCCTGCCCCTTTCTATAGGTGGCTCTCTGGACCCAATCAGCTCTTGTTCTTAAGGATAGAAGAGGAGCAGGAGGAGGAGGGAGTGCTCACCTTCAATGAGCTCTCTGACTGCTTGTGCCTCCACACAGTTGTTCCCCTCCTGCTCCTGGAGGGATGCAGGGTCTTCTGGCTTCTTCCATTTGTTCTTCTGTATCAGTGGAATTACAAGCTCTTTCGGCTGTGCGGCTGGCCGAACACTGTGGAGGAGCATATGCCAATTAAGACCATAGAGAGGGCGTGTCTACCCATACAAGAAAAGCAAAGTACAATGGGGAAAAAATTTTGACAAGGTCACTCCATCACACAACTGGTGCCCTGATTACATACTGAGTGGAATAAATGGAATTCAAAGAAAATTACTCTGAACAAAACATATTAGTAGGCCCAAGCCTACCAATTCACAGTCTTCATCAGAGTGGGGAAGGGGATCAACTGTAGAGCCAGATCCTCACAAGTGGCCAACCCACCACAACCCACCACTTGTCCAGATGGGCAAGGTCACCCACCTATCAATCATCTGACATCATATGACTTAAAATGCAGCCCTAATTCTTCCTTCTGCATTTGGCACTGTTTGCAACCAGTCCAACGCGCGACATCCTACAATGTCAAATAATGGACAGGTGGGTGTGGCCTGGCCAAAACAATCTAACGCAGCAAATAGAGAAGCCTGGTACTTTGTGGCATCACAAGCACACAGCAGCTTTGGACGACAACAACAACTTTACAAGCCCTCAAACTTGTTCAAATTATTTCACATGCATTGCAAGAAAGGCTAAGTAGAAAGAAATGGTTACCAATTCCATGCAAATGACTAACTACAAGAGCATTCATTCATTGGCGATTACCCGTGGCCGAGTAAGATTGTCTTCCAGGGTAAGGTCTTTAACAGTGGGTCCGTAAGTGACTGTGGAGACCAATTCTGGATCTACACAGCCTCCCACAGTGAGGACATAGGTTTCCAGATGGAAGATGGTCACGATGAAGATTTGCTTGATCTGCCTTCCGCTTAGCTCGTTTGTCCCTTTCGCCCTGTACTCGTGCTTCTTCAAAGTACATAGCACCTTTGATAATGGCCGACCTCCAATTGGGACGCTCATGGGCCAAAGCTTTCCTGTTCTTGATGCTCATGTTACATTTTTTTAGATTAGCTTTGAGAACATCTTTAAACCTCTTTTGCTTTCATGCATCTACTTCCACTTGCTGATATGACAGGCAATAAATGCTGTTGCATTGACCATAAGCTTAACAGTCACTCTTTACTAAGGAACATTCCTGCAACACGAAGGATGCCTTTCACTTTCATCTCTATGTCTGTATTGCATCTGTATTTCTGACGGGACACTGGGTTGCAAGTTAACCTTTGGGATGTTTTGTGCAGCATCTATGACAGGGATGGGGAACCTGTGCCTCTTCAGATGTTCTTGGACTCCAGTTTTCATAAGCCTCAGCCAGGATGGCCAACAATCAGGGATGGTGGGAGTTGGTGGAAACATAGAGGGCACAAATTTCCCATCCCTGATTTTGCCCTATTCCTCACTTAAGCAGTGATGCTGGGTCTGGGATGTGCCACACCAGGCAGGAAGTCGCATGACTGAATGATCCTCTACAAAAACCAAACCCCTGTAACATTTCTCCCCAAAGAAAACTACACGGCTTGGGACCACACTACCTGATGGAACGCCTCTCCCGATATGAACCTACCCGTACACTGCGCTCAACATCGAAGGCCCTCCTCCGGGTGCCTCCTCAGAGGGAGGCTCAGAGGATGACAACAAGAAAGAGGGCCTTCTCAGTGGTGGCCCCCGAATTGTGGAATGATCTTCCTGACGAGGCACGCCTGGCGCCAACTTTACTATCCTTTCGGCGCCAGGTTAAAACTTTCCTCTTCTCCCAGGCATTTTAGCATTTTAGTATTTAGTATTTAGTATTTTAATATGTGTTTTTGTCTGTCTTAAAATGTTTAATTTTGAAATTTGGATGCAGTTTTAAAATTGTTTAAGTATGTGTTTTAATTGTAGATGGAAGTTTTAGTTTGTACACTGCCCAGAGAGCTTCGGCTATGGGGTGGTATAGAAATTTAATAAAATAAAATTAAAATAAAATAATACCATCCAAAGGAGAAAGCTAAGTTTGAACTCCATCTCCCTAACAGGCTCGCTTTCTACGTACAAGGATTTTAAAAAATATATCGAGTCGGAAGTGGTGCATCTTACTCAGACAGAAGTTTACTACTTTGGCTGAGAGAACTGGGCCTCAGCCCTGGACACGGAAGAGCCTCCCCACCAGGGACCTACATGTCCCTGTACTGGAAAAAGCCACAGCGGAAGGAGCCTCTCGGCGTTCACGCTCAAACCAACCGCCGAAATGGGCGATTAAGGCTGCAATCCAATGCATGTCTACTCAGAAGTAAGTTCTATTGGGTTCAATGGGACTTACTCCCATATAAGTGTGTACTGGATTGCCGCCTAAGCCGCCTCCACCTCCAGCATGCGCGGCGGACCCCATACCTTTGCAATTCCCGCCCCTCGATGGCGGAGAGGAAATCAGGCTCCTGTTTTGCTTCGCCGCTACCATCCTGCCCTGTCACGAAAAGAAACCGCCTCCGCCCAGTTGTTCGGGTGAAACCGAACGACACCGGAGCAGCCGGGGCTCCTACTGGCTTCTCGGCATCCTCCGCCATCTTCCTTTCACTTCCTTGTCCCACCCTCTCTTCCGTCAGTGTCTTTTGTTGGGTATCATGGGAGACGAAGTTCTCAAGCCCCTCCTCTTCTCATTGAGCTTTAGAAAGCAAGCGCGCAAAATGACTACAACTCCCGTCGCTCAACGCGGTACAGCGTCGCGGTTCCCAGCAAATCGGGTCAGAAATATTTCAACTTCTGTAGAGCATTGCGCTGATTCTCACAGGGCAACAGCGCGGTGATCTGTGAAACGACTGGTGTCGAAACCACGCATGTGCCACATCGACCCAGAAGAGCTATATACCCTGTGCGCATGCGTAACGCAGAGTATCGCTTCGTGTGTGGTAGTACTCTTCTTTAACTCTCCCAAACAGGCTTATGAAGAAAATCAAGGACCGCTTGTATCGCGCGAGTTGCCTCAGGTATTTGGGGGGGTTATTTCCAAGGGGAAAGGGCCATTATCACGCTATACGAGCTGGTTACATTGCGACACATGTATTTGCTGTGATGGAACATGAGATGAAAGGCAGTTTTGCGCAGGCGCTCTACTTCAATACGCAAAGATGACTGCGCATGAGTCTCGGTGTGCTCCAGTTGACAGGATTGGATGTCTGTTTAGGACAGCCAATGTAAGGCTCCTTTTGGACCCAGAGACTGCGCTGTTAATGGTTGTAGGATCGGCAAACATTTAATGGCGATGCTTTATTCCATCGGTGCATCTCTCTATACAAGGAAAGCCTTCACCTGTTGATTTTTGCCTGTTAAGACATCAAGCTCCTGTAGAAGGCAACATTTTATTATGAATCCATGCTGGTGAATGGCTTTAGATGCCAGTGATTTTTCTCACATCTAGTACTTGTAATCATTTGGGGGCTCGTGTGATGGATTGCTAAATACCCTGAACATAGAAATGTGGAATGTCGAGGAAGAAGCTAGACTGGAACCTTCCACCTTGACTTACCATGTTTCTCTGCCCAAGGGATTTTTACTTTTGAAAAATTATTATTATTATTACTACTACTATTACTACTAATATGGAGGAGCATACATTCATGAGCCTCCACCTATATTCCAAAATGGTGCAGATAAAAGAGCTTACTACTTCATTTTCTGTTTATGATAATGACCTTGGACAACATGGGAATGCATAGGATGAAGTAACCAAGAAGAAGTCAAGATTTAGCTAGGTCTCCACTCTGGAGCCTTTTCACTGTACTAGCACCCAGTCCTGGGAAAGAAGAAGAACATGGAAATAATAACATACAAATGTAGGGAGCTGCTTTACATTAAGTCAGACCCTTGATCTATCTAGACTGGAAGCAGCCCTCCAGGATTTCAGAAAGCACAAGTAAAATATGCAGAATGCATTTCTCAAGGTAAATTCACAGCGCTGTTATTCTCTGTTAAGCCCTAAATGGTTTGGCCTCAAGGTGCCTCAGGAAACACCTTCCCCCATTTGTTTCTAGCACAGTGGCAAAGCAAGTAATAGACCAATTCCTTACTCGAATCTGGTACCTGTCAACTTAGGGAGGATGGGACGTTCCTCCAAGGACAAGCGTGACATTTACTACCGCCTGGCCAAAGAAGAGGGATGGCGAGCCCGCAGCGCATTCAAACTTCTGCAACTGGATGAGGAATATCATTTGTTTCAAGGTGAGTCAAAAAACACACTTCCACATTACATCGCTTTTTGTTCCCTCACTGGAGGGCTTGAATAAACACTGAACCCTCAAACCTATCTTTAGCTCCAGAACCTGTAAAGTGGAATATTAATGTTTTTTGCTTTGGTACCTCCTGCCTTCCAGCAAATAGCTCCTTTACTAGATGATATTAATCCTGTTTTGTTGGGAGATACTACTGCAACAAAGAACAGGATTTAGCTAACCTGCAGGCTAGTCCCTTCATACCTTTTTAGGCTTTGGAACTTGTGTCATTCACATCATGTTGGCTGGGGGTTTTGCAACTGAATTGGCAGGTTAATCAGAGACATTGCCTCTGAACATGTGCACAGTGCTGTTTGCGCACCACTGAGACACCACAAATACAGTGCCTTGCAAAAGTAATCAGACCCCTGACCAATGCTCATGTTACTGAATTACAAATGCTACACTGTAATTTCGTTCTGTGTGATACTTTATTTTGAAACACTGAAATTCAAAATCAATTATTGTAAGGTGACATTGGTTTGATGTTGGGAAATGTTTGTAAGAAACATATGTTGCTTGCATAAGTATTCAACTGTGCTGTGGAAGCTCCCAGTTTACACAGATGAAAGAAATTGCCCTATCGAGGACACAGTTACCTTACCACTGGCCTCCACCTGTGAACCATTAAAGTTGCTGTCACATTGTCAGGATAAAACGCCTGCTGTTGAAGGATCATGGTCAGGCTATGGATCTGAAGGAAAATGAAGACCAAAGAGCATTCTACAGAAGTGAGAGATAATGAAATACAAATGCATAGATTAAGAAAAGGATACAAAAGAATATCCAAGTGTTTGGATATCCCAGTTGGATCAATAATCAGGAAGTGGAAGCTGTATCACACCACCCAGGCACTGCCAAGAAAAGGCCGTGCCTCAAAACTCAGTGCTCAAACAACGCTCAAACAAGATGGAGACTTATGAGAGAAGCCACAGAGAGGCCAACAATCAGTGGTTGGGAGTGGAGTAATGGTGCACCAGTCAACCATATCAAGCTCTGAACAACACTGGCCTGTATGGGAGGGTGGCAAGAAAGAAGATGTTACTCAAAAAGCACCATCTGAAAGCACGTCTGGAGTTTGCCAGAAAGCATGAGAGTGCCCCAGCTGCGATGTGGGAAAAGAAAAGACCAAGATAGAGCTTTTTGGCCAAAACTCAAAGTGCTACGTGTGGCGCAAATCTAACAGTGTCCATGCCTCAAGACACAGCATCCCTACAGTGAAGCATGGTGGTGGCAGCATCATGCTGTTGGGATGCTTCTCATCAGCAGGGACTGGGCATCTTGTTAAAACTGAAGGAAGAATGGATGGAGCAAAACACAGGGAAATACTGCAAGAGAACCTGCTTCAGTCCACTAAAAAAGTGATGCTTGGGAGGAAAGTCACTTTTCAGCAGGACAGTGATCCCACGCACAAAGCCAAAGCAACCTTGGAGTAGCTCAAGAACAAAAAGGTGAATATCCTACAATGGCCCAGTCAAAGTCCTGGTCTCAATCCAATTGGGAATCTGTGGTGCTCTTTGAAAATTGTGGTCCACAAGTAATGTCCAACCAATCTGAACAACCTGGAGTGAATCTGCCAAGAAGAATGGGCCAAAATCCTTCCTACACTTTGTGCAAAGCTGGTACATACCTGCCCCAAGAGATTTAAAGCTGTTAGTGCAGCGAAAGGTGGCTGTACCAAATATTAATGTGAGGGGGTTGAAAACTTATGCAAGCAACATATTTCAGTTTTTTATGTTTCTTACAAACATTTCCCAACATAAAACCCATGTCACCTTACAGTAATTGATTTTGAGTTTCAGTGTTTCAAAATAAAATATCATACAGAACAAAATTACAATGTACCATTTGTAATTTAGTAATATGGGAACATTGGTCAGGGGTCTGATTACTTTTGCAAGGCACTGTATCTAGGGTGCAGAGGCCAGCACTCCAGATGTGGCTTTCAGAAAAGCTGAAGCCCTCCCGTTGTACAAATCATCCCGATTATCTTTGTCAGGAAGGCAATCCAGAAGTTCTGCTTCCTAGTCCTCTTTGCAGTCCCTTTGTAGTGGTGCTACCTGATTTTCTCTTGTCCTTCTCAGGTGTCTCCAGGGCTGTGGATCTCTGTGCAGCTCCTGGGAGCTGGAGCCAGGTTTTAAGCCGAAAGCTCAAGTAAGCAAGCAAACAACTTGACTGAAGTGTGTATAGTGAGTTGCAGCCCCCTGAGGCAGGGCTGGGCAGACTTCAGGCTTGTGGGATTTACTGTGTTTTTTTATTTGAACCTTTTGCTCCATCAGCCAGAGCAAGATGCAAAATTGTGGCTTAGCAGGATGGACATACACTGAAAATTAAGGGCAGGATGCCTCTGAGCGCATGTTCAGTCCAGGAATATGTGCTAAGTTCCAGAATCAAGTTTGCAAGTCCTTCCACACACAGAAAAGTCCACTCCTGGTTCCCCCTCCCCCAGTGTTCTTTCTCAGCAACTTAATTCAGAGGGTAAAATACTTTTAGCTGTTGCTATTGTTAGGCAATTGGGAATCAGAAATCCTTGCTGATCTACTGTAGCTTACCCAGAGATCTACCAGTATATTCTGATCTACCATATACCCACTCCTGCCCCAAAGGAGAAAGGGACATTCATCCTCATTTTTGTTTGTTTCTTTTTCCCCCACAGAGGAGAAGACGCTAAAAACTCAGATGTCAAAATAGTGGCTGTAGATTTGCAAGCCATGGCTCCATTGCCTGGTGTCATCCAAATCCAGGGGGACATTACCAAGGTATGTGCTACCTAGTGCAGCCTGGGATGCAGTCAGCCCTGGCTGGGTCTGACCTCCACCACGTGCTGAGCTGAAGATGTTGAGGCCTACCCAGCCAACAGCCTCTTTGCTTATCTCTCTGTTTCCAGGTCTCTACAGCCAAGGAGATCATTTGCCATTTTGAGGGGCAGCCGGCTGACCTGGTGGTGTGTGATGGAGCCCCTGATGGTAGGCGGGAAACAGGCTACCAGCCTCATTGGGGAACAGGGACTTCTGCTGGTCCACATTAGCTTTACAAGAAATAAGAGGAACGCTGCCTGTATTAACCTGGATATGTAATTCTTTTTGTATTGCAGTGACTGGACTCCATGACATAGATGAGTACATTCAGGCCCAACTACTGCTCGCTGTGAGTATCTCCTGGTGTTCTCCACCACCACCACCACCCCACCATCCCCAATGTGTAATGGTCTTAACCCAACTAAAAGGGATGCTGTTGGGGCTTTACACTAATGGAATAACCTGGTGGTCACCCTCAGCAGAAAGTTGCCCAGGATGAGTGAGTGCAGCAGATCTGGAAGTTTGATATGAACTCCAGATTTAAAGGGGAGGGGGCTGGGCAGGCTAGCCTTCATGCCCCTCCAGTGGTGAGGGTGCAACTGCTGCAGGGTCCCAGCTTGGTCTGCAAGACCATTTTCCCCCAAGCCACGTCCACCTGTCCCACATCTGGCATCATTCATGACATTTGGTGAGGGGCAGGTGGAGACGCAGCTGCCAATGCACAACTGAGAGTCTTCAAGGATGCTCCCAATTGTGCATTGGCAAGGGAGGCTTGCTGTCACCACCAATCAGCCAATGGGTGCTGCCTTCAAGGTGGACCCTGCCCACCAGTCAAAATGGCCCACTAAGGGTGGGGGAACCACTACCTTACAAGTACTGGGCCCTTGCTGGCGGAGAGAAAAAAAACCAGGACTGTAGCAAACCCCTTCTTCTTTAACCCATGTTTCCCTTCCTGCCCAAATTGTGGGACACTGCTGACGCTGTTCCCCACCTGCTGCATCACTGTGCCAAAAAAACGTAATCATCTACCTTTCCTTCTGCGTCTTCCAGGCCCTGAACATCACAACACATGTGCTAAAGAAGGGAGGGACGTTTGTAGCAAAGGTGAGTGCCACAGGTGATCAGAGAAGAGTTAGTAGGCAGTGCCCCTTCGGTTGTAGCCAGGTCAAGGCTGCTGCAGGCTCACCACCTCATCAAAACAGCCACCCTGCTGTTTTTACCTGAGCCTACCCTCTGTGGTGCCGCAGCAAATAGGATGGAGACTCAGTGGGTATATTCAGTTCATGAACCTACTGAGACATTCAGCTGCACTCAGTGCAATTTTCCTAGGTTGGCAGTGGGCGAGGAGGCTCTTCAAGACAGCAGGAAGGTAGCTTGGACGTGCATCCAGCGAATGTGAGAGTTCAACTTGAACCCTTAAGGCAAGGGGCAGGGAGTCCTCCAAGTGTTGTTGGAGTCCTCCCAGCCCCAGCCAGCATGTCCAATGGTCAAGGTAGATGGAAGCTGTAGTCCAGCAACATCTGGAGGGCCACACGTTTCCCATCCCTGCCTTAAGGATTGCAGCTGGATCAGCTCTCAGCTCTGCTCCACTGTTGCTAGAATAGATGGAGAGATCTTAAAGAGGCAACACTCTGATTTGCAGTCTGATTCTCCGGGGTGTTGGAAAGCCTCCTGTTGTACCTTCTACTGACACACTGAGGGAGGCAGGATGTCGTGTTGGTAGGATCTTAGAGTGGAGGACTTGGGTTCACTCCCAGTATTATCAGAGTCACTGAGTTTGGATGCTTGCTGTATGCCAAGTATGTTTTGGGAGTGCCCTTGACTTGTTCCCTCTTGGCATTTGATGCTGTTGGGATCAGTGTCCCCGTGACCTCTCGGGGGTCAGCCTCCTTAACCAGCTCCCATTGATGGAGGACTTCTCTGCACCTGCTTCGCTATCTGCAGCCTCGGCGATGCGACATAAGAATGTGGCTCATCCAAGCGAGATGATGGCATTTTGCTTTCCTGTCTCAGATATTCCGAGGGAAGGACATCACCCTTCTGTATTCCCAGCTGCGGCTTTTCTTCCCTGTTGTGACGTGCGCCAAACCCCGAAGTAGCCGCAACTCCAGCATTGGTGAGTGACTGAACAGCTTCTTGGAAGCCAGGTCATTTGTAGCTAGGGGAAATCTGCACAAAATGTGACAGAATCTACAGCTTGCGTAGAATTACTAGAATTTCAAGCAGCAAAAAATTAATAATCCATATTTCTAGTTGTCATGATTGCAGGGGAATGCTTGAATGTAAACAGGCAGTTGTGAAAAGATTCTGGTACTCAGAGGATGCTGGTTCTTGGTCATGCTAGTATGTGATGGAAGCCTGGGAATTGGCTTTTATATTTATAGGAACATGGGAAGCTGTCTTATACCAGTGAGATCATTGTTCCTACTAGCTCTGTGTTGTCAATGCTGACTTGCAGTGGCTCTCCAGGGTTTCAGAGAAGGGTCTTTCCCAGCCCTATCTGGAGATGCCAGGAATTGAACTTGGGGGCTTTTGTGGGCAAAGCATGTGCTCTGTCACTGAGCCGTGGCCCCTCCCCAATGGTTTTGGTACAAAAAGTAGCTTTTCTTTATGGAGATGAGGGGGGGATTGGGCACAGCCTGCTCTTCATGGGGCTTGATAACCTAACTAAATTGGGGAAACAGCAAGGGGTTGGGAGCGTTTATGTTAGTACAGGATGCCAGAGCAGTGACCTCAAAAGCTTTTTATCCCCTTTCCATCCTTCCAGAGGCCTTTGTTGTTTGCCAAAACTACAGCCCCCCTGAGGGCTATGTGCCAAACATGTCCAATCCCTTGCTGGATCACTGTTACGGTAAGGAACCATGAAGGGGAAGGGATGCTTCTGAGGATCCTGTTGTGCTGTCGGATGCTCGGCAGGAAAGTGGATGATTTGAGAGCAGAGGCAGGAAGGCATGGAGGGAGAAGGGGTGTATGCAAGCTGCCTGCAGGGGGATTGTGAATGATGGGTCTTGGTCTGTTGCTGTTGCTGGCAGATAAGCAGTGACTTGGGCTTCCACTGCTGAGCTCCCTCTCTTTTTCTTGGCAATCCCTGAGCAGGGACTCTGGAGTTAGAAGCTGGATATGTTTCCTGTCTGTAGGGTCAGTGCCTTGAGACCAGGCAGGCCCTGTAGCATAGGCAATAAAATACAAGTCTTCTGTAAGTTCTGGATCTTAAAATTATCTAGGGAAAACCTCCATTTTAATCTAGTATGATCATGAGAATTTTGGGTAACAAAAGAATGAAAAATGAAAGAATGAAACAAAAGTGCCTTGTGGCAACTTGGCAGATTAGCAAATGTATGAAGGCGTCAGCTTTCATGGACTGGAGTCCCTGTCATCAGACACATGGTTGCAGAGGGGAGAAATATTAAACAGTCCAGTCCAGTGATAAAGAAACACAAATACAGAGCCTGCTACAATTCAGCTGAAGCTTAAACATGTGCAAAATAAGTACTGTGAGTATTCACAACTAAAACTATGAGTCATAACACAAATCGTCCTAGCTTTGCTGGTTTGTTGTTATGCTATAATACAGTGGGACAGAAAACATAAATGATTGATCTTTGTATTATCTGAATCTCCATTGGCCAGCCAGGGCGTTTTCTCCAAAAACATACCCACCTGCCAGGTCAGATTTCATGTGTGGGGTAGATAGAGATGCAGCTTGATCAACTGCTGGTGTGGCTGCTTCCTGTAGAAAGCAGGATTGAACTCCCTGCCCCATAGCTGATGCGCAGGGACTTCAGTCCTGCTTGGTTCAAGTGTGGGTGAGTTCCTCTCAGGGAAGACACTGGTGCACCCAAACACTGCAAAAAGCATGACTGAACTCCATGCCCATCAGCTGTTGGGTGATCTCTCCCCTGCCCCCCCATGGGCCAACTTTGCCCACTGAGTGGGATAACCCACCTGTCAATCACCTGCTGTCATTATGACATCAGATGACAGACAGGTTGGGAGTCCCACTACCTGTCAAAGCTAGCCCATAGGATGGGGAAGATTAAGATCTGGCCTGTCAGTCCAAAAAAGGTTCCCCAACTCTGATCTGAGTGGTACAAAACACTGGTTATGTGAGCCCTACTTGGACATTCAATTCTACCATGTGATTAGAACCACATTAGGGAGCACAAGGATGGGCTGGCGGGCTGGCTGGCTGGCTGCAGCCCCTTCTCACTCACTCCTGTGCCTGGCCCTGCCACCCACCATACGTTGGAGGAGAAAGTCTGCAGGAAGGGAGCACAACCAGCTAGTGTTTGTTTTTGCTTTCCAGTCGTTGCGTGAGGAGAAGGTTGCCTGAGTAGGGCTGTGGATGGTGTGAAATCCAGGGCCCAAAAGATTAGAAGAGTTTCTGTGCACTCCTAGCCACATCTACTCAGAAGTAAGCCCTACTGTATTGCTTACTCCCAGGGTAAGTGGGGTTAGGATTGTAGCCTGAGTCTATCTGATCATGTCCTTTTTTAAAATACAAAAGTCTCTGAAAATCTATTGTCTGCCTCTCTCCAGAGGCTGTTGGCTAACCAAGTCCATCCTAGTGCCACTTAACCTTCAGCAAATCTCTGGCTTTGGAGGCATCAAAGATTAATTCAGAAAATACTTAGCCAGATGTTCAAACACAGACAGGATGTGGATTCCTTGGGATGCTACATAGGTGATGCAGTTGAATATCTACTTCCCAAGAGGGAGAAGAGAATAGACCAACTGTTCACTTGCTTAGACACCGTTTTTCATGAGTGAGAGGACAATTATCTGTCTACTGCTGTCATGGAGACAGATTGTTCCCCAGGTTGTGTGTGCCATTTCCTCATAGATGATTGTTTCAGTAACCTAACAGTAAGACTCTACAAGCTTCCTGTTCACAGAATGAAATGGAGAGAACTGAGTATTACGAGCACATTTGCAGTACAAATTTAGGCCAATTGGAATGTGGCTCTTCCCCCTCCCCCAAATACTGTAAATGTAGTTTTCTGTGGGCAGGGGGAAATCTTTGTTGAAGTCCCTACATCAGTGGCACCTAACCTTTTTCAGTACACGTGCTATAAGTGAAGTCTGATGTGTGAATGAATGTCACTTCAGTGTGCACTACAGTTTCTTGGACATGGATTGCTGGTGTAGCATCATATCTAAAAATGTGAACAGGTTGTACCCGCCTCCCCCCAAATTCGTCTCCTTGCAATCAGCACTTAACCAAACCTTCCCCAATACAGATGTGGATTTTAACCAGTTGGAGGGCCCTAATCGGGTCATTGTCCCCTTCCTGGCTTGTGGAGATCTGAGTGCTTACGATTCCGACCGGACGTACCCTTTACAGGTAAGGCTGCATGAACCTCTGGTTGCAGCTGGTGAGTCTGGAAGCAAGTGGGATTGGGTAGTTCAAGAATGGCTCAGTCTGTCCCAGAGTTCCTTTGCTTTGAGGGGGCAGACCACACACAGTAAGCAGCTTTTGAAAACCAGGTGGTGTCCTATGGGCCCCTTTCTATGCCCCTGAACCTTGCTGAATTGGTAGCTGCAATATCCCCCTCTGGCCATCTGCACTGCTGGCACTAAGAACATAACAGGAGGCCTGCTGGATCAAGGCCTATCTAGTTCAGCATCCTGTTGTCACAAACAGATGCCCTGAAGCCCACGAGCAGGACCAGAGTGCAGTAGCACTCTCCACACCTGTGGTTCCCAGCAACTGGTATTCAGGGGCAATACTGCCTCCAACAGCGGAGGTAGAACATGGCCATCATGACTGGTAGCAAGTACCTCCTTTCACCAGTTGGTGCAAAACCTGAGGTACCCACATACCAGAGCTGCCAGTTCAAAGGCCCTGGGGCTGTGCAGCTATTGGCAAGAGAACTTGAAACTGGCAGAATAAAGGATTGTATTCAACACAAGCCCTACTCAGAATAGACCTATTGAAATGAATGGACCCAAGTTAGCCATGTCTATTAATTTCAGTGGGTCTACTCTAAGTAGGTCTAGCATTGCATTAGATACAACCCAGCGACTGCAGTGTGGAAAATGATGGTGCCCATTTGCATGGGAGAAGGAAGATTGACAAAAGGGATCCTGATGGTTGAGGAAGTTGTGCTTAAACTCGGGCAGGCAACTGGATCATCTGATTTAAGGCTCTCTCTTTCCCATTTGATTAGCTGGATCCTGAGAAGAAATATACTTATGTACCCCCCACTCAGCCTCCCATCCGCCCTCCCTACGAAGAGGCCTGCTTCTTAAAGAAACACAATCTCCTCACCAAGGAGCAAATGCCCCAACCTCAGCAGGAAACCGCCCCCTGCGAGCCTCCACAGCAGCAAGAGCAGGGGGCTGTGTGCCTTCCTCTAGAGGCCAAGGTCATGGAAGAACTGTCGATGTGATATAAAAGCTGAAGGCATGCACACTGGCCCTCTGTTGGCTGGAAGGACTTTTCATTTAATTCTTCTTGGTTTCCTTGTATTGTATAGTATAGGATTTCCTGTTTTATCCCTAGCCAAAGTTGCATTGCTTTTCATAAAGTCTGGTTACTTGTTCAAAGCTTTTTTTCTGTGTAGTAAGTGGCCTGGAGTGTTTTATTGAGGAAAAACCCCTTCTCGGGTTCAAATTTTCTGTTCAGTTGCCAAGGGGCAGCCTTGGGTTAAAGAGAGGTCTCTCTTGGCCTAGCGCACTTCACAATGAGGTTGTTAGAACAAATGAGAGAAGATAGCTGTAAGTGTTACGTACACTGAAAAGTGCTCTAGAAATGATTAATCTTAGTTTAATGAATGCATACTATTTCCCAACCCCCATGTAGTGGATGTCCTTCCCCGTTTTGATTATTCTGGTCTTAGACATACTGTGCACTAATCATCTTTAATCGAACAGTCAGCACTTGACGGAGGTGGACTGAACTGCCCCATCATGCCATTCCTTGTGCTATACCTCTCTCCCCCACTCCCAAGCATGGAGGTTGTTGTTGTGGTCCTCTTTGTCCTTTGTTCCTCAGGTCAATAGGCCTCAGAATGCAGGTGTTGCTATTGGGGGGGTGTTTCCTGGGGATTGTGGGTTACACAACAGTCACCCCATCGGCTTCACCTTTGGCCACCTGGGCTTGAACTTGGATTCCAGTTGATGGTGATTCAGCCCCGATTTTATGATGTGACAAGCTTGCCTTACATCCCTCCATCCTCAGGCTGTCTAGGCTCCAGTTCTGCTGCTGTCTGTCTGTAGGTCCCCCCACAATGAAATCAAACCAATCCAGTGGGGAATGCTCAATTGTGCACAATGCTTCCTCACAGAGGTAGCCGGGGTTTGCTCCCTCAATGGATGCATCGTCTCCAGGGGTGCAGTGTCCAGAGAAGGGCCCCTCCGTCTGGGAAGCTCGATGGCGGGTGACCCGCTGAGTGTCCAGTTGTGGCTCAGCTCTTCGGAAAGAGTAATGGGCAAATATGCCAATAAAGAACATCTCGACAGCCAGCGAATAGTAATAGATCACTGGAGAGGTGAAAGCAAAATTAGAGTGCCCTCTGCAGGAACTGCTTAGAGGCACTGATGACTAAGCAGTGTATAAATCCTGTCCAATAAATACAGATTTAAAAAATACCCTCTACAGAAAGGATCGTGCATATGCCTTGATTCCACAGAAATGCAGACAGCATAAAATATGATAGTGGATGTGAAATTCTGCTTCCTGGGCTGCTTTTCTATATGACTTCAGCTTGGCTTTCTGGCCTCCATAAGAGATTGCGTCTTGCCTCTTAGATTGGGTAGGGGCAGCTGTTTGCCCTCCAAATGTTGCTGAGCCACAGATCAGCTGTAGTAAGCATAGCCAGTGATGATGTAGTTCAGTAACATCTGGAGGGCCAGAGGTTCCCCACACCTGCCTTAGATGTTTAAACCAGACCAGCCTTCGCTAACCTGGTGCCCTCCAGCTGTTTTGGTCTGTAACTCCCATCAGCCCCAGTAAGCACGGTTGGGAGTTACAGTCCAAGACACCTGGAGGGCCCCAGGCTGGCAAAGGCTGGACCAAACTACTCGCCTTGGCGAAGAGCCAGCACTGCAAGGAGCTAGATGTTTCCATCTCTTTCACCTGAGAGACCCCAACTCCAAGAGGAGCCATGGAACCTCTCCAGTGTGAGACAGCAAGAAAGGCAATCGCCGCTGAGATGGCATCAGAGAGTAAGGTGCCTGCTAGTCAGGGCTGTGCACTCCCCCCCCCCATCCAGTTAAGAGCCCGATCTGGTGCTTGAGAGTAGTCCCAATCCAACTTGTGACAATCTGGACCCTGAACCGAATTGGAGTCTTGCACAGTGTTTAATTAGGGTTTTAAATGATTGCTAAACATGCAGTTGGGTGTGGGTGGGAACTGCATCTCCTAACATCATCTTGTTGCCTGACTGCCCCCCCCTTTTGACATCCCTCAGTGGCCAGTATGGAGCCAGTGTGGTGTAGTGGTTAAGATGCTGGACTACGACCTGGGAGACCAGGGTTCGAATCCCCACATAGCCATGAAGCTCACTGGGTGACCTTGGGCCAGTCACTGCCTCTCAGACTCAGAGGAAGACAATGGTAAACCCCCTCTGAATACTGCTTACCATGAAAACCCTATTCACAGGGTTGCCATAAGTCAGGATTGACTTGAAGGCAGACCATTTCCATTTCAATGGCCCCAGGGCTGCCTCAACCCACCCCGGCCAAATCAGCCTGATTCAGTTTGGGATCCGGGATTTGGCAGAGCAGCTGCCCAGCTGTACCAGTCAGCCAGTCACAATAAATGCCCCCTGCTACAGACTACTTGCCTCATAAAAGCAGCTTACCTTGGGAGCGGGTGACAGGGGAGAGGGGTGGGCTGCAAGGGATGGCACCCACTGCCCCCATGGTCTCCAGGATCCCACTCTGCAGGCCACAGAGGACTAGCACCAAGATGATGCAGACAAATTTGGAGCGCAAGCTGTAGCCGGTAAGTGCTGGCTTGGTGGCTTTGTAGAAGAGCAGATAGCCATAGAAGGAAAGGAAAGAGGAGATGGCTACGATGGCAGTGACGTAGGAATTGGGGTTGGTGTAGCCCACCTGCGGGAAAAGGGATAAACAATTGAGATGCTGCTTGCTATGACTCTCCTCAGACATAACTCCCCGCTATACACATTTTGGCTCAATGTCCAGACATTTGAATGGCTCCATCAGGGCAGGACTCTCGGATAGAAGTCTACGGGGTGGGGGGGTGTCAGCAAAGTGAGCAAGAGGCAATTCCAAAGGCCTAGATGTTGCTGCACAAGTTTTGTCTTGGAGGCTCCAAAGAATATTGTTCAAAGCTACTCATTACTCTAGTCATTATAGCTAGTGACCCCAGCCCTAGAGAATATGCCTAATATATTTCCATCTGTGGGAATTCAGACGTGGTCTGGGCCAGAATGGTGGGTGGCTAAACTTACATTATCCAAGAGTGTCCCTATGGTGCTCTCTCTGCCTGTCAACCAATGTAACATTGAAAATGAAATGGACTGCCTTCAAGTAGATTCTGACTTATGGCGACCCTATGAATAGGGTTTTCATGGTAAGCGGTATTCAGAGGGAGTTTACCATTGCCTTCCTCTGAGTCTGAGAGGCAGTGACTGGCCCAAGGTCACCCAGGTTGTAGTCCAACACCTTAACCACTACACCATTATAATTACCTAAACATGCTTGCTTCTGTTGAGTTCCTACCCTTGGCAATTTGCATCTGAGACTTATTTGAATTGGGGGCTGCTTGCCAGCTTTCACTTCTGGGGCTGTGGAATATTATTTTTTTAGAAAGTCCTGATGAGCTATTTTAACTGACACCAACTAATAGTTGCCCAATTACTATTTTTCAGGTTTGGCCCAGTGGGTCCCAATCTAATAGGCCTTTTTCATGTTAACATCCACCAATACCAACCTTGTCTCCCAGCCGTCATCCAAATAAAATGCTGCCAAAGTTCAGCCAAAACTTCTTAAAGGAAGCCATTGATATACACCCCAAACGGTAGTTAAACAAGATCTTCCTCTAGCAGCAAATGGAATGTCAGTCATAGAATGCCTATTATTATGCAAAGTCTGTGTAGTTGCAGTTCCACAAATATAACTTTATCCAAAAAATATATGAAATCTATCACCTAGGGCTGTTTGTATGCTGGGATTGCATGGCAGTATAGAAAAGCTGCATGATTGATGACTGTAAAGCACTCTACATAGGGCTGCCCTTGAACACTGTTTGGATGCTGCAGCTAGTGTAAAATGCCACACCCTGACTGTTAACAGGCACAGACAGACAGGAGCAATCAGTTTTGCACTAGCTACATTGGCTGATGATGAGCTTCCAGGCCCAATTCAAGCTGTTGGTGTTATTAAATGTCCTTCATGGCCTGGGACATGGCCCTATGCCTCTTGCTCATAGGGTGAGGTTCTCTGGGACACAGAACAGGGCCTTTTCCGTGTTGGCCCTGATTCTCGGATGAGGTTCATTTGTGTTCCTCCTGAGGTTTAGGAAAGGCCTGTCAGGAGGAAGTTCAGTTGAGATAATTTTTATGCTGCTCATTGATTGATTATGGGTTATATCCAACACTGCACAAGGGGAGTTCTACCCACACAGCATGACTTCCCTGTCCTCTCCCCATGGATCCCAAAATCTGCTCTGAAGGGTCTTCCAACCCTCTGAAAAAAGATTTTGAGAGTGTACGGGAGAGAGTGGGGGAGGTCCATTGTGAGAACAGAAGTCTGTTGCGCAAGCAGAACAGCAGAATTGGATTCAATCCTATATTTATATCCTGCTTTTCAATCAGTCCTTCACAGCAATTACGATCCAATACAATTTGTTATAATTTGTTTTATTTAATAGCAATGTGTTTTGTTTTATAATTCAGGTTTTTATTAGCCACCTTGAAAAGATCTGGAAAGTCAGGATACAATTTTTAAAAATAAATATTAAAGTATATATGACACAAATCTGGTGTTTTTTTATTATCTTGGGGAGGAGGGGTTAAAGTAACTTTCTAGTCCTTATTGTCATTAAGATACATATTAGACAATGTTGCTGAAATCTCAGAAACCAGAGGGCCTGCTGAATAAGAAAGATAAACTGCATAACATTATTTTAAAATGCAGACTAAATTATGCAGACCAATATAAATAATCCATGCTTATATAATGCATGCAGAATTTGGTGTACCTTGGCACAGCAATTTGATTTGCTGCCACAGCCCTGGCTATCATTAAGATCAGCTTTATTACTCAGTGATGGACCACAAAGCTCAGGTCCCACTCAGCTCAATCCAATGGAAACATTTATCATCAGCCCAACATTCAAGGGGAACAGGCAACTGTCACCTGTCACTTTCCCCGAGGAAAGTGTCCAGCCTGCAGCATCAATGGGGATACCACATGCCTATCCTGTGCTTAATGGGAATGCCCTAAGTGTGCATTAATTCCCTGCCTCTGCCCATTGCCTATGAATTCCAGGACCAGAATCACTCACATCACCATAGTCATATTTCTCATCAGTCCAGAGGATAAGGGTGACGAAAAAGAGGATGGTCCGGATGAGAGAGAGCTGATACACAGCCAGCGTCATGCATCGCAAGTTTGTTCTGCAGGAGGGAGGAAGTAGATGAAAGAGTGGTGTGCCATGGTGTAGACAGGAGAAGAAGTAAGTATGGGTTCACTAATTATCCTGTAGTGTAGGGCTTCTGCCAAATGATTACAGAGCATTGTAGTTAGAGCTGCTACTATCTGACATTGACTGAGCATCAACAGTGTGCCAGGGCACTAGTGTTCAACTGATGGGTTGCACCATGGCCATGTTTTGTAGAGTGAAGAACAGAGGGGAGGAGAATGACAAACAGAATTAAGGATCTTGACAATTTCACATTTTGTTTTTTTTTAAAAATAAATTTGTAGCCCTTAAGATTGTAAATATAACCTTGATTGAGCAGGCAATTCCTGATGGAACCCCGGGGATTAAAGAGGGGGATTAAAGGGCTGGAGATGGAGGAGCAGTGCTCAGCTAGCTCCATCCTAGTGTTATTTATTATTATTTTAGTGACTTCTGTGCCACTTCTCAAGACCATAAATCGTCTCAAAGCAACTCAATAAAATTATAAACAAAATTACAGTAAAACAACAATTGTCAAGAACCATCTTTAAATTACATATACATTAGACTCATTAAAAATCTAAAACTAAAAGAGCAGCATAAGGAATACATACTGTATAGGAAAACAAGACACTTAAATAGGAAGAGCAGAATAAATTATGCAAAATAAGAAAATGTATGCTAATTTGTATAATTTTTAGAGGTCAACTGATTCAGCCTGGTCATATATATAATTTGTTTAAAAACACAAGAGTTTACAGAGCCATAAAGATAAGGGAGGAAATACAGTAAAGAACATATTAGGAGTTTTAATGTGAAGGACTAGAAGGTTGAAGTTGTTGCATAAAATGAGTGTGCATGTGTGTGTGTACATGCCAATGTAAGACCTTAAGAAGGTGGTATCATAGGGAATCAGCATCATTTATTGTGTGCTAGGCATCATACAGAAATAATGAGTGCACTATACAGAAAGAAAAACAAATCCACAAGTCCTTGCCTGTAGCTTCATTAACTAAGCATGCGACACAAAGGGAAAGAGAAGAAGGAGGGGATGAGGAAACTTTGCACAAGCTGCTGGAGAGAGAAAAATGATTTTAGCGGAGAGGAGAAAGGAGGCTGGCTCGCTTTAATGTGCAGGGCCAGCTCTGACCTGGCTGAAAGACAGACCCTTACCGGTTGGCAGCAATCTCAGGAAGGCAGCAACAGCAGCAACAGGGGAAAGGGTTTGGAGAAACACGCTGCCCCTCCAGCCGCTGGAACATTCGGTCTGAACCACCAAAGAAATCTCGGATCAGTGCAAGGAATTTCCAGAGGGTGATGGAGTGGTAGCTGCAGGAGGAGGAATAGCAGCGTGACATAAAATGCATCTGCAGGACCAGCCTGGTGGTGGAGAACATGATGGAGCTAAGGAGAACTTGTTGATTTGGCAAAGTGAGACCTGGGGCTTAATGCACTTTTTTGCCTTTCCATTTGTTTGTATGATACACAATATCCCCACTGAGACATTGGGCTGAAATTTGACACGCATGTTCTGAACACAGTTCTACACATCCACTTTCATTTTGAAGGGGGGGACTGTAAAAGACAGTCGCGTAATCCTTGTGAAGATTGAGATGGGGAGAATGAAAGTTGGTATGAACATCCAGGATGTTATTCCACAGTTCCAGTGTAAACAACGTCCAAAGAGATAAATCGTGCTCTAGAGGTTTACAATTTAGTATGGTTGTGCCCAAGTGCAGCTATATCTGGAGTGATGGAAAGTGACCCAATGGCCAGTAGAGACAGACAGTAAATGGGATAAGAATATCAAAGGAATCTAGAAACAAACATGCACAGTGGCAACTCTAGCTGCATCCTGTAGATTTTTTTTATATAATAGCAATGCCACACTGGTAGCCCCAGATCTTTCTGACTGTAATTCCCACAGAATAAATGTTCATCCAACAGAAATTTAATGCCATTCCTTCCCCCCATCCCACTTTAACCCAATCCAAAGAAACTCACATGGAGGCCACAAAGTTACAGACGAAGGAAGCACGAGGGATGAACAAACCGATGAGGGAAGTGAGGCTGAACACCTGTTTGACAAGGAGATGGGTGAGGAAGGATATTAAAGCTTTGCACCTGGTTTGAATTGCAATTTGTCCCTAAACAACCTACAATCATAGGTTGTGTACACCAGTTTATGCCCTTCTTTCTGGATGACTTAATCTGCATTACTTCACATGGAGGAAATTCTAATCCCATTTAGTGATTGCCACCCCAATCCAGCAAAGGATATCAATATGTGGGGCATGAAGGCAATCACTCTCTCCTGCTTTTGCTCCCCCACTCCCAGCAACCAGTATTCAGTGCTACAAGTGAATGAAATGTTGCTCTGTTGGTGGGTTGGGGGGAGTATTCCTGTTCATTGTCCTTCTCCAGGAAATTCCATTCCATGGCCATTGAGCATGGTCAGTCCTCATTGGGTTAGCTTTTTTCTCCCTGAATATATATATATTTGTAGTTCTGCAAATCTTAGGATCCCTCCAAGCCTGCTGATACCTCCCTCCCGTGCAGGAGGTGGCGCCATTTTAGCTATATTAACCACTGACACTTGCCCCTGAACATTGGAAATAGAGAGAATTGTGCTGCCACTAAATATGGAAGTTCCATTCCGCTATCATGGCTAGTAGCTGTTGACTAAGCCTCCATCTAAGTCCCTGGATGCCACTGTGATGTTCCTGCTTATATTGTAAATATGGTAAGTGCTGGTTATATATAAGACATATGGTAAGTGGAGTGAGAGAGGAGGGGGAGTACATGGGCTGTAGAATGATGGATGATTGGCTGAGCATTTGAATGGCTGGGAGTATAAATGGAAGACTGACAGTTGAATCAGGGTGGAGGTTTGGTGGAGGTTTGGTGGTGAATTGAGGTGGTGACTGTGAGGTGGTGTTTGGAGGCTGTTGTTGTTGAGAGTGAGTCGGAGTTCTGAGGCAATTAGTAAGAAGTCAAGTACATAACAGAATATAGATGAAACCATATGCTTGTGAAACATTCCTTAAGTAATCTTGTTATTTCTAATTCTTAATAAATATTTCTTGGTTAAATAAAAGCCTGATTCCTTCAGCTGGGATACACGTATCAGAGGGAATAGCAAAGTAACCAAGGCTGAACAGTTTGTATCGAATGGTGGCAGCGGCGGATCGGAGGAAAGTGTATCCAGTCCCACAGAGAAACCCAGGGCTGTATGCTTCAGAGTCAAGGGGCTGCAGGGGGGGTTACAAATTACCTATACCCATTGACACAAGGTATCGGAATAGCCAGGCAGAGACTAGGCACAGTCTATTGGCTAAAAGGGTTACAGAGAGTTGGGTGGTGCTGCCTAGCAGTGGGATCTTTTGAGATCGGTGCTAGTGCTGTAAAGGGTAAGAATAAACCTGACGTTCCTGTCTGCTGGTAGCCACAAGTGAGAGCTTCACAGGTGGTGCTGGGGAAGGATGTCACAGCCACCACAATGTGTTGCCACCAACTCAGTAAGTTAATTATGAATCTGTGTGAAGGAGTTGTTATGTGTGTGAGTACACAGCTAGAGCTGGATCAGGGCCTGCAAATATGGAAACAGTAAGTGGAATAAAAATTAGTGCAATAACAGTAATAATACCGCATTCATGTGCAGCGAGTTCATCTGCGCATGGCACCCATTCAGGGGGAAAAATTGAGTTCAGGTCCAACTCTACCCTGAGGCAGGATGTAACAGATGCCTCAGCAGGCAGTTTTAGCATGGCATCAAAGAATATGATAGATTGTATTTTAAAACAAGTTTGTTTTTAACTACTAACTCCCCCAATGCCTGCTGCTTCCATTGAGAAAAATGTTGTTGGCATCAATGGGAAGTTTTTCATCATTGTAAACTGCACTGAGGTGTGTGTGTGTGTGTGAGAGAGAGAGAGAGAGAGTGAGTGAGAGAGAGAGAGAGAGAGAGAGAGAGAGAGGATGAATGAGGTGTGCTTGTGTGTGAGTGTAGTGGCCATGCCCACTTTTGACCCCACCCCACCCTGCCCACCTTTGCCATGCAGCTACTACTGACACATTACCTCTATGGGAATGCAGCCTTCCAAGTCCCTGTTTAATGTATTGATGATTACAGATAACAACAATGCATTTTTAAAAGGAATACATTGGCACTTACAAGCGGCTTTAAATAATGCACTTTGTTACAGTAACAATGACAAAGGGAATCTGGTTGCTCGAGTTTGGGGGTGAACTAGATGTGAATTGAAGGGAAGAGGGATGGAGGGGGTGTTGTTTAGATTTTCAGCTTCAGGCAGCAGGCAGCAGCATTTCTTGGACTAGGTGGCCAACTCACAGCCTGATCCTAAATGTGTTTTACTGCGGTTGCTCAATTGGATATCCTAGGACCTTTACTTTGGATTGCAGTCTTTGAAAGGGAGGCTGGGACAGAAGATATAAGACCGTGTGGTTTCTTAGCCCGTTCTTACCGGATAGACCCCCAGGATCCAGAGCGAGAGGCTGGTGCGGCGGGAGCTGTTATCATGGCGCAGGAAGAAGCCTGTCTGCTCCAGGAAGAGGCCGACCTGCACAAGGCCCAGGAAAACCGGGACTAAGAATATCCAGATCTGGGCCTTGATGACTGTAGGAGAGGGACAGTTGTGGGTCAGAAGAAAGGGGCAGCTGCCCCTCACCCATGTTTACTGCAAAAAACAATCTGATCTAGAAGGCTTTCTTCCTGATCCCAGATAAGTGTGCAGGAAAAGGACTGTGCACATGATCAAAGGCACTCTGCTCTTACTTAACTATGTTTGAATATTTATCCAAAAACAAATTCTGAGGCTAAATTCTCTGGGCCGCCCAGGCTGAAACGGAGCCTTGTCGCTCTGCCTTTGCCTACTCTCACATCATCCTTCACCATTCCCTCTCTGCAGCCTCATCCTGGTCATCGTTCTCTACCCCTTCCATAGCATCCGCATCCTCACCTTGGAAGATCTCTGATGACAAAGGGAGCTGGCCGCTGGAGAGAGAACAGTTGAAGGGCCATGCCATTTCTCTCTCTCTCTCCCCCCCCACAAGTCCTGTCCCCTCCCCCCACCCTCAAATCAATAGTTTCCTCCTTTCCCATCATTAGTCACTTAATTAATCATTGACGCAGGACAAGGGCAGGTGTCTTGGCAACAGGGCCAAGTCCATCTCTCCTCACCTGCCAGGGATTCCCAAACCAGGGCAGCTACTATGTCAGTGCTGGAGAAGGGGAATAGGGTTAGGGCTCAAATGTGTTCTTGCACTCAGGTCCTGCTTGCGGGCTTCCCCCAGGCACCTGGTTGGCCACTGTGAGAACAGGATGCTGGACTAGATGGGCCACTGGCCTGATCCAGCAGGCTCTTCTTATGTTCTTATGTTTAAGTAGCATTGCAAAAGACACTGCTACAAGGCTCCAGTGAAGGCCATCTTGCCAGGAAGCAGGCTAAGGCAGCCACATTGGGTTTGGGTCAGTAGAGGGGGTGAAAGGACACAAAGCTGGCTACGTACACACCATACATTTAAAGCACTATTATACCATGTTAAACAGTCATGGCTTCCCCCAAAGCATCCTGGGAACTGTCATTTGTTAAGAGTGCTGAGAGTTGTTAGGAGAACCGCTATTCCCCTCACAGAGCTAGAGTTCTCAGAGAGATCCCTGGGAAAAGGAATTGGTTGTCAAACCACCCTGTTTAGACAATGCACAATCCATCACAATTCAAAAGCTGTTCACCAGTGGAACAGGCTGCCTCGGGAGATGGTGGACTATACTTTGTTGGGGGTACTTAAGTAAAGGCTGAACAGGCATCTGTCAGGAATAATGCAGTGATATCCTGCATTGAGCTGGGGTTGGAATAGATGACCTCCAAAGATCCTTCCAATCCTGTGATTGCAAGCTCTCCTCACAAGCCACATTGAAATTCATGGCAGCTTTCCCTTCAGCTGAGTTTACGCAGGAGAATTTCCAAGTGGATTGTGTGACAGCAGGTGGGGTTAGGTTCATACAAATCCTGCCCTCTAAATAAGGGAAGGAAAGAATTTGAACAGCAAGTACCATAAGAAAATCTGTGGTTTGCTTCATCTTTAGGACAGCAGACAACTGGAGAAAGTACGGAAGAGGGGAATGAAAATTATTAGGCAGATAGAGCATACAAATCATGGGTTAACGGCTTGAGTTTTCAGCTCAGAAAAGGGGAGCAATAAAAGAGGTCATGATAAGAGACTGATAAAAATTGTGAGCTGTGTAGAGAGAGTAAACAGAGGGGAAAATATTATCTTCAAACATCCTCCAGTTCTGTTATGAGGTATCAAATATTTGGAATTTTTAATCTTTGATTCATCTCAGTGAACCAAAGTTTGGAAAGGCCTGCAACAGCAAAGATTCCTGGGAAACAGCCCCTCTGTGACCTCTGAGTACATATCTTGCAATGCCTGAAGGTATAGACTTCCTGACTCTCATGGAAATTTGGATTTGTCACCCAGTAAGAATAGCTCCTTTCAAACTAGGAGGTGTTGTGCATTTCTAAGCCTTTGGAGAAGACAGGATAAACTCCTGTCAAACAAAGAAACTGTTTTACACAAGGATTATGATAATCTTAACCTTGGGGAATCATCAGGAATCTACAGCAGGGAGATCACACCTATCATCCAGGAACTTATCAGGAAATGAGTGGGTTCACACCTTGCTGATCACATTTACATTGGGTTTACTTTGGGGTCAGTTTTAGTTAGAAAAAGCTATAAAACATGAGGGGTTGAGAGGGGAAGTCAGTTCCTCTTCTGTAGGGCTGCAGCAACTGCTTTTCTTATCAACGCACGCTAGCATCTTTGGGACAATTTCAGAGCTATGGATTTGGGTGAGAACTTTCAAATCTGGCGCTGGTTAAAAAGGGTGGAGCTTTTGCTCATTGGGCTAGATACGAAAGTCTCCCTCTCTCAGCTTTAGGCTTGCAGCAACTCTCCAGCAAAGGTATATGCAACTATCTGGGGCTTTTTCCTTTCCTTTTTTCTTTCTTTCTGTGTGGGTGAGTGTGATGTTCCTATATATGGTAAGTGTTGGTTGTTTAGAAGATACATGGTAAGTGGAGTGAAAGAGGAGGGGGAGTGAGTGGGCAGTAGAATGCGAGATGATTGGCTAAGTGTTTAAAATGGCTGAACGTATAAAAGGAAGAGTGAGAGTGGAATCTGGGGGGAGAAGAGAACTGAGTGGGTTGCTTGGTGGGGTTTATTTTTTTTTTTTAATAATTTTTATTCAAATTTTTCCAAAAACAAACAAAACAAAGTCAAAAAGACATAACAATACATCAACAAAAAAATGAAAATAAAATAGTTGACTTCCGATTTGTCGCAGATCAGCTATAAGTATATAATATACATCAAACCTGTCCCTTAATGTATACATACAGAGTCCCTTTTCTCCATAGGCTGTCTTAATTAATCGTCAAATCCCAGTATCATCATTTTATTTTGATCTTTCAACAAAAAGTCTAAGAGAGGTTTCCATTCCTTAAGAAATGTATCTGTCGATTTTTCTCTAAGTAAACATGTCAATTTATCCATTTCTACTAAGTCCATTAATTTCAATAACCATTCTTCCATTGTTGGTGTTGATTCCATTTTCCACTTTTGTGCATATAATAATCTTGCTGCCGTAATCATATATAATATTATTCTTCCATATTTCTTTTCTATTTGTTTATCCATAAAACCCAATAAGAAAAATTCTGGTTTTGACCGAATATTTATCTTTAGAATTTTTTGCATCTTCCTACCTATCTGTGCCCAAAATAATTTCGCCTTTTTACATGACCACCACATATGATAAAAAGATCCTTCTTGTTGTTTACATTTCCAACAAACATTAGAGACATTACTATACATTTTTGACAGCTTTTCTGGAGTCATGTACCAACGGTACATCATTTTATAAAAATTTTCTTTAAGATTATAACATAATGTAAATTTCAAGCCTTTTTTCCACATATTTTCCCATTGATCCATTTGTATGTTATGACCAAAAATTTTTGCCCACTTTACCATGCACTCTTTTACTTGTTCTTCCTCCATATCCATTTTCAATAAAAGTTTATACATTTTTGCAATTATGTTTTCATCATTTGTACACAAACCTATTTCAAAATCAGATTTATTTATTTCAAACCCATACATTTTCTTGTCCATTTTATATCTTTCTAACAATTGTAAATAGGCAAACCAATGAAAACTATATCCTTCCTTTATCAATTGTTCTCTCTCTTTCATTATGTATTCTCCATGTACATTTTCTAATAGTTCTTGATAAGTTAACCATTTCTCTTTTCCAGACATTTCTCTTCTATAAAAAGCTTCTTGACTTGAGGCACATAATGGTATTTTCGAATAAAACCTTGGTTTGTATCTATTCCATATTTTCAACAGAGGACGTCTTATAAAATGATTATTAAAGTCTACATTTACTTTTACTTTGTCATACCATAGATATCCATGCCATCCCCACTTCAGATTGTGGCCCTCCAAATCCAATAGTCTTTTATTCCTCAATAAGATCCATTCCTTTATCCAGACTAAACAGCAGGCAGCAAAATAAAGTCTCAAATTTGGTAATCCCAGTCCTCCTCTTTCTTTAGCGTCTTGAAGTAATTTAAATTTAACCCTTGGTTTTTTTCCTTGCCATACAAATTTAGAAATATCTTTTTGCCATTGTTTAAAAGGTAAATCAGAGGATATTACAGGTATTGTTTGAAACAAAAACATCATTCTCGGTAATACATTCATTTTTATCACAGATATTCTACCCATTAATGACAGTTGTAGTTTATCCCATTTTAGCAAGTCTTTCTTAATCTCTGTCCATAATTTTTCGTAATTATTGTGAAACAACTTTGAGTTTTTATTTGTCATGATGATGCCTAGATATTTCAACTTTTTTTCTATTGTAAAATCTGTCTTGTCCATTAACTCTTTCTGTTCCCTTAAAGTTAAATTTTTCACCAACATCTTTGTTTTTTGATTGTTGATCTTAAATCCTGCTAAAGGTCCAAATTCTTTTAATTTGTCCATCAGTATATGAATTCCTTCCAAAGGGTTTTCTAGTACAATTATCAAATCATCAGCAAATGCTCTCAATTTATATTCTTCTTTTTTTATTTTTAATCCCGAAATCCTTTTATCTTGCCTTATATCTCTAAGCAACACTTCTAAAACCAAAATAAATAAAAGGGGAGATAATGGACATCCCTGTCTTGTACCCTTTTGTATTTCACATGAGTCCGTTAAGTCTCCATTAACAATTATCTGGGCCTTCTGTGATGTATAAATCGATCTAATCCATTTTATAAAGTTGTCTCCAAAGTCCATTTGCTCCAAAACCTGGAACATAAATTTCCAATTCAAATTATCAAATGCTTTTTCAGCATCTAAAAAAATCAGAGCTGCTTGTTTATCATTTCGTTGTTCTAAATATTCCAACACATTCAAAACCTTCCTGACGTTGTCACGTAATTGTCTTTTAGGTAAAAACCCTGATTGATCTTCCTGAATAAATTGTTGCAATATTATTTTCAATCTTTCAGCCAAAATCATTGTAAAAATTTTATAGTCATTGTTCAGTAGAGATATTGGCCGATAATTTTTTGTTTTAGTTAAATCTTGGTCCTCTTTAGGTATTAATGTTATATTAGCATTTTTCCAACTATCCGGTATCTTTCCCTCTTGCAAAATAGAATTCATTGTAGACTGTAAAGGTAGCAGGAGTTCTTCCTCCAAACATTTATAATACATTGCAGATAGCCCATCTGGTCCTGGTGCCTTTCCTAATTTAATTTTATTTATAGCTTCAGATATCTCTCTTGACGTAATAGGGCCATTAATAACTTGTCTCTGAAAATCTGTAATTTTAGGCAAATTCTGTTTAAATAAATACTCTTCTATTTTTTCAGATGGAATTTCTTGACACTTATACAATGTTGAGTAATATTGATGAAAAATCTTTTTAATTTTTACATTGTCTGTCAGCGTCTCATCTCCTTCTTGTATCTTTAAAATAATATTTTTTTGACGTTCTTTTCTTAATTTATATGCTAACCATTTCCCAGGTTTATTTGCAAATTCAAAAGTCCTTTGTTTAGCAAAATTTAATTTCCTTTCAATTTCTCTAACTGTCAACATTGATACTTGCTTCTGTAACATTTTAATTTGATTTACAATAGAAACTTTAGCTGGATTCTTTTTCAATTCTTCCTCTTTTTGTTTTATTTCTTCCAAAATTAATTGCATTTTCTGTTGTTTCTTTTTTTTTAATTCAGAATTACATTTAATAAAGTATCCCCTCATAAATGCCTTACTTGTATCCCAAACAATATTTTCACTTGTTCCTTTATGTAAATTATATTCAAAGAACTCCTTTAATTTCTTCTTACATTCTTGTACTACTTTATCATTCTGTAATAAAGATTCATTTAGTCTCCATCTAAATCCAAGATTTTTTTTTTTTAAAGTTAATATCACAGGATTATGGTCCGAAAAAGTTTTTGGTAATATATCCATTTTAAAAATATCCTTCGCTAAAATTTTTGACATCCAAATCATATCAATCCTCGAAAATGTTTTATGTCTTTCTGAAAAATAAGTAAATTCCTTTGCATTATCATTTATATATCTCCAGGTATCCACCAATTCTAGATGTTCCATGAGTTCAAAACAAATCTTCGGTAATTTACCTTGTGTCTCTTTGATATTTTTTTCAGAAAGCCTATCAATTTTTGGTGAGATTACCCCATTCCAGTCACCCATGACACACCAATGCTCATATGAAAACTCTGACAATTTTTCCATAAGTCCTGTATAAAACCTTGTTTTATCTTCATTGGGGGCATAAATACCCACTATCAAAATGTTTGTACCTTGTAAAGTAATTTCAACCCCCACAAATCTACCACTATCGTCCAATAATACCAATTTAGGAAGCAATTGTGGGTTAATATAGAGAACAACTCCATTTTTTTTTTTTGGTCCAGCTGAAATAAATTCTTCACCCAAATTTTTACAAATCAAATATTTAGAATCTTTCTTCTGAATATGAGTTTCTTGTAGACAAATTATATCCAATTTTAATTTTTTCAAATAATGAAACACTTTCTTTCTCTTCTGCGCCGTGTTGGCTCCATTTATATTCCAAGTTAGGTATTTGTAATCCATCGTTAAGCGTGTATTTTAAAATTTGCCTGATGCTCCTTTTGATCCATCATCTTCCTTCCCCTCTTGGTGGGGTTTAGAGAGTTGTTTGACAGGAGAGAGTGGAGAAGGAGGGAGGTGGAGTTCGGATTAGTATTGAGTAAAACCATATGCTTATGTGCTTTAAGAAGAAATCTTGTTAATCTTGTTAGCTTTGTTATCTTTAATAAATACTTAATTTGGTTTACCAAAGGCCTGATCCTTGGCTGGGGTTTCATAGACCAGAAGGGAGGGTAAGGTAATGACCAAGGCTGAAGGGGAACTGTAACAAATGGTGGCAGCGGTGAAGAGAATACCAGTATTCAGAGTCTCTGGGAATACTAGTATTAGGATGTGACTGGTGGTTGCCTAGCAGGGGGATCTGTTGAGATCTGTGCTAGAGCGGGGAGAGAAAAAATAAAATAAAGGACAGTCCGGACTGGTGGAGTCCCTGGTGGTGCCTAGAGACAGGCAGTAACCACGAGCAGGTAGGAACCTGACAGGGAGAACCAGGGAAGGACGCCTCACATGTGGTGGCAGTAGCGGTGGGATACGAACAACAGAGAATCCAGATACGAACCAAAGAGAGTCCCAAAGACACGTGGTGACAAAGGAGACTACGTCACAGGTGTTGGCTGTAGCAGTGAGATACGAATACTAGAGAATCCCTACCAGTGGTGTGGCAAACAGAAATAACAAAACAAGATTACTTGTGAGAGTGACTGGCAAAGAGTGTGTGGCAAAGAGTGAGTGAACTCAAACACCATGGCTGAATACATAAAAATGAAAAGAGAGGAGCTGGTGGAGAAGTGCATAACATTCAATTTACCTCATGAGGGTAAAGGGGTAGATGAATTGAGGGTAGCACTTATAGGATTTGCTACTGCCCAGCAAAAACAACCTGTCAGAGAAGAGACCCCAGAAGGATACTTAAGCAATCCCGCTTATACAGAGTACTTGAGAGAGAAGTTAAGATGGGAGGCTGAGGAAAAAGACAAGCAGAGGGAGTTGGAAGCTGAGAGATTGAGGATGGAAGCTGAGAAGTTGAGGATGGAAGCTGATGGGAAACATAAGCAGAGGGAGTTGGAATTTGAGAGAATGAGAGTGGATGCGGAATTACAGGCAGAAAAGTTAAAATTTGAAAGAGAGAAGTTTCATTCTGATGAAACAAGAAAGGACAGAGATGAAGCAAAAATAAAAATTACTCCAAAGGACTTTGCTGTCTAGAGCCTGGTCAAGATCCTCAAATTTACCTCAGCACCTTTGAAAAAGCAGCTCAGTTGTGGGGGCTACCTGAAGATAAATACATGCAGTATTTATCAAATCTGATTAAAGGGGAATTGGCTGAAGTGTATCAGTACTTCCCCTCAGACAGGCCAGTAACCTATGCTGAATTCAAAGAAGCAGTGTTTAAAAGATTCAGACTGGGGCCTGATTATTTTAGAAAGCTTTTCAGAAACTGCCAGATACAGACAGGGAGGTCTTTCGTGGAGCTGGGGGCAAAACTGATGGACATATTTGGGAAATGGCTGACAAGTGCAAAAGCTCAGTCTGTGGAGGAGGTGAAAAACCTCATGATATTGGATCAATTATACCATCAGTTACCACCAGAAATAAGGCTCCTGGTCAAAGACCGTTCCCCTACATCAGTGCAGGAGGCCGCAGAGATGGCGGATCACTTCGCCTCCAACAGAACTGGCTGGGTGGGGAAAACATCAAGAGATTTTAAACCCAGACCATATAACGCTGGCAGAAGGGATGTGGTACCACAGAGAGTGAGTCCTCCAGTAAAATCTGAAGGGCACAGGACACTCCAGAGTGGATCTGTGTACCCTAAAAGTGAGGAGAAATTATGCTACAAATGTGGTAGACCGGGGCACTTACGTTTTCAATGTGAGGTTGCCAACCCCATTAGTAATCCTGCTCAGACAAGGGCAGTGAAAACAGAGCCCAAGGCTTTAGAAACAGCGAAAAAGGTTCAGTTCTGCCAGATAAACTGGACAGAAGTAACAGACCTTGATTCAAGTCTGAGAGAGGAAGTGAGTGTACAAGGGGCAAATGATTGGGCATTGCTTGATACTGGTGCCACTCAGACATTACTGAGGCCAGATTTAATAAAATCTGAGGTAATATTACCTCAGGAAACTGACTATCCAAGGAGTGAGGGGTCAACCAGAAAGTTTGCCTGTGGCCCTGGTGGAAATGACTTGGAGAGGCCGAGAGGGCCGATATAAAGTAGGCATTAATGCCCAGCAACAAGAACCAGTAATACTGGGAAGAGATGTAATGGGCGCCCAAGGAAAGATCTATGTAGTGACCAGACAGCAACTTGGCAGAGAAAAAGAAGCCATGTTAAGGGGGGCAGAAGGAAACAGGGTGGAATCTGTTAACCAGCCTCAGGTCACCATAGCAACCACTAGCAGGCCTGCTGAAGGAGACAAACTGTATCAAGTGGTCTCTGGGGAAGAAGCAGATCAATTCAGGGAAGAGCTGCATAAAGATATAAGTTTGAACCAAATAAAGGAACAAGCCCTGACCCAACAGATTCCTTTCACTGACAAACTGAGGAATCAAGCTGTGTGTGAGAATGGGATTTTAAATAGACTGTGGATGCCTGCTGAGAGAAAGGATGAATGTGAACCAGTGAAGCAATTGATAGTACCTAGCAAATACAGAACCAGATTTAATGGAGTTTTGAAGGGCATGATAAGAAGCTATGTACAAGATCACCCACAAGACTGGGATGAACGTTTGGGATGCTTCTTATTTGCGTATAGAGAAGTCCCTCAAGAGTCAACAGGCTTCTCACCCTTTGGACTCATGTTCACTAGAAAAGTGAGGGGACCTTTGGAACTATTAAAAAATTCATGGGAAGGAACCCTGGGAGAGTACAAAACATCTGTAGTAGATTTTGTATTGGAATTCCGCAATAAATTAACATCAATGATGGAGGTGGTGGAAAAGAATTTGAGTCAAGCACAGGAGAAGCAACGTTACTGGTATGACAGAACAGCCAGGGAACGTGTGTATGATGTGGGAGATATGGTTATGGCGTTCATACCCAGGAAACATGACAAATTACAGGCTAACTGGGAAGGACCATATACCATCAGAGAAAGGCTTGACACAGTGACGTATGTAATCACCACAGACCAATTAAACAAAAGCAAAGTGGTTCATGTAAATATGTTGAAGCCTTACCATACCAGGGATGTACAGGTGTTGCAAGTTACCTTATTCCCTGAGGGAAGTGGGCCTGAACTTCCAGATTTGGTACAGGAAAGCAAAGACAAAGGAGGGGTAGATCAAGTGGAATGGTCAGAGGAGGTGAAGGAGGAAGTAAAAGAAGAGATTCTGAGAGTTTTGAAAACCTATAGGAATCTCTTTAGTAATAAACCTGGCCGAACCAGTATAGTTATACATTCCATTGATACTGGAGAGAATGCCCCAGTCAGATCTGTACCGTGCTGTGTGAATGGGAAAGTTGTGAGTGAAGTAATCTGTGTAGGACATGGGGTGGGGAGTGGGAAAGTCACCCCCTTATGGAGCAAGGTAGAGGCAGTGCAATCGTGGCCTATCCCCATGCATGAATTAACAAAGAAGAAGTGTTCTGAGCGTGTGGTATGGACGGATGAATGTCAGAAGGCTTTTGATCTACTGAAGCAAGCCTTGTGCCAAGGACCCATATTAATAGCACCAGACTATGAGAAACCATTCATCGTGGCTACAGATGCGTCGGACTTGGCGCTGGGAGTCGTCTTGCTACAGGAGAGAGAAGGCACCAGACATCCAGTGGTGTACCTGAGTCGCAAGCTGACGCCGAGGGAGAAAAACTATTCGTCGGTCCAGAAGGAGTGCCTAGCGGTCGTGTGGGGACTGAACAAGTTGCACCCATACGTGTGGGGACGAAGATTCACAGTGACTACGGATCATCGGGCCTTGTTATGGTTGCAGACTATGAAAAACCATAACACTATGCTGCAGAGGTGGTCCTGGGCCCTACAGGACTATCAAGTGGACTTCCAGTTCATCAAAGGCAAGGACAATGTACTGGCCGATGGACTTTCCAGGCAAGTGGCTGGGACTGCAGTGACGTGACCAGACGGAGGAACAAAGAAAGACATTTTCCCCATAGAGACTTTTATTTGTTAACACGATGTATAAATCCTGGAACAGGAATAATACTCTGCCGTTGTTTTAAGGGGGGGGAAATGTGATGTTCCTATATTAATGTATATATGGTAAGTGTTGGTTGTTTAGAAGATACATGGTAAGTGGAGTGAAAGAGGAGGGGGAGTGAATGGGCAGTAGAATGCGAGATGATTGGCTGAGTGTTTAAAATGGCTGAACGTATAAAAGGAAGAGTGAGAGTGGAATCTGGGGGGAGAAGAGAACTGAGTGGGTTGCTTGGTGGGGTTTAGAGAGTTGTTTGACAGGAGAGAGTGGAGAAGGAGGGAGGTGGAGTTCGGATTAGTATTGAGTAAAACCATATGCTTATGTGCTTTAAGAAGAAATCTTGTTAATCTTGTTAGCTTTGTTATCTTTAATAAATACTTAATTTGGTTTACCAAAGGCCTGATCCTTGGCTGGGGTTTCATAGACCAGAAGGGAGGGTAAGGTAATGACCAAGGCTGAAGGGGAACTGTAACAAATGGTGGCAGCGGTGAAGAGAATAACAATACCAGTATTCAGAGTCTCTGGGAATACTAGTATTAGGACGTGACTGGTGGTTGCCTAGCAGGGGGATCTGTTGAGATCTGTGCTAGAGCGGGGAGAGAAAAAATAAAATAAAGGACAGTCCGGACTGGTGGAGTCCCTGGTGGTGCCTAGAGACAGGCAGTAACCACGAGCAGGTAGGAACCTGACAGGGAGAGCCAGGGAAGGACGCCTCACAGTGAGCTTAATGTGAAAGTGTTTAGGGCTAGTCTCGTTGCTTTAGTCTATCCAGTGTTGCTGAATGAATGAATGAATAATAGTTAGAAAACTACTCATTGTTAACTGCAATTGTATACTGCAATATTTTTTTCCTTGTTCCTTCTCTTAATAAAACCACTCTTTATTTTACTTTCAGTGTATGTGTTATTGGGTTAAGGGTAAAATTATACATGCTCTGGGGGTGACGTGCGGCTAACTCCAGCAAAAGATCCTACTGCTCTCTTTCTGGGGACTTGGATTTCTAGTGAGCTCTGCTCATGAGGAAGTTCAAGGTCCCTTCGTAACAGTTCAATAGACAAAAGGTTCAGGACTCATAAAAGGAAGTCTTCCTGGAACACACCACCCATTTACAGACTTGATTGGCACAAGAAGTGGTGATGGCAACGAGCTTTTGACAAAGTGTTAGATAAATTGGGCCAGTCCGACCATTAGGCAGGGTGGGGCAGCCATTCCAGGCAGGTAATATAGGGTGTTGTGAAAGGGTTATGTGATTTTATTGTTGCTACATTTTAAATTTTTGTTTTTATTAGAATTCTTTCAAATGTAATAAAAGAATGCACAAAAACAAAACTGAACATCAATGGAAACAGGGTTGTATGCATGTGCATAAGTGAAATATATTCTATTTTTCTTCCTCTTTTCAGGCATTACTGCTGTATTTTCATTCCCAGCTCTACTCCCCCACCCCAAACCCTCCCAAGTGCAAAACAGTGGCTTAAAACAGGGATGCCTAAACTGTGGTCTACCACCAGTAGTTCATGAGCTTCAATAAGGTGGACCACGGCATGTCTGTGAAGAACACTTACATTTTTGAATTATATGGAATTCAAATGGCCATACAATAAAATTCAGCACAAAAGACAGTTAAAATACAATTAAAAATCACACAGCATCTATCGCACACATTACAATTTCTACAATAGGCAAACAATTATAAAGTGGTCCACCAAGACTCTCACCAAATTTCAAGTGGTCCATGGGGGGAAAAAATTGGGAACCACTAGCTTAGAAAGAGGGGTGAACAACAGCAGTTCTTTGGGACCTTAGGGATTCCTATCACCTGGTGTCCAAACAGCTCACTCATCAATCACAGCTCTGACTTCACTCATTGGCTAAAACCTCTGAAAGGTAGGAGCAGCCAAGCTGACTCATCTCACAGAAATCGCTTAGAGGACATCTACACATTTTGCTCCATAACTTTATTTCTAAGAGGGCAAGAGACTTACTTTTTTTTCTAAAGGAAAGCTCAGAATCTGAGGCCCCTTGCAGGCATGGACCCCGGTGCAATTTATCCAAGTGCAGCATTATAATATGGCCATGCACAAATGACACAGATTTGAGGCACACCAATGAAGGACCAGGAGAGCCCCCTTACCCTAGTTTGTAGGATCAGAGCTGGCTCACAGTCCACCTGATGTCCCAGCTTTTCTGCAACAAATATTGCCCACTCTCTGGATGATTCCAAGGGAGGATGCGGGGTGGGGGTGGAGGAAGTGTGCCACTCCAGGACACATTGCCCAAAGTGGAGCTCAAATAGCAAACTCCCCTCCCTGCTAGGACCAATACTTCAAAAAAATTGTTGCACCAGACAGACACAAATTCCTACCTTCATCTACTCCTTTCCCTCATGGTGCCACCGGAAGCAAGTCACTTTACCGTACTCCATAGCAGAGTTCGCCCTGGACAGGCAGGCAGGCAATGGGTGGAATTTGGCTAGTAGAGTCACACTTTCTTTTCAGTCATCTGGATGGAAGAGAATTACTCCACTGGTGAGGTTTGACAGCGAATGTGCTGATCTCAGGAAAAGAATTTGCTCTGCTTATCGCTACTACCGCATAAATAATGAGCGCCAACTCCCGGACTAATATTATGTGCTAAGAAAAGAATATAAGAAGCTTTTGTATTGGAAAAAAGTGAGACAGTCAGGGACTCTTGGCAAATGCTGATTGCAGCATCCATCACTCGTAGCACTAAATCCTTTTGGAAGCTTGTTTCCGGAGCTCTAGCTGACCATAATGGAAGCTCAGATTGTTATATCCCAGCAAATATCTGGGATTATTTTTGTGCTGTTTTCAACGACCCAAAAACATCTAACTCCAGTCCACCCGCTTATCTGCTCTCCGATATCCCTAACTGGCCCCCTGTTGATAATAATATTGAGGAACTATTATCCCAGTTAAAGACAGGCAAGGCTCCTGGACCTGATGGCATCCCTTCGGAGCTGCTGAAAAGTAATATCAGCTGGTGGGCCCCTCTGTTGGCCTCTCTCTTCACTCTAATAAACAAATCAGGAATAATTCCCACAATTTGGCTGAAAGCCTTCATAGTTCCCATCTATAAGAAAGGACCCAAGAACGACCCGAGTAACTATTGCCCAGTCAGTTTATTGTCTATAGTGGGGAAGGTGTTCACCAGCTATCTAGGCCTAAAGTTGAAAATGTGGATAAGTGACAACATCATCTTGGGAGAAGAGCAGTTAAGATTCAAACCAGGATGTTCCACACTCGACCACTGTTTGGTATTGGCCCACCTAGCGCACAAAAACTCTAAACCACGAGGAGGCAAACTTTTTACAGCCTTCATAGACCTAAAATCTGCTTTAGACTCCATCTCTCGTGATCGTCTGTGGAGCAAATTGGAACTGCTTTCTATTGAGAAAAGGCTATTGCTCCTGATTTGCTTATTGTACCAAAATACATCTATCCAGGTACAATGTAGCTATCGAGGTCACTTCTCGAAGGAGATCTCCTCCTCACGAGGTGTCAGACAAGGGTGTGTTCTCGCCCCCACCCTATTTAAACTATACTTGGCTGATCTTCCTTCTGTCCTGGGAACGATACTATCCCATCCACCAAAGATTGGGCATACAAAAGTACTCATTCTGCTTTACGCAGACAATGCGGTTCTAATTTCCAAACACGGCTGGGTCTTAAGAGACTACTCAGTGGCTTTGTAGAATATTGTAAAGATAATTACCTTACAATTAACTATACTAAATCTAAAATAATAATATTTTCCAGGAGAAAGGTCAGGTACCCCAGGTTCATGGGGAACGACAGAATCAAACAGGTTGACTCCTACAAATACCTGGGTATATGGTTGTATGAAACAGTCAGCTGGAGAATCCATGGCAAATATGTTAAGGCCAAAGCTGAGAAAAACATGGGTGCAATGACCCGCTTCTTTTTCACAAAGGGTGGGAAATTTTTGCCAGCAGCAGTACGTGTTTTAAGAACCAAAATAGTCCCGATGATACTCTATGGGGCACCAATTTGGTATCCCTACTTTAAAGGATCACTTGAAGGAATTAAATCCTTCTTCCTTAGATCTATTTTTGGTGTCCCAAGATGTGTTTCTGGAGCTACCCTTAATTTGGAGGCTGGCCTTAACTCTTTAAATGCTTAGCTTGGATCTATGTAATTCAATTCTGGCTATGCTGCTGTCTTGTGCTCACTCAAAACTCATTTACTTCTCAGGTAATGAGAGACCCTCTTAAGCCATCTTGGACCAAGGTAGTGGTAGATAAAGTTGTTTCAGTTGGCCTTTCTCCTTCTGACTTACTCTCTATGGAACTTGGTAGGGCCAAGGCGATTGTTAAACAGCGGCTAGTGGACATTGATATCCAAGAGCTTCTTGTAGCTGCTTCGGGCCCGTTCCCCTCGATCACTGGGTCTAACAGGTTTCCCTTGTAATGATGGGATGCTCTATCTAAGTTGGCTATCTGTACGTAAGTACAGGAGGGCATTTTCTCTGGCCCGATTCAACGCCCTACCTTCTAAACTCTTGGAAGGTAGATACGATAAAACTCCAAGGAATAATAGATGCTGCCCCTGTGATAATGCTGGAGTCTGTTTTACATGTTCTGTTTAATGGTAGGTATTATGAAGGGGCCAGAAAAGATCTTTTATACCCTATTATGCAGGCCACTCCCCTGAGTCTCTTCTGCCTGTTTTACTAGAGGGCTCTGACAAGGCAATTACCATTCAAGTGGCCAAATTTCTGAACTAGGCCATTGTGACCAGACCCTGTAAGACTGTGAATTGTAATTAATTTTATCGTATTATTTATTTATTATTTATTTATTTAATTTAATTTATATATCGCCCTAAGCCCGAAGGCTCTCTGGGTGGTGTACAAAAAGATAAAAACAAGCAATATATAAATACAATAAATACAATAAATCAAGAAAACAAAACAAACAAACAATAAAAGAACCAAACAGCATCCAAAAATACAAATAATGATGAAAATACCATTAAAACACACTTTAAAATGCCTGGGAGTATAAAAAGGTTTTCACCTGGCGCCGAAAAGATAGTAGCGTCGGCGCCAGGTGCACCTCATCGGAGGGGCTGTTCCACAGTTCGGGGGCCACCACAGAAAAGGCCCTGGTTCTAGTCACCACCCTCCGAGCTTCTCGATGGGATGGCACTTGGAGGAGGGCCTTAGATGTTCCTATATTAATGTATATATGGTAAGTGTTGTTGTTTAGAAGATACATGGTAAGTGGAGTGAAAGAGGAGGGGGAGTGAATGGGCAGTAGAATGCGAGATGATTGGCTGAGTGTTTAAAATGGCTGAACGTATAAAAGGAAGAGTGAGAGTGGAATCTGGGGGGAGAAGAGAACTGAGTGGGTTGCTTGGTGGGGTTTAGAGAGTTGTTTACCAGGAGGGTGGAGTTCGGATTAGTATTGAGTAAAACCATATGCTTATGTGCCTTAAGAAGAAATCTTGTTAATCTTGTTAGCTTTGTTATCTGTAATAAATACTTAATTTGGTTTACCAAAGGCCTGATCCTTGGCTGGGGTTTCACAGACCAGAAGGGAGGGTAAGGTAATGACCAAGGCTAAAGGGGAACTGTAACAAATGGTGGCAGCGGTGAAGAGAATAACAATACCAGTATTCAGAGTCTCTGGGAATACTAGTATTGGGACGTTACTGGTGGTTGCCTAGCAGGGGGATCTGTTGAGATCTGTGCTAGAGCGGGGAGAGAAACCATAAGAGAGAGCAGTCCGGACTGGTGGAGTCCCTGGTGGTGCCTAGTGACAG
The DNA here is from genome assembly GCF_030035675.1 of Rhineura floridana. NCBI lineage: Eukaryota > Metazoa > Chordata > Lepidosauria > Squamata > Rhineuridae > Rhineura > Rhineura floridana. The sequence goes on from NC_084482.1 coordinate 9,190,608, forward strand.
GCAGTAGCCACGCGCAGGTAGGAACCTGACAGGGAGAGCCAGGGAAGGACGCCTCACATGTATTGTTTTGATGTCTGCCATAGCTCTGTCACCAAGCAGTCTCATGTTAATATTTTTATACTGTATTGTGGTCGGTTGACTGAAATAAAATTATTTTAAAAAAAACCTCCACTGGTGAAATTGTGGGTGAGCTGCTGCCCTGAGAGCACAAGCCCACAGCACTCCCCTTGCTTCAGGTGGGGGGTAGAGTCCCCAAGACTTCCTGTCTCATTTAGGGAAAAGGAAGCCTGGCTCATCCTTGAGCCCACAGGAGGTTAGCTTTTGAAGTCTGCCTTGATCTTCATTTGTTTTGCCTTCTTGTGTCACTCTTTTAACAGTCCTTGCACTCTTTCAGTGGTCCCCCCCTCACGTTCACCCAATCCTTTTCTTGAACCCCTGGAATAACATCTTCAGAACAAGAGCTTAGGGTCATGAAGATGTTGATCCAGTGCGTGGCAATTGTGGAAAAGGTGAGTTCCATGCTGAGGATCATTAGGAAAGGTGTCAAGAATATCATAATGCCTCTGTACAAGTCTATGGTGTGACCACACTTGGAAAACTGTGTAAAGTCCTGGTTGCTGCACCTCAGAATAATATATTGCAGAGCTAGAGAATGCTCAGAAAAGGGCAACCAAATTGATCAAGCAGTTGGAGCAACTCCCTTTTGAGGAGAGGTGACAACATTTGGGGCTTTTTAGTTTAAACCAGGGATAGGGAGCCTGTGGCCCTCCAGGTGATGCTGGACTGCAGCTCCCATCATCTCTATTAGTCATGCTGACCAAGGCTGATGGGAGTTATTTCTAACAACATCCCACCCTTTGTTTTCAGACTCACCATTTGAGCAGCTCATTCATTCTGGAAGGTACAGCACCCCTGGTGGATAACCACAACCACTAAATGGTATATTTCCTGTAACCAAAGTTGATCCAGATCGCTTCCAGCACCTTGTTCTGCAATCACGCCCACCCAAACCATAATAATCTTACATGGCAATAGAGATAAGGAAGCACAAATGCAAAATCACAACAAACTTTGTTTATAATATAAAAAGGATAGATATGTAAAACCAAAACACAATCAACAACAAATCACTTAGAACAGCTAAATCAACAACAAACAATAGAATATTTGGACCTAGTCTGAGGCATTCAGATATCATAATCATAACATTGTAAGATTTGTTTTTAATGAGGACTTCCTCTGGATGGAAGAGAAAAGAGACTGAATTATGCCAGCTTGATTCATTTATTTATTTGCCACATTTATATTCTGCCCTTCACCTAAGGTGAAAGCACACAGAATTAAATATTTTACTTAGCAGCCAGGTCCAAATTTGCAGAGCTGCTGGCTTCATTGTGACGCCACTGGACCTATGCCCACCATCACCGACATTGGATTATTGGATCCCTCCAGCAATGTCTGTCAGCCTCTGCCATTTGGGAGCAGCAAAAACATGGCATCTTGAAGTCACTTTACCACCCCCCATTTATGTGGCCTCAATGCAGCTTTCACGTTGGAGGTAGGGACCTGAGCTGACCAGCCACTGTCTTTCATTTTCTATTATTATTTATTTGTTACATTTATAACCCACTTTTCTTTTCATGATTGAAACCCCAGGCGGCTAACATATGGTTCCCAGGCAGTCTCCCATCCAGGCAATAGCCAGACTTGACCCTGCTTAGCTTCAGCCTGGAGCTGACCACATGTGCCTTCAGACCATAGCCTGACCTTGATGCAGGGCACTGTATTTTGGGAAAGAAGAGTGCCACCTCCAGGGCACTCACTCTCCCATTTGAAAAAAAAACCATTGTGTACACACAGGGAAGAGGGAGATAAGCAGCTGCCTTAAGGGAATGGTGGAGGGGTGGGGGGAACCTATTGGTGCAATGCTGAGGGTCCATTCAAGCTTGGTGTCAGGCCTGAGGGACGGGAGTGTCATTTCCATATGAAATCAATGAAGGAGGACTTCAGGGGTTGGGGTTTATGTTGCAGATTTTCCTGTGGGTGGCAATGACTGCTTCCAAGCCTGCAGCTTGGCGCGGGGGGGGGGTTCTTCAGAGAAAGAGGAAAGCAATGGCGATGTGTTAGCCTCCATAAGCCTCTAAATAATACCAACTTTGGGGGTCTCAAGGCAGGAGAGGGCTGTTGTAGGCTCCCCCCACCCTGAGACATCTGGTTGGCCATTTTGGATTCCAGGATGCCCGGCTAGGCGGACCTTTGATCTGATTGGCTGTGGGATATGTGAGCACTAGCTGCTCCATCCTATATCCTGAGTTGCCATCCTAGTCCACTCCCTCCCCCTCTGCCCCCCCCCCAAATAGAGCACCTGCTCACAGGGAGCCTCTGTTGGCTCAACTCCCTTTAAGGGGGCCACAATATTGCTCCTCTGCCTTATGAAGCCTGATTTGCCTGAAGCTATAACAAATGGAGCGGGGGGGGGGTAGAGGTGAGACAGAGGCCTGTAACCAGAAATGTTGCTGGAGGTGTGTGTGTGGGGTGTCTGGAGAAGATAGGGAATCATTGCAGAACAGCCAGAAGAGAAATTTGGGTGGTTTAATATATTTCAAGCTTTTTAACTGCAGACAAACCCCTACACTTTCATGTATTGCCTCTGCAGTTAAGTGAATTGTAGGACATCATTAGAGCTGGAGAAGGAGCAGGAAAGACACAGCCAAGATGGTCAAGGTCTTGAAGAGAAAGTGGATAGAAGGGGAGTTTCTTTCATCTACTACCAGAACTTTGGGTCATCCAATATCTTTGATGGAGAAGATGGAGCACAGACCATGGAAAGGCCTTCTTCATGTAACATTTAATTACTGTATGGAATTCACAGGCACAAGATGTGATGAGGGCTATTAGCCTGGTGGGTTGGAAAGGGGATTATACAAATTCATGGAGACAAGGAGAAAAAGTCTATCTATGGCTAGTATCAATGATAGCTATATAGAACCTCCAGGTTCAGAGGCAGTCTACTATTGAATTCCACCTGTTAGAGGGGATGCAACAGGAGTGGGCTATTGTGTATGGAGACATCTGACTGGCAACTGGATTAGACAGGCCTTTGTTCTGATCCAGCACAAGGGCTCTGTTTAATATTTTTTATGCAGACTCCAACCTGTTCTCCACAGGGACATTGTCCATGGTGTATCTCTTGTGTGGGGGCTTAAAGCCCCTCTCATTCCTATGACACACCACATGGAGGCATTCCAGCATTCACCCCCTCAAAAAGGGAACCATTTAGAAGCATGGAAAAGTGCCCTTAGCATATATTTTTTAGGATAACCCTGCCCTCCACGGAAAGGGAGGACCCTGGGATGAGTGTCTTGGATGCATCAAGATGTAAGGAAAGATGAGCAGAAGAATGTTGGGCAGCCCAGGAATGTGATGATGCAGTCTTGATTGGAGGCAGTGACTGACAGGCAGGTGGCGAGTACCTGTTGAGACTGACAATTGGAGAGACAAAAAGTGGAAGAGAGAATGAAATGGAAATGCAGCGAAAGACTTAACACTTTGGAGGACTTAAGCTCTTAAGCCATACCTATAACTTCAATGGGTCTACTTTACCAAAAAAAAAAAAAGGTCTATAGCACAGTACTAAGACGATCTGCTATGCATGCAGAAGGTATCAGGTTCAATCTTCAGCATCTCCACGTAGGAATGGGAATCCCCCATCTGAAACTTTGGAGAGCTGCTTCCAGTCAGTGTAGATAACACTGAGCTAGATAGATCAATGGTTTGACTTGGTATGAGGCAGCCTCCAATGAATATTCCTATTTTGTCATTTGCCCTAACAGCAAGCAACCTTCTCCATAAGACATGAAGATTCATTCCTTTAACATACAATATAGACTTGTCTATATTGTATGTTAAAGTCCTTTTTATATAATAAAGCAAATACAAAAATTCTGAATATAAGAGGAAGGAAACTTGCTATTCTGCATAAAGCCATTAGTGCTCAGGCCCAGTGCTAGTGCGCAGCCAGGTCGGGTCCTGGCTGAGGGCCTCTGTGGCCCAGAAGGGCCTCTCTTAGGCTGGGGCCTGAATATCCTGGTTGTGTCCCAGATTCTGATTTTTAGGTTGGGCTTTTTTCATGATTCCAAACCTGCTCTTACAGGCAGGCTGTAAGAGAAACTTATTTAAGAGAGACTTCTCCTTTTCCTCCAAAGAGATCAAGGTGGCATGCATCCTTTCCTCATGTTATCCTCACAACAATCCTGTGAGGTAGGTTAGGCTGAGAGACAGTGATTGGTCCATGGTTACACAGTGAGTTTAATGGCTTATTTTAATCCTGGTCTCCCAGATCTTAGTTCATTTAATGTCCCCTCCATCTTATTCCACATTCTGGAAAAAAGATGAAGTGAATAAGCTGGGGGAGGGAAATAATAGGTCTGAAAATTTATGGGGTCCCTTGTTAACAGTCCTGCGTGGCACCTTTAAGATTAACCAATTCAGGCTGCAATCCTGTACATATTTATCATGGAGCAATCACCATGAAATTCAGTGGGGCTTACTCCCGAGTGATATACAGTTATTTTAGTGTGAACCTACTAGAAATTGTGATAGCAGAGACCCCTTCTAAACCAAGGTAAGACACTTAGATGCTAACTATTTATTACACTGCAGTGCTTAAGTGTCCACCGCATCTTTGCTGGATGGAAAACTAGAACAATTTGGCCATGCCCCTATGACTTCATTGGCCACACCCCTATGACCTTCTAGCAGCCCCACTAGGTGTAATGGGCATCAGTCACCACTGCCTCAAAGGGACTTTTGATCTATTCACAATCAAGGGAGGATAGAAGGTGCAATGTTCCTCTTCTCCCCTCATCTTTCAATGTATATTTATGGGCGTTGCAGTGGCTCTAACCTACACTGAAATGCACAGAAACAGGGAGTGATCATTAGTCCAGATTATAAATAAATAAGAATAGTATGCTTGGGTTGGATGCATTCTGAGCATCTACACATAATCTGGCATGGAATTTAGTGTCCTGAGCACCTGATTTTCCATTTGGGGGGGGGGGAAGGAGCATGTTTCTGGTCCACATGGTAATGGAGGAAGAGAACAGGGATAAAACAGAAATTCCACTGGTCTTGAAGAGGTAGAGTTTCAGTGCCCTACTTAGCTCCCCTCAATTGTTCTGCATGGCTATAGTTGCCCGCTTCCGGGTCTTCCAGCTCTCGCACTATGATATCAACATGTCCTTTCATTCTTTCTGCCCTTGTTTAAAAAAACAAAAATTCCAAAGCCTTTAAAAGCAGGATCTTGAAAACACAAATTAGTTATACTAAGCTGCTTAATTTGCATACATCACCCCTCCCTCCAAGACAGAAAAAGGGGGACATTTGAAACAGATACACAATTTAAAAAGACCATAATTCCACCCGACCAGTCTCAGAGTTTACTGCAAAAAAAGAGACTGCAATCCCAACAATAATTAGGGGTGCCTTGACAGCAGCGGGTGCAGTTCCCAAGGTCAGCCGCAAGACAGCAGAAGGAGGTAAGAAGAGAGCATGCAACAGGCTAACGGGGCAACAGGTCTAATAAAAAACATTACAGTACATTAAAATCATACAAGGAGGGCGAGACAAGAGCTGGTGCAATTTCCACACTTGGCCATTAGAGGGAACTCCAAGGTGGGCATAGAGAGGGTCAGCCATTTCCTGGTAGGCAGTCATGAAAAGAAGAAAAGGATGCTGTTTAAAAAAACAAAACCAACCCCTCTGTCTGCTTTCTCAATAGCCCCTTTTCAAGTGGGACCGAATTCGCTTCCTTCAGAGGGCATTGGGTCAGAACCTGTCCACGGCGTGGCGCATGGTATACCCTGACCAGAGGCCCTTCCCTCCACAAGTGTCCCAGCAGGAAAAGGGATTAGTCAGTGTGTGTCCATTGGGCACTCAGGCCCACAACGGCATCCAATTTTTTTGAAGACGAGGAGGAGGTCTACAGTTCCATCTCCTCAAGTCAACGTGGAGGTCACTGTTCAGCTGATGAGACGGTAGAAGACCCAGCAACCAAAGGTGACCCAGTGGCTGGCCCAGCTCAGCTCAAACCACTTACGAATGGTGTAGTCCATGCCATAGCCCTGGCAAAAAGAGAGAAGCACATCAGTAGAAATCAAAGCTTGGCAAAAAGGGGAGGTGCTGACGGTGAGGGGAAGGTTTAGCTACTCTCAAAGGCATCACAATCTGCCTGCAAATGGATAAGGGAGCCCAGTCTCTGCCACAGAACCGCATTTCTTCATCAACAACAGTGTCATAATTTCTTCTAAGTAAAGAGTCCTCCTCTCATCTCCTGTGTTTCCATGATTATGCCATCCAGGTGCAGAAGCTGATAGAGAGTGCAACAAGGGGCATCCTGAGAATGTCAGATTGCAGCTACAATCCTACACCCTGGGGCTGGAGAATTTGTTGCCCTCCAGATGTTTGTATTTATTTATTTAATTGGTTAGTCGCTTTTATATACACATATGCACACTCAACTTGCAGTTAATAAAAAAAAAATAAAGTAAAAGATTCAAAACATATAAAAAGTTAAAAACACAACCAGTACGTAAGGCAGTGGAGTAACCCTTCATAAGAAGGCTACACAATAGAAGCCCTCCAAAAGCCTTCCAAAGTTAAAAGCAAATGCCTGGGAGAAGAGAAATGTTTATGCCTGGCGCCTAAATGATGGCACCAGGCATACCTCCCTGGGGAGAGGGTTCCACAATTGGGGGGCCACCACTGAGAAGGCTCGTTCTCATGTTGTCACTCTGCATCTCATGGACAGGCACGCAAAGAAGGGCCTCCAGTGCCAAGTGCAGGGTCTGGGTTGATATAGGGAGAGGCGGTCATTGGCTGTGCTGTCTGGGACTGATGACAGTTGAGGAGTCCCAACAGCATCTGGAAGGCCACTGGTTTCCCAGCCATGCTATGCCCACTCACCCGGTGAGTAAGCCTCATTGAACTCTATAGCTCATTTCAGAGCAAGCGAAACAGGGTGCTAAGCAGTACTTGGAAGCACAGTTACCATTTCTGCTAAGTTGGGTGAACACTGTAGGCCACCCCAGCTGAAGGATACCCCAAAGGGGACTCCTGTGAACAGGGTGGTGCACTTGGCAGAGAGAGCTGTTTCAGTACAGTCCCCACCTACCTTTGGTCCTTTGTGTAAGGGCAAGGGACATTCCACCTCTGGGATCATCTGCTTCTCCAGCGATGTTCCTAAAACGTGGCTACCACAAACCCCAAATGAGCCCGCATTTTGCCACCCCTCCCCTCCCCATGCCTTTTACCTGCTCTTCCACAGAGTCATCTGCATCCATGTCAAATAATGAGCCTAGATAGGTCAAGTGGAAGACAGTGAGAGCCCCAAAGAGCAGGTTGAGGAGATAAACCCAAAGATTCTGCAATAGAAGAAGTAGCGGAGGCTCAGTCCAGGTGCACCCAACCAGCAGTCTCCCTCCCATACCAGGTAGGGAAGGGGGCAGCATGAAGAGTAAGGAGCATGTTTTGTATGTATCTATGCTTTGCATGTTCAACTGCTCCCACCTCCCAGCATCTACAGTAAAAAGGATTTCACAAGGCAAGAGTTGGGAAAGGCCTCTGCCCAAGGGAAGGCAGTACATTTGGAGTTGCTGGGCCATTGGTCTGACAACATAAACGGGTGCCCTTGGAACCTATGGCACATCTCACCGTGTTGTGGCGATGTGAACACCCTGGCTGGCACCTCTTGGAGAGTATGCAGGCGTCAAAGATGACAGCAAGCCTCTTTCGGAGAACTAGGCGGAAACCAATGGTTACATGTGTGTTAAGTTGTACGTAAGAGCCGTTCCAAGATTTTTGCTGATTAAAGTCTAAATGTTAGTTTTGTATTCCAATTTGTTAACTAACCACGGTTGTAAAAAGCAGTTTCCTGTATTTAGATTAAACAGGCTGTGGTTTGTTACATATGAACAGAAACTTTCAAATGTCCTCCCCACATTCGCAAAGGAAGGACTAAGGGGAGGAGGGGCACACGGTCTGTGGCTTGCCATGGGTCATGCATGTTACAAACCATGGTTTCTCATTATGCTTGAACTGGGCAATTTTCTGAAAGCCTAGATGGAGTTAAATAACCAGGAAAATAACCATTGTACCAGGACACCTGAATTTGGTTCCCAGCCAAACAGAAGCACTCACCATGTTCAATATAAGTGATGAAGCCCAGAGATAGCAACACAGCAGCCAGATGGAAGCTCAGGCCCTGGGAGGAAGATGAAGAGAGAAAGTTCTTCAACCAGAATAGCTGTCTCAGGACAGCAGCTGCGTATTGCCTACATTTCCAAAGCAAACACACTGCGCTTTTTGTGGAGGGTCCCCCTCAGAGGAGGCTTAATGAAGCAAGGACAGATGGCAGTTCTGGCTCCCACTGCAATAGCGACTCCCCCCCCCCCCAAAAAAAGTTTTGCTGATCACAAGTTTACTTTGCCCCATAGCACTTACATCCCCAGTGTCGGAAGTGGAAAGGCAGGGCAGCTTCAAAGAGCAGTGCTGGGAGGGAGAAGAAGCGTCTCCTTGAGCGAGGCAGGCTCTTACCATCCATCAGCTGAGGGGCACTTGGGAGAGTGCATTGCTCCAGCAAAGGAACAATTGGGAGCTCACTTGAAGCTCCCAGTTGTTCCTTTGAAGTCCCGGCCTTACCTGTCATGTTTGACATTAGGTGCTGGGTGGGTGGGTGCGGCTTTTCCTAAAATGGCCTCGGGGGTCAAAGGGAAGGCCTGGCAGGCCCAGTTTGATCCACAGACTACTCCCAGTGACCCCTGTTTGGGGATATAGGAATATTTGGGAGAATAGCTCCTTCCTATTGCAGCTATAGAGGGATGTTGCTTCAGCAGACACCTGATGCCTTCAGAAGGCTGACAAGACCTCTACAACAGTTGGCCTCACCTCCTTAAAGGAGCTGGCTGCGCTCTTTAAAAGGGGCTTGGCTGGTTCTGCAACTGCTATCTTCTATGAGGAGCTGAAGATGTCACTGGGGACTCATCCTCTGAGTCTGAGGAAGGTAGACAGGCCACATCTTCAGGCTGAGAGGGCACAGCAGAAGGTGCTGAAGGTCCCTCCTCCCTGAGAGGAGCAGCCTGAATCTCATACTCATCCCATGTTTTCCTCATGACAGTGCATGGGGACCTAACTCCTCTCATTTGTATAATAGCCTCCTGCAGCTGTCATCTGTTGCCAGGGTTTTCCTGGTAGCCATTTTGTGCAGGTGGGGGAGAGGGTTATGAGAGAGGAAACCAGATGAGAGCTGGTAAGTATGCCTTGAGTAACCTTTAGCGAGAGGGAGGGCTAATCAGGCCAGCCATGACTCGCAGCAGGGTGAAGTTAACTGGCCTGAAGAAGCACCGTGGGTTGGGTGTGAGGTATTAGGGCTCCATTTCAAGCAGCAAAACACCCAGGAGCTAATTCATGCAATTGTTTTAATGAGTTGTGGTGAGCTGTCTTGGAGGCTCATATAGGTAGAAAGGTGGGAAACAGATGCTTGAAATAAACAAATCAAGTAAGTGTTTCGTCATGCTAGGCTGTGACCAAGAGATGGCACTAGCTGCTTCTATAGAGAGATACTCACATGTAGGAGGGCACTTGCTGCATAGGTTACAATGATTGCAGAGAAGGTGCCCAATTTCAAGGAGTTCTTGAAGACATCTGGAAAACAGATTTAGTGAGTTAATGAAGGGGCGGCATCTTTGGCTCTCCACGGAACTCCCTGGCCAGCTGCCCCCTCCTCAAATGAGATGCAGAAAAAAGTATTTATTTCAAGATGCTATATCCCGCTCCCAACTGGCCCACCATGGAGTTTCTGTTTCTGACAGTGGCCATCTAGATACCGCTGGGAAGCTTACAATAGCTTCCTCTTGTTGTTCACCATGTAGGATTCAGAGGTATACTTCCTCTGAATTTTGAGGTTCCATTTAGCCAAATAGCTTTTGATAGGCTCATCATAGATTCGTTCAAACCATTTTAAAGCCATCACATTTCATGATAGAGAAACTCTGTAGGTTAATTGCACCTTGTGTGAAGAAGAATTTTCTTTTTCTCTGCCATGAACCTACTTAAAAAGGGGCCCTCGGCAGATTTTAAAAAAGGCTTTGCATTTCTTGACTGGTGGGAGGCAAAGAGATTTGGATTTGTCAAAATAACTAGTGTCTGACAAGCAGACAACTTAGTCCATTTCATGTCTCACAGATCTATAACACTTGCAGGCCGCAAAAAATTTGCACCTGTGGATTAAACCTCCTCCTCTTCTGCCTCCAGTTCACCACCAGGACCCGTAAATAGTACTAGATTTTGGGTACTCTAGATCTTTTTCCCAGCAGGAACAGGAGGATGAAGAGAAAGGGGATCCCAGGAACCCCAACTACACTGGGAAAGTGTTAATTATTTCCACTCCATAAAGCATGGATATGGAACCTGTGGCTCTCCAGATATTGCTGGACTACAATTCCCAACATCCTTGGCCATGCCAGGGACTGATGGGTGTTGGGGTCCCACAACTTCTGGAGGGGCACAGCTACCCCATCTCTGAGTCAATAACCTCCCTTCTTGCGGACCCTTTGCCAGAGGCAAATCAGGCACAGCTGCCCAAGGCTGAGGGTTCTCATGCAGCATGCCTCTAAGACTCCACACTAGCCAATATAGTTATTCTTACAGGTGTTCAGCCAACAGGACATGGGCAGGTTCCAGCTGGTGACTACCTCCACCATAGAACGTGGCAGCTCCACATTCAAGGGGCGAGACACTGTCAGATCCCTGGAAGCAGGAAGGAATAAAATCATTACATAGGCCAGGATACAGGGTGGGAATCTTTGACTTCCTGGTTCCACTGACCTGGAGGTGGAAGGGTATCCAATATATTAGATTAGAACAGGGATCAACAACCTTTTTGGGCCAGTGGGCACATTTGGAATTTTGACAAAGTGCCGTGGCTGACAGTCACAAAATGGCTGCTGTGGAGGTGTGGCATAATTCAAAATAGCTGCCATGGAAGTGTGCAGGAGAGGCTGAGCCAATGCAAACAGGAACTGAGCAGGAAGAGCAAACAGTCTCTCGTGCATAGTGGATTTTTGAGAGGATATTTACCAAGACTTTTCATGGGCGTCATAGGAGGTACTGGTGGGCATACTGGTGCCTGTGAGCACTGGGTTGGCAAACACTGTTTTAGAGGGACTAGAAGCCAGGCTTCTGGGGTTGAGGGGCAGATTCCCTGCATCAACAGGAGCTCTAGAATCTGACACGGCTTTGATTGAACTATGGAGCTGACTTTTAACACAGAACTTAACTACCTTTCACAGACTCCTGAGCATCAAAATGTTTAAATATTAATAAAACAATCCAGCTTCTAGTCCTCATGGAGCTATGAAGAAAGAAAAAGCTTGAGAACAGGTGGCAGTCTCTGCTGAATGTTTAAAACTGAAGACTAGGAGGATTTTCCAGTGACCAAGGAATGGGACTCCTTCCTTTTGTGAAGCTCCCTCAAATTCACCTCCCTTCAACTGCATCTGCTACTTTTCCTGTCCTAGGTACTATATTTGAAGAGGAGAACCCTCACGTGGGGCCACCTCTCTCTCTTCCCCTTGATAAGAGACTTTAAAAGCTAGCTTTTTTAATCATCATAATCACCAACATCTTTTCATCTCAGTTCTCAGCCTCACCTATCCTCAACCAGAAATTACATGCAAGTATGTAAAATTATATTCCCCCCCCACGTTCATCCAGTTACCCTTGCCTCTTCCATTCCATTCTTTCCCCACTGTTGAAATTAAGCTCCTTGGGGCAGAGACCTCTCCTGCTTATGTTGTACAGTAAAGTAGAATGCATGTTGAGGGTACTCTTACCATCTAATCTTCCTCATGGGGTTGCTGTGAATATAAAATGGTACATGAGGGAGAGCCGTACACCCTGCTTTGAGCACCTTGTAGGAAAGGTATGATATGAATCAAACACATACACACAGGATTGGGATCTCCAGATAGAAGTTGGTTCCACTTAGTTCCCATTGAAATCAATGGGACAAGCCATACTAACTTGTCCTATTGATGTCAATGGCAACAGGAAGCCTGCAATCCTAGGTACGTCCATCCAGAAGTAAGTCCTGTTGAATTCAATGGGGCTTATTCCAAGGTAAGTGGGGTTAGGATTGCAGACTAAGCTCAACTAAGTTAAATCTAGATCCAAGACATTATTGTTAATAACAGCTGTATAACCAATGAAACCAATTGTTTCTCAAAAAAAACCCACCCACACACGGGATAGGGGAGAACCTGCTCATCCTAACAAAACTATTCCTGCAGAACAGGCTATGCACATGAGTTACATTAAGTTTTCTGAATTGCTTAGTATATTCCAACACCCAATATTTGAGAATGTCATGTTTTCAGCACGGTATCCTAGGCACCCATCCACCCCTCCGCCTTGCACAACACTCACCATTTCAGATTGTCCTTCTCTTCCGTGAAGCCAGACCCTGCCAGTGTGGCAGTTGTTTCAGACAGCAAGCCCACAAAATAGTTGCTGAAGTGGAAGGAGCTGGCGCTTTCGTAAGCTCGGAGCCACCTACGGCACAAAAACAAGTCATAAGAACATAAGAAAAGCCCTGCTGGATCAGGCCAAAGGCCTCTTCAGCCTCACAGTGGCCAGCCAGATGCCTAAGGGATGCCCACAAGCAGGACCTGAGCTCAACAGCACTCTTCCCACTTTAGTTGTGATTCCCAGCAACTGTATCCAGAGGCCTGTGCAGTCTGACAGTGGAGGGAGCCTTCATGGCTAATAGCCACCGATAGCCCTTTGTTGTTATGTGCCTTCAAGTCGATTATGACTTATTGCGACCCTATGAGTCAGCGACCTCCAAGAGCATCTGTCATGAACCGATAGCCCTACCCCCCATGAATTTGTCTATTCCTGTTTTAAATCTATCCTAGTTGGTGCTGCATCACTACATCTTGTAGGAATAGATTCCATAGGACTGTGTGAAGAAGTGGATCTTCCCAGCATTCAACTTCTCTGGATGTATCATGAAAGAGGGAGAAAATCTTCTCCCTATCCATTTTCTCCACACCATGCATCATCTTATACACCTCTATCATGTTTTCCCCTCTTATTCACCTTTTCCCCCTATGCTAAAAAGCTCCAGATGTTGTAACCTTCCCTCATAGGGGAGTTGCTCCAACCCCTTGATCATTGTGATTGCCTGCCTCAGAAACCAGTGAAGCTTTGGACACCCACATCACAGGTAAGAGAAGACAACTGAAGCTCTGTGAAGACTCACCTCACCATGGTGCTCCTGGCATGCACAAGCAGGGAAAGAAAGTGAAAGGAGTGAGAAACAGAAAGTAAAGAAGAAATATATCAGTAGATCTTGGGGTGGTGAGATTTTCAGTATAGATTGAGCCACAGAACTACAAAAAAAACCCCACAGAAAGTCATAGTTGGCAGTGCCTGCACTGCAGAAGGTTTCGCATCACAGGCAAAAGAGCAGAATAAACTGAGCAAATGTTTGTGAATTTGCTCAATTTCCCCCATTTATACACGTCACTGAAATCAGCTTTTCAGAGGGCAGAATTTCAGGGAGCTGCCTTCTATAGGTTGGAGTACTTGTGCATCTAGTCCAGCCTTTCCCAACCAGTGTGCCTCCAGATGTTGCTGGACTACAATTCCCATCTTTCCTGACCATTGGCAATGCTGGCTGAGGCTGATGGGAGTTGTGGTCCAACAACATCTGGAGGCACACTGGTTGGGAAAGGCTGATCTAGACAGTATTGTCTGCTTTGATTGGCAGCAGCCATCAAGGGTCTCAGGCAGATAGTCTTTTACACTACTTGTTACCCAAGATGCCAGAGATCAAACCTGGGGACTTCTGCATGCAGAGCATGCGCTTTACCATTGAGTTAGGGTCTCTCCTCATGATTTTTTGTATAACATAGAATGCATGCAGACTTGCTTTAAGGCCCATTGGCCTTCTGCCATCTGCTCCATCCTATGCTCCTATATCTAAAAGTATATCTTCTGCTTCTCCACAATGGGTTACATCATCATAACTGACCTCATAATAGTTTGCTTGTCTCTCCATTTAACCTACCTCCAGATTGGACTGTAAATGTGTATACAACTGTCCTGCTTCTGGTGGCTTCAAAATATTGAGGAGAGCCAACTGGTGAGGGAGGAGGATCAGGATGAGGCAAGGAAGACTGACCTGACCCAGAAAGATTTGTGCAGGGCTGGCTGCGAGTTTTAACTTTCTCCAGACTTTCAATGCTGGCTGAATTGTTTGAGTACTCATAAGGTCAGAACCGGGTTCCCCAAGACCAATGATGAAAGGCAAGCCTTTTCAATTTAGTCATCCAAAGATACCCAAGAAGTATTAGAAATTCCTCTTGCTTCCACAATTTCTGTTGTACTTTCTGAGCATTGACTAGATCCAAGGCTAACCTCCCAATTGATCGGGAGCCCTGTCATAAATCTCCTACCTCCACCCAGACAGGGAGGTGGTTTTGTGGAGATCAGAAGGCTGCAAGGTCCCTCCTTCTCTCACCTGCTTTGCTTGCCTTCTGTTCCCATCCTCACTTTTCACCCCACTGGCAAGATTCCCATTTCACTAACAGCTACATGACAAATTTGTCAAACAGGAGATACTTTCCCTGACCACCGCATCTCTGCGCCCAAAGAGGCTGCACCTTTTGGATTATGGGGTTCCTTGCAGATGTAAAGGCAGGAGCCCTACCCCGGAAAACAGAAAATGACTTTCCCCATGCTAGACACAGTGTGGGGAACCTCTGGCCTGAGGGTCTAATTAGGTCTGGCAGGGGTCCTGATTTGGCCCACAAGGTGGCGTCCCTCAAACCACACCCGCTTGCCCCTGACATCTTATGTGATGTCAGGTGGTAAGCAGATAAGGCGTAGCCTTCCCTCTGAAGTGCAGTTTCCAAGCACCTTCAATAGAAACCGCTTGGAAATGCACTTCACAAGGAGTTGTGGTCACCTGATGTCATTATGGTGTCAAATGATTGACAGGTGGCTAGCCCCGCCCACCCATCAAACTTGGCCTGCAGGGCTTGTGAAGATAAAGAACTTGGCCCATCGGCCTGAAAAGATTCCACACCCCTGCTATGGATTTTTTCTTCAGACACCAACCTGCTCAAGTGTGGCTACTGCCTTGCATACACCAGGGGTGGGCAGGAGGTAGATCGGGGCTACTGGTAGATCTTTGGGTAAGTAACAGCTGAACTGCAAGGGTTTCCGACTTCTAACAGCTTATCAATAGAAACAACAGAACAATTTCCCCCACCTACATTAGGGTGAAAAAATGAATGAACTGGGACTGGACTTCTGTGTGAAAGGACTGTGAGCTAAGTTCAATTCTGATACTGAAACCAAATTCTTAGGCTCAGAATGTGCTCAGAGGTGCACCCTGATCTTTAATTCTAGCAGTATGTCTTCTGCACCTGGCTCCAGTTGGCAGATTTTGGAGTTACAGTAAAAAACAAAAGTAGATCAAACAAGCCTGAACTCTGCAAATCCCTGGCTTAAAAAACATACGGCTTGCCTTGCTAGATCAGAACAAGGGCCCATCTAGTCCTCCTTTCTAGAAGCTCACAAAGAAGAGCATAAAAGTGATGGCCACCCCTTGCTGTTTGACCCCAGCATTTGTTACTTAGAGGTATACTGTCTTTGTAAATGGAGGTTCCATTGATCTAAATGCCTGCATGGGTTTTGATAAAGCTTCTGACACTTGTGCAGACTAGAACTTATTGTGAAAAGCATCAGTGGGGTAGAGCCACACATAAAGGAGTGGAGCACTACAGCCACAGAGTAAGCCACACAACACAGATCTCAGGAAAAGGCCAAGCCTTTTTTCAAAGCCACGAAACAACACAGACATAAGTAAGGCAGAACGACTCATGCCACGGAAATATAAACGCAAAGCAACCACAGCTAGATTAGACAAGGTCAGCAGACACACCAGCGCAGGCTACAAGGCAAGACAGACTGAGCCACAATGGAAATGATCCAGTGAGGCACAGAACACATCAGCTGCTGGTCCTCACAGAGAAAAACAAACCGTATCAGGAACATGGTGCACAGACTGAGGGAGCCACCACACCACGGTGCCACCAGACAAGTGACAGAACAAACGGGACTGCCACTGATGAATGCCACAAAGGCCACGTGAAGGTTACGAGTGCAGTTGCGTAATGAGGGAGATGATGGACCACAGCAGCTACAGAAATGCTGTGTGGGGCGTTACCTGCTTCTGCGCTTCCTGTTGAGAGCAATGTGATCCCAGCAGAGAGGAGAAAGGGAGGGAGAGGATGGATTAAAGGAAACAAAAGAATACAGGAGAGAGAGAAAGAAAAGGAGCTCATCAGGCCATAGGACATTCCAAAGAGTATTTAAAACATCTGACCTTGAACGTTCCTGTTATTTAAAAGTGTGACAGAGGGACATTTGACAAGAGCAGCTTCTCTTGCTACTGATTGAAAAGGTCACAGCTGCTAAACTTCTCCCTGGCTTTGCAACTGCTAAATTCAAGAATGTGTAACTGTTCAATGCTTCAGCATTCCTTGGACCCTCACTTAGTCTTATTGTAGCGCTTCAAACCTTTTAACACAATAGAACTGGAAAGGCCAACTGGAATGAGAGGCTCCACAACAGGGCTTCATTGATAAAAAACTAACAAACCCAGATAGTTGACATCACAGTTATAAAAGTAGGAAGAAACAGTCCTGGTGTGTTTTGAGCTTCTTGCTGCAGCCTGAGTGTTCAGGGAGACAAAGTCTCAGCTGTCTGCTAGAGAACTGTGTAAAGTTCAGCAACAAAAGTAGAATACACGGCTACTACTAAAGCCATCACTTTTCATGGTAGAGAAACTCCATAGATGAATTACACCTTGCGTGAAGAAATACCTGGAGGGTTTACTGTGCCCTTAACCTTGTGTTGATAAATGGTTAGATTTAAAAGAGGCCCTGAAGCAGCACCTGGAGGGACCCAGGTCCCCCATCCCTGCCTTAAAGGGCTAGAACACCCTTTTCTTCAACAGTTATTCCAAAGCCCAAGAATCCTCTTAGGGTGATGATACCAAACACATATCAGAGCCCTAGACCAGTAACAGGGAACCTGTGTGGCCCTCCAGATGTTGCTGGACACAGCTCCCATAATCCCCAACCATCGGCCATGCTGGCTGGCTTTGTGGGAGTTGATGCTGTCCAACAACAAGTGGAGGGCCACAAGTTTGCTGCATTGGCTATGGACATGAGTTCTCTTGGGTAGAGGTGTGAAGGCCTGGAAAAAAACATATTGGGGGGAAATTCAGACCTATCTCTGCTCTTGGGGCATTATAAGAGAAAGCTGGAAGCCTTCTGGATTCTATGGCAAATAGGAGAATTGCTACTGATCAGTGTCTAGAGTAGTCCATCCTGCACAACACATACCCCCTCTCTAGGTACTACATAGCATCACAGAGGGATGATAAATATGTTTTGGGGCACATCAAGCCCCAAAATCATAATGTTGTGCAGGCCTATGTTACAAGCTGAAGGTTTAGGACACAGCAGTCTTTGCCAACTTGGTGCCCTCCAGCAGTTTTGGACTACAACTTCCATCAGCCTGTGCTGGCTGGGACTGATGGGAGTAGTCCAAAACTGCTGGAGGGCACCAGGTTGGCAAAGACTGGTATGAAGGATCTAATATTGCTACGATTTTGGAACTTTGACCAAAACTGTATTTCAAGAACCCTCCACAGCAGGAACCATACTGGGCGTGCTAATGTAAACTCACCTAACCCTTGTTAACTAACCTAGGTCAACTAATCCAGAATAACTACCACCCCTCATTCTAGAGTCAAAGATCTGGACACCCACTTCACATGTAAGCATACACAAAAGGAAAGAAGAACGTTCATTCTTTCACTTCTCATTTAGCCACTCTGATTCCATTTACAAGGTTGCAAATTAGTGCTGGGGTACTTAATCTGCACTGAACAACCTGACATTTGTTCTCATGGACCATACCCATATATCCAATTTCACCTTTCCCCCACTCCAGTGTTCACAAGTTGACAGTGTCTAAACAGCAAAAACAAAGGGTATTTTCAAAGACAAGGGAATGCAGAAAAGCTTCAAAAATAATGAGAAAAGCTTAAAATAAATGCAAGATGTCTCTTAGAGCAATGGATGAAGCGTAGCCCAGACCAGAAAGTGCAATCTACTTAAAAATAATAATTCAAGTAATTATAGCCACACTGGGCTCTACCATTTTACTGGAGCCCTATTCTACAGCACATTTAGCATCAGGGTTGATCTGGCCCCTGGTGTGCTGAAATCTCAATGGCCAGCTCCCTAACAAAGCCAACGCCAGCAACAGAAAGTTATATAGGCCATTTCTGAGGCCAGAGAATCTTTTCAGAGCAATCAACTTACTTCCTGAGTAGCTTGTAGCTGTAGAGGGGTATGAAGTAAGAAAACAGGTAGGGGGCCACACAAGTGGACATGATGAGGCACACAAGGCAGAGGAAGAAGCTCAGACCGACCTTCTGGAACCAGGAGAAGCTCTACAGGGAAGGAAAGAGACAGCATCATCTTAGATGTGTCTTCTGCACTTTTTGCAGATCATTATCTGACTATGAAAACAAATGAGAGACACTGTTCGTATGCACTCACTTATCAGATATAAGACTGGCCTTACCATTAAGGGGTGGGGAACCTCAGGCCTGGGGACCAAATCTGGCCTTCCAGCCTCTCTGTCTAGTCCTTGGGTCTCACCCCAAACCAGGCCCCCTTCCCAGGCACATTCCTCACTGGCCTTGCTTCACATCCTCCTTGAACGTTTTTGCCTGGCTGGCTTGGAACTCTCATAATGCATTTTGTTTGCCAGGATGGAAAATAGGAAGGTGTATGTAGAAACTAGCATACTGTGCCAAGGCCAAATTTGCATCCATTGCTCCACTCACTTTTGCCTCTGGCCCTGCCCACTGCTGACACATGGCCCCTAGAAAGTAACCCAGAAGGCAACATTCCCTGCCCTTGTATTATATGAATGTAGGTGACTGCCTAGGTAAGACAGCGTGTCTGGAGAGGGGGAATTTTGCTGCAGAAGCGAATGGAAGTGACTTTCCCATCTCCATGCTCCTGCTGTTCAGGAACAGCTTGGGAAAAGGAAAGGCAAAGATTCCAGTGCTATGGGAAAGCAAGTAGAGCACAGGAAACCCTGAAGGGGAGCAGGCTATTGGAATATACCAGAGCTATCAGAAGTATTCCAGGCTACCATTCCTATATATTCAGCTTTCAAAATAGGGGTGGGGGAACCTTCATCCCCCCAAGATGTTGCTACAACTCCCATTATCCCTGGCCATTGACCGTGCTTTCTGGGATTGATGGAAGTTGTAATTCAGGAACATCTGAAGGGCCAGAGGTTCCCCACGCCTGATTTACAACAAATAAAGTCTCTCCCTTATACCTCTGCAAGCAGAAATTGTAAAACGTGCAGGTCATCCTCTATGCAACTGTTCAGTAAGGAGCACACCTGCTTCCACTGTTTGAGCCTATGAGTGCAAAGATGCTAGGATAACTTGCAAACATTATTTTTAAAAATATAAGTGAAATGTTTTAGACTACTTGCTTTAAGGTATTTATTATTTTACACAGATTTATGATGACCCTTATACACACACAGGACACTGATGAGGGCATAAAAAAGCCCCCTGTGGCTTGACCAGCCACAGAGCTGGGCAGAATGGATATGGATTTCCAAGAACCAATGATGATGTCATTTTAATGTGTCAAGGGCCTGCATTTGGCCCAGCCCTGCCAGGGCCTTTCCACTGTGCAGTGCCCAGAAGAAACACGTTACAGGGTGCTCACCATTCTCCTGCTCTCCACAGCTTGCAGGTAGGTGCGGAAGCGGAACCAGGGTCCAAAGATGACAGTCCCAACAAAGTAGATATATCCCATGAACTCTACTGGAGAGGGTATGGCTGGCACCTCACCCCGGTCCAGATCAAAGCCCAATGACACAGCCTTCATTGCCACGATCATCTGGGCACCTGGTGGCAGCGAACAGACATGTGACAGAACTTCAGTGGTTATGTTCTGACAGGTACACAAAGACTTCGCAAGATATAGCAATTGCCCGTCTTAGATGACTTTTCAAAAAGTATCAGACAATTTCAGAGAAGATATTCATAGTGTATTTATCCATGGTGGCTTCATAGAACCTCCATGAAGAGGGGCGGTATCAGTCCTTCTAATGGAAAATTCAACTGGTGAGTGCTGATTGGATTCCACTCAAGTTAGGGTCAACGAGAAACAAGAGGGAGGTATCTGCATGCTGGGGGGGGAACCCAAAGTTTGCCAAAGTGTTAGTGTGTGTGTGTGTGTGTGTGTACACTCACACAAACACGCATACACACATACACACATACCCTAAGGAGCACCTCCCTGTCTCCAATGAGGACTAAACATGATGTGTTAGCCACGAAACTGGACATAAAGATGGGACATATGGAGGAGAACTGGGGTGCCCTGCTTGGAGAGAATGCCTGGGTTTACCCCTCTGTCTAACTTACTAGAAACAACCAGCTTCCCTGTGAGAGCCAGGGTTGAATCATGGAAGCTCCGGCTGCCTCAGGTTCTATTCATCCTTTCCAAAACTAGGCACAGAATCTTGGTGCCTTCCTGGCTCTGAGCCCCATATTATGGTGAATGCTACATTTTGAGCAACATTGTCTGCTCTTGAAAAGGAACTGCACATACAGACTAGCCCCAGAGACCCCAACATCTAACCCCACAATACTACGCCCAAGGTTGGCTCAGTGCCTAAAAACAGAAGATGTGTCAGACACTCACCTCTCATCTTATGCCAGCTCACAGTGTCCACCATGTGCATCTCCCTGTAAAAGGGGGGGGGAAGGAAAGGAAATAAAAATGGACAATGATTATGACGACTTTCTGTATCAGTAATTTACTTTCTTTTCTCTCTCTCCCTCTATGTCAGGTGTGGGGTCCCTTTGACCTTTCAGATGTTGCTAAACTACAAGTCCCATCAGCCCTCTGGGGCTAGTCAGCAAGCATAGCCAATGGCCAGGGATGATGGGAGTTGTAGTTCAGCAACATTTGGAGAGCCAAAAGCTTCCCACCCCTGCTTTATGTTCCAACAGGTAGGCTCAAGTGGCTTTCCAGTAAAACAAACAAACAAACAAGGAAACAAGGAAACCACCACTGCCAAAGGGCTAGATGAATGGAATTCACCTGATCCCCAAGAGTCCAACTTCCTCATCCTGTTGGTCTCCTGTCCCTGACCATTTGTCGTAGTGACATGGTCAGTGGCTCAGCTTTCCCTTCAGTTAATAGTTTCCCATTGGTCAAGCTCCCCTCTGTTTGACCACCACTCTAATCTACACTGGTCTTTATTTTCCTTTATTTCCTCCAATTGTTAGCCTCCTGTCTCACTGGCCCACTCTTCCCTGCCCATCTGCCTGCTTTCTGTGTTTTTAAACGTGGTTTTGGTTGGTTTAGCTTCTCTCAATTAACTCCTCCCCAATAGCCTCTCAGCCTCTTTAGGTAAGACTGTATTAACCTAGCCTTCTCAGTCAATGGTTGATGCTTTCTCCATAAGGCTCAACTAATTGCACACGCATATCATTCCCTCTGTGGCAGGGCTGGGGAAACTTGTGTCCCTCCAGATATTGTTCGACTTCAAGCCCTAGCCAGCATGGCCAATGGTCAGGGATGATGGGAGTTACAGTCCAGCAACAGCTGGAGGGCCACAGGTTCCCCCATGCCTGCCCTATGGCAAAGTTACCTTTCTTGTTGACCCATTGGAGCTCCACAGTTCCTATCACTGTTCTTCAACCTTGGGCCCCCAGATGTTGTTGGACTACAACTCTTATAATCCTTGGCCTTTGGCTAAGCTGGCTGCGGTTGATGGGAGTTGGAGTCCAACAACATCTGTGGACCCAAGGTTGAAGAACAGTAGTCTAGATCTTCTTACTTGCCTTCTGTTGATTCAACCCCCTGCTCCCCATTAGCTGACCCTTTCCCTCCAGCCAACTGCTTATGGCTATTGTATCCCGTTAGTTCACAGCCCTTCCCACCCCCCCGCCCTCACTCACCCAACCACCCACCCGCCCTCACTCACCCCCCCAGCCCTCACTCACCCCATGAGCAAATAGATGAGGATGGTGATGGACAGCAGCACACCGCGCTGAGTTGAGTGGCGACACAGGAACAGCACCAGGTAGCACAGGAGGCTCAGGAGCACAACCCACACCATCTGCAGCTGGAAGAAGTGGTAGAGGGCATAGAAGCCACTAGCCACGGTGCTCAGGTGCTTGACATAGAATGGCAGAGCTTCAAGGGGAGGGCCAGGGAGGAGAAAAAGAAGACTGGAAGTTAGAGTCAGGGTTTATAGGAAGCAGACTGTTTTCTCCATCTCTCCCAGTATTACCTACTCTGACCGGCAGCAGCTCTCCAAAGTCTCAGGCCTTCCACATCACCTGCTGCTTTTAAGGAGGGATTTGAACCTTGAACCTTCTGTGTGCCACCAGGATTATGAAGGCAACTGAGAAGATAATTTTCTGCAGTAGCTATTTAATGATTTCTGATTTTAGATTTTTACATGGTTTTATTGTACATATAGACGATTATTGTAAACTGCTTTTTTTTTAATGAACAGTGGTATACGCTTTTTTTTTACAAACAAACAGACAAAAGCAGGTGCTGTACCCCTGAGCTATGTCCTCTCCCACAGGTTCCCTGCTCCATGCTCTCCAGCTCTGTCTTTCCCTTGGAGAAGACGGAAGACTTCCCCCCAGAACTCCCAAGCCCACCACCTCCTCCTGGGTGACTGTATGCTACATATGAAAGAACATGTGCAAGAAGGGTGAGAGCTGTAACTAGCAGGTTAAGGAACGCTGTGTTAGGATACCCTAAGGCAGCCTTTCCCAACCAGTGTGCCTCCAGATGTTGTTGGACCACAACTCCCATCAGCCTTAGCCAGCATTGGCAATGGTCAGGAAGATGGGAGTTGTGGTCCAACAACATCTGGAGGCACACTGGTTGGGAGAGGCTGCCTTAAGGAAAGGCACAGAGTGTGTATGTGTGCATAAACCTTCAGTGGTCTAGGCCAGGGATAGCCAATGTGGTGCCCTCCAGATGTTTTGGACTACAACTCCCATCGCCCTTGACCACTGCCATTGCTAGCCAAGGGCTGATGACAGTTGCAGTGTAAAACATCTGGAGGGCACCATATTGGTCATGCCTGATCTAGGCATTATATGGTTCAACCTCAAATTGCAACAAAAGCATTTATTAATGCAGGTGAACGCTATGACAGAGCACATCTTCCCAAACGTTTTGGTGCAAGAAAGGCTTTTGTTGCAAGCAAGCAAGCATAGGGAAGCGCAATAATCCGGATGGTGATAGACTTGCAACTTCCACCAGGGATGATAGGAACTGTAGTCCAGCAACGTCTGCAGGGCCACAGGTTTTGCATCCCAGATAAGGTTAAACTATATACTGCCTAGACTACTCGGGGGGCTCATGACACCAAACTGTGATTTGGCATTACAGCTGAAGAGCCCTTTTGTTTCTCTCCACGGGAACATAGCTGTAGCGCAACTGAGTAATGCAAGAGAATTTGGGGAAGGTGGATTTAGTTGCACACAGTGTGAATGGAGGCAATATGGGACTGCAGTAGGAAATGGGTCAGGTGAGTGAGAAATATCTCAAAGACTTAACTAATAACACAGGATAAGTCACAGAATCACAGTTGGAAGGAGCATTGTAGATCATCTAGTCTAACCCCGTTCAATGCAGGAAATCCACAGCTGGAGCAACCCCAAAAAGTGGCTGTCCAGCCTATGCTGGAAGATCTCCCAATGAGGGAGAGGCCACCACCCAACAAGATAACTTGTTCCATTGTGAACCTGCTCTTACTGATAAGAAGCTTCTACCCTTCCGTAACAAGGCTATTAGATCTAGACCTGCCATCTGGGGCAGGATACGATGAAGAACATAGTTCCACTAGAGAACTATATATCATTTTCTGCACTTACCCAATCTCCAAAGGAGACGACACACTAGGCACAAAAGCAGAAGTGTCCAGACCTGCTCAAAACCCTGCTGAGCAGTGGGCAGCACACAGCCACTCAGTAACTGCTGGTAGAACTCCTCCCGTGTGAATGTGGCCATGGCCACAGCCTGGAGGAAGTAGGAGACAAAGGGATGTCAAGATGGGTACCTGAGAAACCCCCTCCCCACAGCTAGCTTGCTGGTCTCCAGCACACGTGGCTTGCTCTGGAGGCAAGGCCAGCTGAGATTTTAAGGTTGCAGACTTCTACACCATCATGTAATGATTTCTGTGCTCCTGTTGTATACAGTTGCAGAATCATGGGATATACACAGGCCTGTTCTACTTTAAGCCTTGATAATTCCATTTGAACACACTTTCACCTAAGTATATTAAGGATCAGTTTCAGGTCATGCTTGCTTCCCCAAACAGTTCAGGATATAGCCACACCATACATTTAAAGCACCTGACTTCCCTGAAAGAATCCTGGGGACTGCTGTTTGCTAAGGGTGCTGGGAATTTTTGCCCTGTGAGGGGTAAACTACAGCTCCCAAGATTCTTTTGGGGAAGGGGAAGCTGTGTCCTTTAAATGTATGATGTGAACGTTGACCTCAGATGGACATACTGAATTAGCCAAATTCCTACAAGCCAATCATCTTGGTGATCCTTCCTAATCCAAACAACTGGCCCAGCAGAAACAGACATGGTCCAGTGGTGGCTGGTGGCTCCATGTCAGGGGGCAGTGGAACCCGCTCCAGATTTTAGTTTGAACTTGAACGTTCAAAACTCTGAGTCAATTCCACTCCCCCACTGACATGGAACCACCAGCTGCTACTGGCACAGTCCACATGTTGTAATAGGACGAAACCCCCCCTCTCCACAGTACAAAGTAGTACTTCTTTTTTCAAGTACTTTCTGCCTCCCTTCTGTATTAGCATTAAAGAAATAAACCAGCAGGGGAAGCTCCAGTTTAGGTATTCTCTTTGCAGCAGTCCTCAAAGCAAATAAAAAGCTACACAGGTGATTTATAAATTAACATTAAGCTTCCTTTGCTTGGTCACCTAGAAGCAGTTTTTAACTTGCCACAGGCTAATCAGCTGCACGGCTGTTTACAGGCATGGATTGGGAGTAAGAATACCAGCATATAATATTATTCCAAATGCTCCACTGCTCCTTTAAAAGAAAAGAAAAAAAGACAGGAAGCCCTTTATTGAAGAACATCACTAGCTCCACCAAAACCACAGATCTAGGGTGTTTTTTAATTTTAATCTTTAAAAAAGGATCAAGCAATTACATCAGATGGATGGAAATGAAAAGAAAGGAGGGGGGGAATAGCCAGGTACAGTTATATGTGGTGGAGGAGTAATGGCTGGTGAGAAATATGTGATGGATGAATATGAATGAATGAAAAGTTGCAAATGGAGTGGTAAGGATGACATGTGGGGAGCCATGGCCAATTGAAGTAGCAGGCCAGGTGGAAGATTCAGGAACTGGTTTTGCCAGCCAGTGATTTTATAAGCACAATCAGGAACAGAAAGGAAATGCTGGATGGGGAATAGTAGGTGGAATCTGGATTTAGACAAAGGAAAACTCGTGGTCGGGATTCGAAATAAAATCTGATTAGAATCCTCCTGCCCCGCAGCCACCCACTTTCCTTTTCCCTTCCGGGGTACAAACCCCAAGGAGGCCCGTTTCTCTTCCTCGCTATCCCCGCAGGACACTAGTCCATTTTCCTAAGAGCCTTGATTCTTAGACGAGGGAGAATCCCCTTAAAACTGCACTGATTCCATCGATCTAGATATGGCCTGGGCACGAGAAATACGGGAATCTCTGCCATCAAGGGATGCACATAAAGGAATATAAAACTCCTTTGCCGATTAGATACCCTCTTCCCCTAGCTGCAGTGCGGGAGAACAGCAACACCTTCTTCTCCCCCATCCCGATCCCCATCCCGCGGTGCGCGCCCTGTTCTTTTAGGCCAGCTGTTCCATCTAGTGCCAGATGTGTCTTAAAGAGACAGGCACTGGATTATTGCTAACTCACCGATGCGCCTCTTTCCACCACCCTCTTTTTCCAGCTCTCCGGGCCTCCGTGTCGGTATTTCTCTCTTACCCCCCACCCCACCCCCAAAGTGGAAAACTGGAAAAGGAAGGGGAGGTAGGTAGTAGGGAAAAGGAGCAATAATCCCTTTTAAAATTGGAGGCGGATCGACTCGGGAAACCAATGGGAATGCCGGAAAGGAATAGTTGAATCTTCAGTGTGGCCTATCAGATGGAAGAGATGGGGGCGGGTGCAAGAGGGTAGCCAATGAGGAGGAGTAGCAGAGCAAGAAAGGGGGGGGAGGTTTGATGTTCATGGGTTTGATAGCTCCAGCGACCCCCGACTCTGCAAAAGCTTTGGCTGTAAAGGTCATATATGCGACTTCCAACAAGAAATGCAGAAAAAAGGAATTCCTGTGTGTGTTCGTACACACATACGCACACGCATTCTTTAAGGTGGCCATGACACAAAACTGTCCTGCAACATCCCTACCAAGCTACAGTTCTATGAATATTTTAGGGAACCCTTGACAGTTAAACTGAAATGAACTCAGTAGGCATTTGTAGTGGGCATATGGACAGGATGGAGTAACGAGGAGCCTGGGGTTGATTAGAATTGTAACATTGGAAGTAAGAGGCCGATGCTTTTAAGGGAATAGCCGCGTATGATGGCAGGATGGTATTTATTTATTATTTTATTTTATTATTTCAATTTATATACCGCCCTTAGCGAAATAGCTCTCAGGGCGGTGAACAAACAAAATAACATTTCTTTAAACGTATAGTGCAGATGGGGCCTCTTTCCGACCCAAGCCCACAGTACATTTTAAGCACATGGCTTCTCCCAAAGAATCCTGGGAACTAATTTACCCCTCACAGAGCTACTATTCTCAGCACCCTTAAACTACAGTTCCCAGGATTATTTGGGGGAAGTTATGTGCTTTAAATGTATAGTGCGTATGCAGACAAAGAGAGCATCCCTTGGATCAGAAAGAACCCATCTACACTATACATTGAAAGCCATTTGTTAAAAGTGGTGAGAGTTGTTAGGAAACCCCTATTCCTCCCACAGAACTACAATTCTCAGAGTGGCTTAACAATCAATCCCTCTTCAAAAGGAACTCTGGAATCCCTCTTCAAACAGAACATAGAAAATTGTAGCTCTGTGAGGAGAACAGGGTCTCTCAGCACCCCTTAACAAATTACAGTTCACAGGATTCTTTGAGGGAAGCCATGACTATTTAAAGTGGTATAATACTGCTTTAAATGTATAGCACAGATGGAGCCAGAATTTGGAACAGAAGAAAAGAGATGGAGCTTTATGTGGAACTGTCACAGTAATTTGAACTGTAGTTTATGTAATTTTAAATTTAAAAGAACAAAGTGAAACATTTAAAAAACCCTGGAACTAGAATAATATATGGACAATTAAATCTGCCAGTTCTGTCTCAGTATATGCAAGGAAGAACACAAACTCTGGCACAGATAGGACGACACTGGTACAACATTCTCACAGGACATCAGGAATGTTTCCGGAGTGTTACCGTCAGTGTAGGGACACAGGGACATATTTCCACCTCTGGTGGACTTGTCTGAAGATGGTAACACTCCAGGATCAGACACAACAGGACATTTCTGGTATATTGAAGGAGTCCACTGAATTCACACCACAATTGTTGTTACTTTTCATATTTGACAACTCTTACACTGATATTAAAACCAGGGGAAAACTTGCCTTTTTTCATCGCAGCAGCAGGTTTGGCAATTACCCAAACCTGGAAAACATTACAGATTTGAACATTAAGTGTTGGTACAAACACTCGAAAATAGCCATTGCTGAAAACTTAACTCGTCAAATAAGAATATGAAAAGGGCAAGGAAAACTCTAGACTTTTTATGCTCTATGGTATGACTTTATTAACTTTACAAATAGTCAGCAAAGGAATATGCTCCTTCAATAGCTTGTCTTGAACTCTGGGTTTCATGATGTTGTGGGTTGGCCCCATGTTTAATGTATGTATTTTTAAGAGTTTTTACAATGCATGTTCTAAGCTAATGTATAGGTTACTATATGTCCAGATATGAAGACCTCCTTATAGCCTCAAAAAGGTAAAAAGGAAAGGTTTTTCTGCTCCTACCTCCTTTGTAAAGTTCTGGGCAGTCAGTCAATATACTGATAATGGCACGTAACTACCAGCTCCAGCTGCCTGTGGACACGTAGGAACCAGAGAAGGAAGCTCCTTATATGGTGTGGACAATACCTGTTTCTGGTAAAACTGACTAGTTATTATGATAAGGTCCCGTTTGCCATCCCTGGCAGGTGGCACAATGAGGCATTTGTTGTCTCTGGCAGGAGGTAGAAAGGAAGAAGGCATATGGTAAGGAGATAAAAATTCTTTTAGAAGGGAGAGAAGTTCCTGCATTCAGTATTGTAGTGAAAGCGGGGAGCCCATCCCCATCTGCTCTCACTGTCCTAGGAGTCAATCCCCAGCCTTGGGCAATTGATCCCAGCAAATCCTGGTTTGGCAAGGTTGTGCATGCCAACACCAACCCTGCAAGGTAGTACTGTCACCACCCTTCAACTGGTTAGCTACTCTGGGGCAAAGGGAACCCCAGAGCCCACTTAAACACCTGAGCCTCTCAGGACCAGAGTCTACATACACTCCTGGCCTCTTCTGAAGTCTTAGGTAAAAACATTGCTCTGTTACACGGTAGTTGTGGTCAAATGGCAAGGACTGAATTTAGGAACTGGCCCCTTTCTCGGGAATAAACACACATTGGTTTAAAGTAATTAAAGTTTATTAAAAACAAAATAAGCATAAAAAAGGTTACAAAAAGCAAAAAGGTACACACAAATAATTTGTAGCAACAAATTGAATCTTAAAACCATACACCCAAACAGGTAAGATGTTTAGTAACAAAGGTAAAGGAAAGTTTCTTGGCACAAATCAAAATAACAAAACTATCTGCCTTAGCTATACTTACAAGAGCATAGGATCTTTCAGTGAATAGCCTTCTTCCCCTCAGGGAGTTACAAGTCAAGATGTAAATGGAGCCACAACAAAACATCACCATAGGCAAGGTGGTGCTCCAAAGTGGGAACGCAAACCCAGAGTTCTGAGCCTCCTCTTATGGAGGAAAATTCCCTCCCAGCTGGAGACAATTAACCAATTAACCTTTTCATCAAAGGGATGAAAAAACAATGTTCCCACAGCACCTGGCGCCTCCTCTTGGTTTCCCATAACAAAGCAAGGAGTATTACGGCCTTGACAGAACCAGGCCCCTTCCACTGATAAGAAGGTGCAACATTACTGTAAGCTGGTACAGCTGTGTTATAAAATTACCAAGTCACAGTGATGAAAGAACATCAAAGATTTAACTACTTGCTAGCAAGCTAACAAGGAAGATGTCAAGGGGAAGAATTCCCCATAAGGCTTTGGGAGTTAGCCATTTAACTGCAGGCCAGGGTAAGGCTGGCAAGCTGGCATGACAAGTATCAGTCTTACAGACTGAGCCAACATACTACTGCCATGCTGAGGTTTGCCACACACAAGGGTGAGATTATTCCATTTCTTTATAGATAAGATATAGAAATATATTGACATATGTTCAGGGAAATGTAACATTAGAAAATGTAGCTTATTTGCAATGTAATTGTATAATGTCTGGATCTGAATTAATACCACATTATACTTTAAGTATGTTACTTGTATACTGAAATATATGCTGAAGTATAAGCCTAATATATAATACTGAGCTGTAATATATGAGAGCTGAGAGCTCCATTATGTGCTTGTAACCAGTTAGGATTCTCACCCTGACCCATATGATTATGATTCACTGGCTGTGGCCAGAGACTAATGTGTGACTTGTATATATAGAGTTATGTGGAATCAATAAAACATATAAAGATGTTCTGCAGTTGAATTCCCATTATTTTTCCTGTTGTTGTTATGTGCCTTCAAGTCAATTATGACATATGGAGACCCTATGAATCAGCGACCTCCAAGAGCATCTGTCATGAACCACCCTGCTCAGATCTTGTAAGCTCAGGTCTGTGGCTTCCTTTATGGAATCAATCCATCTCTTGTTTGGCCTTCCTCTTTTTCTACTCCCTGCTGTTTTCCCCAGCATTATTGTCTTTTCTAGTGAATCGTGTCTTCTCATGATGTGTCCAAAGTATGATAACCTCAGTTTCATCATTTTAGCTTCTAGTGATGGTTCTGGTTTAATTTGTTCTAACACCCAATTATTTGTCTTTTTCACAGTCCATGGTATGCGCTAAGCTCTCCTCCAGCACCACATTTCAAATGAGTTTATTTTTCTCTTATCCGCCTTTTTCACTGTCCAACTTTCACATCCATACATAGAGATCGGGAATAACATGGTCTTAATGATCCTGACTTTGGTGTTCAGTGATACATCTTAGCATTTGAGAACCTTTTCTAGTTCTCTCACAGCTGCTCTACCCAGTCCTAGCCTTCTTCTGATTTCTTGACTATTGTCTCCATTTTGGTTAATGACTGTGCCGAGGTATTGATAATCCTTGACAAGTTCAATGTCCTCATTGTCAACTGTAAAGTTACATAAGTCTTCTGTTGTCATTACTTTAGTGTTTTTGACGTTCAGCTGTAGTCCTGCTTTTGTGCTTTCCTCTTTAACTTTCATCAGCATTTGTTTCAAATCATTACTGGTTTCTGCTAAGAGTATGGTATAGTCTGCATATCTTAAATTATTGATGTTTCTTCCTCCAATTTTCACACCTCTTTCATCTTGGTCCAATCCCGCTTTCCGTATGATATGTTCTCCATACAGATTAAACAAATAAGGTGATAAAATACAACCCTGTCTCACACACTTTCCGATGGGGAACCAATCGGTTTCTCCATATTCTGTCCTTACAGGTGCCTCTTGTCCAGGGTATAGGTTGCGCATCAGGACAATCAGATGCTGTGGCACCCCCATTTCTTTTAAAGCATTCCATAGTTTTTCATGATCTACACAGTCAAAGGCTTTGCTGTAGTCTATAAAGCACAGGGTGATTTTCTTCTGAAATTCCTTGCTCCATTCCATTATCCAACGTATGTTTGCGATATGATCTCTGGTGCCTCTTCCCTTTCTAAATCCAGGTTGGACGTCCTGAGATATCCCTAAACCTTAGTATGTTATTTGGTGGGACCTTGACCGTAGTTCGCCTAGACAGATTTAACTGGCAAAAACTGTGGAAGCTCAGATGACTACAACATTGTCATATAGTCTGCATAGATACGGACTAGGGGAATATGCAAGAACCTTCAATCCTGTGTTTGTACAAGAAAGAGATGGTTCGAGGCCATTTCAGGTGGCAACCGCTAAGGGACAAATGGACACACTTGGGGAAGATGTGCCCTGAAGAGGAAATCTGATAGATTACTGCAGATAATACAGGTTTTCGTAAGTATTTGCTCTAAAAGAGGCAAGAAAGCATTAGAATGAATATATAGCACACATATCCTCAATATGATGGTATTGAGAAGCAGGTTGAGTAGAAATACCCCTGTACCTCAGGGTGTGACAAGTCTTGAGAAGACACAGACTTCAGTCATGGTACAGACATTCGTTGACAGAGAAGGCTGGTACTGAGTCAGTGACAGAGCTTAAAGAAAGACAGTTTGTCATCTGTGACATGACATATGAAGATTACATAGTCTGGGTTGAAGAGATGAAGGATGGGAAAAGAAGAAGACCCACACGTCGCCCGTGTAATAAGCTAGAAATCTCACAAAAAGGGGATTCCATGGAAGAAATGAAGACTGGTCCCAAGAGATTCTACGAAATGCCATCAAGTTCTGGTGATGAAAAAACCTCTAAGAGGAGAAGAGGATGAAATGTCACTTGAGAAACAAGCCACTCTGCTGTGAATTACCCCCAGAAAGGAGAAGGCAGAAGAACCCAGCAGGCCGACTGTGGAATGAAAAGCTGTGAAGCAGCTACTTGTCTATTCTAGGAGAAAAAGGCCCAAAAGATGCTACGTGAGACCCAGAGATGAAGCTAATAGTCTAAGTCCAGATCACACCAAAGGTAGCTAAGTATCAATTTCTACAATGAAAACAGTGCTTGACCCTTGGCTTTTTATTCTTATGCCTTTAAAGGAGCTGAGTTAAAATATACTCCTCTAGAAAAATTATTATTGGCCATTCATCGAGCTACACTAACTGCTCATTATGTTGGCCAAGGCCAACCCATCGAATTATATTCTGCCTTAAGAACTCCTACACGCTTACAAAAGTCAGCAGTACCTGAGCGAAAAGCAGTTAAAAGTGGGTTAAATTGGCTATGTATGTTAGAGAATACCCAGATAAACTTCCATCACGAGTGGCGACTTTGCTGACCTTGAAACACAGCCAAAAAAAGTGTTTCAGTTCCAAAAACACCCAAATAAAGAATATACAACTGTGTATTACATGGATGGATCAGCTGTGAATTCAAAGATAGAAGAAAAGAACAAGTGTGCAGCAGCAGCCTGCATGAAAACACACTGGCTAAATGGAGAAATGCAGATCCTGCAGGAATGGAAAATATCCATAGGAGACCATTCCGCCCAGTATGCAGAATTAGCCACTCTGGAACTTGCACTCACATAAGCTTTTAAAGATACACCACCTACTCTGATTATAACTGACTCTGCTTATTTGGCTCAAGCCTATACTAAAGACTTACCCATATGGGTGTCAAATGGTTTTGTGAATAATAAAAAGAAACCATTGAAACATGCAAGCAAATGGAAAAAGATTTCTATGATTAAGCAGGCTCATCCCGACTGAAGTTGTGTTGAACCAGGATATCAGACGGATAAATCTGATCCTGTACATAAATGAGGCAATGCTATTCTGGATGCGCCAGCAGTCTACCTCTAATGCAATACAAATGTTGACTCAGACTAAACAGCAGCAATTAAAGGCAAGTAGGGAATCTGTGTCAGATAAGCTCAGAATATAATGAAAAGTAGCTTATACTTTTGTGTAAACATCCAAAGGTATTGTGAGAGTTCTGCCATCTATAATGGCATGTTTAAATGTGCAACAGAGATGGCCATATGTATAGCATCATACATGCCTCATTTACATGCAGAGGCATGGAAGTTGCTTCCGTTTGATGGAGCTAATCACTCTTCCATGAGAAAGGGTGCCTAATAACCCATGTGGATAATGCATCTGGAGTCATATGGTTATACCCCACCATATGGTTATTGCCCCTCACTGGATCGTCACCTTGTAGTGGTGAGTGGGTTTGTGTGTTCCAATGAACCCTATGAGCGATGCCATCAGGAGTCATGTACTCCCAGCAGGGTCACCCATGGCGGTAAGGTCAAGGGAGAGGAACCAGACAAAGAACTATCCACGAATGTCCTCAACGGCAGAACAGGTGGAGGATAACAATGTGTATGTTACAACGGCTGTGAAGGCGGATGAAGGCTGCAGCAGATAGACTTCAAATCATCGTGGTATCCATGCCATTGGATCAAAGCCTTTTTCTGTCAAGATTGTGTGTTGATCGTTGTGCGCAGATCTCCCCACATAAAACACATTCACGCACAGGTGTCTTCTAACCAAACCAAAAGTCCCATGGAGA
The DNA here is from genome assembly GCF_030035675.1 of Rhineura floridana. NCBI lineage: Eukaryota > Metazoa > Chordata > Lepidosauria > Squamata > Rhineuridae > Rhineura > Rhineura floridana. The sequence continues at coordinate 9,224,372 of NC_084482.1, forward strand.
TCAGCAAATGGCGAATGGCGACGGGGGCACGACTGTGAAATGCGGAAGCCCCTAGTCATGGACCAGCACATGGGCAGTGGATACAGACTCAGTCGTCCTGGCTCAAGGACCAAGGCAGTTGAGTAGTGTGGCAGCTATATCCACGACTGAGCAGTCCTATTCAGGATCCACTCTGCTCACCCCGTATGGGGAGGGGGCTAGAAAAGGTGCCCTAAACATAGTCTGCCTCATCTCTCTCCCTGACTGGATTACCGCGTCCAGTGGGGTCACCACTTAGCAGTTGCGAAAGACAATTTAATTTTGGAACATGGAATATATGGCCATTGCTGGACAATACAGATAGTGAACGTTCTGAATGCAGGCCTGCCATCCTCGCGAGGGAGTTGAGATGTTTTAATATTGACATAGCAGCACTCCAAGAAACTCGAAGAGCAGGAGAAGGACAATTGAAGCAAGAAAAAGGAGGTTATACCTTCTTCTGGAAAGGACTGCCTGAACAAGAATGACGAATACATGGAGTAGGCTTTGCTATTAAAAACAATCTTGTGAAGCTCTTGTCAGAAGTTCCTATTGGTATTAATGAATGACTCTCAACTCTCCGGTTAATACTTGCCAAAAACCAGCAGGCAACTCTTCTAAGTGCTTATCACCAACATCATCTTATCAGAGATACCTAAGGAGGATAAAATTATCCTCCTGGGTGATTTCAATGCAAGAGTTGGGCGTGATTTTGATTTATGGCCAGAAACCATTGAGAAAGAAGGAATTTGCAATAGCAACCTGAACGGAATTCTACTTCTGACTAAATGTGCAGAGCATAATCTTGTTATTACAAACACACTCTTTCACCAGAAAAATAAATTTAAAACATCATGGAAGCAACCTCGGTCAAAACACTGGCATCTCCTGGATTACGTAATTGTCCGTGTCAGAGATCGTCGTGATGTACTCCTCACTAGGGCCATGACGAGTGCTAATGACTGCTGGACAGATCATTGATTAATTCAATCCACTATGGCCATTAATATTATTCCTCAACGTAGGCTCCAGGGAAGAAAACCAAGGCATAAAATGAACATCCATGCCCTTCAAGATCCTATTAAGTGAGCCTGCTTTCAAACAACTCTCAAGAAACATCTACCAACGGAACTCCCTGAAAATATCGAGGAACACTGGATTAAACTGAAGACATCCATTATTGCAGCATGTGAACAAACTATTGGATACCAAACTAAGAAACATCAGGATTGGTTTGATGGGAATGATAGTGAGATTGAACATATCATCAACAAGAAAAGGAAAGCCTTCCAGATATGGCAGAAAGACATTAACTATGCTGCTAAGAAAAAAATCTATGCCAGTGCAAAGGCTGAGGTCCAAAGAAGAACTAGAGAACTTAAGAACACCTGGTGGAGAAAGAAAGCTCAAGAAATCCAGCACTTTGCAGATGCTCACGATACACAGGGCTTTTTCAATGCCACAAAGGCCATCTATGGACCAACAAATTACAGTACAAATCCCTTATGTTCCATGGATGGTACCAAACGTCTTAAGGATAAAGAGTCTATTGCACTGCACTGGAAAGAGCATTACCACAACCTCCTTAATCGTAACACTATTGGGGCTGGTGAGGTCTTCTCGTAAATTCCACAACAAACTAGAGACAAGCTTGCAGTATCCCCTAATTTGGATGAAGTCAGTAAAGCCATCAATCAAATGAAGAACAACAAAGCTAGTGAACCTGATGAAATTCCTGCTGAAGTCTTTAAAGAAGGTGGGCCTGAACTTACACAACAACTTCATAAGCTCATTGAAAAAATCTGGATGAAGGAGGAGATCCTGGAAGAGTTTAGGGACGCCATAATTATCACCCTTTTTAAGAAGAGTGATAGAACAGATTGTGGGAACTATCGAGGTATCTCTCCTCTTGCTACTGCAGGTAAAATCGTTGCAAGGATCCTCGCAAATCACCTCCTACCGATATCAGAAGATGTCCTCTCTGAATCTCAAAATGGTTTCCACCCTTCCAGGGGGACAGTGGACATGATCTTCACTGCACGACAGCTTCAAGAAAAATGCCGGGAGCAGAATCAACCTTTATATATGGCGTTTATTGATCTGACTAAGGCCTTTGATACTGTGAATCAAACCGCTCTCTGGACCATCCTTCTGAAAACTGGATGCCCTGATAAATTTGTGAATGTTTTGCAATTCCATGAAATGACAGCAACGATTTTACATAATAATGGCTTTCAGAGCGATCCGTTGAGTCGGATCAGGCGTAAAACAGGGATTTGTCATTGCTCTGACCTTATTTGCTATTTTCATTGCTATGATTCTACACCTTATTGAGGGGAGACTTCCTCCATAGAACAGATGGAAAGCTTTTTAATCTCACTAGGCTGAAAGCAAAAAGTAAGGTAATGTCAACCTCTATGACAGAACTTTAATATGCCGATGATAATGTAGTCTCCGCACATTCAGAGAAAGATCTTCAAACTATCCTAAATGTCTTTGCAGAAGCATATGGAAAAGCTTGGGCTCTCACTTAATATTAAAAAAACCAAAGTGCTTCATCAACAGGTGCGAACTAGTCCCTCTGTAGCACCATCGATCCAGCTTAATGGTGTGACACCGGAGAACATTGATCACTTCCCCTATCTTGGCAGCCATCTCTCTGTAAAAGCTGACATTGATGCTGAAATTCAACATCGCCTGAGCTCTGTGAGTGCCACATTCTCCTGAATGAAGCGCAGAGTGTTCAAGGATCGGGATATTCACAGGGAGACCAAAATGTTTCTTTACAAAGCCATTGTACTACCGACCTTACTGTATGCCTGTGAAACATGGACCATTTATAAACGCCATTCCCAACTTCTTGAAAGATTCCACCAAGCTGCCTCCGGGAAATTTTGCAAATTACTTGAGAAGACAGACGGACTAATGTTAGCGTTTTGGAAGAAGCAAAGACTACCAGTGTTGAAACAATGATTCTTCAACACCAACTTCGCTGGACCAGCCATGTTGTTCAAATGCCTGATCACCATCTTCCAAAGCAGTTACTTTACTCCCAACTTAAGGATGGAAAATGGAGTATCAGTGGACAGCAAAAGAGGTTTAAAGACGGTCTTAAAACGAATCCGAAAAATATAACATGACCATCGAGAACTGCAAGTCTTGGCCAATGAATGTCCCAAATGAAGGTTGGCTATTATCAGAGATGCTATGGACTTCGAAGCACGAATACAGGGCGAACGGGACAAACGAGCTAAGCGGAAGGCATGTCAAACAAATCCTCATTGTCACCATCTTCCATCTGGAAACCTATGTCCTCACTGTGGGAGGCTGTGTGGATCCAGAATTGGCCTCCACAGTCACTGTTATCTTGGAAGACAATCTTACTCGGCCACGAGTGATCACCAATGAAATGAATGACCCCACAAGGCATCTAGAAACTGATACCAAGAGAAGACACATTACCAATTTCATTGAACTTGCAGTTCTTTAAAACCTTGCAGAGAAGAGGATGGGAACAAAGGTAGAATTAGTTGGCTCTGCCTGTCATTGTTTCTGGCTCCACCCACCATTTGGGCTCTCTGCCTTCTGCCCCACCAGTCCAAATGGGCACCCACCACCACTGGTCTTTGGGCAACTTAAGGTGGTAGGAGACTGGGGTCTCATCAGCACTGTACTTTGAACAGCATGCCCATAACCAAAGTTTTGAAAGCGGCAGAATATCCAAAAGTCAATCAAAAGACAGAGATACTTTCTGTCTGAGTGAACACAACATGAGGAAATTCTTGAAAAGTACCTGTTGAGTTCAACGAAGATTTCGCCCCCTCCCTTTAAATAAAAAATCTTCCTCCTGAGGCATTAAAGCTATGTAGTATATCCATGTTTACTCAAAAAAGAGCATGTTGGAGAGGAGAGATACTGTGGCTGAGAGTGGAATTCACCAACCCTGCAATGTAGTCCACTGTTAATATTACAGCATAAGAGGCTGCCTGAGACTGAGAAGTTTACAGGAACCCTACAGTGCAGTCCACTCACTGGAGAGTTAGGGAGGTTCAATGGCCCCAAAGCTGGTACCCGTCAGATGCCCTTGGGACCCTATCTCCCGTCACCCGAGTCCATTGGCTATGTTGGCTGGGGCTGGTGGGAACTGAATCCCCAAAGCCTGGAGGGCATCAGATTGGGAAAGGCAAGGCTTACAATAACCCCATAGCACAGTCCAACTGTATGTGTGTGAGAGGTTGCAAAGTTGATCACAGCAGCCCTTTAATTAATTAACAGCCACACTTTTCATAAAAGTACATCGAAGTGGCTTACAACATACAAAGACACAATAAAAACATCATTAAAACAACAATAAAAGCATCAATAAATACTGCATTGGTTGGAAAAAATATGTTAAAAGGCTTGTCTAAAAAGTTTAATTCAGTTCATTTTGCATGCAGGCGGTTTTTGTGATCATCATCATCGAATTTTTGACCTGGGAGAGTTCCCCACTATTCTCGTATTTTTTTTCTGTTGAGAGAATGCAGACTAATATAACAAAATTGGTCCGTACAGATTGGGTCCTCTCTCCATCGGTAGGTTGAGACTCAGGGGTGCTAAACAGTGTACTGTAATGGAAATAATTATCTTCTCCTCCCCCCTTCTGTCGGGGGCTGGTTCAAACCCCATACAAAGCACATTTCAGGTTATAGCAAGGTCAACCTACTTAAACCATCCTCTCCCACCCAACGGTTGCACCCAGACCCGCCTTGACCCCGAACAAAACATTAAATGAAAACCCAGGGTCAAAATTTCCGGTGCACAGAATACACGCCTCTATACACCTATACCTAACAAGAAGGAAGAAAGACAAATAGATTAATATATGAAGCCACATCGCCTCAGCTACTCTTCAGCCAATCATTTTGCTGGATTGCCGCGGGGCGTCAGAGTTTGCGCTCTGGTTGGAGGCGCCAAGGAAGCACAAGATGAGATAGTTGCCTCTCCTCGGCCTTGGGGCAAGCTGATTGGGTGAGATATCTCGCCGTCAACCTAGCAAGAGGGAACTATTGGCTGAGGTGATAATTGGACGATCTTGGCGGGGGTGGAAAGTACTGCAGAAGGATTTGAGGGCAGAGCACAGTGTTGGTAAATAAGACTTGAATTTGTGCTTAATGTCTGAAAGGCATTAGGGTTAAGGGTTGTCTGGGTAATATGCGTTCTGATCTCCTTCCCTCATCTCAGATTGTGGTGGTGATAGTGGGAAAAGCGCTTTGTGTAAGGTAAGTGGCATGCTATTTATTTCATTTGTAGCGCTCCTGTCGTTAGGATGGATGGCATCAGAGACTTAGGTTCAAATTCTTGCTGGCTTGCTGTAGTGTTCGAAGTCTAGCGCTATGGTATACTTTAGCACGATCGCATTTGGGACACCGTGCACATTTGTGATTGCCCCGTCTGGGGAAGAACGTTTGTTGAGCTGAGGATGGCGTTGAAAATAGCAACAAAAATGACCGAAGGGTTAGAACAACTTCTCCCACCAAAGGATATAACCTCTGGGACATTTTAGGTGTGTGCGCATGTGTGGTGGGGGAGATAATTGGTGGGCAAGATGTGATTGTTGGGAGTAAAAGCACCACTGTATGCTACAAGTGAGCTGAACCAGTGGGGGGCAACAGGAAGACAATCTATTCTTTCCTGAGCAGAGATTCTTCCTCTAACTCGTTTTTGCAGGTTTTGCTGCTCACCTTACTTTTCTGCCTTTATTCTCAGTGATTAATGGCTGCCTGAGTGGAAGCTGCATGACTAGCTTGTATGGCTTTACCTCTTTGTAGTAATAAACCTTAAATTTCTTTATTTTTTCAACTAACAGACAAGTTATTTCTGCACTCTGTTGCAAACTCTAAGAATGATAAACCTTTGCATGATGTGGAGAAAGCACACAGAGAGAATTTTTTTCAAGTCTCTTACCAAACTGGAACTTTTAAAAGAGGGATCATCCAATCAAATGATTGTCAACAGATTCAGGATAGACAGACAAAAGCAATGCTTAACAAAACGTATACTGTAGTTAACTTGAAATTTGCTACCGCAGAATGTGGTGATGACTGCTAGGTTAGGTGGCTTTAAAAGTGGGGTTAGACAAAAGCATGTAAGAAAAAGTCAACTCTGTCAATGGCTATTGGTCATGATAGTTACATGAAACCTTCCCATGACCAGAGGCAGTGTGTCACTGGATGTTGGGTGACATATTGTCTCTAAGGCCTTCATGTGCTGATTGTGGACTTCCTGGAGGCATCTCACTGGCAACTGTGGGAAGCACAATGCTGGACTATTGATCTCATTCAGGAAGGCTCATTCTTAGAGAGGGGAAAGAATGCCTTCTGTTGTCACATCTTGAGCCGGCTCTTTCAGACTGGCTGTATTTACTGTCTACTGACTATGCCTGAAAGCTTTTATGGTCACTATGTGAACAAACAGAAGAACTCTGAGGGAGGCTTAAGAAATGGGCATTTACTAGGGGTTATTCTGCATGGTACCTCTCATGGTACCTCTAATGGCACCTGCCTTCTTAAAATGTAGTGTGGCTGTCTTTACATCAGAAATGGGAAACCTTTGCTAGCTGGTGGGCCATATCCTTTTCTCCTTGACTCTTGGCGGGCCAATTTTACAGGTGGGCCCACCTGTCAATCACCAGACATCACTATGGTGTCAGGTGATGCTGCGCTTCAAAGCCCCATTTGTTGGGACTTTAAAGTGCAGGGCTCTTTCAAAGCCCTTTTACAAACAGCCCAGTGCTGCTCTTTAAATGTCCAAAACGCAGAGGTTCAAGGACCAATGGGGATGTCAAACTGCTCTGCAATGCTCTTTGAACCTTACTGTAGGAGGTGGAAGCGGTTTGCATTGAACTGCTGTTAAAAATCTCCTGTTCCTTTGAAGCCACCTCACACCTGACATCAGATGTGGGACAAGGGTGTAGGGTGGGGAAAACAGCTTTGTGGGCTTTATTGGGCCCCCTGGTGGGCCAAGGTTGACCTGTGGGCCAAAGGTTCCCCCCCAAATATTGTGATAACCCGGCTGTTGCATGATATGAAGGCAGCGTGGAGAAGCCTGGAGGCTGTTTTATGCTTCTTCTATGTGATCTACTAGAGAGCCAGTGTGGTGTAGTGGTTAAGGTGTTGGACTACGACCTGGGAGACCAGGGTTCAAATCCCCACACAGCCATGAAGCTCACTGGGTGGAATGAAAACACTATTCATAGGGTTGCCATAAGTCAGAATCGACTTGAAGGCTGTACATTTACATTTTTATGTGACCCACTAGTTTTGGAGTCATCTCATCTAATGGAGGATAAGAAACAGCAAGTTCTGAAGGGAAAGATATTCTGGACTACTAAACAAAGGGAATCTATATTTAAATTTGCTGTGTAGTTGATAATAAATTTGTATATATAGTCTTTTTTTTGTTAATCTTTTGATATGGGTTACAGTTCTAGATTTATCAACAGCCCCCACATTACTTTCTCCTGTGTACTTCTGAGTAATGGTTCAAGGATTTCCCATATCCTGACAATGGTCATTCTTAGCCTGGAATCTGTATTCATTATGCTTGTGCCTTCTAGACAGTTAATACTTTCCTCATTACCGACACTGTTTTTTTCTTCCAGGAGAAACGGCATTCACCAGTTTCAGTAACTTGATTTACTTCTCCTTCTCAAGTGCCATGAAGCTAGAAGTGAACCCCCTTCCTCACCCTTACTGGCCTCGAAACTTGGAGCTCCAACATTACGTCCCAAATGACTACCCTGTGTGGCAGATCTTGGCTTTCTTCTTCTCGGTCTCAGGGGTCCCCTTGATAGTGACTTGGCTAGCAGCAAGATCACCGAGCAGTACAGCTGCCCCTCTTGGAATCTGGCGTTCCTTGGCTATCTGCTGGTTTGCCATGTGTGGTTTTATTCATGGTGTCGTTGAAGGCTGGTTTAGCTTGTTCCACATGGAAATCCCAGAGGACCAATCCTTTCTCTCACAGCTCTGTAAGACATCATTGAATGTGTTGGAGGAGGGGTGTGGATGCAGAAAACCAGAGTGCTTTCCCCAGTTCTGGAAAAGTATGATGTAGCAGGTTAATTATGGGGAGACTGGGAACTGAGGCTCCTGATTTAATGCTAACGTTCAGGCTACTTGCCTTCCTATCTTGGGGTAGAGGCAGTTAGGTCACATCCACACAATACACTTAAAGCACATGTAGTTAAAGAACATTTCTTCCCCCAAAGAATCCTGGGACTTGTTGTTTGTTGAGGGTGCAGGCAATTGTAGATCTGTGTAGGGTAAACTACAGTTTCCAGAATTCTTTGGGGAGGAAAACATGCTTTAAATGTATGGTGTGGATGTGAGTTGGAGGCACCTTTTGGAATGAGGCCCTTTGGTAACAGGAGAGAGAGGAGGAAGCGCAGATTGTGAAAGCTTTGCAATGCAATGACTTGCTCTTCCTTGGGCAGCTATGGAACCATTATCATTTTTTTTTATTCCCAGTGAACTCTTCTGCTGCTAGAATAGAACCATGTACCTCCTGCCCCATGTTAGTACAACACTGTGTTATTTATTAAATTTATATCCCAACCCTCATCCCAAAAGGAGGTTTTGAGTACCACTTAGAGGTTTTTACAATCAAGTGGTATATAAATTTTGTTAAATAATAAATGGAGCTCAGAGCAGCATATAATGACTGCATGTTTAATTTAAAGCCCTACTGATGTGATTGGGAGCCCCATATAGAGTCTCCATACTACAGCACTGTTTTAATACAAGGATGGGAATGTAGGAAGCTGCCTTACTCTGCATCAGACCATTGGTCTGTCAAGCTCAGTACTGATACACCAGCCTTCCCTAATCTGTGCCCAAGGTTGTTGGACTACAACTCTCATTGTCCCTGACCCTTGCTGGCTGGGAGGGTGATAGGAGTTATAGTCCAAGATGTCTGGAGGGTTGGGGAAGATGGGCCTCCACAGAGTGGCAGTGGTTGGCTCTCAAGGGTTTTAGGCAGGAATAATTCCTAACCCTACTTGGAGATGCCATGGATTGCATGCAGTGCATGCCTTACCACTGAGGTACAGGCTGTGTTATGAAGGCTATGTATGGGGCTTTCTAATTTTTTTTCTTATGGGGTTCTAGCCTAGGAGGGAGGAAAAAGCCACCCATGCAGCTTTTGAACTGTTTGCATGCTGCCATGATAACGGCAGCTGCTTGTTCTGGCTCCCTCCTTCCATGGCTTCTGACTTTGAAGGCAAGCATGCAAGAAAGAGAAGGGTGTGCACAGCTCAAGAGGGAAGGGATGGTCCCATGGAGTGGAGTGTGGGTGATCCCTTCAGTCAATCAATAACCAAATGTTAAAACTGTATAGGTACCCTGCGTAATGTAGGAGACTGAACAAAAAGTGCAATCATGTGCATGTTTGTTCAGAGTTAAGTCCCGTTGTGCTCATCAGGAATTTATTCCCATGTAAGTATGCATAGGCTTGCGTTGTTGCATTATGGATTATTGCCAGATCCGATTTCTTGGATAAAAATGCACACGTCCCTGTATTTATTTAGGCCAGGTGTGGAGAACCTTTGGCCCTCCAGAAGTGAACTACAACTTCCTCAAGCCCAGCAAGCATGACCAACAACTAGGGATGATGGGAGTTGTAGTTCAGCAACATCTGAAGTATCAAAGGTTTCCCATACCCACAATAGACTGATGTTTTTCTCTCTCTTACTTCTAAAAAGAAACCCTTTTTTTCAACAAGTGGCATTGGTTTTGCAATATTTAGCAATATTGATTGCTAGCTAGGAGAAAAACAAACTAGTGAAATCCACAAGCCCTGCAGGGTCTTAATTCATGTGAATTTTTGCGTCTCTCTGCTTATTATAACTAATGTTACACCTTGTTTTCTCTCCTCTCACAATGTTATAGGGAAGGAATATGCCAAAGCTGACAGCAGATATATCATGTGAGTGTCTGCTTTGAAGTGGCGAATGAGGGATTGCCGTTAGTCTGCATCATACTGGTGGAAAAGGATTTAGTCATGCAGATATCCAGCACTGAAATAGAAAGATTGGGGGGAATGGGGATGACTTTAAAAGGATGTAAAAACACTCCAAAACCTGGCAGCCCATGAGGAAGTACACTGAGGACAGTCTTTCACAAGATTACCTGGAGGCACTTCCCTTCCATTTCCTCAACAGAGCCTGCAGTGGGGAGCAAATAATACTTTACCTGAGAAGCCACCATTGTTGGCATTAGTTCATGATTGTTTTACTAATTCTTCCTGCCTGCAAGAAGATGGCCAGGTGCTACCAGGAACTGTTGAGTATGTGTTCAAAGCTTCTCAAGGGGTAGCTGTTGCAGCAGAAACAGCAACGGGTGTCTTTCAGCACCTTAAAGAAAAAGACCTTTGTTACAGCATAAGCTGGCTTGGAAAGCCTTAGGCCCAGGGGCCAAATGCAGCCCTTGGGGCTTCGGTATCCAGCTTCTGGGACTTTTCTCTGGCCACACCCCTGCTCCCCAAGCCACACGCCTCAGTGACTCTGCTCCACACTCTCCTTGAATGCTTTTTATCCAGTAGGAATGTGTCCTCGAACTTTGATAATGCCTCTAGCTTGTGTGGATGGAGAGAGAGGTGTGTGCATGTACAGAACCCTCTTGACTTTTGTGAGGTTGAAATGCAGCCTGCTATAGAAAGGTAAGAGTCATCTCTGTTACTCTACCTACTGGCCCCACCCACCACTGGAATGTGGCCCCTAGAAGGTTGTTGACAAGGCAATGCAACTCCCCTCCCCAAGAAAAGCTTTTGTGGATTAGAGTCCCCTTTATCGGATGCACTGAAGCATTCTCCTAAAGTTGACAAGTGTGTGTGTGTGTGTGTGTGGGTGGGTGCAATATAAATAGTGAGGTCAGAGATAAAAATCGAGATATGTTTTTGTACCCCCAAGTAATCTCCATCTCACTTTTACCCTTACAGAGCAGACAATTTCACAGTTTGCATGGAGACCATCACAGCCTTTGTCTGGGGGCCCCTCAGCCTCTGGACTGTGTTAGCATTTCTTTCAAACCAACCCCATCGGTTTGTGCTGCAGCTGGTTGTGTCACTGGGTAGGTATGCAAGGCAAACAAAATCTCTAAATATTCCGACTGTTGGGCACATGTGCAGATTAGTTGTATCCTTTAAGTGTGTGCCCTGTTCTAGAATAATATCTTAGAACGCTGCAGTGTGCTCTGTTTATTCCTGGCAGCCACAACTCCTCACTCTTGTCTTCTCAGCCCCTCTCCCCATTCCTGATCTTCCTTCTATGTTCACACCAAACCTTACTTTCTTCCAAGTGTGTCCAGCCACAAAACTAATGTTTAATATTTCCCTCCCAAATTGCTTGCTGGATTTTTTTCTCTTTCTTAGCAGTTTTAGGAATTGTGGAATGAGGAGGAGGTACTGGAAGCATAGGAACTTAGGAAGCTTCTTCATACTGTCGGATCATTGGTCCATCTAGCTTAATACTGTCTACACTGCCTGGCTGCAACATTCCAGGGTTTCAGGCGGGTGCCAGGGATTGAACCTGGGACCTTCCATATGCAAGGCAGATGCTCTACTGCTGTGCTACTGTCCTTTCCCCTCGGTCTCCCTGTTCTTTTGTTTATAGTGCCCAGACAGCACGCCAGGTTGTTTCCATGTGCCCCATAACATCCAAAGTGGCTCTTCCTGAGGTCCATACCCACAAAAAACCAGAGTGAGACCTTTCCCATAGATTCTATAGGGCATTAGAAGTTAATGGAGGCATTTGTTCAGAGAACTTGGACCTAATTTTAGGCTACCTAGGAGTAAGTCCCTTGAGGTCAGTTGGGCTTACTTTTGAGTAGACATGCATAGAAATGCACTGGTTGTTTGTCTTAATTCACTTGGTCTGCCTGAGGGGCCACTTTAAAGCATGCCCCCCTCCCCCAGCACTTGCTTCAGTCCTATCACCTTTAATATGTCTGATCTTTTCTATGCACGTCTGATCTTTTGCTCCTTCTCCTACCTGGTTCCAAGGGAAATCTTCATTTGAGCATGAAACATTGTAGATCTAGTGAGTTCCATACTGTCCAACTCTAATCCTCTTGAACTTTCTCTCCTTTAGTGTGTTTGTTCTACTGTGTCATTTACTCAAATGTATCTTCAGGCACCATTGAAAGGCCTTTTTTTATCGCAGGCCAGGGAAGTTGGAATTTCACCTCTTACAGGTTTCTTTCCTTGATTTTTCCCTTTGTATTTGTCTCTTCTATACTAGGGGAGCCAATGTGTGATGCCCTTCATGTATTTGTTAAGACTCCAGTTCCCATCATCCCTGTTGGCCATGCTAGCTGGGGCTGATGGGAACTGGGAGTCCAAAAATAACTGGAGGGCACCAGTCTACTGATACTATGCTATTCTTCCACAGCACACCATTGCCTAGCCAGCCTTTCCCAATCTGGTTCTCTCCACACACTCAAATTCCCTTTTGCCCCGGCTAATGATCAGGGATTATGGGAGTTGTAGTCTGAAACTTCTGGAGGACATCAGCTTGGGCAATCTGTCTTAAACACATGCATGCATCTACCTTTTATATTGTATGTTCTTACATTGTTATTCAATGCAACATTTGTGTTACAATTTGGTGGTGGAAAGGGAGCATGCAGCATGCCTGTTGGAAGAGTGAGTTTTGGTATCGTATGTTCACAAAACTTTTCAAAAATAATTAAACAATTCCTGGTTTTTTGTCTCTCGTGCACACACACAACGACTGGAAAACTATTAAACTCCAAAAAAATGTAGTGTAATTTTTTTTGTCTGACTCTAGTCCATGTGCAGGGAAACTCTGGCTGAAGGGCCAAATACAGCCCTCTATGCATCTCGTGTCTGGCCCTCAGGTCTCTCTCCATGCCATGCCTCTCACTGGTCCTGCTCTATCTGCTTCCTTGACTGCTTTTGCCTGTCTGGAATGTGTCCTTGAACTGTAATAATGACTCATGCTTTCCTAGATGGAGAGATGAGGGCTTAGAAATTTTTGAATTGTTCATGGCTTGAATGTTGATACTGTACAAAAGCAACAGTCACACCTGTTGTTCCGCTCACTTCTTGCCTCTAGCTACACCCACCACTGATATGCAGCCCCCAGAAGATTGCCCATGAGGGAATGTGGCCCTTGGGCTGAAAAAGGTTCTTCAACCCTGCTCTAATGGGTCGTCTTACGTCTATATCATTCATTCTAGGCCAGCTGTATGGAGATGTTCTCTACTTCTACACTGAGTATCGTGAGGGCTTCAGCCATGGTGAGATGTGGCACCCAATATACTTCTGGTTTTATTTTGTTTTCATGAACGCTTTGTGGATCATCATTCCTTTTATCCTCATCATGGATGCTTGGAAGCATCTTAGCACTTGCCAGAGGACAATAGATGCTAGCAAGTCCAAGAAGCACTGATCACATACACAGTAGGTCACAATGAACAATCATTCCATTGGAGCAGCACAGGAATAATTCATTAATTGGTTGGCTACTTTCTGATCCTGTCTATGTCTATTCCCTCCCCTGTCCCACTTTAACTCCACTAGACCAGAGATGGGGAACCTGTGGCCCTCCAATGAACTGTTACCAGATCTAGTCATCATGTATGGGAGTTGTAGTCCGGCAATACATTGAGGGGAGCACAGCTTTCCCATCTCTGCAAACTTTACTTTAGAGCAATCCTAACTGTTCTTTAAAAAAAAAAGTACACAAAGGAGTTGCGTTCAGCATGGCTCACACTATACAAGGTAAACAAATAGTAATACATACAAGTATCTCAAAAAAGATAACATACAATTCTAAGACACCCAACATTTCAGTAACATCTTGGCAGTAATTCATAATTACTACTTTTTGTAACAAACAAAACAAAACCCAAACCAAAATCTAACTATACAAAAGCAGCAGCATCCCAGTAACGCATGTTTTAAAAACCTAACAAACTCTTCCGGCAACCACATTCTCCCCACCCGCCATCACTTGGGAGTAATAATACATACCATGTCTTCCTTCTTACACCAGGGATACTCTCAAAGTATTATCCAATTAACCTGCCCCAGGACTAAATGGCCTTCACCATCTGTTTTCTGGCAGCTGGAATATATTTCTGTCCTGCAGTTACTTCTAGAAGCAGCTTCCTTTCAAAAACTGGAGCTGAAGGGGATACGGCAGGTGTAAGTACCCAGGCCTTTGTTGGCAGCCAGAGTACCTTGAGAGGAAGCCACACTGAACGTTTTAGGTTTTACTTCAAAGCAAATGTGTACATGGTCAGACTGTCTGTATAAGCCAGCCTCCCTAATACAATTCTGTACTGAATTGCACAGAGCAGTGCTACAGAGAACTGAATATAGGGCGCTCTCCCTGCTAGACCTAGGTTTGTATCTCTTAGGCTAAGAGATGGGGCCATATGTCTAGCATTCATAGTATAGCTCTGTTTAACAAAGTGCAGTGCTATGGAAGCTGCACAGGAGCATTCTGTCTGTCTGTTCAATCAATGGGACCTCAAGCTAGGAGAACAGAGGGCAGCACTGTAGTGGTTATGCTCTATGGCAGTTGAGACTTGGGCTGGCCATTTTGAGGCCTTTTTTTAAATGGCAGGCTAATGGTCAATGGTAAGGTCCAAAGGTTGTCTGATAGCTGAACTAAGCAGCTATTATTCAAGAAAGGAAATGCATTGAGATGGGTTAAAGAAGGGGCACAGCAGGATACTGGGAATCTGGGTTCTCTTTCCTAAGAATTGCTGGAGATGGTAACAGTGCACTGGAGGCATGTAGCAGGGCAGTGCTTTCACCTTGCTGCTTAGTCTTTATGAACTTATTTCTTTTCCTCTCCCAGTTACTTTTTTCCAGCTTCTCTTTGGGATGCATAGACATTTGCTGTGCGTATAGCCCAAAATTCACCATAAATAAAACATCTTAAGATGAGAACTAGATGGAAACTGCATCCTGCTTTTGGGATAAGTATCTTTTGCAAAGCATGCTTCAGCTCATTCTTACCCATTGTCAAACAAATGGCTTGAATACATCCCATATGCTGCTGAACTCACTTGTTTGTAAACTGAGATGCAATTGTTTTTTAAATAAATGATATCCATCTGCTTGTGTGTGTTGCAACTTTGATGTATGTATATGGCAGGTGGGGAAATATCTTAAGAAGGCTGAGAACAACCTCTGCTCAGTGGTAATCTTCATGAAAAACATGTGCTTCTACTGAAATGTTTAAAGTTGCCTTAAACTGTTAGTCAATGCAATTTTTGAAAAATGTGACCAAGCTCTTCTTCCAGTTCTGTTATTTAAATTCCTGTCCCTGTCAATGTGAGATTCAACTATACTTTTGAATGTTGTTTATAAGGGAGTTGCAGAATTGTGGAACAGCTGCAGAGAATGTCCCTGTACACAAAATTAGTGTGTAGATGGTATAGTTTAAAAAGGAAGCCCAAGCTGCTCTTAATATGTGTGTTTAAAGCCCATGTGGGCATTTTAAAAAAAAATCCTCGATTGTTTTAAAATGTAAAAATAAAACCATAACGAATCTTAGTTATATAATTGAAAATAGAAAATGACTGAAAAAATAATTCAATGATTGTGAAAATTTGACTTTGTTGCAATAATCTCTCCTCTTGACCTAATAAGGCAGCTCAGTCTCAGTTATATTTCTCCACTTAAGGGCACAGGACAAGTTAAAGATTTAATTGACATTATTGTCACAGATGTTTTGTGAAGTAGTGTAGACAGAGAGGCAGTTATCTTGAATATATTAGAGCTGAACCCTATTGCATGTTCCTGCTGATTTTGGTACTGATCCCTTGTAAAATTCCCTATTTTCTATTTTGGGATACCTTTAAAAGGTTTTGTTAGTGTGCACACACTTTCCTTCCATCCCCTAACTCCTTATCCAGATTGTTAATGCTGCTGTGAATATGTTTTGAGTTGCAGTGATTCTATAATAAATACAGCCAGATTTGTTGTGAAATTAAGCAGTATTAAACTCTTGAGTTTTTCAAAAGGGAACTGGTTGTGGTCAGTTTACTAACACACCTTGCTTTAAAAGCCAAGGCAGGTTAGGCTCTTGCAAAGTAAATGAATAAATGTACAGCCAGGTGACGAGAAATGCAATACAGCTTTCCCTAGCCAGAATGGTGAGGGAAGGTGGGAGTTGTGGGACTACATACATCTGCAGAACATGAGGTGAGTGAAGGTTGGTGATGCGTGAAGTCAGGGAAGCCCTAATGGTCCAAGCAGTAGAGTCCACACCTTTCTGTCAAGCAGACTCTGTCCTCCTGTCATGTTGGTCTGTGGGCTATTCCTCCCGCTCCTAAGGAAGGTATGCCTTTGAGAAAACAGCAGCTGTGGGAGGACCCACCTTGGGCATGGCCAGACCCCTTTGAAGTTGCCCTGCAGCCGGTTTAGCTTTTCACAGAAGTGAGCGGAGCTAGGCTTCCCCAGTTTCTCCCATTCCTTTATGATGAGGCTTTTGAGGCTGCAAGGGAAAGGCACACCTCGGCTCTGGCAGAGGTGCTGGGAAGGCTAAGGCTGGACCCACTATATTATCCGCCATGGATGTGCTGGCATCCCCCTGCCCCTCTGAGCGCTTTCTTAGCTGGAGGGTTTCTATGCTAATAGCTTTGGGAAGGCTTCCTGGGAGAATAGGCTACGCTGGGTGGCTACTCACTGAGCTCTGCTTCAGAGAGCTTTTCAGGTCCCAAGGAGTGATGACCTGGAATGGGGCCAACTACTGGCTCCTAGTCAAGGTGACTGGATCTGGATTCCCTCCTGATTTCCCTACTGGGATAGAAGTAGTCAGAACAGAGGTGCTGGGGTTGCATCTGGCTGATGTGGACTTCCTGCTGCAAGGCTGGCAGCTATGGCACTGGCTATGGGGAGAGCGGGAACGGTGATAAGGAACTTGAGAATGCCTGAAGTGGGACCTGCTGCAGCCGCCTGTTCTGCTCTGCTCCTTGGCGCTGAGCTTTCAACCAACCGATCAAGGCTGCATAGTTCTTCCCCAAAGAGCAGATGTGGGGGTCATTTGCTAATATTGATCTTGTAAGAGCTGATCCAGCAGCCTCTCCCTCCAAGGGCATGTTTGCATTTCCAGAGGCTGTATCCATTGCTGAAGTCCCTTTGAAGGGGCCAAAGCGGAGAAAAACTCCTTCGACGTAATCCAGCTGCCTGAGGGTTCGGGGGAGTTGAAAGCAGTGGGCTTAGCCTCTGGAGCCTCCTGGGAGGATGCCTGCCCAACACAAGGTAAGGGCTGTAGCCCCTGAAAAGCAAAGACTTCCTTCTCCCTTGTTTCTTTTTTGAAAAGAGCCCTTGTATGGTCTCTCCTGCGTGTATCGGGAGCTGCTAAAGAACCTGCCAATGGGCCCGGAGGCCAACTGGGGATTGTGAGGGGAAGCCCCGCCCCGCCCTCTGAAGAGTCCTAGCTACAAGCACCAGAGGCGGCCTTTTCCCAAACTAACCTCTCCAGTTTCCATTTAACCCGGACGTTGTTTTTATAACTCCCTTTCCTGATTGGTGGGTCCTCTCGTCATCTTTCTTTGCCTTTTGTTCCTTCTGTGAGTCATTTCCGCTTAACCCCAGGTTTTTCTCCCTCAACCCTACCACCACCACAGTTTAACCGGTGTTTTCTGCTGTGGGTCTTTAAGGCTTGGCTGGTGACGTCAGTACCGGAGGCGACGCCGCGAAGAAGGCGGAAGTAGTGGTCGGGGTCACGTGACAGAAACAGTGCCTTTCCCTCCCTCCCCCTCTTCTTCTTGCCCGCGAGCCCCGCTGAGCTGAGGAGGGTGACAGTGGAGAGGTCCCCCCTTCTCCTCCTCCCCCCAGGGTGGGTGACGTTGAGGGGGGGGAGGTTGTAACGGTCTTGGCGCAAGCCGCCACCTCCCCCCCAGAGAGAAGGTGGAGGGGTCGGGATGGCTGCGGCGGCAACAGCAGCACCGGGAGGGAGCGGGGCGGGGGCAGGAACGCAAGAAGAGGAGGAGCACGAAGTGGTTCGCGTGCGGGTCAAGGTGAGTGACCCTGCGGGGAACGGGGTCAAAGGTCAGAGGTGGATGCCCGGTGGACGTTCAGAGGAGATGACGATTGGGTCAGCCTAAAGAGCACCTATTAGGGACCTGGGCAAGTGATGTCACAGGGACCTGCAAGAGACTAGGTTACGTCAGTATGTTGGAGTGGCTATACAGAATATGGTGTGTTGGTGTTCTTCTACATACACGCATGCAACTATGTATAAAATAAATTCATACAGCATTTGATTCAAATTGGGTTCTACCAGTGGGATAGGGACTCAAAAGAGCCATAATTTGTGTCGGAATGAACAAGGTACCTAGTGTAAAACAGTGGTCGGAGCAGGAGTGGGGAACCTGTGCCCTTTGAAAGGATGATGATGTTTATTCGATTTCTTAACTGCCTTTTACTGTGAGGTCTATTGTGAGGAAGTGGTTAGAGTGTTGGACTAGGATCATGGGGACAGGGTTCGAATCCCCACTTTGTCATGCAGCTTGCTAGGAGACTTTGGGGCAGTCCCTGCCTCTCAGCCTAACCTACCCCACAGGGGTGTCATGAGGATAAAATAGAAAGGGGGAGAAACGCCACCTTGAGCTCCTTGGAGGAAAAGTGGTATACAAATATAATAATAAATAAAACAATTTTAAAATTCAATATTTAAAACAAAACATTACAATCTAGAGAGTAGGGTGGTTCCTAAAATATATATCTCAGTTGTCAAAGGCCAGGGTAAAGAGATGCATCTTCAGCATACTACAAAAACTATATAATGAAGGTACCAGACGCATCTCTGTCGGGAAAAAATTCCACAACTTAGGGGCTGCCCTAAACAGATCATTCTGTCCCTCTTCCCTGCACCAAACTTATGAGGGTGATGGAATTACCAAAAGGACAACCTCTGCTGATCTTAACACCTGAAAGGGTCTGTAGGGAAGGAGGTGGTCTTTCAGATATGCAACTGGACTGCAGTTTCTATCATCTCTTGACTGTTGGCCATGCTAGCAGAGGATGATGGAGGGGTTGAGGTCCAACAGCTTCTGAAGAGCTACATGTTTCTCCATCTCTGGGTTAGAGCATGTAGAAAAGCAGAGTCAAATTCTTATTCTGCCATTGAACTTACTGGTCTTGCACAAGTAATTGGCTTAGTTCAGACATCATACCAAGTTGTAGCTAATGGTAACTGTAGGGTTGTATACAACAGTGTCACTCATCTGACAGTAGGGCTTCAGTTAACTGAACGGGGAGGTAAGAAATTTTTGGTGATTTCCTCCACCCACTGCAGCTCCCCATCCTCCCCCTAAATATGCTGTTAGTGAGTTGGGCCACTCCAGAGCATATTGACGGGGGCAGTACAGTGGGGAAAGCTAATAGCTGAAGATTGCTTCTCTCCCTGTTCTGTTGATAGAAGCCTTACTGTCTAGCAGCTGAGTGACACTTTTGGATGCAATTCATAATTAAGAAACTAGACTGTGGTTTAGTCATCTAAATGCACAGCAGGCAAGCCGTGTCTTTACTCTGTCCTGTCATCTTTTGTTTTCTAGCACTCAGCTTCATAACTTCAGTATTCCCATATTCACTCTTGCCTCAGTAGTGCAATTGCCCCTGGAAGCAGAGGAAAGGATAATGGTATGCTTCGACAATTGGGATGCAGTGTCAGATATTGGTTTGCAAACACACTTTACACCATGGTTTCATCTTCTGGCTTGCCAGGCTTGCAAACGATGGTTTGTCAGTTTTGACATCACACCAAGCTTCCTTAACATGGTTTAGTATGAAGTCTGAATTGAACGGCTGTCTCCCCAGCTTGACTTATCTTACATTGCTGTCTGCTAAAACATTGTGATTGGTCTCCTTAGTGAAAGGATATGGATGCAAACAATAAATAGGTTGTTACTGTTATGCATTTATTAGATACAGGTACAGAACGTAGGTCTGTAGAGACAGATCAATTTGCCTGCAGTGTTGAATGAGAATTCACACTTAGTGTTTTTATTACCCTAAGAAACGTTATCAAATTGCAGACTGGACAATCTGAGTATAAAATGTGCCATGAGAGAATGTGTCATAGATCAGTGGGTTACAGATGAGCAAAGTATTTTGCCAAACCATGGGGACAAAGTTGATAATAAAAATTATAGAAAGGAACAATGTCCCTGTCCCAAAACAGATTGTTTTGGTGGATTTACGTAGCTGGGAAGAAAAAGAGGTCAATCAAGCCTAGGTTTATCAGCTTGCCTTTATTTTAGGAAGTATCCGACTGAAGGCATTTCTCTTCCAAAGAAGAGATCACCTCCAAATCTGTGAGAGAGTGTTCTGAACTTACTCTCTTCTACATGATGAAATGAAACTTAGTTCCTTTGTAATATGGAAGACTGAGCACAATGCAATTTCTCCAGTTCTTCTAAAGGAGTGGTTCCCAAACTTTCCCCCCCATGTAACTCTTGAAAATTGAGAGAGAGAAATTGTGTAACTCCATTGACTTAAATGGAATTGCATCAGTTCATGGTCAGTGAACTATCCCCTTTATGTATTAACACACTGACAATAGAACAATTTGTTATTCCTGTCTTGCTGTCCTAGGGTAGGATTTATCCTTTGGTCTGTAAATCATCAGGTTTGTGTGTTTGATACATAAATAGTATTTAAAAAGTTGTTTTCACTGTGAGCAGAATGACTCCTTAGAACTTGGTATCGCTATGGTAGAAAAACGGGTGGAGGTTTGGAGCAGATCATTTTGTTTTTGTCAATAGGGAAATTAAGAGATGAGTTAAATACACACACACGGTCTCTGCTGTCTCCAGGTTATGGGGTCTGTCTAGCTGGGGTTGGGTCCTGCTAGGGTCCTGCTTACATTCTGTAATCCTTGCAGAAATGTGAAGGGTTTTTGCAGCCTGAGTTCCGTACTTTCGCAGTGGATCCGCAGATCACCTCATTGGACGTGTTGCAACACATTCTCATCAGGGCATTCGACCTCAATGGGTGAGTCTTGGGAACAAAGTAAGAAAGATGGAAATTGATAGTCCTGATTTTAGTTCCCATGCTACTTTTCTACTAAATTAAAGCAAATCCTGCAGCTGGTCAGTGAGGGTGGGATGAGATGGAGCTTCTGTTTTCTTATCTAGGAGAATGAGGACTTATGGGATGTGAGTAACAATGAGATGAGAACAGGAAGCTTGCATTTTTTTCTGATTGTGACATCACATCTTTGAATTTGATCCCATATTTAAAGGAGAGCATCCCATACCAAAGGATGTCCTTATCAGTAAGGAGGGGCTTCTGGGGAGGGAGAGTGTTACACTGGATCCTCAATCTTTTATCACTTCAAGTAAATAAAACTAGAAGAGTCTTCCTTTTCAAATTTTTAAACTGCTTGTCATTTCAGTAGGGATTCAAGGTTGCAGGAATAATTAAAACACACAGAATAAAATTGGACAAACTATTTTACTACCGTCCTCTTTTCTTTTTATAAGTAAACAGTTACTTCATGTGGACAGGGAGATGGGTGCACTTGCAGAAACAATCCAAATGTTAGCACAATAAGGTGATCATTCTGGATGGGACTCCACACTGTTAAGTCCTGCATAAGCCAGACCTGATCTGATTTTACCATATGTGTGTATTTGCTCATTACCCGGAGGTATCAATATAGCCTGTCTTCTATATAGGCAGTAGGAAGCAATTGTCCTGAGAGCCACTTATGAATCTTATTTTGGTGTGAAATACAGCATGCCTGCTTCATGTACAGTTATTTGTGATAAAGGCACATATATTTGTTCCACTATACATATGTACCATGGGAACCTGCTTCCCACATGTACATGTGGTGAATGAAACATTCATTCAGCACTTGTCACTGTATGCATGTAGTTTCCTACATTAAAAGAACATCCATGTAGATGCCATGCAACAAGAGGTTTCCAGTTTAATTGAGGGGGAGAAATGTGAGCATGTCTGTCTCTACTCACCTTAGGAAGAAGAATTTTACCATCAGCTATCTGGGCCGAGACAAGCAAGGCCAAGAATTGTACTTGTCATTGATATCAGACTGGGATCTGGGCATGGCCTTTGCTGGAGCCTCCAAGCCTTACTTGCAACTCAAGATAGACATCAAGCTCTCGGAGGATAGTGAGTAACATATGCTCCTCTATCTTGAACAAAAGAGCTGGCAGTCCCGGTTTCAGCACTTGCACCCCTTGGTTCCATCCTGTACCATTTACAAATTCTCACTTGGCTCCTTATGCTGTGGACATATCCATGGAATTAAGATCTCCGGTCTTCTCCATCAGTGTTGTTTTCTTATGTAGAAATGATAGCTAGTTGCTGCTGTAAAGAAAGGCATGATATGGATCACTCAGTGGTGACTTAGATACAACATAAAGCATAAGCTTACTGCAGATTCAGAGGAAAAAGTCTTAGGACTGAAGAGGAGGGATTGACTGTTTCCGCCCCCCCATACACCCTCCCATCTCTGGCTGTTGTATTGCTTGGTTCACTTTGGAACTCTGTTACCTTTTTGTAGAGTGCAGTTTGATCACTTCCATTTGCTTGTGGCATGCAAAAACCAAAACTCTGATTTGGACTTAGTGTATTCTGTGATTGCAAAACATGAGTACTTGCTTTTCAAAACAAATTTCTTAAGGTTTTTTTTGGTAAATATAGACTTGAAAACATTGGCAATGATTGGTCTCCAGCAGAGTTATGCAGAACAAGCAAAGACATGTAAATGTTTAATTTGCATTATCTATAGAGATCCTGGAACTCACCTTCACTTTGTGCTGATTTTTTTTTAAATGGGGAGTGCACAGCTTGATTATTTTATGTGTATCCTTTCTGTAGCGCTTCTCAACGTGTAGTGAGATTTGACCCTGTGGAATCATGGATGGGGGTGGTGGTAAGGGAATGGCAGATATTGGGCTTGAGGAGTTGGCTCATGTTGCCATATTCTCTTAGGCCCCCTGCTAGAAGACTGGGACATCATCAGCCCCAAGGATGTAATCAGTACCGACCTGCTGCTGGTGGAGAAGCGGTCTCTGGCAGCAGCAGCCCTGCCCTTCACCCAATCCATCATCTTCCAGGTAGGCCTAAGGGGATGAATAAATTCTGCTAGCTTAAAAAGGTAAAGGTGAAGGTGTCCCCGCACTTATAGTGCGAGTCGTTTCCGACTCTTAGGGTGACGTCTTGCGACGTTTACTAGACAGACCATATATATGGGGTGGGATTGCCAGTTCCTTCCCCGTCCTTTCTTTACCCCCCAGCATATGCCGGGTGCTCATTTTACCGACCACAGGTGGATGGAAGGCTGAGTGGACCTCGACCCCTTTTACCGGAGATTCGACTTCTTCCTTCCATTGGAATCGAACTCCGGCCATGAGCAGAGCTTCGGCTGCATTACCGCTGCTTAGCACCTTAGCTCCTTGGATGGAAAGAGGTAGAGGAGAGTGTTATGACATGTGCTCTTGGGAACCTGAATGTGTGCATTTGCCACCCTCATGTCCCATGAAACACACCTCCTTGAGAGGAGGGGATCTTTTGCTAGGGATAAAAACAAGCGCTTTGCCCTGAAATGTGCTTAAATGGTGTATATATTTAACCCAAGAAATGCAGGTCCAAACCAAAATAAAGCAAAGCTTGATTTTTATTGAGAGAAAGAGTAGGTAGGAAAGCATTACAGAATTACTTGGGTGCGTGGCAGCATTTATCATTAATATCCTAACCCATTCATAACTTTAAACTAAAGAAATCAAAGGACCCTATTACTATAAGAGGTGAAAGGTAAGAGAGAGATTACCTATCCTATGCCCTGAGTGGGCGGCTGAATACAGCTGAAGCTATGTGGAAGAGCTCTGATCCAAAACCAGGAAGGAATCTCTTGGTCTCAAGGTTTTGCACCGAGACCCAGAGTCTCCCCGGTTCTGTCCCTGCAGTCCTTGATGCGTTCCTTGAGAGTGTCGTACACGTGTGTCGAAGCTCTGGTGTTTCTCAGCCCCCCTTTCTCTTTCTTCCTCTCCTCCCTCCTTTTTTCTACCTTCAAGCCTCGGTTTTAAAATATTTTTTTCCTCTCTCCCCCTCCTGCCAAGGAGGGTATGAAAGTCTGGTGATGTTGTGTATGTGTGTGTGTATCTCTAACTGACCCTGAAAACTAAAGCTCCTAACAAACAATGGGATTCACTGTGAATGAGGGAAATTTGCCAAAGAACAAGATAACAATTATGCAGAACATTTATGCTGTAGCTTTAGTTTGTATCTTAATTTCTGCCCTTGTTACTCATCGCACAGAACCTCGTGGGAAAGCATAACCAGCCATACCATTAGGTGGGGGTGTGGGGTGGGAATTGTAGTTTAGCAGGCTCCATTGCCCTGCCTCGTAACAATCTCCCCCATTGGAAAGCATCTGTATATACTTATTCAGATGTCTTTTCACACCTTAGACTTCTTAGTCTTGCCCTTGGCTCTAATGCTTACTTCCCTCTGGTATATTTGTGCCATTTGGGATCGGATCCATATTACAAGGGCCATTAAGACAAAGACCAGAATTATTTGAAATATCAAAATCACCACAATGGGGTGCATTATAAGGGTTAAACCTCCTTTGGCGCCTTCTCCCCAGCCAAAGAGAGAATCCCACCATCTGTGTGCCCCTATCTTTTTAATCTTAGCTGCGATATTAGTGATTGCATGACAATCATGTGTTATCTGGAGTGTAGCTTGCTCTCCCATTTGTTTAACTGCTTCTAATTGTTTCTGTAACAGGATGAGAAAGTAACTTCTGGAGATCAACTAGGCCGTAACCTAATACAATGGGTTTGAGGTGTTGAAACAAATCTGGATTAACTAATATTCTCTGGATGGTCCATACAGGGACTTTAAATGAAAAATCACATCCTACTATTTCCTCAATACCACAAAAGCATCTATTGATATATCTTAACATAGGTTGTATATAATACTTATCAATAACAACATAATCACAAAATGTTCTAAGGCACATGCACCCATGTCCAGAATATACAATAGTTGAACTTGATTCATTTCTTAGCATGAAAGAGCAAGAAGATACATTAATCATTTTGAGAGAAAAGCAATCGTGATGGGATTCCAAACTATCATCTTCACAAACAAATCCTAGATTCTTATGGTGTTGACATCCTTTCACATTAATTGTTACCCATCTTGCATGCTTAATTATAGCCCACTGGTGCACTTCCTGGGCATAAAGAACTAAATCTTGATCTACAGTGATTCCCAATGGAATTACAGGATAAACAGTAATAATTTCAGATGCTTCTACCATTACAATAAACAATCTTAATGCATGATTTTGCCTATCATATGTGGCATTGACAAGGCTCCACCAATCTTCCAATTTTCTTTCCCCCTTGGACACCTGATGTCGAATTAAGGACCTAATTTCCCTGGGTATGAACCCACTATCTGTCATGTGAATAAGTTCCAAAGCCACTGTATGGGCCCAATTCTGCATTTGGGTGCATGTAATGGCCAAGGAAATATTCTGTTGTAAGGACTGCATCGTGTTTACCATGTCATGATTATCTTTTTCCATTCCCTGTTCCCACATTGGGAGTAAGCTTGCTATAATTTTAGGAGTTTCGGTAGCCTTATCCAGCGCCCTGTTGATAGGTTCTGTCATTTTACTTATTTCTTCAGTGGTATAATGCAATTTGTTGGCTAATATTTCAATATTGGTAGCATCTAGAAATGCAGCTCCAGTTCCCAGCCACCCTGACAAATCCCGCTTATTTCTCTTCCCATTCACTCCATCCCATAATTTAACCCAAATTAACCCTATTGCTCATCTCTAAATAGGATGCACAGACAGGGAATTCCTTTGCAATATTTAATTTCTCAAGTGAGACTACCACTTCCTTAAGTGCAGTCCCTGGTTTTATCAATAATTGCTGGGGGTGGTTTAATTTAATCACATGAGATCCAACAAGAGGGCTTCTCAAATGGCTTAATTCATTTACTTTTTCAATAAGAGGATTCAATATTATGATTTTCTTAAATGACAAACCTACTTCCAACCTATAAGACCCTGGTGTGCTATATTTCTCAATAATAGAAACATAACCTATTGACTTAAAAGGAATATGATGTTGTCCATAATGGCAGTACTTTTCCTGGATTGGCATTATCCAGTCTGGAGGACCAACAGTATGTATTTTGGTCACATCCATAAGGCCATTGAACCTCTTCCAGTGCGTTATAGTTCTGGGATATTCTTGCCCTTTTGATGAAATCAGGACAAGAGCCAGTTGTTCATCAGTGGTTCTTCTTTTCTTGGCACTTGCCATAAAAATTTGGAAGTGTAAAGGTGATCCCTCCCCCCAAGTGACCATAGAAATCCATAAAATGTTGCAAAATTCTTCATGTATCATGTCGCTGCCTTGGGACATTTCACCAAATCGTGGGGTGCAAGAAATCTTGGTATCAACAGAAGAATCATAGCAAAAATGAAAAATGAACTTGCTGCTTCTGGGGACCTTTGGTGCATTTAATTAATCGTGACTCCTCACAAGCTGCACTCTGTGAGACAGGTAGCTGATGGAGGATATCTTTTTCCAACTGTTCTCTCCTGGAAGCATTACTTAGTAACCCTGGAAATTGACAGGCCATCTCCACCTCTGGGTCCTGATAACAGATCCAAGCATTTGTGGGGATGGGCTCGATGCCAGTATTCTCCAGGACACCTGCTTTCCACTCTGCACGTGCTCCTAAGATTCCACATATCATCAACAGGATAGTGGGCATGTTCTGGTGCTTTAAGAAAATAACACAGAAATTATTCTTTTCCCTCCCCCTCCCATTTTTTTTTTCTAGATGCTATTTCTTCCATTCTGTAATGCGCAAGAATGGAAGATGAAATAGGTCACCTTACTGAGAAGCATTTGGAGGCTTTCCTTTCCATTGCTTCAACTGAGAACAGTGAAAATATTTCCTCCAGGGCTTTCCATTTTTCCCTTGAGGAATTTCCACCTGATATACTGCAGGACTAACTCTGTTTGTTATTCTTACCGGTCCTGCCCATTTGTGAGCCAAAGCATGTTCTTTGACTGAGAATTTTCGGTACATTACAGCTTGTCCTACCTCCCACAGACGAGGGTTACGAACCCACCCCAGTCTCTTATCCACTGCTTGTTGAGCCAGTCCCAGGTTTATGGCTGCTTGTTTATGGTATTTGGCCAATTCCTTGACCAAAGACTGCACCCATGCATCAGAAACAACCTTAGCTTCCCAGGAATTGGGCAGTTCTACTCCCACCCACCAGACTTCTGGCATTCTCATCTGCCTCCCTGTCATGATCTGAAAAGGAGAATACCCATGCACTGCTTTAGCACTGCGCATAGTCATTAGAATGAGGGGCAATTTGTCATCCCAATCCTTTCCTGATGCCTTAATCTGTTTGCGTAAGGAATCTTTCAACACCCTGTTAACGCGTTCGACGCCCCCTGAAGAGGCAGGATGTCGTGCAATATGATATCGTTGTTTGATCCCCAATGCCTTACATAATTGTTGCATAACCTCCCCTACAAAATGAGAGCCTAAATCTGAGTCTATGATCCTGGGCAAACCCCACCTGCTAAAAACATTATTAAATAATATTTTTGCAGTAGTGGCGGCAGTTGCATTTCTGCAGGGAATGGCTTCCACATATTTACTGAAAGCATCCACAATGACCAGACAAAAGCGATTTCCTCGGGTTGACGTTGGGAGTGGGCCAATGAAATCAATCTGCAATCTCTCCCATACCCCAGTTATTCTCTGATGTTGGATAGGAGCCTTAGTGCCTCCCTGATCTGCATTTACCATAGCACAAGAGAGACAGTTCTCACACCACTGATCTATATCCTTCTTCATTTGAGGCCACCACCCAGTATCCTTAACTCTAACTAGAGTATCTGCCTTGCCTTTGTGCCCCTGTTCGTGAATGAACTGTATAAGATCTCCCCGGGTAGTCTGGGGTACGATCCAATGTTTCCCTTGATTTTCACCCACAGCCCACCAAATGCCATCATGCTGTTCTATTTTCAATTTTCCTGTAGGATCCTTCCCCTGTTTCGCTAGCTCTTCTATCTCCTTATCTCCTTCCTGTAGTACAGCCAGATCTAACATAGTGACATCTATTCCCAACTGTTTCCCACGCGTGATTACAGCTGAGATGGGCTCCTTTCCTCCCCCTTCCTTTTGTGGAGGGCTGGGAACAGCAGCTTGCTTGGCTATAGAATCAGCTAGCTTGTTCCATTTTGCTGGTTCATCCCGTTTTTTAGAGTGGCCTGGGACATGAGCAATCCAAGTATCTGCCTGCCTGGATTGTATTAACTGTAATATGTGTTCCCACTTAGCTACGTGTGCTACTGGTTTCTCATCAGCTGTGACCATACCTCTGGTTTTCCAGATTGGGAGCCACACAGCTACAGCCCGCGCTACCCAGTCTGAATCAGTAAAAATAGCTAAGGGAGTGTCAGGGGGTTCCGCTTCCAACACTTCCAAGATTGCCTGTGTTTCTGCAGCTTGGGCCGAATGTGGAAGAGCAGGCCCACTCAGGATCTGGTTATCCTGCACACGTACTGCCCCAAACCCGGTCTTTGGCACCCCCCGTTCATAAAATGAGAAGCCATCGGTGTACCACATGGAAAGTCCTTCCTGTATTGCCACTGAGTATGATTTACCCCACTTTACTGGCCATTCCTCATATTTGGTAATAGGGAGAGGGCAAATATGTTCCTCCCCTTCTACCACCAACCCATATGGAACTGGGGGAACCTTGGTTTCTTTCTGAAAGCTAACTCCCCTATTTACCAATGCCAATGTCCACTGAGCGATCCTGGGATTACTAACTTGTCCATCCTGAATCTTCCCAGAAATGATGTACTTTAAGGGAGAATGTGTTGTCTGGACAATTACTTTAGCTCCACCTATGATGAACTCCCAGTGTTTTAGACTCCACACTAATGCCAGGCATGCCTTTTCACAAGGGCTGAACCCTTGTTCTACGTCATCCAGAGTTTTGGATGCATAGGCAATGACTCTTTTTGTTCCTACCTGTTCTTGCAACAAGGTGGCACCCACACAGGTTTCTGAAGTAGCCAATTGAATAATGAAGGGGACCTTGAGATCAGGGTATGCTAGAGCAGGAGCTGAGGCCACATCCTGCTTTAGTGTCCTAAAAGCCTCCCTTTGTTCTGTTCCCCATTCCCACTTTCTATCCTTCTTGAGCAATTTGTATAAGGGCTTGGCCTTTTCTGCAAACATTTCAATGAAATTGCGGGAAAAGTTTAAAGTTCCCAGCAAAGCCCTTAAAGAGTGCACATCTGTGGGAGCGGGAAGTTTTGACATTATCTCTACCCGTTGAGCATCAGGAGAATGTCCTTCTTCCCCTAAACAGACTCCAAGATATTTCACCTTGGTCGATACTAACTGAGCTTTTTCTCGACTAGCTTTGAACCCAGTGTCTTGTATGATGGAAAGCACTTCTCGTGTGATCTCCCTAGTTAAGTCCTCTGTGGGTGAATGGACCAAAACATCATCCACATAAGAAAGCACATGACTCTGTGATTCTGTTTTTAGCTTCTCCCACATGCGTGTCACATAGGAGTGGCAGATCGAAGGTGATGAATTGAACCCTTGAGGGGTCCGACTAAATGAAAATTGTTGCCCTTTGAAACTGAAAGCAAATTTGTACCAACAGCTTGGGTGCAATGGGATAGCAAAGAAAGCATTGGCCAAATCAATTACTGAAAACCAACGGGATCCTGCTGCCACGGCGGCCATTATTTCATTATATTTGGCCACTACTGGTGCAACAGGGGGAGTATAAGAATTCAAAATTCTATAATCCACTGTGAGACGGTAAGTGGGGGTGGAATCCGTGGTTTTTTTTAAGATGGGCCACAGGGGAGAGTTGCATAGTGACTGCATTTTTACTATCACCCCTTGCTCCAATAAGGCCTCAATGGTTTTCTGAATGCCTATTTCCGCCTGTATTGGGTATTTATACTGGCGTTGAGGGGGAGGATCAGCCCCTTCTATCAATACACTGGCTTCTACTTTTCCACACTCCGTTTTATTTTTGGTCCACACCTGTGGGAAATCCCGTATCCAAGGGTCTTCTTCCACCAAAGCCAGTGGCATGGGGCCTTAATGGCTGCACACCGTTGACTAGCAGACATTTCCAGTGGACCATTCAAAATTTGCCATAAGATTCCATTAGCCAGGTCCACTGTCAGATGATGTGAACGTAAGAAAGGGACTCCCAAAATGCCTCCCTCTCTACCCCTGTGCACTGCATTCTCCATTTTTCCTTTTAATGTTCCTAATGTAAAAGGAACATCTTGCCAGAAAGTTGCTTCCTCTGACTTTCCCCCATATCCAATGAGATTTATTTTTTTCTGTGTGGGCCTGCCATTCATAACCCAGTCTGGGTCTAGTATATTTACAGAGGCCCCTGTATCAATTAAGAGATGGGCTACACATCCTGACTCTCCCACTGTAGCCTTCACACTGGGTCTACCCCATTCATCTGGCACTAATTTAGCCACAATTTGTGAGGGGCCAGTGGATGTTTGTGCATGTTCTTCTTTAAGTGCATTAACAGGACTTTTCTCAATAACAGGAGCCCTTTTGGTTCCAGCTGTTTCTGGAGTTTCAACTTCTTTAGTCAAAGAAATCTTTTCCTGTGGTGCTAAAGATGGTTCTGCACTGTGATCCATGACACCCTGTTCTAGGAGAGAATCGCCTCCCCCCGTAGCTACAGAATTTGTACCAAAGACCTCTGGTTTTTGCAGGCTGGATTCATTCAAAAAACCCAAGCCTGGTTTTCTGGCCACTGTTCCCAGTTCCCAAGTGGTGGCCTCCACATTCATTCTGCCCCACAAAGCTGGCGCTAACATTGACACAGTTGTGACTGGAGCAGCAGGAACTGGGCAGCCCTAGGTTCGATCATGAACATCTTGTATGGCCTGCCTCTGAGTGAAGCTGGATAGGAGCAGTAGGAGCAAGGAGGGCAGTAGGGGGGGGAAACAGAAGCAGACGTGGAAGGGGCCATATCAGGAGCCTGTGCCTTCAATCTCCTGTGTAAGGCCTCTGCCAAGACTTCAGTGGGTTGCTTATGGAACTGATCCATATTTTCTCCCACATTTCTAAGCATGGACCAAAGATGATTATGGATGGGATCCCCAAAATCCACCAGTTCATTCCCCTGTCAGGTTTGAGTAGGGCCTTGATGGGAGGGAGAAAAGATGCTGTGATTGTTGCTGGAGTTATTGAACCCAGATCTTCTCTCTCCCCCCGTTGATGTGAAATTACCCCGATTGGAACCAGGAGCTAAAAAAGGGCGATAGTTTCCTCTTCCCTGGGGTCCCCGATTTGCGTTGGGTACAACAGATGAATGAGGCCCCTGATTGGTATATGTGACAGTTTGAATTAGCTCGAGCTGAACCTTCTTTGGTGTAGTGGCAGCTTTTCGCCCCCCTCCAACCTCTCGAAGGAGCTCCGAGACTTGTGAAATAGCCACACTCAATTCTCGCCAAGTAACACCTTCAAGATCCATTCTCCCTATTGCTAACTTCGTTTGAGCATTTAACCCCATGTGTACAGCTTCCAGAAATTCTCTGTCATTATACTCATACTGGCCATCTTCCCGAAGCCTGACATGCTCTGATAAACGTGCAAGGAATTTCTTCCGATTCACATAAACCTCTGGGCTTTCCCCTACACCTTGCCTCTCCATAACATATGCCTTTAACACATTCATCCCTGGCAACAGAGCCTTAATCACAATTCATATCATGTCTTGCATTCCCCATTCTAAATGTTGCCTCAATGGACGCTGCATCCTGCTCCGTGGCACAATATCTTGCCACTTGCATTAAATCTTGAGCATCAGCAGTAGAATACATTTCATCTGCCCTAGTTAACCACGTCAAAGCTGTGTCCTTGTTCAGAGGACCCAAACTATCAGCCACTGCCTTTGCCTGGGGAGGGGACCAACGTACAATCTCTTGGACAATTTTATTACGAGCTGGTCCCATCCCAGTGGCTTCCACCACATTTTTCACTATAATGGGTGCAAGTACCTGTGACTCCTTCCATTCAGGATTTAAAGGAGCAGATGATACAGCCTCTTCTGGGAGGGGGGGAAGAGAGTGTGGAAGGCCCCATTCCTCATCACCATCACCTGAAACATGCAGGACTGTGGCCACCAGTCCCTGTTGAACCTGCAACTGTCTTTCCAGTTCTTTAATTTGAGCTTTGCACTCATCATGGCTAACATTCAACCGTTGCTCTCGTGCTCTAACCACCAAGTGTTCAGCTGTTAATTTTGCTCTGGTACATTCATCCTTTTCTTTTTTCAACTCCTTACGAGCTATTTCAGCCTGAATTAATGCATCATCTCTCTCCTTCTCCATTTGTCTTAAAGAAGAAGCCCACCTGATTTTTTCTGCTACCATATTCATTCGTTCACGGCCAAAATTGTCACAATCATTTCTCCATCCTTCATTCAAATCTACCCGTTCCCTTTCAAAAGCCTCTCTTCCTTTTTCCAGTGCCTCATTCAAATTACTTTTCTCTCTGGCAAAAATCTCTCGTTCCTTTTCCAGTGCCTCAGTCAAATGGAGGCGCTCTATTTCAAATTTCTCATTCAAACCCTCACAATCATTTTTCCCCTTTTCTTTTAACTCCAAACACTCTTTTTCAAAGGCTTCCTCTGCCTGCTCCAACTTACTCCTTGCCTTCTGACTTCTCTTGCGTTCTTCCTCTAACAAATCTGACAAATCCTGACATGCATTATAAAGTCCCCAAGCGGCTACAGCACTTTTCTTTGATTTGGAAGGCCTGCACTCTTTGCAATATTCTGCATAAGCCTCAGTCATGGTTTTCATAGGGTCATCTGTCTTAAAACAATCATCATCCCACACACACCTTCCTTTCTTAATCAACCATTTCTCTATTTTCGATAGGCACTCTACTAATAAAGCGTTTTATTCCCTCCATGGCTACCACTGTTGCCATAGCTTAGAAATCTCCAACACCAAAAGCCAAATGCAAAGAATAAGAAAGAATAAGTTCAGGAATGAGCCACCTTCAAATGCCACATTCCCAAATCAAGTCACTCATGAGTAAAGCTGTTGTACCACAGCATTTAAAGGACATTTCCCCACTCACTTTAAAACAAGAGACAGCAAAGAAAAGGAAATTACACTCATTCCAGACACATTCAAAACTTGGCTACCTGTTTCCCTGGATTGCAGGACTGTTCACATGTTACTTTGTTCCTGCAACCCTTGCTGCCCGCTTGATTCTCCACCAGTCTGTTACGACATGTGCTCTTGGGAACCTGAGTGTGTGCATTTGCCACCCTCATGTCCCATGAAAAACACCTCCTTGAGAGGAGGGGATCTTTTGCTAGGGATAAAAACAAGCACTTTGCCCTGAAATGTGCTTAAATGGTGTATATATTTAACCCAAGAAATGCAGGTCCAAACCAAAATAAAGCAAAGCTTGATTTTTATTGAGAGAAAGAGTAGGAAAGCATTACAGAATTACTTGGGTGCGTGGCAGCATTTATCATTAATATCCTAACCCATTCATAACTTTAAACTAAAGAAATCAAAGGACCCTATTACTATAAGAGGTGAAAGGTAAGAGAGAGATTACCTATCCTATGTCCTGAGTGGGCGGCTGAATACAGCTGAAGCTATGTGGAAGAGCTCTGATCCAAAACCAGGAAGGAATCTCTTGGTCTCAAGGTTTTGCACCGAGACCCAGAGTCTCCCCGGTTCTGTCCCTGCAGTCCTTGATGCGTTCCTTGAGAGCGTCGTACACGTGTGTCGGAGCTCTGGTGTTTCTCAGCCCCCCTTTCTCTTTCTTCCTCTCCTCCCTCCTTTTTTCTACCTTCAAGCCTCGGTTTTAAAATATTTTTTTCCTCTCTCCCCCTCCTGCCAAGGAGGGTATGAAAGTCTGGTGATGTTGTGTATGTGTGTGTGTATCTCTAACTGACCCTGAAAACTAAAGCTCCTAACAAACAATGGGATTCACTGTGAATGAGGGAAATTTGCCAAAGAACAAGATAACAATTATGCAGAACATTTATGCTGTAGCTTTAGTTTGTATCTTAATTTCTGCCCTTGTTACTCTTCGCACAAAACCTCGTGGGAAAGCATAACCAGCCATACCATTAGGTGGGGGTGTGGGGTGGGAATTGTAGTTTAGCAGGCTCCATGGCCCTGCCTCGTAACAATAGAAACCAGCAATTCTGGCTACCATTGTCTTCCAGCCTAGCTGGAGGATTCTATATCTCTCGAGATCAACCTTTTAGATTCAGAAGATCAACTTCCCATCCTAAGCTACAGAGGTGATCCTAAAGACAAGATGTAGCTACACATATAACACTGTTCTTCAACCTTGCATCCCCATAAGTTGTTGGACTACAACTCCCATCAACCAGGCATTTTAGCCAATGGATGATGGAAGTTGTAGTCCAGCAACATCTGGGGACCCAAGGTTGAAGAACAGTGACATATAACAAGTGGGATACTCTGAGGAGGGTTGCTTGGTCTCTTACCTTTTTGCTTTAGGTTACTGAGATCATGTTCTTGTCCTGCCTCTTGGGTACAGGTCACATTCTGATGTCAGCTTTCCTTTTATCTCTTGCCAGGTGGGCAGGACACTCTCAAAGGTCCAACAAGCACTCAGCTGGTCCTATGGTGAGGACGTTAAACCTTTCAAGCCGCCGCTGAGTGACTCAGAGTTCCACACATATCTGAACCGCGAAGGGCAGCTGACAAGGCCTGCAGAACTGCGTCTCCGAATCTTCCACGGTGGAGTTGAGCCCTCACTGCGCAAGGTGAGAATGGGAATTCTGGAGGCCAGTATTCTATCCTGAGAGATGGGTGGTATTTAGTGGGCAAGGCATCTTCTCCTTTGCCCACATTCTTAGACTATATTGTCTTGACCATTGCAGGTGTGCATGCCTGCTGCTATGAGGATGGGGTGTATTTCTGTAGTTGATCCTTCAGCTTGTTGCCATTGATGGGAAAAGCTGTTCAGTGTTGAGTCATTCTTGTTTCCTGCAGGTGGTTTGGAGATATTTGCTAAATGTGTATCCTGATGGGTTGACTGGTCAGGAGCGCATGGATTACATGAAGCAGAAGACACGTGAGTACGAGCAGTTGAAGGGGGAATGGGAAGCACGAGCCAGCCCTGAGGACTTGGATTTTATTCGCAGCAACGTGCTTAAGGATGTTCTGCGAACAGATCGTACTCATCCGTACTACGCAGGCTCAGATGATAATCCCCACTTGACAGCCCTGCATGACCTCTTGACCACCTATGCCGTCACACACCCACAAATCTCCTATTGTCAAGGCATGAGCGACATTGCCTCCCCTATTCTGGCTGTAATGGACAATGAAGCTCATGCCTTCATCTGCTTCTGTGGCATCATGAAACGTCTGGAGGGCAATTTCCAGGTGGATGGTGAAGTCATGTCGGTTAAGTTCTCCCACCTCAAGCTTCTCCTCCACCACTCAGACCCAGCGTTCTATTCCTACCTTCTCTCTTGGGGTGCTGACGACCTCTTCTTCTGCTATCGCTGGCTGTTGCTGGAACTTAAGCGTGAATTTGCCTTTGAGGATGCCTTGCGCATGCTGGAGGTCACTTGGAGCTCCTTTCCTCCCGACCCTCCTGAGAAGGAAGTAGAGTTGGTGGGCCCGCCGGCCAGGCCTGGAGACAGCAGCCAGCCAGTTCGAAGGAGACACATGTTGCGTCCAGCTTGCAGTTTTGAGGCAGCTGGGGACCAGCCCTGCCAGGGAGCAGTTTCTGAGGAAAAGATGCTAGTGAAACAATCTAGGTTTGGGGAGTTCAAGTATTATAGCACTCATAATGAGGACAGTTCAGAAGATGACCCATCACCCAGATCTCAGCGCTCAGTCGAGGAGGATGAGGACTGCTGCAGTGAGCAGGATCCTTTAATCCACACAACTAGTGTGGCCAAATCCTTCTCTGCTCCATCCCTCCGGGCCTTGACCCCGCCCTCTCAAGACTCTGCCTCCTCCTCAACCAATGGCAATGAGGAAAGCCAGTCAGAGGAAGAGAAAGGAATCGCAGTGGTTCACACGCCTTCTTCTCCCTCCCATGGACTTGCTGCTTCTACTCCTGCTGCTGCAGTTAGCCTCCCGCCTCCACAGGAGTTTGGCAAAGGCAACCCATTTGTGCTCTTCCTGTGCCTGGCCATCCTCCTTGAGCACCGTGACCATATCATCAAGAACAATATGGACTACAACGAGCTGGCCATGCATTTTGACCGCTTGGTCCGTCGTCACAACCTGAACAAGATTCTTCACCGCGCCAAGGCCCTCTTTGCCAACTACCTACATTCTGAAGTCTGGGACTCTGAAGAGGGTGATGAGGCAGCGGCTGAATCTCCTGCAGCATTGTGACCCCCTTTTCTCTTGACATGCAGGGACTGGTTCCCTGCTGCCATTATGGTGCAAGCATTGATGTGGAAAGGTGGACAACGAGTAATTTGGCTTGATCTCAGCTCTATAGTAATCTTCTTGGGAAGTGGTCTGGAGCAGCTAAGTTGGATTGTTCTACTCAATACACCTTCTGTGTCAAATGTACTGTTTTTAACTTATCTCTTTGTGCAAATATCTTGGCACCAGATGTACCATCCATCTCCTGTGCCTACTACCCTTCCAAGTGCTAGTGATCTCCCTAGGAAGATCTACCCTGGAGCATCCAGGTTCTATACTTTGTTAGCCCTTTTACTTCTTCCTCCTCAAAATTTGCCTACCCAACCACTAGTCCTCCTTAGAATGTTGGTCACTAAGCAACCAAGCAACTAAGCAACCAAGATTCATTTCTTATCTTTCTGGAATGATCTCTTCTGTTCTGAGCAGGTTTGCCAAAAGCATATTTTAATGCTGAATCTTGAAATGACTTTATTTCCTCTATAGTGCGGCAGTGTGTACTTGGCAAAAGCCAGCACATTTGCCCTTCTGCAAAAATTTGCCTTTTATGCTGAGTTATTTATATGTTTTGGCCCGTTGGGGTATTTTTAAAGCACTTTATTTTATCTAGGATTGTTTTTGTTTGTTCTTTCCTCTAGTACTGCCTTTCTGTTTTAGCTTGTAAACGCTTTTTAAAAACTGAACCCGCAGCCTTCAAAAAAACATGCTGGGTGTGTTTAAAAGTGGACTGGTAACACCCCATTGCCTTTACTGGCCAATTTTTAAGCCAAGCAGGTTCTCTTTTTAAATTGGTTCTCTTTTTTAAATCTCAAAGGTCTTTTCTGAATTGTTTACTCAAGGGGAGTCAACAGTCTAGTAAAAGTGAATGGAGTCTTTATACCACAGTGTCCTTATAGATCTTGCTCTTGGGTAAGTAATAGCTTGTGTCTAGCTCACACAACTTCTAACTGGCAATCTCCCCAGCCATTGTCTAGTCAGGTGGGTTATGTTTTCAGTCTCTTTAGCTGGTCTCCCTATTTACACACAGGTGCTTGGCCAGGTTGCCAAATTCTTACAATGACTTCTCTATCCATTTTTAGCTTGCAGGGCAGGATCGCACTGGAATGTGTAGCAACAGATTCTGTATCACATAGGCAAAGAGAACTCAAGTTGCTTCTAGTCTTACGCATTAATCTGATGTCAAATAGTAGCAAATGGTAATGTACAGCAATTGGCCTCTTAATAGAGAAAAAGTGTTTTGATTTCTTGAATCTCCCTTCTGTCTATTTCTGGGTTAAACTGGGAATTAAACCACTTTAGACCCAGTATTAAAGCAGCTGGATTGTTGAGAGTAGATACCTTTGCAGCCTGTGCTTCTACATTTTTGTTTGGGACAAATTAGATGTAAAATGCCATAGAGGGGATAAAAATTAGGCTGGGCTGAATGCTGTTGAATCAGAGGTGTGCATGTTGCACCACTTCTTTCTGAGCCAGAAGCTACCTTATTGGTAACTTGTTCTGATTCAGATACACAAAAGGAGCCCAATCATGCCCCTTAAGGCCATTATTCTGCTTGGAAATATCCATGTGTTTGAACCTAGTGTTTGGGTTCAGTTTCTGTATTAGATGTGCAATTCCTAGAGTCAGTGGCAAATTATTCTTAGACGCTGAGGAAAAAATTCTCCCCCCATGCTTGGGGGTACCACAATGTGCCCTGTCCTGTCCCCCACTCCTCAATTCCTCCATGAGTGCATATGCCAGCCTTGCTTATAGCTGGCTGTGGTTAGAACCCCTAGGCTGGAAAGGGTTTGGGGAGAAGCTCAGAAAAAGTATATATTGGAGAGGGGGGCATTTCAGGCCATCACATCTTTCCCACCAGAGCAGTCTGTTTACTGACCTGGGTTTGAAATCTCTGCTAGCCAGGATCAGAAATCAACAAGGACCAAATGGGAGACTTCCCATCAGCAGCTAGGACGTAAGCAGCTTCTTTTGTTGATTGGCTATAGTTAGATGAACAGTCCTGACAGTCAAACTCAGTATTAATAAGAGAGAATTAAAGTATGATAAATTACTTCAGATGAAGAGGACTTAACACCCCAAAGACACTTGTACTTCATTGGGGAGGATGCAGGACTGTAAGTTCTACCTCCATAATAAAAAAACATGAGCCCATTTTTTTTAAAGAAATGGGCTCTAGAAGGAGCTACAGCTTAGTGTAGGTTAAAACAATGAAGCAACTGTGGAGCAGGTCTAGAGTTTTCTACACCAATTCTCCAACTCTTCTATACTGATAGTGATGGGAGAATTATTGTAGAGGTGAAGAAAAAAAATAATCAAAAGTTTGAAGTGACAAGTCCTAAGACTAGAAGCTGAAGAAGGGGTTTGGCATACCCATAGTGACATTTCAAGAGGGTTGAATGTAGGGTTGCCAACATATGTCCTAACTTATGGTGATTGGTGGATGTTCCCAAAACTTGCTCTTAAGCAGGTGCCCACTGCAGGATGGAATGTAACATGTCATGTCCTTATAGCATCTGCTAAGCCATCTTCTAGGAAGGCAAAATGCTTTGTTACAGAATGAGGGGATAATAAGAGCCGGTCCAGATGTTACAGTTGTCACAGGGATGAGCATCCCCCCATGGTGAGTTTTTCATCTTTGACTCCTCTCTTCTGCACCATTCTATGACCTGGGGCCATCGCGTTGTACTTATTTATTTGTTATATTCTACTTTTCCATGGTCTCCCATCCAAGGAACTGATCAGGTCCACACTGGAATTGCTTCAGCAGTGCTGCAGCTTCAGATACTCCCAGACTATTCCCGGAGCCTCATGTTGTGATTTTTTCCTACACTTTATCCATGTCAGTGGTGTGGTGGGTCCAACTTGTGCAGTGCTGGTGGGGGGAAAAGAGGCTTGCTATGCGGGTATTGATTCATGTGGGAACCATAATGTTGATACTGGCTCTTATTTTCCCTTCTTTCTCTGTCAACAAAGCTGGTTGCTCACCTAGTAGAGAGCCTGGCAGTTAAGAATTGTGACTCCCCTCCCCGCAGGATGTGGGGATGCGGGTTTCCCTTAGAGAGGACTCTTGTTTAAGCATGAGATGGCATTTTCATGATTCATTCTAAATTATACAGAGGGAGGGTGGGAAGCACCCTAAAGGGATGTGGATCCCCATGGTGACTGTTAACATCTAGGCAGACCCTAATATTGGGGGAATCCGTGATACACTTTCAGGCAGATAGAAAGGGTTGTGTTGTGATCACTTTGCATGAACACAGGCATGGAATAGTAACTGGCCAAGGCTGGGATTTAAACCAGTGTGGTATCCTTTTCATGAGACATCTAGGAATAGAAAGCGGGCTTAGGAATTGGATATGTGGGCAGGGCTATATAGGGAGAGTGAATGGGGAGACTCTTAACTGGAACTGATTTGATTGGTGTAGTGCAGCCTTCCCCAGCCTAGTGACCTTCAGTTGTGGTTGGACTGGAACTCCCATCATCTGTGACCATTGACCATGCTGGTTTGGGCTGATGGAAGTTGGTGTCCAACAACATCTGGAGGGCACCTTGTTGGGGAAAGTCATTCTACCCTAACCTTCTAGTCCTTAGTTGGTCTGGGCTGACTTGAGGCCACACATGCTTTCTGCAGCCCTTCTTGATCTGCATGTCTCAAAAGCATTACTGAGAAGAATGGACCATATCTTATGACCACCTTAAATAAGTGCACCCTTTTTTGTGCTGCAGGACCCAACTCTGACTTTTGCCTTTGTGGCTTGAAAAACAAGAGCCATGCAGCCCATCATGCAGTGCAGCATGGGAACACACTTCCTTTTAAGCCCCATCTTGAATTCATTTCCATCCCCCCTCCCATTTTTCCCCTCCACTTGAATGTTGTGAAACATTGGATGTGGGCAGCAGAAGATCTCTAGGTGGGCAAGCGAAAATTGTAGGTTTGTTCAAAAGGTCCAAGCTAACCACCTCCTTTTGGGTACTTAATTTGTGACTGGGGGTGGGTGGGTTTATGTTTCTGTAGTTCAGCCTGCTTCCAAGGATAGCCCTTTCTAGTCTGTTTTGTCAAGGTAGAATAATAACCCTTGGAACGATATCTGTTACATAGATCCCATGAGTTCTTAATTTTTTAACAGTAAGTTAATTTGGAACAAATGCAGAGTCTTTGGCTTGGTTTGTGAAAGGTGGATCATAGACCCCCCTTGGTGGTTTGCTTCCTATATGATACTATTGGAGTCGCTGTGTCTGAGCCAGGTCCCCTTGATTATTTGTTTGACTTTCTGACAGTTCCTACTTTACAATTGGAATAGTGTTTTTTAAAATAATTCCCCTTCATATTGAGAACAGGATGAGCTTTGGTTTCTACCTTTTCCCCCATAACTTCCCTTTTGGATTAAATTAGGATCTGCCTCGTAGGCTGAAAACATAGCAAATAGGTGGTATAATAGAATCCTCATTTGTTGCCATTGCCTGTGTGTGCACACTTTTATTACTTGGATCAAACAGATTTTTGCAGCGCTTCAAAATCATGCAAACCCTGCTAGACCAGGGCGGTGGGCAGAAGAAATAAGTGTCTACAGAATAGGCAACAATGCTTCACTTGTATGTATCTTTTAGCACCTTTACAACCATTGTTTGTCTCTAATACTAGGCAAGCTACCTTCTGAGTGTTTGAACCAGAAGTATCTTTCCTCCTCCAAGTCTGCAGTTATTTTAGGCCAATTGCCTACCTTGTTCTTTTGCAATACTGCATCATGAGGAACTGAATCAACTCTCTGAATACAAGAGTGGCTTTGACTGATGTTGTGAAGGTGATTGGTTTATCAGTGAGGGGGCTGGGGGAGAAGAGGCTTAATTGGCATTACTTGAAGCCTTAAGGTGTGCCTGGATATTATTTGCTTTGGGAATTGGGAGATGACCCCTTGCTACACTTGCCTGAACCACTGCTCCTCTTCCCTGCTCTTCTCCACCCCAACTGTTGCCACCAGCACCACATACCCCCTTCTGTCTCCCCTGTGTGCCTCAAGCAGAGGAATCTTACCATGAGGCAGCTGCTCCAAGGGAGAAGGGCCTACTGCGTGGCAGAAGGACCTAACCCATGGATTGGAGAAGTTCTGCACAAGTCTCATTGAAATGAACAGGATCTCTTTTGTGCAGCTCCTGTTAGCATCAGTGAGGTTTGAACACAAAAATATCTTGGTGGATGTTCATTAACAAAGGTAGTGGTGAGAATGCAGAGGTAACATATATGGCTGTATCCCTGCTTCTGGAAATGTACCAACGGGCAGTCCTCCTTGTCACAGGTTAGTGGCATGTTATAAAGCTTGGTCTTTAAGTCTCCTCCCACTTCCCTAATTTCTTTGATTGTACCTTGCCATTTTCTTGATAATCCTGAGAACTAATACACTATAACTGGCATTGGAAGCCAAGCAGCGGCCTGCATTGCTGTAACTGTTTCACAGGCTGTGATGTAAACCCATTTTCCATTGTTCCTACCTTTGGAGCCCTCCTGCTGCGCTTGCTGCAGATCCAATCCATTGGATTCCCCTCCTCTTCCCCACTCTGAAACAAGATGTTTACCTTATCCAAGCTTGTTGTTCTGTGTTATATTTATAGGTGTGTGTTTTTACTCTGCCTGTGTATTATTTTTGTGCTGCTTATTTATTTTTACAAGCATTTTTAGTAGGGTTCTTTTAAGTTTTGGGCTGGAACTTGCAGACGACACAAAGACTTTAAAGGAAAGCTTTGTGTGGCATTGGGGACTGGTTGTGCCAGAATCCCACTGCACAAACGTGGCCCAGGTTTTTTCTTTAGAATGATTTGCGTCAGCTTCCCATGAGCCGTGTATGAGCTTGTGCAGAGAATCAAACCTGAAGAAATACCTTGAAAATGAGTTGTTCAAAAAGTCAGGAGACAAGGGTGTCCAGTGTGTGTAGCCAGAGGTGCCCCTACTACCATGGCCACCTCTAGCAGAAGATCCAGGATGAGAATAGTTGGGGAATCCAGAGACCACAATGTCTTGGCAGGATCTGTTGACAAAGTCCCATTTAAATGACTAGGAGCAGAGTTGAACTCCTGCCTGGCTTTCATGATAGAATATCCCAATGGGTTGTGTCCCCCCGTTAATGAATGGGAGAGAGACTGCTATTTGGATATGCTTCCAGGGGCACCAAACTGTGTTGGGCTGACTCTGCATTCTTATTAATATGGTAACTTAAATTTGTGTTCACCTGCTGAGGGAATGGAAACATACAGGGGACCTGTTTTCTTGTTCATCCAGTCCCTCTTCTGTAAATCCTGAAGCTTTGTCACTTTGGAGTCCAGCCTAGCATCATGCCTCTGGGACAAGTTTGCATAATTCTTCTTCATGCTTTGTGGACTCCAAATGGGGTTCAGTGGGTCAGGGATGAACGTCCAGCTAGCCCAACCTATCAAGGAACTGAAAAGGAGCAGCAGTTAGATGGGGGTGGCAGGAGCATAGCTGTAGCAGCCCACCCCTGTTGCAGTCTTTGAAGTTCACTCTCCTTTCTCAATCTTTCTCCCTGTCATAGGGTGTGTCATTCATAGTGCTATGTGCTTGAAGGTGCCCTTATTTTAAACAGTTCTGTCTCACATATGTATGTAACTTCTTTACCTTTTTTTATCTCCTCTTAATGTATTATCATTCAATTGAAATAGCCATTTTTCTTCCAGGCCTCAGGCACTTCTTGTCTCGTTTTAAAGATGATGTGATAAAGGAATGAAAGTCTCAATACAGCGGTGCTGCTCATTCATTCGGTTCAAAACTGCTTTGGTGTGCCTGGTCTGCCAAGACAGATAATGGTGCTGGAGATAAAGTAACAGGTTTCCTGCACTAGAGGCTCACAGACAGAAGTGTGAGGAGGCAAAGGAGTGAACAGTTGGAAGGCAACATATAGGCTGATATACACTAAATTGTCCAGATGCAGATGTGGACCTGTGTTAAAATCCATAATGGGGAAATACTTCCTTTTTTTAAATAAAAATATGTACCAAGAAAAGCTGAACTCTGTGATTTAACTCAAGAACTATCTGTTTACATGAAATAAACTTCTTCCAAATAATTTATATAACAACACGTTAGGTTATTTGTTGAATTTCTGCCTGTCAAGCAGCTGTTTAAAAGTACCAGGACCAGCTCTGCCTTCCAACAGAGCAAAATGACCTGCTTGGGATGGTACAGTGAAGGAACAGAATCTTATCTATTGGATAAATGAAGGCAGGAGTTCGCATCTGAATGGTGCAACCAGACTTCTCACAATTAGAATGTTGGCCATTTTGTGTGGGAGGGTACCATTCGGCTCCTGCTTCAGACAGTGCTTTGGGCCTGCATTGAAAATGCAAAGTTTCTGGCAGTAATAAACCATGGTGATCCTATCTAGAAGAGAGCCAAATATTTGGTATATATCCAAACAACCTTGGT
Organism: Rhineura floridana; assembly: GCF_030035675.1. Classification (NCBI taxonomy): domain Eukaryota; kingdom Metazoa; phylum Chordata; class Lepidosauria; order Squamata; family Rhineuridae; genus Rhineura; species Rhineura floridana. The sequence goes on from NC_084482.1 coordinate 9,268,349, forward strand.
AACTGGAGAGCTGAGTTGCTAACAATGAAACTATATTTGGTCTAAAGTATTGTCTATACTAATAAAGTAAGTGATGGGGAATACTTGGCTACATCTTAGGGCTTGCTTCTAAGAAACAAATTCCATCCTTTAAGGTAGCTGGTCTGAGGAAGTAGAGACAAGCAATGTATATGGATAAGATATGCCGGGACAGGCTAGAGAGGTCCCATCCCACTCCCATGCTAACAGGTCTGCTGTCACAGAGAATGAGGATCTCTGGGTAGAGTGTGTGATACCGAGGAAGAGGAAAATGATTCTTGAGAAGGGAATGATTTCTCTGCTGATTTCCATTCATGATGAAGCTACACCTTCAGAGAGTGGGGCCTTGGTAGAGAGAGACTTGACATGTTGGAGCCGAGAAATCTGTGATTAAAGTGTAGTGACATGCCTGCCTGATGCAAAAGTTTCAGTCCTCATGCACTGCATAGATAGGTTGCTAGATAATTTGGAGGGAGGAGCCAGTGGTTGTATATTTCAATACCCAATGATACTGGGAAATTTATGAGGTCCTGAAAGCCCAGTTTAGGTAAGATGGTCCATGATCTCCAAGATAACATTTTCAGAAATCCTACCTGTTCTGGTACTGGGTCACCATCCTAGATGGATTTGTTAGGCATTGGGAAATATTTTGGCACAAGCTAAGCTTATATAAAAGAGTTGGGCTCTTCTTCAACAGCAACAGAATGAGATTGCTGATACTTAACATTAAAAAGGTCATTGATCAGTTTTTAAAGCAACTTCTGGAGGAAAGCTACTAGGAGCTTGGGAGAATCCTTCAGGATAACTCATTCCATAGCTGTGATAGTGTAAACCAGGTGTGGAGAGCCTTTGGCCCTCCAGATGTTGCTGAACTGTAACACCCATCATCTGGCCGCTTGCCATGCTTGCTGGGGCTAATGGGTTGTAGTTCAGCAACATCTGCTTCAGGTTGTCAGAGTGGGGTTAGGGTGGAACTTGGCAGCAAAAATTCTGAAAACAAATGACAGCAGTTTAAAGAAATCAAGCACCAAAAAGACATTTGGAGAAGGCTGCAATGTGTGTTTATATGCCAATGCAATGTAGTAAATATTCCCATTCCCTTGGTTGTTATATGCTTTCGATTATGACTTATGGCGACCCTATGAATCTTTTTTATATATATTCATAGGGTTTTCATGGTAAGAGGTATTCAGAGGTGGTTTACTACTGCCTTCCTCTAAGCCTACGGCACCCGGTATTCCGAGGCGGTCTCCCATCCAAGTACTAACCAGGCTGAGCCTGCTTAGCTCCCAAGGTTGGGCATGTTCAGGCTGTCAAACTTTTAAAAGCAGGGAGATTGGGCAGCTATAGTGAATGCACCAGGGGAGCAGGAGATATTGTACTGCCCTACAAATGTGTAAAAATGCAAACACAATTTGGGTTGGTCTTTCACAGTCCAAACCACTTCTTTTTTATTCTACTGCAGGCACATGTAAACCAAATTTAAAACAAAGCCACATCCACACCACATCAGTGGCCACATCCACACCAGACCTTTATTTCACTTCACAGTCATGGCTTCCCCCAAAGAATCCTGGGAAGTGTAGTTTGTGAAGCGTGCTGAGAGTCTGTAGGAGAGATCCTATTCCCCTCACAGAGCTGCAGTCCCCAGAAAAGGGCCTTACTGTTAAACCACTCTGGCCACTGGAGCTCTGTCAGGGTAACAGGAGTCTCCTACACCAACTCTCAGCACCCTTCACAAACTACACTTCCCAGGATTCTTTGGGGGACCAAGACTGTCTAAAGTGAAATAAAGGTCTGGTGTGGGTGTGGCCACCTGATTAACCAAGCCAAACAGCTGTGAGTCTGGCTTTTAGAACACTGACAGTTGGTTCTTACTGAGCATGCCCAATGTTATAATAGACTTCAATGTTAAATTTCTTTAATTAAAAATCAGTCATGCATTTCTTTAACTTTTAAACTGCAGAAGATGAAGGTCAGAGGATGGAGCAAGGTCAGTAATCGGATTCCAGGTACTCTGTGAACATGGCTGATTTTTAATTAATTTCAACAAATTACGAGACTACTGACAGAAAAAAGTCCAACGGGTCTGGATTTTTTTTCTCTTGTTTTACACTTTGAACTCTTGATTCTCTCTGACTGTTCTGTGTATCGCCATGAAAACATAGAAGGTTGTTAAGCAAGCATTTCTGAGTTCCGGACTATAAGTTTTGTAAGGTTTTGTTTTGAAATGTGCTTATGGGAAGCAGCAGAATGGCATGGGGGTATTTTCAATTTTGCAGAATGTGAAAAATCCATGCTGGCTTTAGTATACAGCCACTCTTGTAGCTGTATAATAATGTGTATTAATGTTTATTAACATAATAATGTTACCTGAATATCTTGGCTCATTCCTAGGGCACACTATTTTTCTATGGAACTGTGATTCCAAACTTTCCATGCCCAAAGTCCCAACCCTGACATTGTTTATGTGATCCTTTATGCAGAGCTGAAAGAGAGTGCAAGCAAGAGCTCTGATGTTGTCAGAGCTCCACTCCACCTCTGATTTACTTCTTGCAAGAGTTAACAACTAACAAATGAAGTTCAGGGGTTGTACTTCTGTAAGAAAACTATCAACAAGGCCAAGGGTGTTTGATAGCTCTCATTATCTAATTACTTGTTATTCCCATGCTGACCAAGAGATGGAGCCAAACATGCAGAAGGCAGGCCTTACTAAGCTTGCAATAAGTCCTACAGTTGCTGCCAGCATGGCAACAGTGTTCCGACAATTGTCTAAAAGAAGCTCAGGCACTTGATTTCCCACTCCAGTCTCTGTTCCAATTCACTGAAATCTCAAACATAAGGAGCAGCCTGGACTATTGGAATTCACCTGTTATGAATAGGGGTTAGTTGTAGAATCAGTGCTTTGTGGGGGGTAAAAAATGAGGTGTTAACATTCATATCTTGATAAAAGTGCTGTGAGTACCAGCACAAAACGGAAGCGTATAGAGGGCTGACAGTACTTTGTACCAGTGAATACTGGGATGGACACACACACACACACACACAGTTAAAAGTTGCCCTTCTGCTGCCATGGAGAAACTGCAACCAGACTGCACACAGAGCTACAGGCAGAGCTTCCAGTGAAAAGGGTGCCACTTCCAGGAAGACGAGCACTGTGCCTCCTTTTTCAGAAGCTGGCTGTTGATAATTAGAAGAAGCAAAATGAATGTTGCCAAATATTAAAGGATAAGGACCTCTTCTACATCTGAGCTTAATGTTGGTTATACTTAAGCAAACCAGCAAAGCATTCAAAGAATAGTTGGTGTGAGAAGCTGCAGAATCGACATTTCTGTTGCCAAACTGTATGGCAGTTTTTTCTTTTCTGGATTTTTTATAGCATTGTTTACAATAATAGTTTTGAAACAAACATGAAGCACTTTACAAATACAGTTAGAACAACCAAATTCCAAATATAGTTCTCAGGGTTTGACTAAGGTGGATTGGAGGTGGTTTCCTCATCACAAAATAAATAGCTGTGGCAGAAATAGTTCAGGATTCATTATTTGATGCCGCAGCAAATGGTTACATTATACATTGCATACATATATGTCACCTCACCTGTCTGAATGCCCTTCTCATCTTTAATTTCTTCTATTTATAGGCCTTGTCTGCCAGTCTACACACAAAAAAGACAGGGCTGGCCCATGATATTTGGCTGCCTGAGACAAAGGACAAGTGGTCACACACACACATACTACTTCCATGTACAGAAGCCAAATGGACTGGCAGTTGAATCTTAGGCCTCATCTACACTATACATGTCAAGCAGTGTCAATACCACTTCAAACAGTCATGCCTTCCCCCAAAGACTCCTGGGAACTGGTGTGTGAAAGGTGCTGAGAGTTGCTAGGAGACCTCATTTACCCTCCAAGAACTACAATTTCCAGAGTTCCTTGGGAAGAGGGATTGATATTTATTTATTTATTTTTAAAAACAGTCTGGGAATACACCATTGCACCTGAGGAGTATAGGTTAGTTTAGGGGAAAGGGGTGGTAGGCCCTGTCGTCCAAGACGGAAGCAGCTGGAGGGGGGCTTAGAATGAAAGGCCAGAAGGGATACCGTTACTGCTCCCCCCACCTAAGGTGACTGTTCCATTTGGCTTAATGGTAGTATCAGGCCTGTGTTGCTATCATCTGTGGTCAATTCTAGCAGACAGCAAAGTGGGGGTACTTGCCAAGGCCTAGACAGCAGTAAAGCTGGGAGTGCCAGAATTTCACTTCACTCCTCACAGAAAGTTGGAGGTAGCATCAGTCTCTTCTTCTTTATAACTTAATTCTGAGCAATTCTTAATTCTGGGATGAAGGGAGAGGCCATGTTTTCCCAGAATCCTCTGCAATTCTCAGTGAATTCCTAGAAGCATATTTGCATATGTGCACAAAGGCAGAGGACAAAAGGGCCCTGTGTAATGGGGAGATTAGATCCCTAAGGACTCTGGTATACTCTTAGGTTGCACACTGCTCCCCTTGGTGGATGAGAGGGCTTGCTGATAGTATCTTATCATACAATAGTAGAGTTGGAAGGGCCTATAAGACCATCAAGTCCAGCCCTCTGCTTAATGCAGGAATCCAACTTAAAGCATACCTGACATGTTCAAGCTTCACCACTACCTTGGAACTGGGCGATTGTCAGCAGCAGAGGGGTGGACCCAAATACCATATCCCATAATTGTGTGTAGAACTTCTGCCTAGGCATTTACTGCACAGGACTGTGGTGAGGGAACATGGTAGATTTCATGGATGTACCAGGAGAAAATTCTAAGCTCTTTACTTACCAAGTGTTTTTGGAAGCTGCACCAGTAGAATTGTAGTTTTCCTGCAAAATACAGACACTAGCTGTGAAGGTGTTCTGACTCAGTTTCCCATTTTAAGAAGAATTTGATAGACCAGAGGCTCTAAGTAGAGGGGACCTTTTATTTTATATCTCCCCATGCCAATTGTTTTTATTTGTCTTCTGTAATTTCCCCTCCCCTTCTCCTTTCACACTTAACTTGCACCTTATCCCCCATCCCAAATTGCTGCTTTCTTTCATCCCTCCTATTACATTCACATCACTTTACTATTTATATATTTTAAATGACCTTTCATCTCCCTTTCTAATTTTCTTCAACCCCTCCCCTGGTGCTTTCCCTTCAGAGGAGGGAGACCTCCCCTCCCTCTTCCCCCTCCAACTTCTTGGACTTTCAGCCACGTTTACTCACCTTGTGCAAGGGAGGGGGTACCGGAGCTGAAGCCCTCTGAAAGGCTTCAGCTCTGGGTGGGGGGGGGTCCATTCCACCCCTCCCTGCTGCTGCCTAAACCTCGCAATACAGGTTTGCACTGTGCAGGAGCTGCTTCTGGATATACCCACTGATTAACCATAGCCACAAAAAGGCCTTTCTAGTAAACACTACTAACATGCTACACAACTATAAGACAAAAGCACAGACTAGATGTCCCCCTTGACCTAACACAACTTTCCATTTCCCAAAACACTGACAGAGCACAAATGGAGAAATCTTCCCAGAAAAAAAAACACTCCAGCAAAGTCTATATAAGCAAATGTACTACACTGGTCAGCATACCACAGTCTCTCATCCAGCACTGATAATAAGCCATTCCACATCCTTTCTGTCCCAAATTTGGCATGGATCATCCTCTCCTATACTGTCAAGTTCAGTTTGTCAAATCATTTCCTAACTACAAGGTGTGGAACTTTATCTCCCCTTATTTCTCATTAATATGGTGGAATCTGATTCAGACAACTCCCCTGTAACATGGCCATGACTGTGGCCCTATAATAAAACTTTGCCTAGTAGTAGAGGCAGGTGACATTGGATGTCGAAGGGCTTCTGATTATTTATTGTTGTATTTTTATTGTGGAGGAGGGGGAGCGCTTGTGGCATTTTCTGCCTCAGATGCCAAAGTAACTTGATTAACCTTGGGCAAGGGGAAGAGAGGTGAGAATGGGGCATCATTTGCATCTCTGCCTCAGGCAACAGAAAGGTGGAGTATTTATAGTGCATAAAGTGCTTTAGATACATTATCTTGTCATCTTTAATACAAACTGTCTGATGTATGGGAAGCTAAGGCTAAGATTGTGGGCTTAGCTGGGGCTCTCTAGCGAATCTGTAGCAAAGGTGATGTTAGAACTCAGGACTTTCCAATTCAACAGCACAACTGCTACAGTCACTATGCCATTTCTCTTACAGGGACTCTCTAACTTACTGCAACACAGGAATCAAAAGGTACCAGATCTTGAAACAAGCTCCTTGATTCTGCCATACTCTAAGGCTTGACATTCAACATCACTGGCAAAAATGCAGAGCTGGCACTTAGGCCAATGGAAGGCATAACAATCTTCTACATCCAAATCATGAAGCCTGTGTAAAAGCTCATGCCAGAACAAACAGTCTGTGAAATGTCACAAAATGTGCCAAGGAAGGCAAGGCTCACTTCCACATATAATACAGGCCATTCTTTCAGTCCATGTGTTTGCGGAAGGATCCTTTGTCCATCTCAGACATCATGATTTGGTCTTGTATTGTTCCATATTTCTCTCTTATCCAAGGTGTGAGAAGTGCCAAGAGTGGCATGTATGGGGGTTAGTTTCCTTTGTATTAGAAAACACAGGCAATTTATGGTCTTTACAATATTTGCTTTATTTACAAATATACAGGCAGAACACAGTGAAAGCAAGCAGGCACTCCTACTGCAGGTTCCTGGAGAGGACAACATGCAGAAACGCAACAGGTAAAATTTTCCCACATTGCACATCCACATTTTCAGGGAGCTGAACCTGTAGGATTTCAGCTTGCTACACGGCTCTTAAAAGCATGAGCCTTGCTGGGGTGTAGGTGTGTGTGAGATAGTTACCCTTGTGAGCACTAGTGAGTTGCTAAGGATCACCATATGAATTCTGAGATGGGCCTGGATACAAATGTCTCCCAGGCCAAACCCAAACCACCTATCCATAGAATCTGTAAAATAATGTTAAATAAAAGGATATGCAAAAGAATTACAATTATGTCTTTGTTTCAAAAAATAAATTGTATTTTTTAATGTATAGTAACTTATACTAGCCACTACCATGGCAGGACTGTAAAATGACTCCAGGATAGGGTTGCCATATTCCAGTTCCACAAATCCGGGCAGGTTAATTTGCATATTATGCAAATTATTTGCATATTATTATTTGGATTGTCCAGTTGTTTTGTTTTTGTGCCTAGGAATTACCACCAAAAACTGGGGAAAGATGTGAGAAATCTTTTTTTTAAGCAACATTTTCAGCCTTAAATGCCTAGACTCTAGTTTCCAACACTATGGAGTATTTATTGATTGATTAAGAGAATTTATATCCTGCCCTTTTGCTGTTAAAAACAGAGCTCAGCACAGCTTACAAATATAATAAAAACAATAAAAATACACAATCAATATAAAAACATAATAAAAACACAAAATAGCAACAAACATAAAGTAAGTCGGGGCAGCAGCACGGTTAACCATAACATATACAATATATTTCAGAGATGTGGTGGGTGGAGAAAAACAAGCCAAAATGTTAGGAAAAGGAGTCTTTCACACCACATGCTCAGTTCTAAATACTGTTGCAGCAAGTTTTACAAGTTCCTCCAGTATTCCACTGGTGCAGGCACTCAGACATTCAAAGTATCTGTATGTTTCTTAGGTTTTATAAAAGCAGAGCTTTGCTTAATTCAAAATTTCTCAACCACATCTACACAGGTTCCACCTCCATACTCAAAATGAAACTGGGCCTGGAAGTGTGCAACAACCCCACACATACCTTGCTAATTAGATTACCAATGCTAGGATGTCTGTCTTACTGACTACTCTCCTGCTCCCTGGGCATCATGAAAGACCCAGTCCTGGGCTCAGAAAGAAAATAAATATCTGGTCCTCTTCAAAGTATTGAGAAGCCTCTTGTTTTAATTGAAATAATAATTATAAATTCTTGTTCTTATCACTAATGGGAGTTAATTATCTTGCATATGCTGCTGTTGCTTCTATGGCTGTAACGGAGTGAGGTTAAAGATAAGTGAAATGCTAATAGGAAAAAAAAACACAGAAGGCAGTAACACTTTCCTAAATGTAATACCATACCAACCACAACAAGATTCCTATGAGTAAGGCAAAAAACTAAGCATCTCACAACCAGTCAGGATTCCTAACCAAAACCCACAAATATGATAAATGAAGAAATATGTATATAAGCATGACTATCAAATATATTTATTATTTACACAAACTGTAAAGATATTTATAGTGCAATCCTAAGTTTATTTATTCAGAAGCAAGTCCCAGCGTATTCAGTGGGGCTTACTCAAACAGGGACAGAACTGCAACCTCAAGTGATAAGCAACTTCATTCACACAACCCAAAATTCCGAATCATGCCACTTTACGCTGTTTTGCAACTGTTTATACTTGTTTTATGGTCATTGGATTTTAAATGGCTTTATTTCTTGTTGTGAGCTGCATTGGTTTCCAACCCTACCTCACAGGGGTGTTGGAAAGACTCCATACACGCACACGCACACACAGCAGATGTATAAATACATACAGCCCATATAATAGTTTATTGTCAAACCAGTTGGTCATTGCAGAAAAATCAGTATTAGTTTTTAAAAAATCAGTATTACTTTCCTACAGAATAAAAACTGTAATACCTAAGTAAGCCCTGCCTACTTGCTTTAAAATTGGACTGGAGACAGAAAGAGTTAGAACACAAACATAATTGTTTTTTACATTCACTCCAAAGTCCCATTGATTTTCAGCACATTCATAACCACGTCTACTCAAAGTAAGTCCTATTGAATTAAATGGGATTTACTTTGGGCATATGGGATTAGCATTGCTTTTACAAAAAGCAAGTATTGGGAAGGTTTTCAAAACACTGCCCAAGCTCTGACTCCTGCACACAAGAGGAAAAATAACTGAAATGTATATACTTACCCAATTTATGAGATTTTCAGGTAAACGGTCGGGGGGGGGGGGTTTGAAACCACCATTTTATTTTCTAGACACTGCCTGAGGTCAATGAAACTGAAACACAATCCCTGATTGGCTGCAATGCTGAATGGGCGGGGTTAAAGCTACAAAGTGCTATAGTACAGTACTGTTTAAAGAAAGATTTAACAGTCGAGGGGGTGGCTGACGTTTTTATGTATATCTCGAGAACCAGACCACCTAGAAACTTAATTTTTTTAAAAAATTAAAGCTGAGAATCCGGGCCACGTAAGGGGCTAGCCGGGTGCCGGGTGGCATGCATAGAATCTGGGTAAAACCCGGCTATCCGGGCAATATGGCAACCCTACTCCAGGATTCTAATTCTCCTTTTCTAGGTCTGAGTTGGGAATAGAAACCAGGTGTCCTAGCTTCCCCTGCCCCTACTATTTACCATTTCTGGGCTTCTCAGAGTTCTGGGTACAACCCACATATTTCTCTCTCTTTTCCTTCTTTGAAAACTCTCAAGATGCACAACACTTCAATTACTGGGGGAGGGTGGGGGTTCATGAGAACTGGAGTTAGGTCCTGAGGGTGAGCATCTGCCAATATCAGCAAAAGGCTGCGTTCTCCAAGATCACTGCCATTCTCACTTGGCATGGTAGCTTGGAGGCAGAGGAGAGAGAGAGTTCCCAGTGGCTCAGATCCACCACAATTCTGGTGCCACTACCGATAATAATATTCACTGGCTGTTGTCAAGGGATTGGACAGCAGTTCTAAGTGTAATGACATGACTGTTAATGGGCAGGGAATTAGTTCTAATGGCTCTCTTTCCAGCTGGGTCATGAGACAGGGCCGCCTAATGTTTTCTTTTACTGGTGTGTTCAGCTCTACTATAAACCCACAACTTTGGGTTCCTGAGAACCAGAACTTAGTTTCTAGACTCAGCAAGGTGAATGAAATTGATTCTAATGGGGTTAGGGTCATCATACACTTCTTTTTCCCAGTTCTCTCTCCAAAGAAAGATCTATGTCAATGGGATTAAATGGCCTAATTATATCCCACCACATGGATCTGTAGTGGAAAGTTTCATTGCCTTCCTTTTGGAGCAAAGTAAAATCCCCTGGTTAAATGGAGCAATGGACTACAATATGACTGGCAGTTATTTCCATGGGGCAGTCACTTGAGGAGGGGGCAATGGAAGGAGGTAAATCAATCCCCTAGCTCTACTCCTCTGCAAACCTCTGCGCCACAGTGAGGCCAGTCTGTACTTGTAATGGGGCTGGATTTGGCTCAGTCGTGAATCTCTACAACAAGGTTTGCTTGGAGGTCTTACATAGGATTGCAGATGGTGGGTGGGAAGCGTGGGAATCTCAATTTAGTCCCAGGATTTGTTGGAAGAAGAGCCTGAGAGAAACAATCTAGAGAAGCTGGTTTGATTTCTGCCTAAATTCCTGTCTCTCCTCATTGTAGAGAACAAGCCCTGACGAGATCTCATCTGCCTCCCAAGAGCAGGGATGTAGAAAAATTCCAGGCTCCTCCCCTAATTTTCTGAACCATGGACGCACCTGCACTCCCCACAATGGGTTGTGCATCCAAGACCCGTTCATGCAAGTGCTTCCACTTGCGTAATGGAAATTCCTGTTCCCTCTCCTCCCACTGTGCTCCTCCAATCTTCTCTAGGGGTTCCCCCAATCCTCTAGAGCAGATTTTGGGGGCACAAGGGGGGGAGAGGGAGGGAAAGTTCCATTGTGCAAGCAGAAGTCCTTGTGCGAATGGGGCAACTTCCTGGGATACACAGCCCAAGGTCTCTAACCTTGTCCAGGACACCCCTCTTCCTGTTTTGAGAGCTCCAATAAGGGGTGCCATGTATGGAGGTAGTTATTCCTCAGTAGTGTGGCCATGTGTCCTACTTTACAGAAACCTGTCCCCTCTTTGAAGGCCTGCCTGGTCTGAGCCTGGTTTAAAGATAAAAGAATCCTAAGAAGGGAAAGGAGTGGCCTTGAAGTTGCCCATCGACAGTTAGCAGCACCTGGACAAAGACAGAGCAGGCAGTTGGTCATAGTTCACCACCATGATGAGATGTATATTTATGTATTTCTGGATTTACATCTTTACATATAAATTAGCATATGTAGATTTTATGCAAACCCATGTCCTCCTTTCCCTTCTTTTTTGGCGATGTGTGAGTGGCTACCCTGTTCCTGAGGAGTACCCGTCTCTCTTGTTATGGGATAATCCCATAGTAAATTATTCTAAAATAACCGTGGTTGAATCCAGTGCTAGTCCTACTTAGGGTAGACCCAGTGAAATGAATTGATATGAGTAATTTAGGCCTGTTAATTTCAGTGAGTCTACTCTGAGTATAGTTTCGCTGGATACATCTCACAGAGTCCTCACAATTTAATCTTGAAAGTATAAAAACAGGCCTTTGAACTGAATGTGAATCTCCTTCCACCTCCTCCTGCTCCCTTAATGGTACTTCTGCTCAGCCTAGGCTGGTAAATGCTCCATACCCAGGTCAGTCATTTGTTTTCCAAGCTTTTAGAGGGGAAATGAGTACTGGGCATGGTTTCCCTAAGCTGACTGTCCTCAAGGTCTGCCAACCAGTCTCCTTGCATTCGTTGGATCTAGACTTCAGCACAGGGCAGCCTTAGAGCTTCATTTCAGTGACTGGTCTTAGGTCTTAATATGTGAAGGATTCAAAAGCTCCATAATGAAGAGGGGGCCTCTAAGCACATGCACAGCACTTTATTCTCATAATTGAGCAGCCCCAGGCCTGTCCCCAAATATTTGATTTTTTGTTTGTTTACTGCATTTATATCCCACCTATACAGCTCAAGGTGGCATAGATGGCTCTCCCCCTCCTCATTTTTTTTTATTTTTACCCCCTCCCCATTTTACCCTCACAGTAACCCTGTGAGGTAGGTTAGTCAAGGACACCTCGTGAACTTTATGGCTGAGTGTGGATTTGAACTCTGGGCTCCCAAGTCCTAGTCTGACTAATGCAGGTTTAGGCAATGTGGTGCCCTCCAGATGGTCTTGGACTGCAACACCCATCAGCCCCAGCCAGCATGATAGTTGGGGATGAAGGGACTTGTAGTCTAGCAACATCTGGAGGGTACCACACTAGATACACCTGCTCTACACCAGACTGGGTCTCAACAGGATCAAATGGCTTGGCTTCCAGGCAGACTAGTGTTTTTCTTTCTTTAAATTGGCTATTGTTTTAGATGCTTTGCAGGTGATACAAGCTGAGAGTCTGGATTCACTTTCTCATCTCCCTCCCTCCCTCTTTAATAGTGCACCTGTTCTAGGAGAAAATTTAGGAGATAGTCCCTCTGACCCTGTCTTTCTCCATCCACCTAGATTGGAACCCACACCCTGCTAAGAGTGGAGGAAACAGTAACTTGGGAATCCCCCTGTTGTGACTTTTCTGGCTTCAAAAGCCTGCACAGATGCTTATGAACTGCCTGGAATCCGGGATGTGTGTGAGCTGCCGGAATACTTTTCCCTTGAGACTTTCCAATTCACAGTGAACTGTGGAAGTTTGGCAGGCGGCTTTCCTGCTGAGGCATGACAAAGCTGCTCCTCCTACCAGCAAAACTGTGAGTAGCAATGATGTGACTAATGGAAAAGTTGGCAGTATTCAGGGTGAGGAATGGAAGAGCAGCAAGAGCAACTCGGCCAGCATCTGGGGGAGCAAATCACAATATGCTTTGCCATTTGGGCGAATGGAAATCAGCACTGGGGGTCTCTAAGTGGTTTCTAAGTCTTAAGGGGGGCATACATTCTCAACTCTTCCTATTTCCCAGGACCAGCCCTTAACAAAGCTACCCCTCTCGGGAAATTAATTAATCTAATTTCCCGAGAGGGGTAGCTTTGTTAAGTTTATTGCAGCAAAAGCAACAAAGAGTCTTGTGGCATCGCTTATGGAATAAGACATCTGTTAGCTTTTAAGGTGTCACCACACTCTTTACTGTTTATTCCAGCCTTTCCCAACTTTTGGGTCCCCAGATGTTGTTTGGCCAATGGTCAAGAATGATGGGAATTGTAGTCCATCAACATTTGGGGTCTGAAAGGTTGGGAAAGGCTGGTTTATTCCTTATATTCAAGTATAGCAGGTGTGGGGAACCTCCAGCCTCCGGGACAATCATGGTCCTTCAAGAGGTCTCATTTGGTCCTGGAGGCCATTTTTTCCAAACCACACCTATCACCTGATATCACTAGTAATGTCAGCTGATGGGTGGTAGGACAGTGTTTAATCTTGCCTTGGTTGAGCGATCCTGTTCCCAGCAGGGAACAAGATTGTGCAGTCAAGGCAGTAGGATTTAATTCCCACTCACCAATTGAGTGAGGATTAAAGCCCTGTGCAAAAGCACATTTTGAAGCAGCTCACACATGCGAGTGAGCTACTTCAAAGAGGCTTTTGCAAAGGCTTTAAGACAGCTCCTACACTGCCATTTGCTCAAACAGGAACATGGGGGTTGTCTTAAAAGCCTTTTCCAAGTCTCCCCATGCTTTCCTGTTAAGTTCCCAATGATGAGGGACTTAAAGGGGAGACAGGAGAGACTTGCAAACGCCTCTTCCAAGTCTCCCCCCACTTTCCTTTTAAGTTTCCAACTTGGAAGAAGCTTTTGCTAGTCTCTTCCGATCTTAGGGACTTAAAAAGAAAGTGCGGGGAGACTTGGGAAAGGCTTTTCCAAGTCTCCCCCCTTTCCCTTTAAGTCCCTGATCTCAGAGAATTAAAACTAAAGCATGTGGGATTTTGACAGGTGGGCGGTCCTTCTCACCTGTCAATCATATGGCATCATAATGACATAATGTGATGGACAGGTCAGTGGTCCCATCTACCTGTCAAATTTGAAGTACAGGAATGTGCAGACTTCAGCCTGGTGGAATCTTCTTTCTGTTTTGCTAGGACCCCAACTTCCATCAACCAGATCCATATGTAAAAGACATACACTTAGAATTTGGTTACAGAAATGCATTGCAAAATTTGGAGAAATTCACATTTTACTGGATAACTGTGTTTTGGTTTGTGTGTTAGTTTGATGTGCAAATTGGGTAGTTTCTCATTAAAATGCAAACAAAATTTAACTTCTCCTCCATGCCTACAACACACACACAAGTTAAGTATTTCTGCAGGTGTCCTTGTTCCACTGCTGAACAGCTTGGAAATTCTTACTAATGTTTATTCAAAAATCCCCTTTCTTGTAACTTTAACAGGTTTATTTGAGTCCTTCCTTCTGGCACAGCAGCAAACAAAGGTGCTGTAACTGATGTATGCCTGAAAGCCTTCGTTTTACATGCAGCAGCAGCTTGTGTTTCTTCAGTTTAAGGAAATGCACCCAGCACATGGTCACAGGCATATAAAAATTATTTTTCCCCTTTTTCAGTGGCTGAGCCTGATCATGGGTTGTTGCATATTCCAGAGCTCAGCCACTGTAAGTTCAGGCTTAAGCATTGACCCTGCTTCCATATACACCATTTTTGGGCGAGACTGCTTAGATCTGTTTGTGGGGATAATTGCCCTGAGTGATGATCTTTCTTGGTGTCTGACAGAGCCGGCATTTCCAGTAATGCTACTTTTGGGTATCATAGAGTTGGAAGGGGCCTATAAGGGCATTGAGTCCAACCCCATGCTCACTACAGGAATCCAAGGTGCCTGTCCAGCTGCCTCTTGGATGCCTCCAAAGGAAGAAAAGCCTGCGGCGCCTGGTATTCCCAGAGGGTCTCCCATCCAAGTACTAACCAGGCCTGACCCTGCTTAGCTTCCAAGATCAGACGAGACTGGACGTGTTCAGGATAGTATATACACATAGCCACATCAGGCCATTGCTGAGTGCAGAATTGGACATGAACATGTTATACCTTCAGGCATTCTGCTGTATGGTGCAAACTAATCAATGAGGGACCAGATGCCCTGGGTTTGACAATGCCAGGGGAACCTGGAATTTTGAATGAGGAAATTGTTCTGTGTGCAGCGGCAGTAACAGCAAGAGAGGAAGTGGGAGTGTATCTCCCGCAGGGTTGGGCCATGTCTGTGGTTGGCTGATTTTGTTATCTCCTTGCTCTGCACCTTGGGAAAGGCCCTGTGGGCAGCAGCTGCAAAGGGAAGGGAACCTTGGTTTGCCAAATATTAACTGCCTCACAGGCAGGGCTTAATTGGAGTTGGGTTTACCAGGCTTTAGCCCCAGAATCTGAATATAATGAAGCCTCAGCCTTAAAATGTGTGAACGGTAAAGATTAGAGTGCTCCTGACCATGTATAGCATCCTTCTTCTCCTGTTACCACAGAGTCACCACACTCACCCTCCACACATCTGAGTTTAGATATAATGATGACATTATTCACCCCAGCACACCTGTATTTCTTTTATGTAGGGTTGGATCGTGTTATGGAGCAGAGAGGCTACAATTCACCTCCTTTTCTCCCATGTGTGTGGGGGAAGCAGAAAGTGGGGGGTCAGACATTCATTCTAACAGCTGCCCGTCATGCTTTATGGGGTGCTGCTCCCCTGGGTCTCCCAACCTTTTGAGATAGCTTTTTGGAAAATGAGGGAAGCTGCCACTTGAAGTAGGATTGCTTACAAGCATGCTGGCTTGGATCTATGCATGCTGGCTTGGATCTTGACTATATTTGTGCAAAAAAAAATGGTTTGCCAGTTTTCCAACAAATCTAATAAGCATAACAAAAGAAAGAAAAAGTAAGCTTGAGTCTTTGACATGTTGATAGAGATTGGCTGGAAGAGCTCTGCTATATTTAGTGTTTTAAAATGAGCCCTTCCTAGTCATTGGCTCAGCTGCTCAGGGTAATGAATGTTTATAGACATTCTCACTGCTCAGAAGGTTTTTTGGGGGGAAACCCTGTCAACTGCACAAGGCCTAGGGACAGATGAGGCTTTGTCCCGATGGTGGGAAGAGATGTGACAGAGAAGGGAGCAGGTAGCCTTGTCCAAGTGTTGGCTAGTTGTTAACAATGTCTGCAATCCTAATCACACTTACTTGGAAGTAAGACAAACTATACTCAGTGGGAATTATTTCCAAGTAACAAGAAGTTGGACCAGGATCTTTATGTTAAAAGAGTCAGTGTGGTGTAGTGGATTGGGTGTTGGACTTTGGGAGACCTGGATTCAATCCCCCTTTAGCCTTGAAGCTTAACCAACTTCAAAGAGTTACTGTAAAGACAAAAATGTATGCCTCCCAGAACTTGGAGGGAAGTGAATGGAAGTGTACATGCATGAATCTAGAAGGGGACAGGACAGAATTTACTGTATAACCTAAAATGACATACCAGTGTTAAACTAAATATAGTGCATTGCATCATATAAAAATATTATAGCCACTATGAACAGGGGGAGTGTGTGTGAGAATAGAGTGGAAATTAACAAAATTACATGCAGACCTGGGAATTTATGCAGGTCTCTACTTGTTTAAACAGATTTCCAAGAAAGTGACAGATTGCAGAAAGAATACAGAGATCTTCACAATCTGGGAAGCTTGAGAAAAAACTGAATCTACCTTGACCTTTTCTTTGTTACCATAACCCCTTATGCTGACTTTTGGGGTCTATTTTGACCCCAGGAGCACTTTTCATTGTGAAATTTACACATAAGGAGACCTACAGGAATGTCCTTCTAGGACATTGTCACAAAGTTTGACCTGTACAACATCCCCAAATTTCAGCCTGTTACCACTTACCATTTTTCCTTCTGGAAACAAACACTGGGCTCCAAATATACTCCAGCAAAAAGCCCTGGGGGCAAATTGTGTTGCTCACTCAATATGCATGGAGAAGGGGCCAGCTTACAAAAATTCTGCCTCCTCTGAATAAGTGTTTTTTGGCTCAAGGTGCTTTGGTATTGACCAAAAGATGGTCTCTGGGAGACAAAGTTACCCTTCCACTGGAAATCTCATTGGGGTAGAAATATACCTAAAAAGTCAGCCAGTGTGATTTTTTTTGCCTGGTTTGTTAAATATTGACATGAGTCCAATGATGGTGGAAAATGTCCCTTGATAAACAAAAAGTACAACGGCATAGCAATCAGTTAAATTCTGCTGTCATTTCTTCTACATATTGCTTTTACACTTTCATCTGGAATAATTTTTAGAGGGAGTAGTACTATCTGAGGCTACAGTCCTATACCACTTACCAGGGTGTAAGCCCTGTTGAACTCAGTGGGACTTCTAGATAGACATATATAGAATTGCACTGTCAATTATAGTTGTCAAAACTTGGTTGAACTCCACAGCATTTACTTCTAAGAAGACATGTATAAGATTCCACTGTAAGGCAACTAATATTTCCTTATTTAATAAACTCTGTAGCACGGGATGAGTATATATGACTTTCTGCCTGTCTACCTTTAAAACATCTGTTACAGCACTTGCTAAGGACACATGTCTTTATGGATGTCTAAAACTACTTTTCAGTATTGGGGGATCAAGCTGTTCTAGATGGGGCCATCCCTACTTTTTGGTAGTGCAAGGCAGCAGCCTCAAATGGCAGATGTTTGGGACTAAGGAGGCAGTGGTATGAACTCTCTCCAGTTGTTCTTCATGAATCCCCCAGCTGTTCCTCTCTGTTTAAGGTCAGAGCTGTGTATGTCAGTTAAGCCAGTTTGTTGTCCTCAGGTGCACAATGTTGTCCTTTTGACAGTGTTGAAACAGAATTCAGTTTATAAGTCTGCTAGCAGCTTCATAACCAGTGTTGCCTGGGAATTCTAAGAAATAAAAAAAAATCAGTGAAGTTTGGAAAGGTGAAGTCTGCCATCTTGTTTTGAAATCCCCATCCATTTATATCCAAACATAGACAAAAACATGCTCTTGATCTCAGGAACCTTCATGCAGAAGTTGGTTACGATTTCTTAAGAGGTGTCAAAATGCATAAAGAACAAACAACTTTCCAAAATGTATAGTAGATCGCCGAGTTCATATTTTCTTGGTTTTGTTTTCTAAAGTGTAGCATTCACACAACTCTGGCTATAACTGCATGGTGCGTTGGCTGTAAAAGCCTGTCATTACCACACAACTTCCCTGAGTTTCAAGCCACTGCAGGAATATGACAGAGCCACTTCACATTATGTTTTGTGGCCTGGAGAGACAGCAATGTTCAATGGTCAGAGCTGGCTCCAGGGATTCCCTGAGAGCTTCTGACATTCCAGTATCTTTGGCTCTCTTCACTGGTTATGTTAATAGTCCTTAGGCCTTTGGAATCCCAAGCTACTTTAATGGTGTATAATTACACCTAATTAGTGAGGAGGCATAATTATATCCATTGTCAGGCACAAGCCTGTTTAAAGGCAGGCGCCTGGAGGAATATGGAAATTGAAGGGAAGGGTTCTTCTGAGACTTGGCTGTAGCTGAGTTGGGAGACAGGCCGTTATACAAACATGAAGGCTCCCTCTCTGTCTGTCTTGTGCGCGTGCGCGCGCGTGCGCACGTGAGAGAGAGAGAGAGTGCAGTGCAAACAGCCTGAAATTCCAAATCTCGACAGTGCAATCTGCAGGACGTTACGACAGAATCCAACAGCCAATGCTCATGTGAGACTTCACAGAGCAGTTTCCCCCTCAAGTGGGGTATTATTACTACTACTACTACTATTATTACTATTTATTACATGTATATCCCATCATTCCTTCAAGAAGTTCAAGCTGGCGTACTTGCTTCTCCCCATCTCCATTTTATCCTCCCAACAACCCTGTGAGGTTGGATTAGGATGAGAGCAAGTGACTGGCCTAAGCTAATTCACAGAGCTCCACGGCTGAGTGGGGACTTGAGCCTGGTCTCCCAGCTCCTAGTCCAACACTCCACCACACTGGCTCTTTATGATGAGGACAAGCTGAGGGCACACTGCAGCACTTCACACCTGGCTGGAAGCACATAGGCAGGGCCATTACTCCTCTGTGTGTGTGTAGTAGACACCCTGTGTGTGTGCACTCCAAATTCTAAACTGGCATAGACTTGTCAGTAATATTTGGAACTTAAAACAGAAATCTACCCTCCTATTTTTAAAAAAATTAATAATTGTTTTCTTGTTTATGTACAGACAGCCAGTGTGGTATAGTGGTTAAGGTGTTGGACTACGACCTAGGAGACCAGGGTTCAAATCCCCACACAGCCATCAAGTTCACTGGGTGACCTTGGGCCAGTCACTGCCTCTCAGAGGAAGGCAATGGTAAACCACCTCTGAATACCAGTTACCATGAAAACCCTATTCGTAGGGTTGCCATAAGTCATGATCGACTTGAAGGTAGTCCATTCCATTCCATTGTTTATGTACTGTATATTTGTTGTTTGTTTCTTATTCTTCTATTTCCTGGGTTTTTATGTGTGTGCTGTAAATGGTTCTTTTAGGATTTTGTGTTTTTTTATCATTTTATGTTGTAAGCTAACTAGAGAACAATGCTATTGGACAGCTTTGTATGAACACAATAAGTAAATAAACTGCTCCTAGAAATACCCATGTGATGCTGCCTCTTTCTTTGTTCCTCCTCCATCCCACCATTTCTGCTCAGAACTCAGCTCAAAACCCACCCTCTTCCATTAAACCTTCAGCTTAACCCCTAATTGTCCAATGGAAGCAAACCACATATGTAACTGCATTTGCTCACATTCATTATAATAGTTAGGCCTCTCCTACTGTTGTTTTCCTTCTCATCCCCCACCTTCACCCCTCCATCACTTTGTTGTTATGTGCCTTCAAGTCGATTACAACTTATGGCAACCCTATGAATCTGCGACCTCCAAGAGCATCTGTCACGAACCACCCTGCTCAGATCTTGTAAGTTCAGGTCAGTGGCTTCCTTTATGGAATCAATCCATCTCTTGTTTGGCCTTCCTCTTTTTCTACTCCCTACTGTTTTCCCCAGCATTATTGTCTTTTCTAGTGAATCATGTCTTCTCATTATGTGTCCAAAGTGTGATAACCTCAGTTTCATCATTTTAGCTTCTAGTGATAGTTCTGGTTTAATTGGTTCTAACACCCAATTATTTGTCTTTTTCGCAGTCCATTGTATGCACAAAGCTCTCCTCCAGCACCACATTTCAAATGAGTTTATTTTTCTCTTATCCGCCTTTTTCACTGTCCAACTTTCATATCCATACATAGAGATCGGGAATAACATGGTCTGAATGATCCTGACTTTGGTGTTCAGTGATATATCTTTGCATTTGAGGACCGTTTCTAGTTCTCTCACAGCTACCCTACCCAGTCCAAGCCTTCTTCTGATTTCTTGACTATTGTCTCCATTTTGGTTAATGACTGTGCCAAGGTATTGATAATCCTTGACAAGTTCAATGTCCTCATTGTCAGCTTTAAAGTTACATAAATCTTCTGTTGTCATTACTTTAGTCTTTTTGATGTTCAGCTGTAGTCCTGCTTTTGTGCTTTCCTCTTTAACTTTCATCAGCATTCGTTGCAAATCATTACTGGTTTCTGCTAAGAGTATGTTATCGTCTGCACATCTTAAATTATTGATATTTCTCCCTCCAATTTTCACACCTCCTTCATCTTGGTCCAGTCCCACTTTCCGTATATGTTCTGCGTACAGATTAAACAAATAGGGTGATAAAATACACCCCTGTCTCACACTTTTCTGATGGGGAACCAGTTGGTTTCTCCATATTCTGTCCTTACAGTAGCGTCTTGTCCAGAGTATAAGTTGCGCATCAGGACAATCAGATGCTGTGGCACCCCCATTTCTTTTAAAGCATTCCCTCCATCACTACTTCAATCTAAATTTAGATTGTAAGGTTGTCAGGGCAGGGCCCAGTCCTTTCCTTATGTTCTGTAAATTACCATGAATGCTAAAGGTGCATTCGATCTATCTGTCGGTCTATCTACTGTTGGTATGTGTCGTGTCCAGGACTGGACTCAGGAACCAGACCAGTGGGTGAAAGCAATTCAGTCTTTATTAAAGTAATATCCAAACAGAAACTACGTCTTCTCATGAAGCAACACAATAACACGTGTCCAGTGACATGCAAGAGAGTTGACAGAACAAGGAATCCCTGCTCCCCTTGACTCATAAAGGGGGCTTTCTGGCGCGAATTCTCTCACTCCGCCTCAAGGTGCTCTCTTCCACACCCCTCCTCTCTCTCCCCCTTGCTCTTTTTTGTTTTCTCCGGGTTCGTGGTGAAGGGGGAGGCGCTGCCCCCTCCTCTTCTGAGGATTCTACCTCTGGTATTGGGGAAAGAGGGGGGTGGACGCCATGCCCATCAGGCGGGCTTTTCTCTGGCTGAGGAGGGAGTTGAATTCCCCCTCCTTCCGTTTCTAACTGCTCTGACCTGGGAAGGGGGGTGAGCGTGGGAAGTTCCTGGGAAGAGTCTGTGTCTGTATCTGTGTCGGCTAGAGCTTCAAGGTCTTTACTGCTGGGCAACACTAACTCTGGGATTCCTCCCCCCTCCTCTGGTTCTTCTTCACACAACTCTGGGAAAATGATCTCCTCCCCCTCCTCATCCTCTGAAGTGCCAGGACCCCAATCCTGCATCCTGACAGTATGTGGAACCATTAGTCCTCCAGATGTTGCTGAACTACAGCTCCCATCAGCTCCAGCAATCATGACCAATGGCCAGGGATGATGGGAGCTGTAGTAGTTCAGCAACATCTGGAGAGCCAAAGGTTCCCCACACCTGATCTATTGGTAGCATTTACACTTTGGAACTTCCCGTCCATTGATATTAGTCAGGTGCCTTCACTGTATTGTTTTTGGCCCCTGCTAAAACCTTTTTTGTTCCAACAAGCGTACCCAAGGCAAGTAATTTTAACACAAATTTAGCAGGCACAAGTGTTTTAATATTGCTGATTTTATTTTATATTTAAAATTGTTTTATGTAACTTTTAAATGTTTTTATTGGTACTTTAAATGAATATTTTAGACTGCTTGTAAACTGCTTAGACGTCTTTTGTTCTAGTAAGTGGTATACATGCTTTGTTAAATAAAATTATAAAAAATAAGTGTAAATAACATGTCATATTACCAAAACCTTAACATAAGTGTCTTTTTTTACTAAATCAAAAGAAATGTGACATAACTCACAATTTCATCATCAAAAACTATCCTTCCTAGAAGGAAAGACAATTTTTAACATTTACCTTTTTATTCCCTTTTAAACTCACCAGAAGTGAAACAACCTAAAAAACCTCAACAGTTAAATTTTTTGGTGTTGTTCAATTAAAAATGGATTAATCTGCTACCTAAAAGTTGCAGCCTTGTTGTTTCTACTGGTGCATTCTCTTTTAATTTAAAATGTATTAATCACTTGTCTTCATTAAGCACTGAAGGCAGGGTACAATCTAAAACCAACTTTATCATACAAGTAAAAGGAATCAGAAAAAGACAGGCCTGGGCCAAGACATTTTGCTTCTGGAGGCAAACAAGATGGCACTCACAAGGCAGCAGGGTGGTAGCTAAGGATGCAGAGGGCAGTGCTGTGTGGCTCACACAAATCTGTCCTTGAATACCTGGCCATCACGCCCCACCACCTGCCAGCATCTGCTAGGGCTGGCCTTGTGTGAGGAGCAATTAATACAATACAACAGTGAATATGGAGAGAGAGCTCCAATCAGATGGCTATTCTCCATATCACTATCTCACATCCTGATGACTGTCAGGCTGCTGGTTTGGAGATGCTGCAGAAGAGTCTAGTAGCAAGTGGGGTTCTTACTGGTTCCTGTTCCCAGATTCAGCGGCAGAAAAGTCATATTTTGATAATGCATTTGAGAACTCATCAAAGTTTGATGTAATGTTTTTGGATTGGGTTAAATTAGTATGTTTGCTTATATTAGTGACCCAGTAAGAATAAATGGGGAATTTGTCCTCTCTGTGGCTTTTATTGTCAAACATATGCAAATTATATATATATATATATAGGCTACCTCCTCCATCCCAATTGTCACCTGGCAGCAGCCATTACGTCAGGTTGTATCAGAGGAAGGAAGAGAAGGGATGCCGGGCTACTCCACTGGTGCAGCTGGGAGAGCAGGAACTCTTGATGCCTCCTCTCCTTCACTTTTTCCATCCCAGCTGGTCTTTAGAACATCTTGTAGTTATGAACTTGTTTGCTTATTTCCCCTTCCCTCCCAGTCTGTTTTCCTTTTGTGTCATGTCTGTAAGCCTGAGGACAGGGTGGTCGTTTTTGTATGTGAGATTTGTAAATGGTCTGGGAGGCCCCCTCCCTTTTTTTGCTGAAGAGCAGGATTTTTAAAAAACTTTTTTAAATAAATAAATCCAGAAGACACAATTAGTCCAGAAGAATCCACAGTCTGTAGTATGAAAGCTTTTCTCCAACTTGAGAGCATCCATATATTTCCTTCAGTAACCAAAAAACCTAGCTAGCTGGAAGAACTTCATGCCCTGGCACTCTCTCACATTTGCGAGAAGCTTTTCCACTACAGCTGTATCACACAGAAGCCTTATATTTTGGGTCCTTATTTATAAGAAGTCTTGGATTTTTTAAAATGGTAGCTTGATATCATTATCAACCCTGGGAAACTGCAGGCTTGTTAGCAAACTTGCTAATGTGTTTGTTTTATTAAGAACCAATATGTGGAGGACTTATATAGACTGTGGAAGTTCATTCATAACTTGGCTCTTGATAAAGATCTTGTGGAAAGACCAGTCATAATTAAGCTTGGCCTTCACTGAATTCCAGATCCGTTATTTGGCAGGAATCCCGTTCCGCGCCTGGGACCTACCGGGCAGAGGGACGAGCTTGCGGCCGCTGTCGATGTCCCGGCCGCCATCTTGGATGGGATGCGTGCACACACGGCGCGCTGGCGCGCCGTCGTGTGACGCGGCAGGGAGGCGGGGCGGCTGAAGGCTATTTAAGGCCGCCCCGCCTGCTTCCCGCCATCCAGTTTGAATTTCGGCGGCAATCGGGGCAGCCGCAGCAGCAGCAGCTTCGGCTCGGCGCGGCTTCCTTCAGCGGCTGCTTCGGCCGGGCTCCTTTGGCGGCAGCTTCGGCGGGGTTCCTTTGGCAGCGATCGCGGCAGCAGCAGCTTCGCAATTTCGGCAGCAGCAGCTTCGGCGGCGGCTTCTCTGCCGGCGCACGTGGGCCTCCGGAGGCTTCCTGTGGCCAGGGTGGCTGGGCGGCATCGAGCGCCCCCCCCCAACCTCATTGAGAGACAGGGAGGCAGTGGCGGCGGGCAACAAGGCCTAGGCGGCGAGGATCCTGGGGCAGTCACGACGAGGCGGCAGCGCAGGATCGGATCCAGCACGGCGAGGACCACAGGCTAGGCGGCCTTTGGCCGGCAACTTTTAAATTTAATTGTTAATTTTAGTTAACGCGGGGGAGGTGGGGCACGACCCCAACCATCAACCCTTGCCACGTGCAGGGCAATTAGGCTACCCTCCAGGATAATTGGGTGCCGGGTGGGGGTATTGAATAAGCAGGCGGGCTCCTTCACAACGCTTTGTAATCACGTCCTTTTTTTTTTTTTTTTTGCAAGCGGGGCCCCCTATCTCCCTCTAGTATGCCCAAGAAAGGACAAGGGGGGCCAAAAGGGAAGGGAAAGGCCCCCAGAGCAGGGGGGAGATGCCCACCCCCAGCGGCGGAGGGGGCAAGGAGTGGGGAGGGGCCACCATGGGCGGCCATATTAGCCAGGTTGGAAGCCCTAGAACATGGCTCAAGCCACCCTAATGCACCCCGGGACCAACCTGTGACAGGGAAGAAGAAGGACCCACCACCCAAACGGTCTCGGGGGAAAACACAGTGGCCAGTGAACAGTGCTGATGCAGGGGCTGTTGCTTCCATCTTAGCGCGACTGGATGTGCTGGAGGCCGGGCTCAGGGCTGAGGCGAGGACGCCCAGCATAGAGCCAGGCGCAAATCCCACCCTGCAAGCAGCCCCAACAATGCAGCCCGCACAAGGACCTTCGGCGGAAAGCACACAGGGTGAGTCCTCTATCATGCCACAACAACAAGGACAGCAGCAGTGGAGCTGGGCCCCCTGGGGGTACCCCTACTGGCCCTTTTCCCCACCAGCGGTAACCGAGGGATATGGGCAGGCAGGGACCTCCGCCTGCGGGGGGGAGGTTACGCCACAGCAGCAGCATCCCCTAAGGGAGGCCTGCGAGCAGGTCTGGCACCTCGCTGCTGGGACGGCGACGGAAGGAGGACAGCAGCCCGCCCTGTCTGCCAACCCCCCTGCAGAGATATCCGACCCCCTGGGATCAGTCAGAGAGGGGGCCATACCTTTTGGGGAAACGTCTGCCCCACTGGGTTTTCATCTTCTGCCTGCTACGAAGGACAGAATATGGAGGGGAGAGTATGTGGACCTATTCTCGCTCCTGTACAGGGAGCCGGTTGGGAAGGATAAGGATAAAGGAGAACATGCAGAGCCCGATAGGCCCAAGCGCCGACGGGTAGAGCGCTCTTGGGCTAACTGGCTGCCTGCATTCCTTACCTACATGGGGGTGGTAATACAGAGGCAGCCTCACAGGGCCTCGGTACTAATCAAATACCTCGATATCATATACCGGGGCTACTCGGAGTTTCAAGGGACGGCATGGCTAGACTACGACCAGGCGTTCCGTATGAGGGCGGCTTTTGATACATCCCTCCCCTGGGACAAGAAGGAGGCTGACCTGTGGCTGCAATTTATGGCGCATTCTAGACCCATGGCAGGCGATAGGGCGGACAGCGGCCATCTCTTGGCGCGCCAGGCATCAGCAACTGCTTCCCGCGGGCCTGCGGGGCAGGGGGTTCAACCCCGCCTGCTTTGCTGGGAGTTCAGCTCGCGTGGCCTTTGCGGTCGGAGCCCGTGCAGGTTCAGACATGAATGTGCCATATGTGGGGGCCCCCACGCCTGCACTAGCTGCCCCAGGGGCCGCCCCTTCAGGGGTGGAAACAGGGATTCGGCTGGCGCAAGGAGGACAGGGGCTGCAGGCGCAGCTCAGGGAAAGGGGCCCCAGCCCAATTAAAATTGCCGTGCTCCGACACTTACTCCACCTTTACCCCCTAGTCCTAGATGCCCAGTTTTTATTAGAAGGCTTCACAGTGGGTTTTCGGATCCCCTATTTAGGTCCCAGGCGACCTTTCATGTCCTGCAACCTTAAGTCAGTGGAAGGCATGGAATCAGTTCTGAGAGAAAAAATTAAGAAGGAAGTAGTAGCCGGCCGGGTTCTGGGCCCCTTTGCTGCACCACCCATCCCCTCACTCAGAGTTTCCCCGTTGGGCCTCGTTCCCAAGAGGGCACCAGGTGAATTTCGCCTGATACACCACCTGTCCTTTCCACAGGGTGAGTCAGTCAATGACTTTATCCCAGCGGAGCTGTGCTCAGTCCGCTACACATCATTCGACTGTGCTGTGCGAATGGTCAGGGACTGCGGGGTTGGGGCCCTTATGGGAAAGTGTGACATCAAGTCTGCTTTCCGCCTCCTCCCGGTCCACCCACAGGACTTCGAGCTGTTGGGCTTGGCTTTTGATGGGGAATATTACGTGGACAGGGCATTGCCTATGGGCTGCTCTATATCATGCTCTGTTTTCGAGCGCTTCAGCTCCTTCTTGGAGTGGGCGGTCAAGAGGCGCGCAGGCTTGCAATCAGTGGTACACTATTTAGATGACTACCTGTTTGCGGGCCCTGCGGACTCAGGCACCTGCAGGGCGTTCATGGCACATTTCGCGGGGCTGGCTGGGGAGCTGGGCGTCCCCCTCGCGGCCGAAAAAACTGAGGGCCCATCCACGGCTATCACGTTTCTGGGCATCGAGATAGATACGGTGGCCCAATGCTGCAGGCTTCCTCAGGACAAGTTGGGGGCCCTCAGGGAGAAGATCTCAGAGGTGGTCAGTTCTAACAAGGTGACATTAGCCACTCTCCAACGGCTGGCAGGCCAGCTGAACTTTGCCTGCAGGGTTGTAGCGCCCGGCCGCGCCTTCCTGCGGCGCGTATATGATGCCATGGCTGGCCTATCACGATCCTACCACCGCACACGGGTGACAGCCGCTCTTAGGGCTGACCTGACAGTGTGGTCCACCTTCCTGCGGGACTTTAATGGGGTCTCCCTATGGAGAAGGGATCGCCTGTTGGAGGCAGAACTACAGGTGCACTCCGATGCCTCGGGTGCCTTCGGTTTTGGGGTCATTCTGCATGACTCATGGTGCCACGGCAGCTGGCCACAGGGCTGGACACTGGCGGGCCTGACCAGAGACCTGACGTTCTTGGAGTTCTTCCCCATCGTCGTGGCCGTACACCTCTGGCCCGACAAGCTGTGTAATTCCGCAGTCCACTTTTGGTGCGACAACCTCCCCACAGTGCACGTTATTAACACCCTGTCCTCTAGAAACCCCAACGTTATGCTTCTGGTGCGAGCATTCGTGCTCCAGTGTCTTCACTATAATATTCAGTTCCTGGCGCGCCACGTTCCGGGTATTGACAATAGTATTGCTGATGCTCTATCACGGAACCAGATGGAGAAGTTTCGCCAGCTGGCACCGTGGGCAAGGGCTCTGCCGGAGGTGTTCCCCCCAGCGCTATGGGAGATTGGAGGATTGAATCAGAAAGGGCCATAAGCCTTTCTGTGGCGCCCAGCACTTTGGCCAGCTACCAGGGGGCAGGTAGGGATCTATCTAACTTCAGAGAGTCCAGGGGTTACGTCCAGGAGTGGCCCATCCCGGTCGAGCAGCTTATGGAGTTCTGCGTGGAGGGGAAACGGAGAGGCCTTTCAGTCAGGACCATCAAAGGTAAGCTCTCAGGCCTCGCTTTCCTAGCGAAGGCACGGGGCTTTCAGGACTACACGGGTGACTTTAGGGTGCGCCGGATGCTGGAGGGTTGGTCCCGCGAGCGCCCTTGCCCCCCGGATGCCCGCCTCCCCTTTTCCCCAGAGCTATTGTTTGGCCTGCAGGGACAGTGGAAGCACTTGTGTTCTTCCCCTTTCGAGGCCCTGCTATATCATGCTGCGGCCCTCACTCTGTTTTTTGGGGCCTTCCGAATCGGGGAGGTGGTGGCAGCTTCCAAGAGGGATAACTCCCTCCGAGCCCTGCTAGTCTCCGACCTCAGCTGGAGGGCAGAGCGGGCCATCCTGCGGCTCAGGCGGTCTAAAACGGACCAGCATGGTAAGGGGCGCCTGGTGGTATTAGCCCCATGCCGGCAGCAAGAACTCTGCCCAGTAACAGCCCTGCGCGGTTTTGTGGCAGCGAGGGGGTCGCAGTCAGGGTACCTATTTATACATAGGAACTCCCAGCCCCTTACCAGATACCAGTTCTGGTCCGTGGCGAAGGCCGCACTGGGGAACTTAGGCGTGGACCCCAGTAAGTTCGGGACACACTCCTTCCGGATAGGCGCGGCCTCCACGGCGGCCCTATTGGGCTTTACTAAAGACAGGCTTCAGGCCGTGGGCGGGTGGTCCTCGGACGCGTACAAGGCCTACGTTAGACCACTTGCTGACACACACGGCGCCAGCGGCTAGATTTTGCCCCCCCCCAGGGGCCCCCCCCATTGTTACCCAATGTCGTTGTTGTTTCAACAGATCGCCGGACAAGATCGGAGCTGCCACGCATCCTCCTATGTGGCCACAGTATGATGTTCTGGGCAGGCCGCAGGGCGGCGAAGTCTCGCTTCGGCACGCAGCTGGGGCTCAGTCAATGGGCCGCAGTGCGGTGGCTGGGACGTCGGGGGATGCGTTGGGATGGGCTCCTGCCAGCCTTGTTTCAACCGGCTGTGGAAGTGGCAGCGCCCCAGGTGCTGGTGATCCACCTCGGGGGCAACGACTTGGGTCTGTTAAAGGGCAAGGCCCTAATTGAACAGGCATGCGGTGACCTCCGGGCCATTGCACGTCGCTGGCCGGGGGTGCACTTAGTGTGGTCAGACATCCTGCCGCGCAGGAGGTGGAATTGTGCTGGTGACCCACGAGGGATGGACAGGGCACGGAAAAAGGTGAACAGGCAAATTCAGAGGGCCCTTAGGGACTTAGGAGGTTCTGTCATCCACCACCCAGAGGTGGGCCACAACAAGCTTGAGCTGTTTCGGCCTGACGGCGTCCATTTGACGGACAAATGCAACGACATCTTTCTAAGGGACCTGCAGAAGGGTTTACACCAGATTCTTATCGGGTGTGGGGTAAAGGGGGACTAAGCAGAGGCTTGTCCCCCTTCTGTGGCGAAGAAGTGCGGGGAAAGGTTAAAGGGAAAGGGCAGCTAGGTGACACCTTTAGGCACCTTTGGGGGTGACAGGCGGTCCGGAGGCCTGCAGCTCAGGGCTACACGGCCCGGGGACAGGGTACGGGCCGCCTTTGGGGCCAACGTGCCTCATCCGCTCAGAGTTTCAGGGCTCCGAGGGGCGGTGATGCGGGTTGGACCCCCTACACATCTTCAGGGTGTGGCTGGAGCTGGGGGGGCTGGCACAGGGCAGCCCCCAGGCTCAGGCAGGGCATGATCGCCCGATAGCTGCTAACAGGCTTTGCCTGGATCTCCAGAACGCCCCGCCCTTAATCTCCCTTCTGCAGGTTCATTATTCAATTGATTCTGTTTAAATAAAGTGGCCCATCATTTACCCAAGCAATGGTGTCTGTGTTTTATTTCGGCAATAGGCCGCAATCAAAGTAATCAGAGATTTCATTAGGATAACTTGTGACTCTGTACTACAATCATTCTGTCTGTTCTGATGTTCAGGCTGTGGGAGTTGTTGTTTATGGAGCCAAATGCTACCACCTGTACTCAAGTGAGAGAAGCATCAGCAGAGTTGGGGGAAACTCAAGGTTTACAGAAGTTTAAATGGAAAAGGGGGTCTAAGTGGTGGGGAACAGCCGAATGAGCAGTGAGCATGCTCAGTAGCCATGGAATGCTGGCTGACTGTTGTGGGAGAGGAAAACCAGCGAGGTGAACAGAATGGAATACTAAACAGTATCACTTCACCCTGCGGCATCCTGTTGCAGTTCCCAATTGTTATTCTTAACAATGCTGTGCATTAGCGCTTGTGACAAGTCAAATGTGACTTATTCTGCACATTAAATACTTACATTTCACTAGCGCCTTTGTGTTTTTAATCATCTGGGGTTTCAGTTCTTTGGGACGGTGACAACATCCTGTTTTTGTTTTATCACTTGGTTTCATTGTTATGTGTGCACACTATTGTACCATGTGCATGTGAAACCTATTGCCAATGACAGCTTCCCAACAATACAGGTTGTATATATGCAGCAAGCAGAATTGTGCATGATCTTTGCACATGATGAAAGAGAAATCAATACAGGCCTGGTTCACACCTGATGACTGAGCAACACCATCAAATAATGACTTGCATGAGTAAATGAGCCATCTCAGATCTCATGGCTAGATTTTTCACATCACCTCCAACAAGGCATGTCTGAGCCATCCGCAAGTGCAAAGAAACTATACGCTTCACGTCCATGTGTCAACCAAGCCAAACTGTAGAGGGCAGAGACAGTATTGCACGTGTAAACCTCGCTTTGCAAAAACAAAACAAACGACTTCTGGGTAGCCACGGAATCAAACACACATATTCTTCAGACGCTGAAATTACTTTTGGAGCTGGCACTGCTGAGAAGCAGCTGAAGGCCACTGTGGATTGGGAGAAGAGAGAAGGGGGAACTGGTTCTGTGATCCACCTGCTCCCCTTCCCACGTGGACATTGAGCCTGGATTTGTCTTTTTGCAAACTTTCTCCAAATCGTAAACTTCTTCGGGGTGTGATTGGCCGAGAGGCGCGCTAGTATATATGTGAGTGAGCGCGCGCTTGCCTCTGTGTGTATACGCTCACGGAAGGGAGCCTCTTCGCACCCTGCGCGTGTGCTTGGGGACTCTTCGCTGGTTAGGGTGGGAAATCCATAAAACTCCGGTTCTTCTCCGAGACCCACAGATGGTGAGTGTGGGGTGCAAAAATAAGGGGAAGGCTTGGGTTTGCGCGTGAGAGTAAACGAGTGAGTGAAACCAGACGTGGATTTGCCTCCTCTTGCAACTCAGCCCGACTGTTGCATCAGACTCGCGGAGCGGGAGGGAGGCATGCTTGAAGAAGAAGGGGGGGAAACGGGGTATAGCTGAAAACCTCTGAGGTCGCTCTCGTTTCCTCTCCAGTCCCTAAGTCCTGGTGCGCCCCTTTGAAGAGGCCCCCACTGGGTGGAAGAGCCGTCGCCGTCTAGCATGCCAGAGTCACCTTCAACGGGATGAAAAGAAAACTGTCCCCCAAAGCAAAAGTCCAAGGCAGGGGGTCAAGATGCGTAAAGAGTTCGGGTGGTGGATCGTGGTGGGTGGGCGGCGCGGGGTGAGGGCGGAGGCGGTGGGCTTGGCTAGCAACGCTGGGGTTAAATCGAGACCCCCTTTTGCGAGGCCTCTGCAGGGAAGCATGGGGTGCGAGCGGGAGGCGGCTTGTGCTTTCGTCGGCGCTTGGGAAGAAGGAGGGGAAACAAGCTATTCAGGCGATGGCCGCGTGTCGCCCGCAGCTTTGGCCAGCAGCTGTCGTATGAAAGAGGGGTGTTTTGTTTCGTAGATTTATGGGCTGGCGTTGCCACGTGGGCTCCCAAATAACAGACCAAACGGGCCCCGGGAGGTGGCAACATGCCTACAAACGGATCCCATTTTAAAAACCAACCAAGCACCAACGAGGGCAGCGACAAAAGTTTTTATTGGGTTATTAGCAGTGAAAGGTCATACCTAGTACCTTTTTGAACGCGTGTATTAAAAAGTCAGGACTCCTTGATTCAAATCAGGCTCAGTTTGGGGGGAGGGGTGTCTAGAGGACTGGGACTAGGGTGTGGGAGTCTCGGTGGAACACAGAGACAGTTTACAGGCACCACCACTGCAGGTATCTGTTAAGCTAAAAGAGGCACAAACTTTTGCTTGTACATCCCCTTACAATATGGGTTAGAGAACCCCTGCTTTACTCATATGCATGGATCAGCAAAGTTGCTTTTTAAAAGTCGGGGTACAATTAAGCCAACCTTAATAAGATCCCACTGGAATTTAAAAGTGGTTCATTGTTACTGGATCATGTCCTTACCTCTGTAGTGTATGGCCGCATATTTAAAGAATGTAAACTGCAGTCCAAAACATTCTGGAGAGGGAGTTCAGTTCTTGTCATTTCCGAGTAATCATATTCAGGCTTTTGTTGTAAGGATAACTAGTCATCATGAAGTGATGTTGATTATGTACCTTGAATTGTTTGGGATGTCTCTCACGGTTGAGAGTGGGATATTGTTGTGACAGCTGAGAAGAGCAAAGGCTATTTCATTAATAAATGAAAAAAGCTCTACCATGAAGGTGCCAGATGCGCCGCTGTGGAGAGGCAGTTCACAACTCAAGGGCTGCCACGGAGAATACCCTTTCCTGGGGTGCCATCCCCCAAACTTACAAGGGCTGCAGAACTACCAACTGAGTCCCCTCTGTTGATCTTAACTCCCAAGAGGGTTTGTAGGGGAGGAGGTGGTCTCTCAGATTTATGGAGCCAAGTTGTTTAGGGCTTCAAACACGAATGTGAGCACTTTGAATTGGGCCTGGAAACAAACTGGCAACTAATGCAACTGTTTCAAAACTGGTTATATCAGATCTAAAGGGAACCCCAGCCGGTGATCTGGACACTGTATTTTAGAGCACTTGATGTTTCTGAGTCTTCAAGGGCAGCCCCACGTACAGCGTGTTGTTATAATTAACCTACTTGGAAGTTACCAGAGTATGGAGTACAGTGGGCAAGTAATCTCTGTCCAACTGGGGCCGTAGCAGGCAAACTAGCCGGAGCTGGAAATAGGCACTTGTAGCCTCTGAGGCCACCTGAACCTCCAGTGACAATGCTGGATCCAGGAGTACCTCCAAGCTACGGACCTGCTATTTCTAGGAGACTGCAACACCATCCAGAACAGACTGTCTCCCTTCCTCTTGAACTCAGAACACATAACACTTCTGCCTTATAAGGTATCAGTTTCAATTTATTGGTCCATATCCAGCCCATCACCACCTCCAAGCACTGGTTTAGTACCTGAACCACTTCTCCTGATTGAGGTGGAATGGAGAACTAGAACTGGGCATCATCTGCATAGTGATGACCCCTCACTCCAGATCTTCTGATGACAGGTTCCAGCAGCTTCAGATAGACATTAGCTAGCATGGGGGGCAAGATGGGACCCTGTGGGATCACAGGACAACTCCCAAGGTGCAGAACAACCGCATAACTATTTTCTGAAAATGGCTTTGAGGCTAGGAGTGGAACCACAGACATATAGTGCCCCCAACTCCCACATTCCAGAGCCGCTCCAGAAGGATACCTTCGTCAACAGTATCCAAAGCCACCAAAAGGCCAAGGAG
The DNA here is from genome assembly GCF_030035675.1 of Rhineura floridana. Lineage (NCBI taxonomy): Eukaryota > Metazoa > Chordata > Lepidosauria > Squamata > Rhineuridae > Rhineura > Rhineura floridana. The sequence continues at coordinate 9,301,600 of NC_084482.1, forward strand.
AAGGAACAGAGTCACACTCCCTCTCCAAACAAATGTCATCAACCAGGGTAACCAAGGTAGTTTTAGCACCATGACTGTACCTGAAGCTGGACTGAAAATGATCCAAATAATCACGTTTTCTCCAAACATGCTTGAAGTTGGGTTTCTGTCATTCTCTCCAGCACCTTGCCAAAAAGTGGATATTCGCTACTGAGTGATGGTAAACACTTCTGGGTCCAGGGAGATCTTCTCTAGGGGACACACCACTTCTCGCTTTATATTGGATGATACCTCCCCACTCCTCCAGTGAAGCATTAATCACTCGCTCAATCCACTCAGTCAGTTCCCTATATTTGAGAAGCCAAGATGGGCACGGATCAAGAGGGCAGGTGGTAGGACTCTTAAGAGTGTTGGACTACGACCTGGGAAACCAGAGTTCAAATCCCCACATAGCCATGAAGCTCACTGGGTGACCTTGGACCAGTCACTGCCTCTCAGCCTCAGAGGAAGGCAATGGTAAACCACCTCTGAATATTGCTTACAATGAAAACCCTATTCATAGGGTCGCCATAAGTCAGAACTGACATGAAGGCAGTCCATTTCTATTTTCAACATTTATTAATTGAACAGGGTGGTTCAAGACATATGCTGTTGGAGATCGCTGATTCATAGGGTCACCATAAGTCCTAGTCAACTTGAAGGCACATAACAAAAAACAGCCTTCACGTGTTTTTTCATATCAACAGATCAGTTAAAGTGCTATAGTAAAAGGGGTGTTTTTACCATTTACAGCCTTTTAGTGTATAATTATGGCTTAACACAGCTGGCAATACTGTTAGGCAAGGTAAAATGGCTTGCTTCATGAAGTAAATTTTTGCACATCATTAAAAAGCAGTGAATTGTCAGTTATTTCATTAACTATATTTTGCATTTTCTGCAGCAAGCACCAAGTATTTTGGGCCATCTCTGAGACCTTATTCTTTTTCTCCCCACCCACCCCCAACCTCATTTCCACCTGATCATCTTGGGTTTCCAGCTAAGGAATGTACTCATTTTTAAATCTAGATGCATTTCAACCCCTTTCCTTATTCTAAAATGAAGAATGTCCTAATTCAAGCCTTCCTGGAAGAGCCACTGGTTCACACGTGCACATATATCAGTGCATATTTCTATCCTTGATGACTGGCTGCCAAATGTATGAACTTCCAGAGATAGCATTATGCCTGAAATGATGTGAGGTGAAGTTGAACGTTCTGTCTGTGGCATAATCCGCACATGCTGGGCATAACATGTGCATGTACAAACCAGCCTTCAGTGACTGGCAGTTGAGAGTTAGGATGAGCAGACTCCACTAAAGAGCATTGTGTGCTGTGAGGTGAGTGTTGTAGCTGTGGTGTTAGATCTTTGGCAGCCCTTTCACATGTGCGACTGGACTCTGGTGAAGTCATCAAATGAGCATGCATGTGTAAAACAGCCATGACATGCTGCAGAGGCTTAGAGCAGCATTCTTTTCCTACTCTGCAAGTTACACTCAGGGCTCAGTCCTGGCAGTGAAAAAGAGCCTCAAGGGCTATCTATCTGCATCTGGATTAGAACCTAGAGGCCACAGATCCCTTTCCAGGATCATTTTGGAACCACTTTGAAGGGGACTAAATTGTGTGCATCTGTCCGTTCCCCTGAATCCCAGCAGGTAGACTGAGTTCGTTGGTAAATCAGTGTGTGGGCTTGTTGTCTCCTGCCCTTTTCCCCTTTGCAATCTTTCCCCAGATTTGAAGCACACAGACCACCCTTGTTTTGGCTGCACACATACCATACATTGAAAGCATGTTCCTCCACCCCAAGAATCCTGGTAGTGTAGTTTGTTAAGGCTGGAATTGTATTTCTGTGAGGGGTAAACTACAATTCCCAGAATTCTGGGGGGAGGAGGGGAATGTGCTTTCAATGTGCATTAAATATATAGTGTGTCGTATGCAGCTTTTACCTCTAGACAAGAACGCTTTGTATGTCCTCTTCCCTGGAATGAGATTTGGGGCTATAGTTAATACTGGGGAGCAGTGCCAATGGAGGGAAAGCATGCCCACACAACTGGTATTAGTGCCTTCCGTTTCCTGCTGTTTCAGAGAGGGAGTGGCTGGAGGATGCATGTCTTCTCCCAGGTTTGGTCCTGACGAGCATCCCCAGTTAAAATGTAGAGAGTGTGAACCCTTCTGGCCACGCACGTGTGCCCACAATTGCATTGGGTGAAAACAGAAGAATGAAGTGGGCTGTACGTATGAATACAGCTGGAAGCAATTTTAGCACTTTTCCCCCAGCCGGGTGGTGACTATCTGTGTGAATTGCTTGGCCCATGCGACTGTTTCTCAGTACAATTGTGAAGACAGTCATGTGGCAGGGGGTGGGGTGGGGTGGAATAAGCAGACCCTGCATGTGGGAACTGGCCTCCCAACAGTAGGGCCAGTGAGGAGGCTGATTTTGGATCCTGGACAGCTGCCGACCATTTTTTAAAATAAGCAGAACTACGTGTACTCTGCATGTATGTATGCCATGTGTGACACATTCAGATACTGTCATGAAATGCCACCAAAGTGTAGTGGTTATTCCCACTTGCCAGAAAGTTTGCTTTTTCTCCCTCTTTCCCCCTCCCCTCAGCCTGACCTGCCTCACAGGATCGTTGTAGAATAAAATGAGATATGTGAGAGAATTATATATTCCAACTTGAGGAAAGTTGTGATATGAACAAACATATATAAAATGAAACGGCTGTCCCCTCAACTGTGTGCAGGCAGTGATTGGGGGTGGCATTTCAGTTAGTTTTTTGTGTGTGAAATTTGCAAAATCTTCGGGGTTGAGGCTCGCTTTGGTGGTGGTGTTTTTTAAACATTTCCTTTCCTCTTCAACTTCATTTTGGTACTACCACAAACAGCTCTTTGCCACCTCCTCCATTGCCTCCCGTCTCTCTCCTGCCCACCCTCCTACCCTTTTGGAATGGTGCTATATCATGTGTTGATCTGAGGCAGCTTCGAGGGGGGGAGGATGATGGTTGTATAGATAATGTTATTGTGTGTGTGTCTATTTATCCATGTCTCTATATACACATGCACACACATGCACAACACATAGCCTAAATTCCTGCAGCAAAGAAACCCATATTTTGGATGTGAAGTACAGTGACATCCATATTATGCAAATCTGCATATTTTGCATTGCTGTGTGTTAATTATGTTAGTTGCCCCATAGCCTAAGGCAGCCTGTTTCAACCTAGTGCCCTCCAGATGTTTTGGACTACAGCTCCCATCAGCTCCAGCCGGCATGGAGGGCACCAGGTTGGGGAAAGCTGGTCTAGGTTCTCTGGTCAATGACCAGTAATTAAAAAAGAGTTTTGAAGCATAAATCCTAAGATACAATATATCCAAGTAGCAGCAGAAAAATACAATAAAATAAAACAACCATATCTGAGGACAGAATACTATATATAGTCATGTATCCATTTGCGGGCACATGTTCAGGCTTCTGGGATCTACTTTTTTTAAAATGCAGGTGTGGAGAACCTTTTATCTGTTCCCAGCTTTTGGCCACCTTTGACAGGTGGGCAGGACAGCCCGACTGCCAATCACTTGACATCATGATGATATCAGATGATTGATGAGTTAGTTGTCCCACGCACCTGTCAAAGATTTCTTTGAAACCACTCCTAAAACAGAGCTTTTCCTGCACTTTGTGCTATTGCATTGGCAGTGGGAGTGTGCCTTGCTCCAACGAAGGAGCAATCAGGAGCTCCTGTTAAGCTCCTGGTTGTTCCTTTGTACCTGCCCCACATCTGATGTCACATATGTGGTGTGGAGCAGATGGGCGTGATTTGCGAGGAATGGCCTTGTGGGCCAAAATGGTACCCTCGCTAAGCTGAATTTGGCCTGCAGGCTGGAGATTTCCCACCCCTAATTTACTAGAATCCACCACCTGGAGACTGGTGCAAAGTGGTGGGGAGGAGGTGGCAACGTACTCTCTGAATCAAAGAATAGGGTGCCTCCAAGCACATGCTTGCTACAGCTAGGGCTGGACTACAGGGACTGAAGTCTGGACCCCCTCTCAAATTACCACCCAGGGAGTGGCAGATGAATAGGGCAGTGGCAAACAAGCCTGGCATCAACACCTGGGCCTGCTGAGGCCCACCGGGAGCTGACACTAGTCGCTGCAGCATCCTTCTTATTTTTAAAAGCATTTAATAGACATGGGGTGGCTGGCTGGGCATGTACATGGTTACAGATCTTCATTTTATTTTATTTTATTAACCTTAAGATATATGTTATCATTTTTCTACAACAAAATGGGGCTTTCCCCCTAATAAATGTGTTTAGCACCAGGGCACCAGAAATAAACTCCCATTTTATTCCTGCAATTGTATTGGCGCTATGATTTCAGTGAGTTTAAAATGCAGAACTGCACGTGCTCAGAGTGTTTCATTTCTTTTTAAATCAGGGTTGACAAACTGTTTTTGTTTGGTTTTTTGCTCTAATACATCGGGAACATAAAAGCATTTGTAAAGCAAGTAATGGGCAGGGGGAGAGAAGAGAAATTTTGTGTGCTTCACAACACTTTTAATATACATGGCCTTCTAAAGCTTCTCTTCTGCTCCATTGATAGGACCATTTAGTCCAGGATCTAAAATTATCAAGGCGCACCACTGTACATGCTAACTCCAGGAACATAATTTTAGTCCAAGAGTTCAGCTCCCAGTCCTGTCACACAAAATCCACTCCTGTTTTTCACTCCAAGCTTTCTTCATCTTTGCAGCCTAATTTAGAAGGGAAAATGTTTTGTTGCTATTTTTAAACAATTGGGAGTCAGACTCCCTGTTGATCTACTCCATAACACTTAGAGGTTTACCACATATCCGGATTCCTCCCCCCCCCATTGAATTGGAATTTAATCACAACAGAGTGAAAAACAACCTTGGAGCTAAAACTGCATACTAATAACCATGAAGAGATTAAAATATTAATATCAGTACAGTAGGGCCCTGCTTCCCAGCACTTCACTTCCCGGCATTCTGCTAATGCGGTGGCTTTCATTCCCCATTTTAAAGCCGATTTTGCCAATTTTGCGGCATTTTTGCATCATTTTCGCATGACGCGCCCCATTATATTCAATGGGGTTCCGCTTTACGGCGATTTCCGCTTTACGGCAGGGGTCCGGAACGGAACCTGCCGTATAAGCGGGGCCTGCCTGTATTATGGAATGGTGTTGAAAGGCCTGGTAAAATAAAGTCTTTGACTGGTGCCAAAAAGACATCAGTATAGCCACCAGGCAAAGCTCACTAGGGCTGCCTTCCTCAACCTAGTGCCCTTTGGATATTTTGGACTACAGCTTCCATGAGCTCCAGTCCTTGCATGGGTCTTCATCCCACTCCATCTTCAATCTTCCCCATGTTGTGTGGGAAAAAATTGAACTCCCCACACGTCAGCTGATGTGCAGTGAGTTCAGTCCTAGGTTCTGCAGAATTTGGGCGTTCCAGCCAGTACCTAGTGGGAACTTGCTGGTGCCCCCAAACCAAGCATGTTGAACTCCCTGTGCATCAGCTGATGCATGGCAATTTCAATCCTGCTTTCTGCAGCCATGTCTCTCCCTGCCTTACACATGTCAGGTGTGGGACAGGTGGATGTGGTTTCGGGAATATGGTCTTGTGGACCAAATGGGGAGGCCTGGCGGGACAACTCTGCCCTACGAGTCGGAGATTTTCCACAAATGCCTTAAATTGAGACTCACCAGTATGCACAGTAATATCTCAGTTAACAAAGTAGATGTATTCCTGGAAATTACTTCTTTAACATAAACTTTGGTACCAGAGGGAGGAATAACATGGAAAGAATAGGGATAAGTTCCTATGCCGGCTCACAGATGGTGGCAGCACTTCAACAGGGGCTTTAAAAAGTGCCTACCTGGCATCCACCCACTCTTCCCTCCTCCTCCCTCCTCCTCCTCCTCTGAATCTTATTGGATCCTTCCCTCTCCAGCCCGGGGAGAAAGCAAGAGATCTCTTTAATGCAAAGCAAAGACACAGGCTGGTCAGTTTCACCTTAACCAAAGGCATAGGCTTGTCAATTTATTGAAAGCAAAGCAAAGACACAGGCTGGTCAGTTTCACCTTAAAGCAAAGGCATAGGCTTGTCAATTTACTGAAAGCAAAGCAAAGACACAGGCTGATCAGTTTCACCTTACAGCAAAGGCACAGGCTTGAAAGTTGATCCATAGCAAAGCAAAGACACAAGCTGGTTAGTTTCACCTTAAAGCAAAGGCATAGGCTTGTGGGTTTATTGATAGCAAAGCAAACTGGTCAGTTTCACATTTTAAAAAGCCTTTGTTAAAAGAACCTTAGTTCCTGGATGATTCCTTAACTGAGATATTGCTGTAGCTGCACAGAAATGGGGGAACCTGTTTCCTCCAGATATTGTGGGACTACCCTTCGTTCCTAAGCAGAGGCTATGCTGTCTGGGACTGATGGAAAGCCAGGGAGTTCAGGACTCCTCACCCGGTAGCAGAGGAAGGTGCATCCAGAGAAGAGTTTTGCATTCCCTGGAATAACCCTCACATTCCTTCGCATGGAGAGGCCACTGATCTGACTTGGTATAAATCAGCTCCTGTCTCCTTAAGGCTTCTGCCCATAGGCCTCTCTGGTTTTGGTTTTTGCTATTGATTTCAATATTTAACAGTTTCAAAATGGGGTTGCACACGTTCCTTGGTAGATTAACCAACTGAACTGAAGCTTAAGACAGCAAATCGATGCACACTTTTCCTGGAAGTAAGTCCCGTTAAACACACTAGGACTTATTTCAAAATAAATGTTCGTAAGATTGCATAGCTTGATGATTAATCTGTGTGGTTCTTTTTTTAGCTTCTTTTGGTTCTGGTATATTTTGAGGTTTTTTTTTTTTTTTTAAGATGGCCCTTCCTTTTGGCAGACTATTAAAGCTTTTCCTTATTAAGCTGTGAGTTATCATATCCTGTACTTCCTTTGGTGTCACCAGAAAGGCACCTGTATAGTTTTTGGTAATACAAATCCAAATGCTCTGTTTGAAAGGACTGAACCATTCCTCATACTGGAAGGGAGAGTCGTCAGGTTGAGTGGCTTAAACACAGGGCTTTTCTTTGTTTTGTACATTAGATTTTGTAGACCTGGGCCGAGGACATCATCATCATCATCATCATAACGTGTTATTTTGGCACTGGAAAGAGAATAGGGCTTTTCTGTTTTTGTTTTTGCCTTCTTCAACCCAGGCATCAATGAAATGCCTATTTGGTCATTCAGCGTACTAGTTTTTTCCATCTGTATGCCAGAAACGTCAGTGCCCCAGCACTTTTATTTATTGCATGTTTGCAGAGATTGCCTCTTTCTTCTGTCCTGGGATCTAGATACACTTCTGCACAGTGTATCCCCTGTTTCTCTTGATATTGGGGGCTCCCATTCGGTGCACTTGACTCTACCTACTCCAGCAGTATCCAACAGTTATTTTTTATATTTGCCAAAATTGTGGTGAATGTGTTAAACATTTTTGCCACATGATAAAAAAATTGTTTTGACCACAGAAAAATACACAATAATGTTTCAAAATTATTTATTGATAGAATAAGGACACCATCCAACTGCTATTTACGCCGGGCTCAGAAGAGTTGGATATGGTGGACCCCTGGCTGCGCCGGTTGGGTCCTGGCTCAGCCAGGTTGTGCCGAGCTAACTCAGCTGCGGTGGAGCTGGGACCCAGTTGATTCAGCTGGGGATCTACCAGGGAAGCCCAGTGCAGTGGAAGGGGAGTCAGTGGAAGGCCCGAAAAAGGGGTGTTCTAGGGGTAGAGGAGGGGTGGGGAGGAGTTAAGCCACATCTGACTGGTGTTTGGAGCTCTCCTGCAGGTCCTGATCCAGGCATAAGTTATGCTTGGAAAAAGGCAGGTCTAAGAAAATAATTGCAATGGAAGTCAATGGAGAGTGCTTACTCTCTGGTAGGGGTATTTGTGAGAGCTGGCTTTTACCTTCTGGTCCCTGTGCACAGCTCCCAGCTGAGCTGGTGCACAGTCGGCCCAGAGGCTCCCAAATGGCATTTGGATGCTGCGGACCTTCCCACTGGCTCCTATTCCTCTGGCTTCCCCTGAGTTGGATTTCTCTGTTAGTGAGAAATCTGACATATCTTTTCATTAGGCAGTGAAAGAAAATCAGGCATAAGATCTGTTAGAATACATTGCAACTCCACCTCCAAATTTTCATCCAATATCTGCAAACCTATATTCTGATTTCACAATTTTTACCATGGAAAAAGTGGATTCTGAGAGCTACCTTGAACCAAAAATTGAAAGGAGTTTTGGAATAACTGTATTTAGAACTGTAAACTCATTTTGATTTAAAATATGAATCCACATTGTAACAATTGAATCATCTTTCAAATGTTGGGGTCTTTGAAGTATAATCACATCTGTCTCGAAAAGATGCCTCTCCAAAGAAAGAAGCCTCACAAGCTCTTGCGATAGTTGAGAATTGTAGATGTCAAAGTGAAATGGATCTTTCATGAATTCAAAAAACAGTTCTGTACTTTTCAAAGTCAGTAAAATGTATAGGACCCAAGAATGAATCTGTTACTGTTAGGGGCAGAAGGTAGTCACTTTTTTGAAACGGTACATGTATAAAATAATTTGATTTAAATTTGATTTTAAAAAATACTTGGTAGAAGTAAAGCACCAATCTGCCAAAGGTCAATAGCCATTTCTCCACATATGGCGAATGGTGACTGTGTTAGACACCAAAGACCTACACTGTGCCTGGATGCAGGATGCCTTGGTCTCTGTCTGGATGCACAGAATCCCAGGCAATTTCCAGCCACGCAACAGAGCTTGAAAAAGTTACTTTTTTAAACTACAACTCCCATCAGCCCAATCCAGTGGCCATGCTGGCTGGGGCTGATGGGAGTTATAGTTTAAAAATAACTTTTCCAAGCTCTGCAACATCAGTAATGTCATGCCAACTTTAGATGTGCAGGGTCCCTTCATGATAGCCACAACACACCCCTCACAGCCATGCCTCCTTCTAAGATTATACAGCCTTCTAAGATTGTGCAATAAAAATACGCTTTCACCCTCTGTGATTGATAAGTGTGTTTGGGGTCCTATAGAACTGCTGTTTCCCCCTCCCCTGCACTTGGCTAGTGTCTTCTGCCTCCTTATAGTCTTCATCTGAGATCAGTTACTCCTTACCAGTTATTTTCTGCAGATTCTACCACACAATAAATATGGATGGATGTAGGTTACATGTCTACTCAGAAGTAAGTAACTTTGTGTGTAATGGGGCTTACTCCCAGGTAAGCGGGTACAGGATTATAGCCTAGGGGCCCTAAGCTTTCTTGTGAGGAAGGGGCAGAGAAGGATTCATGGTGAGAGGGCCCCTCGTGCACACCCAGCCTGGGAGTAAGCTCACTTGAATACAACTGGGGTTTATGCATGTAAACACACAGTAATCATGCCAGATTGGTTGAAGCCTGGAGGTTTACTGAGGGGGTGGTGGGGAGAAAAACATGTGCCTTTATAAAGAAGTGTCACTTTGGTTAAATTAAGCTACATTTTATGCCCATGAGGCAAGCACAAAGTCCCCCTTCGCAGCCATTTTCTTCACAATAAGCCTGTGAGGTAGGTTAGGCTAAGAGACAGTGACTGGCCCAAGGGCACCAAGCGAGCTTCGTGGCTGAGTGGGGATTTCAAATCCTTTTTGCTCAAAAAAGAAAAAGAAAAAATTGGCTATAGTTGTTATGAAGTATTAATAAATAACCACAACAAATGAATGCGTGCTTGATTTTTAACTATCTAAATCTTGAATTTATCCCAGCATGGGCATCTGAACAGAATTGCTGTCAATCTTAAATCACTTTTGACCCCCTCCATCTGAAATGCAACACCTGGTCTTGCACTGAATGTAGCATTGCCAGCCTAAGATCAGCAAGTGAAAGACCTACAGTAATATAACTCCACCCCCAAAAAAGAAACACCCAATCAGCACGAAAGGACCAAGAAATCTTATTACCAAAGTGAGAATACTCTTCGCAGTTGCTTACACTCTCCCCTTTCATGCTGATTGGGTCATAGGAAGCTGGAGATATTGGCACCTGCTCCCAAAAATGTAAGGGGTCAGCGCCCCCCTGGACAACTACACCCCTCTGCAGCATGTCATATTCAAAACTGGCATTTGAAAAAAAGGGTTGTATTCAACGAAGTCTGACTCAGAGTAGACCATTGAAACTAATGAAACTAAGTTAATCATGTCTATTAACTTCAATGGTTTATTTATTTATTTATTATTAAATTTATATCCCACTCCTACTCCCTGTAGGAGCCCAGGGATGCAAACAAAAACACTCTAAAACATCTTAAAGACTTTAAAATATATTAAAATAAACCATATTTAAAAACATATGAAAACAAAGAATCTTTAAAAACATCTTAAAAAGCAGTTCCAAATACAGACTGGGATAACGTCTCAACTTAAAAAGCTTATTGAAAGAGGAAGGACTTCAGTAGGCGCCGAAAAGATAACTACTCTGAGTAGGATTAGCATTGAATACCACACAGGGAGATGGGTTTTGATTGTTGGCTTTCACTTTAAAATAATGCAAGCTTCTAGATCTTGTGTTTTTTTGCGGGTGTGTGTGGACAATTTAAAGCACGTGGCTAGCAATATTTAGGAGTGCAAGACCTGTGCCTTGCCATGCTCTCAGTGGCAATAAACATGTTTCATCAAGGGTGGTTAGCTCTCAGTTCACAGGCCTCATCTGACCCCATCACCACCACGAAGACCCTACGATGTTGGTGGTGGCGGCAAGAATAATTTCTTTCAAAGTGGATACATTGTTGGGGTGGGCAGAATTCAGTGCCCTGATGGGAATGCAGATCAGACCTGTTCTGGTAATCGGATCAATACTTCATGGGCAGAGAGAGGGACAATAACTCATAATCCTCCTGAGATGAACTAGAACAGCTGAGGAAGGGGGTCATGTTGTGCATGTGTTTGCATGCAAAAGTGTGTGTGCAAGAGTATGGGTAGCTACACCCACAGTTGGGATATAGCCCTTAGAGGGCTGTCCAAGGGCAAGTGCAGACTTTGGATGAAAAAATGTTAGCCCTAACACAGAAGTGGCTATCATCAAAATCATTCATATAGAGTAAAAATAGTAGTCCTGAAGCAAGAAACTTTCCTTTGTTTATAGATAGGGGACATTATTTTAGAAGAAGCATTTCTCTGTTTGATAGAGAATGACAAATGCCTCTTTTAAAATGTAACAATTTCCCATCAGCCCCAGCCAGGGTCGCCAATGGTCAAGGCTGATGGGAAATGGAGTCCAACAACATCTGAAAGGCCAAAGGTTCCCTGCCCTTTGCTTCTTGATGTGGATGTGTTTGTGGGTTAAATTCTGCAAGAAATCAGGTTGAGATCGAAGCATGAAAATGTTGACTTTTCTTGATTTGCATTTGATTATTTCTTATTACAGAATTTGTGGAGGGGGCAAGCATTGACAGAGAATATGAACAGCCCAAAGCTTCACCACCAGTCCTGCAGGGAAATCCTAGATATGTTTACTCATTAGTAAACCCCTCTTGAGTTCAGAGTGCCTTCTGAGCAGGTATAGGATTAAATCCTGAATTTTTGATCCATTTTTCCAAGTGGGAAATCTGATTCTTCTCTGGTTTTCCATAGTGCTGTGTGTTGAGTTGTGCCACAGGACGTCCATGTTTTGTTTCCTGAAAGTAGGGGGGTGCTCTTTTTTCTCCCCTCCACTCTGCCCTGGCCCTGCTCATTATACCCTGGGCGGTGCAGGCTGCTCGAATTGGAGAGGCCCGAAGTTTGCCCAGCAAGGTTGTGTAAACATACAAAGCAAATATTCAGGCCTAGTGAGGCTGCAGTGTGACATGGCTGTGAGTTCAAGCAGAAACCTTTGGGACTTCACATGGTGATTCCAATCAGTATGACAGTCCCCAACCATTATACATCTCTCTCTCTCTCTCTCTCTCTCTCTCTCTCTTACACACACACATACACACACCCTGCAGCTATAAACAGGACATAGCAGAAGGAATTTCAGAAAATGTTGCTTGCATGCCAAGTGGCTCCTGCCCAAACTCCTCCTCTGGCATCTGGCCACCCTACTGCAGCCCATCTCAGCACCCTTAGCTATGGTTATGGGATTGGGAATGTTACCACTGCAGGGGTTCCCAGCCATAACATCTTGGAGCTGGACTCTCATCGTAGAAAGGAGGCACTGCTGGGCCTGGATGCAGTAACAGCATATTACTGGGAAGCGAGGAGGAGCCAACTCTTCCCAGCCATCCTACTTTAGGAGTGCCCTGGGAACGGGCTTTCTGTGGGTTGGGCACAGCTTCCCAGTCCAACCATAGCAGCAGCAGGCCAGCCTCACCTTTCCCCCAGACTCCAGCTCCTGGTTACACCCATTGGATGACGCCCATCCTGGTGTGTTTCTGGAAAAGCAGCCACAGATGATGGCAAAAAAAAGGGGAGATGCCAGGTGGAGAAGGCATCTTTGTTTTGCAAAGGAGATAACCCTGGACCCCAGAAGGGATGATTTTCTAATTCTCCTGCATTAACTCCCTGTAGATGCTAGGCACCAAACGACCCTGGCTTTCTGCCACCTTTTCCTAGCTCAGTTGGCCGCAGCCAGGGTGGAAGCCAGGTGTTCTGTATCTTCTGTGGGAACATAACTTTGAGCTAAGGATGCGGTTAAAGATCAAAGCACCAACCAGACACCTCCACTGCGGCTTCTGCCCCACCCAGCCTCCAGAGTTCTTTCCCAGGTATGGGCAGCAGGGTTAACCCGTGCGTTTCTTGGTTCCAGCGACTCCAGCTGCATAGAAGGGGGTTTATATATTATAATAAAAGTGGGGGACCTTTTCCAGCCCAAGGGGCGCATTCCCTTCCCGGCAACCTCCCACAGCCACGTGTCAGTGGTGGGCGGGGCCAGAGGCAAAAATGGGTGGAGCAAAAAATGTAAATTTTATTTCTCTGCAGCACATTAGTTTCTGCATACACACACGGACATCTTTCTATCCTCTGTCCAGGCTAACAAAAGGCATTATCAGAGTTCGCTGACACATTCCAGCCAGGCAAAATCACTCAAATAGGATGTGAAGCAGGGCTGGTGAGGGGTGTGAACCAGCTGGAGAGGCTTGGAGGGCCCCATATGGCTCCTGGGCAAGAGTTTTCCCATTACCCTGTTTTATAGTAATGGGAAATCTCCCAGTAGCGCGAATGGGACTTTTCCTCCCAATGCAAAAAGCAGTTTTGTAGGAGGACGGGATTTTCACTGGAACTGCTATGGCCCTGATTCCCACAGTTTCAGGCTACGCCTTCTGTCATGTGCAATCTGAGCTACAGAACTTGCAGCTCTTCCTGATATCTAGTGGTGGGAACTGCTTTGCTTGCAATGCAGATGAAAGACACAAGGAAGGCTGGTTGTGGAGTGGGGACATTCTAATCCAGTGCACTGCATTCCATGTATTAGATCTATGTGTTCCCACTGTGCTGGCCTCCTTAATGGAGTTCAAAATCTGCTCCCACCCCTTCAAGCATACACTTTGCCTTGTCTCTGCCTCTGCTGAAAGGGCATACGTGCATGTCCACACATGACAAATATCCAGAGGCTGGCCATGCTCAACTCATGAATGCTGATTCGATCCCTCCCATCCAATACAATCGAGTCTGTAGCCTAGAGGTGGGGGACCTTTTTTAACCCAAGGACCACATTCCCTCATGGGGGACCTTGGGAGGGAGGGAGCATACCAGTTGTAGGTAGGGCCAGAGGTAGAAATGGATGGATGTGACTGTTACCACATTCCAGGCACACAAAACTCAAAGGTTTCTGCATCTGCCCACTCACAGATCTCTCCATTCTGGACAGCAAGGGAAACGATCAATGGCACATTCCAGGCAGGCGAAAGCAGTTGAGGAGGGCACAGAGCGGGGTCAATGACAGTGTGGCCTGCGGAGGGGGCTTGGCCTAGAGGGAGAGCCCTGAGTGCTGTATCGACAGACCTGGAAGGGCCACATTTGGCCCCGGGACCTGAGGTTCCCCACCCTTGCTGTCGCCCATGCTGGTTCCCTGATATACTCATATGCTGTTGGTGCTGATGAGAGCAGGACCAACACAGGCTTCGGTCCACTGTGAATTGTTTGCAAGGCACTTTGAGGGTAAAGTTGCTCACCTCCATAGCAGTCTTGATGCCCCATCCACATCTACTGCAGTCCCCAATGAGGTGTCCAGCGCAACGTCTGCTGCAACTTCTTGGGAACGGTTTCAGTTGATGCGGCCTGATGATGTAGACAAGGTGCTTGCGATGATGCGGCCAGCAACGTGTCCTCTCAACCCTTGCCCTTCTTGGCTTCTTAAAGCTTGCCGAGGGGGTCTGACTGAGTGGATCCAGGGTGTGGTCAACGCATCATTGCGGGAGGGAGTGGTTCCAGCCACCTTGAAAGACTCGGTGATCCGACCACTCCTGAAAAAGCCCACCCTGGACCCATTGGTTTGTGACAACTACCAACCGGTTGCAAATACCCTCTTCTTAGGGAAGGTGACTGAGAGGGTTGTGGCGCAGCAACTGCAAGTACTCTTGGATGAAACAGATTATCTTGACCCATCCCAGTCTGGGTTCAGGCCTGGTTATGGGACTGAATCAGCCTTGGTCGCCCTGATGGATGACCTTTATCAGGAGAAGGACGGGGGAGTGCGACCCTGTTATTCTTACTTGATCTCTCAGCGGCTTTTGATACCATTGACCATGGTATCCTTCTGGGCTGACTTGGTGAGATGGGTATTGGAGGCACTGTTTTACAGTAGTTCCGATCCTATCTCCAAGGTCGCTCTCAGAGAATAGCATTGGGTGACTGTCTTTTGGTCCCCTAGCAGCTGTGCTGTGGGGTGCCGCAGGGTACCATCTTGTCCCCCATGCTGTTTAACATCTATATGAAGCCCTTGGGAGCAGTCATCAGGAGCTTTGGGGCGAGGTTTCAGCAGTATGCTGATGATACCCAGCTCTATTTCTCTGTAACATCTGAATCGGGAGAGGCCATGCAAGCCCTGGACCGCTGCCTGGACTCGGTGGTGGGCTGGATGAGGGCCAATAAACTGAGTCTGAATCCTAGCAAGACAGGTGCTGTGGGTTGGTGGTTCCTGAGTTCAGATAATTGGTCAGTTGCTTGCTTTGGACAGGGTTGTACTCCCTCTGAAAGAGCAGGTCTGTAGTCTGGGGGTGCTCCTGGATCCTTTTTTGTCGCTAGAGGCCCAGGTGACCTCAGTGGCTAGGAGTGCTTTTTACCAGCTTCGGCTGGTGAGACAGCTGCAGCCGTTTCTGGACCGGGATAGCCTGACCATTGTTGTCCACGCACTGGTAACCTCCAGGCTGGATTACTGTAATGCACTGTATGTGGGGCTGCCCTTGAGGTTGGTCTGGAAGCTGCAGCTGGTGCAAAATGCGGTGGCAAGACTGCTCACTGGGGCAGGGTATCGCCAACATGTCACCCCGCTGCTGAAAGAATTGCACTGGCTGCCCATTTGCTACCAGGCCAAGTTCAAGGTTCCAGTTTTGGTGTACAAAGCCCTATATAGCTCGGGACCAGGATACCTGAAAGACCGTCTTACCCCTTATATACCCAGTCGATCACTGCGCTCTGCAGGTAAGGGCCTCCTGCAGATATCAGGAGGTTTGTTCTGCACAGCATAGAAAACAGACCTTTAGTGTGCCAGCACCTACCCTGTAGAATTCCCTCCCTTTGAATATTAGGCGGGCGCCATCTCTGCTATCTTTTTGGCGTCTTTTGAAGACTTTCCTCTTTCAACAAGCCTTTTAGGTTGAGACCTATCCCAGTCTGCGTCTGTGTTAGAATTGCTTAATATGTTTTTTAATAATGTTGTTAACCCTTTTTTAAAGTTGTTTTTTTAAAAATGTTTTTAACGCTGTTTTGTTTTAATGTATTTTAAGATCTGTTTTTATGATGTTTTAAAATGTTTTAGCGCTTTGTTTGCTGCCCTGGGCTCCTGCTGGGAGGAAGGGTGGGATACAAATTAAATAATAAATAAATAAATATATAAATCTGCTGAGCAGATTTCCCAATGTTCGTGTGGTGGTATTCCGGATAAAATGACCACTTGCTGTGTAGCTTGGAAGAATTTGGTAACATGTGCCTCTGAGTATATGGTGAGTGGTGGCAACAGCTGCAATCAGCCCAAAGAATAGAAACAAGACATGTGCTGTGCTGATCTTGTTTTAGCAGGGAGGAAGCAACATTATTAAGACAGTTGATATAGTTCAGATGGTCTCTTTGAATATGTCTGATTTCCTTTGCAATTTTAGTGACGTTTCCTATAGGAAATAATATTCTTTTGTTTCTATTTCTGTATGTGAACTACAGCAACACTTTGCATTATTTACACTAAAAAAACTCCAAACCTAATTGTGGAATAAGGGCACTCTGCAGAATAGTCTCCAGTGGACCTCAGGAGTGTCTCAATTTGCATAAGATAAAACAGTGGGAGGTGAAATATATTCTAGCAAAATGCTAGGTGTGCTCTATGTTTTTAATTGACTGTGCCCACCTTGCCTTAAATGAAGTGGTTTAAACATAGCAGACTGAAAACATCATCCTCTTTTTTCCAACAGCTAGAGTCATTGCTGAAGCAGCAACATATTGGAATCAGTCTGATTTTACATCAAACTGCAGGTCCAAATTCCACTGTTAATGCACCCAAAATAGAAATAGGACATAACCTCCAATTTGAAACACAAAAGGCTGTCTTCACCATCATATGACACTGACCAATAAAAAGGCTTTGAAATTAATAAAAATAAATTTGACACAGATTTCCGGGATGAACAGTGAGGGAAATAAAATTTCTAGTTCACATTCTCTGTAGAAACATTAGTAACACAGGAAAGAAGCAAAGTAAGAAGAACGCCAACATAGAAAAATATAATTCTCCATCTTTGGAGATGGCAGGTGTTCCCACCACTCACCATATGCTCAGAGGCACATGTTACCGAATTCTTCCAAGCTACACAGCAAGTGGATTGGACTGTGAAAGACCGACCCAAATGGTGTTTGCATTTTGACCAATTTGTAGGGCAGTACAATATCTCAGAGAGGGGTTCAGGTCTCCTGCTCCCCTGGTGCATTCACTATAGCTACCCAATTTCCCTGCTTTTTAAAGTTTGATAGAAATAGCTGTGGGCTATAGGTACATTCTTAAACCTCAAGGTTTTTTGCCTATTAGTGAATCTTTTTATAGAACAAATGTTCTGTTTGGGTTGGTGGATGTTGTCCCGCTTTTGTTACGCTATAGAGCAAAAGTGCCCCTCCAGACAGCAATAATGTGGTAACCCTGGGGAAACATTGCAGAAGAACTTGGCTCCTTTGGAAGGAAGGGCAGGAAATAAATAAAGCAGAATGATGTGCAGATAGTCTAATGTAAATCCACCACTAATGCACTATTTTTCTGTCAATGTAACATTTCAGAATAAATCTGCGAAAAGATACCAATCTGGGGGGCAAGGGCTTTGTCAAACTTGATGTATATGCAGCTGGGGACAATGCAGTTCTCACCTACTCCGCAGAGTCCTCCACCGTTCCATGTTGGTTTACAAGCCTCACAATTGGGACTAAAGGTTTTGACCTCCCCAGGAATGTTATATGTACTGAGGTCAGTCTAGATAGCTTGCTAGCAGGGAGAGGGCCTGCAGTTGTCATTTTGGGAGTTAAGCAGAACACCACTCCTTGCAGCTCATGTTGCCAAGCCCATGCTTTTTTTTTTTTTTGCGCTTGGATCACTCCAAGTATATCAGAGAAGCAAGCAACTCCATAAATCAGGAGGCCAAGAGAACCAGCCTTCAGGGAGAGGCAGCTTCCCCTTCCAGTTAACTACCACCGGCAGGAATCCTAGCTCCCTTTTCCTCTCCTCTGCCCTAACCAATTGCAGCTACAGTCCCAACCCCTCTTACCAGGGAGTGAGCTCCCCATTCAATTCAATAAGACTTGCTTCTGAGTAGACATAGTTAAGATTGCACTTAGTGTGTTCACTTTTTTTAAAGCTTGGTATGGAAACTGGGGGCTTCTGGATGGCAATTAGTATTACTTCACTTAAACAAAACAGTTTTACGTGGGAAGGCTTTTTATTTGATAACCTGTATTCATTTGCTTCTGACTGAGGGCACTTTCAGGTGAGCTGTTTGTTGAGCATTTATTTTGATTTCTTTCTGGAGAGGTTAGATGATGTTGTGTCAAAGCACACAAACATTCCAGTGCATTTTCCCATCATTTTCCTTATCGCAAAAAGGCTGATCTTTGGGAAACTGGGTTTGTTGTGCAAGACCTACGAGTCAACAGTAAGTGTGCAACCTGAAATTGCTGGTATGTGATTGAATCCCACCGAAAAATAGCAACAGTCTGGAAGTGCCCTGAGTCTGGAAACAGCTCTCTCAAACCTTTGGACTCGCACTTCCCATGCAATAAAGAAAAGGGTAGCTGCTTTTTCTGGGTATGGTGCCTCCTTTATTCACACCACAGGGGTACTTTTGGCTTTGCACTACTAGCATGATGTCTGGTCCCTTCTTTTCCATTCCCTCCCCTTCTGCCTTCTGCTATCTAGGTGCTTGCGCAAAACCCATCCTCTTAAATCTGCTGTGACAGCCATATTTATTTCTTTGTTTCATCTGTGAATAGAATGTTGTTATGCGCTTTATTGATTTAATCATTTGATTGTTATCGTTGTACATAGACATAATTTTTTGGAAACGGAATAAAGTATGAAGAGTGAACCTAATGGATTTTTACGCTATGTATTCTGAGTGCAGTGTTTGTCTTCCCTTGGTGGGATAATAGGAAAGGGGTTTTCGTTGTTGTTATGTGCCTTCAAGTCAATTATGACTTATGGCGACCCTATGAATCAGCGACCTCCAAGAGCATCTGTCATGAACCACCCTGTTCAGATCTTGTAAGTTCAGGTCTGTGGCTTCCTTTATGGAATCAATCCATCTCTTGTTTGGCCTTCCTCTTTTTCTACTCCCTGCTGTTTTTCCCAGCATTCTTGTCTTTTCTAGTGAATCATGTCTTCTCATGATGTGTCCAAAGTATGATAACCTCAGTTTCATCATTTTAGCTTCTAATGATAGTTCTGGTTTAATTTGTTCTAACACCCAATCATTTGTCTTTTTTGCAGTCCATGGTATGTGCAAAGCTGTGCTGGGTACTCCATGCCAGCCTTCTCAGGGTGGTGTTAGGATGTGTGAAAATGCCAGACAGGGCAGCCTACCAGCTCGTGCCTGAAGATGTGGGTGGAAGGGGGAACTGGGGAACATCCATCCTCACCCACCTCTTGTCGGGACAGACTCTCCCCCAGGCACGGGGTTGGAATCACTGCCTGTTCTTTGGCATGGAGGAAACGAAATGTAAAGGCAGTGGCAATGCATTTCCTAGCAGCTCCCCCCTCTTCTTCTGTCCACACCCATTTTGCAGCTGGGAATAGAAAATGTAGGTGTTGTGATTCCAAGAACCACCCTGTTCCAACCCCTGCGGCCCTTTGCAAACGTTCTGGTGCATAGCGCAATGAATTCTTCTCTACTCCATGTCCCCAGGTGTGTTGCTGATCAAGGCGCATTGCTGTTGCTGTTGTCCTACTTGGTGATTTGCCCCCATTGGCTATACACACAGACGCGTGCACATACAGACACCCCTGACTGAGTATTACCAGGATGGAACTGCAGAAGATGGGAGGAGAGACAGTCACAGAGATGCTCAATGGGACCTTGCCTGATAGTGACAAGGCTGCTGTCTTGGAAGATGGGTGAGTTTTGGGGGGTTATGATGGATAGGAGGTGTGGGGATGGGCAACTTGGAAGAATGGCATAATCTAGCCAAGGGAGGCAGGAGGACAGGGAAGTGTAGAAGCCAGGATTTAGGGTGTTTTGTGCTCTCTGTTTCTCCAAGTGATAGAAAGTTCCAGGGCTGCATTTTATAAAGTTCTCTCTCTTGTTAGGAGAGAGCACTTGAGACAAATGGTGCCTTTTACAATTAACTGTTTATTTACAAACATACAGGTTGAGCAGATGGAAAACAAGCACATATCCTGACAATACTAGTCCACAAGAAATATCAGTCCAACTCCCCAAAGTTTTAGAAACTGCTTCTGCTAGCTGGAAACCTCCTTTAGCCACCTCTCCTGATAAGCTTCAAACACAGAATCTTTTGCTCTCTTCTTGCCCTCACTGAGGCTGTACAGCAAAGCATTTACATTTAGCCACGTCTGGAGGGGGAACAGGTTGATCTGCCGATCAGTTTTAAAATTCAGCTTCAAAGAGATTTTGCAACTGATTGGCAGGTCAGCCATTCTCCCTCCAGGTATGGCTAATGGAAACACTTTGCTGAAGGTGACTAGTGTGTTTACAGCCTAAATTAACGAAAACATGCCCTCAAGCTGCTCCCACCAGGTTTTACAGTAAAAAGGGGGTATGGTTTGACTAGCGTCATGTGCTCTCATTTTCAGAAGAGAGAGATGGGGATGCACTGGAACCAGCAGAACAGCGAGTGTGTTTCTACTCTGAAACTGCACAATGTTGTTTCTTACAGCCTCTATTGGGATAGGTGAGGTATAACATACATTTCAGGTTGGCATAGGTTGTGTACACACCATACATTTAAAGTACATGGCTTCCCCCAAAGAATTCTAGGAACTGTACTTTACCCCTCCTAGAGCAACAATTCCCAACACCCTTAACAAACTACAGTTCCCAGAATGCTTTGGGGGAAGTCATGTGCTTTAAACATATGGTGCGTATGTAGCCATGGATACTGTCCAAGGAACATTAGCTAGGATCTTATTCATTCTCTCTCCCTCTATGTGTGTATGAGAGAAAGCACCAAAGCCATGCTTAAAACAAGGGTTCAAAACTCCCAGTCATCAGTGGGGTTTAGCATATTTGAATGGCAGCTTCTCATGCCAGTTTAGCATTGGTCAGTAAATGGAAACAGGGGAGATATGTGGAAACAACACCCTTAACAAGACTTCTCTATGGAGGTTGTAAAAGGACTCCTGGATGCTTTCCTGAGCCTTCCAAGACAGACACATAGAGAAGAACTGTAACTCCTTTCTTTATTTGCAGTCCACACCACTGAAGGCAATAAGCACCAGCACTAGCCGCCCAGTTTTCATGCCTGGATCCTGATTCTGAAATATGGAAAAAGGGAAATGCCTTTTCCCTTCTCTTGTGAAATTCACAATCCTAACCCCGCTCACTGAGCCCTTCGGTTAGGATTACAGCCTTGGACATGTTTCAAGTGCACATGTCCATTAACTAAGTCAGCAAAAATAGTTGACACTTGCAAAGGTTATAAAGTGTAGGATTATATATACATATATTAACTACACACGTTGGTCAGTGCGGATAAGCAAAACTCTCAACAGAACCAATTTGAAATCTAATGTAGTGGTGGTTAGGGATGGGGGAACATATCCACTAAATTGGACTTGGTACCGGATTCCAACTGAATTTGACAGTTCGCTGCCCTTTCAGACTGGCACCGATTTCTTGTGGCAGGCTGTGGCTGTAATTGGCATGGATTTTGTGGCAGCGGCTGCAATCGACAACATTTTTTAAACCCCTCCCATCTTACGTAATTATCTTTGTAATCAAAGCTGCTGCATTCGTAACTGCAGGTATGATAACGATCACCATTTGTCCATTATATAGTACTAAAGAAAATGCGTTATTATCACAATATAATATAAAAAATATTGGTTCTCTGGTTTGTCCTAGGTTATATATGTCATCAATGTTAATTGTCAAATCATCCTGCAGTTTCATGTTTGTCAAACAAGACATCTTAGAGCATTTTGAATCTCTATCTTCTTGTGCAGGAAACATTACAATGATGAGACTGACCCACACTACCTGCCCCACCCTCCCCCTACCCTGATTTCCTTGGTGGTGTCCTGAGCTAACCAAGGGCTCTCTCTCTCTCTCTCTCTCTCTCTCTCTCTCTCTCTCTCTCTGTGCTAATTGTGTGTGTGTGTATGAACAAAAATATAAGGTGTTAGTAGTGGTGGTGGTGGTGATGCTGCTGCAGTGCTGCTAACAAACTAATTCGAGAATAGTGAATAGCGAAAGGGAGAGGAATCATTAAGCAGCACATCAGTTAGCCTGAGGCAAGAGACAAATTCAGAGGTGATTATCTGCCTCATTGATTTGTAAATAGGACCAAAAAACCAGTGGAACACTGTGATCATTCACATAAGCTACCTAAAAATTATGCAATTCTCCCCCCCCCCCGCCGCTGCCAAAAACCCACATTCAATACTGTTACCATTTACAAAAGTATTTATGTAAATAATTACTTTTTTTTTGCCACCGGGAAACACTCAGCCCCCCCCCCCCCGGCAGATCTAATCACCCAAAAAAACAGAGCAGATCGAATCAACAAGTGCCAGAACAAGCAGGAACAAAAAAAGGGCAGATCGGGATCAAACGATGGTCTAACGGATCGGAACTATGCAGCGAACCCCATCCTTAGTGGTGGTAGCGGGGAAGAGTGAAAAGCAGTGTGTGAAAAATTGCATTGTATCCAGTGCTACTCAAATGGAGTTCCACTTGCGCAATGGAAATTCCCCTTCCTCTCCTTCCACACCCCCAAAATCCTCCAACGCCGTGTCTTGTAATACAGTGTAGTAAATTGGAGTTTTCCAGGGGGTCGGGGAAGCGCTCCCATGTTGAGAGGCGTGTGTCTGAAGGCAAGATGTTGGGGTTGAATGATAAAGGAGGGCTTTTTGCTTGAAACATCTGCCTGGCTGCTGTTGGAGAAAGAGTACAGCCTTCCCCAACCTGGTACACTCCAGATTTAAGGGTTTGATACTTATGCTAATGACAAATTAGGCTGCAGTCCTGTACTTGCTTCACCTGAGAGTGAGCCCTATTGAAATTATTGGTACTCACTTCTGAGTAAACATTGCACTGTTCATTAACTGTTATTATGAAAGAATAAAAATAACTTTTGCAATAATTACAGTAAGAAAAAAAACTTTTTAATTATATTAAATGATTCACTTGACAATTTTTCTCTGCAGCTTTTATTCTGGAACACCAGGGCAAGTAGGCAGCAGGCTAGTTCTTCAAGCCTCATAGCATACTAAATGATCTTTTACTGCAGTCAAATAATAAGCAATCAGTTGGTGGCAATATTTGATTGTTGAATTGACTGGCTTGCCAGTGGTACAGTACAAAGCACACAAGTTGATACGAAATGAGTGCATTTGTTTTGCACAATTGGACAAAGCCATTTTGTGGATTTGAGGGCTAGGAGGCTTTGCTGATGCCAAATAAGAATAACAATGGCTATGGGACTACATCCATTGCTCTGACTTTGTTTTCTTCCTTTTCAGCTATGAGGAAGAAGAGCGCACTTTGGCTGAGCAAGAGGAGTTCCTGCCTCACATCGCCAGCAAGAAACTGAACCAGTTCACTGATGTAGGTGATTGTAGAGCCCAGATATCCTCATCTCACCCTGGGTAGAATCTGAGAATCTTGTTTCCCAAACTGTAGATAACTAAATGCAGAAGATCTACTTTTTCTACTAATGAATAATATTACACAAACCTCTTCCTGACCATATAGGACGATCCTCTTCACTCCTCAGATTTTATGGGGTTGTCAGGAGTTCCTGTACAGGCCAACAGATATTGCAACCTTTGCATCTCTACCCTTTCCTCCTGTCCTCATTTCCATCTCTTCTGGCCACTTCAGATGATTGTTGACACTAAGAGCTGAAGCACATAATCAGGAGAATCACATGCAATTGCTTTTCCTGGATTATACCATTCAGACTGCAGGTGTGGAGACTGCATTGAATTATTTCCTATTTAAAATAGGTCCTATGCAGAGAAAAACAGTATGGCATAGAGAAAGCTAGACAAAAACCATTCTCCCTAACATGCTAGCTTTACACATTGAAGGATTTTAATTATATTACAGAAGCATTCAAACATTACGACATTCCCCCTGCAGTCAGTGATGGTACACCCTAGCAGGAAGACCTGCACCACATGATTTTCTTGATGTGTTGCAGCTGCTCTGAGCCATGCTGTTGTAACCCATTGCCCTTTCCTCTTTTGGGATTCCTGATTGACCATTGTCCACAGTTCTTCCCTTTTGTCTCTCACTTGCCTTGTTTCTTTTTCTTTTTATCTCTGCCTGACTTTTTACTGGCACTTAGAATGGGCACATATGCAAGTTTATATCCATTTACTCTGGACTGCAGCTTCATGCTGGCAGGCAACAAGGTCCTCTTCAGAAAATCCCTTTCTAGCACAATAAACACATAATTGTTTGTCACCCATTTTGTGACAGGCTGTCCAGACATCTACCCTTCATTTGTGTACTTGAAGCGGGACTGTAGCATTTGCCCCTACATTGGGTGTGTGCTTTATATTGCACATGGAGAAATACCATTCTCCCTCATCCCCAGCACAATCTGTTGCAATCTATTGCGTTGTGGCATAGAATGTGATGGCAGGCAGGAGGGTTGGAGGCTCCTATTGCCTGTGATGTAAATAGCAGTACAATTTCCACTGTTGCTATGCCTGTACCATTTTGCCACCTTTTAAGAAAATTATTATTATTATTATCATTGGGAATCAAACTCATTAGAGGGTCAAACTACCCACCCAGCAGATAATGAGAGTCCGCACCCTTAATTTTTCACTAAAGAATATCAGTTCTACTCAGTCTGATGTCATTGGTTTCACATCAGTTGGATGCTAAAATTCCAGGTCAAAAGGTAAGAAAATGGACTCTTCTGGACTCTAGCAATTCTTTTTCTAGACGTGAACTACTGGTCTTACGATTGTCCCCCCCCTCCTCCCCCGAATCATCCTGACAAAAAGCACCCTCCAGTTCCTCTTCCAATTTGCCACTCTTCCACATCATGCCAGTAACACCCTTTACTAGCGCCATCTTGCTCCATATGCCCTCAGGCCTGAGCAGAGTAGCCCTTGAATCTCCCAGCTCCTTATATTCTAAGCCAAGCTTCCCCAGCCTGGCACCCTCCAGATATTTTGGACCACAGCTCCCATCAGCCCCAGCCACCAAGGCCAGTGATCAAGAATGATGGGATCTGTAGTCTGTTAACACTGGGAGGCCACCAGGTTGAGGAAGGCCGGTTGAAACTCATGTGGTACTTGTTGCCCTCCAAAATTCTCCTACCTGCCAAAACTAGAACCCACTCCCCCTTGATCCTATTCATTTATTTATTTATTAGATTTATATCCCGCCCTTCCTCCCAGGGCTGCACAAGATTCTACCAGCACAAGCGCCATGTTTTCCAAGTTCCTTTTCCTCCTGGCTCCGGGACACTGCTGTTGGTGTCAGTCCCTTTACATCAGAGGAGAGAAATCTTCAGCCTCCAGATGTTTTTGGTCTACAACTCCCATCGGCCCTGGCCGTTGGCCGTGCTTGCTGAGGCTGATGGGAGTTGTAGTTCAGCAACATTTGTAGGGCCAAACATTCCCCACGCCTGCTTTACATCACCTTCATCATCATCAGTAATAATAATAAGGCTTTTCCCACTAGTTTTCCCCCATGTACAAAAAAACCCCTGTTTCGTGTGCCCTGCTGTTTTTTCTCTGACTTGTTTTTTGTGACTC
The DNA here is from genome assembly GCF_030035675.1 of Rhineura floridana. NCBI lineage: Eukaryota > Metazoa > Chordata > Lepidosauria > Squamata > Rhineuridae > Rhineura > Rhineura floridana. Next base: position 9,327,292 of record NC_084482.1, read on the forward strand.
TGACTTTGCAGTATGAGGGAAAGACGTCGTTTGGGATGTCAGTCTTTAACCTGAGCAACGCCATCATGGGCAGCGGCATCTTAGGTCTGGCCTACGCCATGAGGAACACAGGAATCATCCTCTTTGTGTGAGTGCCTCTCCTGCAACACACTGACAAGGAGAGGTTCAAAGCCCTAGGAGGAAGGAGGGAAGGGGTTAGAAACTCGCCCCACTCATCCACCCGTTGATGTACACAGTTTGCAGGATAGCTTGCACAGAGCATGCATCTGGGGACCACAGTTGGTGGCATCATAATAGCAAAAGCTCAAGCAGAGGTTGGATACAACTCTGTGGAATTTGGGATTCTGTGGCTGGTTGTGGGAGGGGGCTAGGTTTGAAGTTGAGGCTTGGGAAGTTGGAGGTCCTATGCCTGTTCCTGGGAGAGCAGTTTGGGGCTGACGTTTGTTTCTGCCCTTCTCTTACCAGGGTGCTTTTGATCAGCATTGCTTTGCTCTCTGCCTATTCCATTCATCTGCTGCTGAAATGTGCTGGGGTCGTGGGTAAGTTGTGGGCTGCAGGTTAAGTCCTTCACTACTCCTAGAGTGCAGTTAGTAGAGCACTGGAAGGCACCAGTCAAAAGCATTCTGGCCATGGGGAGGTTTATTCCAGTGCCTGGAACTTTTAAAAGAGAGTTGGAACTGGTTCAAGAGAAATTTGACTGGCAGGTTTTTGAAACAATACACACATCTGCCAAATCCTTCCCTACCACAAAGAAACACAGAATAAATATCCTAAACTGTTGTCTGTCCCTATCCTACAGTAGCCTCATTAGGTTGCACAGTGAACAATCATGTTGGGCTTTGGACCAGGAGAAACTAACTCAGGCCACAAAAACCCACATGTGTATTGTAAGGATCAGAGATGCTATAACACTGCATCCCACCAGACACCAATGCAGCTAGAAAGACCGGCTCTAAGAGGTTATCTATGTTATAGACATAAACTGGTTTAAGAGTTGTTTCATTTCCCAGATAATCCTTGGGAATTGTAGTGCGGTGAGGTGGGTCTAGAGTTCTCTACCGGTAAATTCTCAGCATGCTCACCAGACTACAGTTCACATGTTTCTTTACCATACAACAACAGAGTTCTATACTTAGATAACTAGGAAGGATAGGGAATATCCTCTCCTGTCATAGTTGAGGTGGAACGTGGTGATCTTTACAGTGGGAGAAGCCTCACTTGTGAACAGAGGTAATGTGAATGGGCTGCAGTAGTGGTGACACTAATCGGAAATCATGGATTATAACTAAAGTGATTTCCAGCCATTTGTCAAAAAAACCCCAAAACCTCTGCGTCTCTCTCTCTTTTTCTTCTTTCATCTAGGAATTAGAGCTTATGAACAGCTGGGACTCAGGGCATTTGGCCACGGGGGCAAAGTGGTTGCTGGTGTGGTTATCTCAATACACAACATAGGAGGTAAGGACTTGTTCCGACCCATAGATTACACTGTGCTCTGATGCTAAGAAAGAATCTGCCATGGTAACGCAACTTCTCCCCCTCTCCCTCAAAAAGTGTGCCTGTACACATGATGCATTTAGTCCATTGGCAGACAGTTGCTTCCTTTGCCAAATTTATTCTATATTTCCGCTAGTGGGGGAAGAGTTGTGGGTAAGGAACCTTGTAAGGTGCTGAAACTCTGTTTTCTCATGAATTCTGTATTGTGCCCGCTACCTGATTTTGCTCATGTGCAATGGTGATATTGGAATATTTCCATCATGTGGCCTGTTGATTGCTGTCCTCCCACCAGACCAAAAAGGAATTTGGGGAATCCTAACAGCTTTCTCTTTTCACAGCAATGTCCAGTTACTTGTTCATCGTTAAATCTGAACTGCCACTTGTGATCCAAACCTTCTTAGGACTGTCAGGGAGCAACGGGTAAGCAAAGCTATCTCCAGTTCAGCAGCAGTTAAGATATCCATTTCTGTGACCCCTAGTGTAGGCTTGGGGACCCTGTGGGCCCTCCAGATGTTGTTGGACCAACTCCCATCATCCCTGACTATTGGCCACATTGGTTAGGACTGATGGGAGTTGCAGTCCAGCAACATCTGGAGGGCCACCATGTTCCTCAGCCTGGCCCTATGTACATTCCACAGCTGTTCCATAAAGAGTTTGGGGTGATTTCCCCTTTCTAGCAGTTTATTTATTTATTCATTTTAGCAATGACCAATGTATTTTTAAATTAAAACTGTGCTTACTGTACATATAGTCAGTGAAAACTCCCAACAGTATCACACCTCAGGGTCAGCTTGGAGGAAGCACCCAATCATATCAACATGATTTTAAGGATCTGAACCTTTGCTGACCTCCCCTTACAGAGTCCCCTTAGGGCCATGGTGACCTGGGATGAAACTGGCTCTTTCCCTCCTTTCTCCCTCCCATCCCCACTGCCCCGGCCTTCCCTCCAAGCTAGGTCTGCTGTGAGGCTTTTGGAGCTGTTTTATGGAGAGAAACAGCTGGTCTGTTTTGGCTCAATTTCCCTTCTATAAATGGATCCATCTGAGGGGATTGCTGCCCTGTTCACATGCCTTCCCTAAGCAGGGGGCTTCTGGGCTCCAGCCACTGCCCCCTCCATTCCTCAGAATTAGAGGACTCAACCCTCCCCTTCAAACAAAAATGAGGCATGTTGAGAGGGGTAGCAGGGACTATTCCTTCACCAATTAATTATAACCTGCCCCCTGACACTTCATAGTTGACTTTCACTTTGAATTTGAGGCCAAACTACAGCCACGTTGTAACATGACCCCGATGGACGTTCTTCCATTCCAAAGTTAGATAAAATGAGGGTAAAGGCGGCTGGAGGAGGAGTTTCAAGGGGGAAAGTGGCTGGAAAGGGAAAGGTTAAACACCTCTCCTTTCCCTGCTGCTTTTCCATGCCAAATCGCCCCCCCTTCCTGAGGCTGCTTTATAGATTGATTTTATGGAGAGTAGCCATTGGGCTAATCTTTCACATAGCTGTGTTGTGTAACATGTTGTTTGCCCCACGCTCTCCCAGCTGTTAAAAATAGTAAATCAAAATGTTAGGACTCTAGGGCAAGGGAGAATCTTGCTCAGCCCTGAGCCCCAGGGCTGCTTTTGTTGGAGAAAGTGCGCCCCTAAGTTGGATAAAGGTATAGAAAAGGGGCCATCTGGTGTCTGGGTATGGTCCTGGAAGCTATGAGGAGGGCCTCTGGTGGCCTACACTGGATTTTAATCAAGAGCATGGTAGAAGAAAGCTCACCGCCCCCCATTTCAACCACAATGAAAAGGAAAGTGATTTCAAGTTGTAAATAGATAAAGAGAGCCCACAGTATAACAGTACATCTCTCTTTGGATTTTGCAATGATCTGGCTATGCCTGAGTACTTATGCTGCAAATTGGGAAGCCCCGGGTGTCAGAGGCCACGAGATTGATTATATGGAGCCTGACCACTGGTAAAATGGAGACAGGGAGGTCAGTGTGCACAGCAAAATGTGCACCTAGCAAAATGCTGTCTTGGGATAGTCCTCTGATCTAGAAAACATCTTGTGATTTTCTATTCTGGTGCCTTCGCTCCGACTCTCCAGGGTTAGGAAAGTTAGTTTTTGAAAACAGAAACTACCAATACTATATTGAAGTTACCTTACACAGTCAGCCCTTTGGTTCCTCTAGCATAGCACAGTCTAACCTGACAGTTGATGGATCTCCAAGGTCTCCAGCAGAGGGCCTATCCTAGCTCTGGTACCTAAGATCTTTTCAACTGGGGATGCTAGGATTTGAACCTGAAGCCCTTTGCACACAAAGCCTTGGCTCCCCCACTGATCTATAGGCCTTCTTCAGTAGTATCCTGGTGTTTCTTCCCCTTTGTCTCTAGAGTGCTGATGACTCACAAAACAATTAACTCAACAGTTGTTAAGCCTATGTTTGTTTCCTCATTCAGCATTTGCTTATTTACACACACACACACTCTTCCTGGTTTCCACTCTCCCAACATTCTGCACACTCTAGCACTGATCAAGAAACAGAACCCCTGGCAGGTATGCAGATGTGGGCTGCCAATAAATGAACTGTGATTTGGGACCCTGCCTCAGGCTCTGGGGTCACCAGGGACATATTTTACCCCTACCTCAAAGGCATCCCTTAGTGCACCCTTTATCTACTTCCATATAAGTGAATTGTCTTCCTTTTTTTTGCTTTGGGGGAAAGTAAAGCACTACACTGAGGGACAGTGGTGTAGTGGGGCTGACATCTGTTTGTCGGGTGACCATCAATATGCATGTCCATCCATGGGGGAGGCACAATGCATCTTAGTGCATAAGGAGCATGTTGCAGGTCCTGGAGTCCTCCCTGTGCCTGGGCATTCCCTCCATGCATAAATAGCAAGCCTTAGTCTTTTACAACAGAAATAATCAAGAGCCTTTTGGCACCTTAAAGGTTGACTAATTTATTATTAGCATAAGCTTTCTGATGAAGTGGATTCTGGGTTGGCCAAAATTTATGCCATAACGCAGGTAGGGGAAATCTTTGGCCCTCCAGATGTTGCTGAACTACAATTCCCATCAGACCTAGCAAACATGGCCAATGGCGAGAGATGATAGGATTTGTAGTTCAGCAACATTTGGAAGGCATACACTCTGCATACCTGCCGTAATGAAAGGTCCTTTGGGTGCCACAAGTTTCTTATTCTTTTTTGCTACAATAGGCTACCCCTCTGGAAAGTATTTTGCTAGTTATTCCTGCTAACTATACAGACTTAATGAAGGGGAAGGGATTGAGTGGCCAGATGCAAAGGAGAACACTGCCCCTGTGCTCTTCAGTCATTGTGAGGATGAGGGAATTTCAGTTTATTATGTAAGGGTGAGAAAAATTGCCTAAATTCCCTCTTTGATGCAACCTCTAAAGGACAGGAGCCCTGTTTCCTTTTGCCTCTGTTCATTCTCGGGCAAAAGACATCACATCCATTGGCTATTGTGACCTTGATATTGTTTGTTTTCAGCGAGTGGTACATGAACGGGAATGTTTTAATCATCATTGTAACCGTGTGTGTCATCCTGCCCCTGGCTATGATGAAACATTTGGGTAAGTAGCAGAGACCATATGCCCATGGTGTTTTGCTTGAGTGCGCTTGGATAAACAATGTCCAAGTTGCTGGGTGCAATTGCGTCACTGCAGGGGACGTCTCCTTCCTTTCACCTGAGAGTTCAAGGCAATGTTATGTGTTGATATTTTGCACCGTATTGGTGGGTGCATCTGTATGTCCACTGCCCCCTGCTGGAGGGAACCAGCTTTGCTTAATATGAGCATCCTGTTCTCAACTGTCACGTCAAACCTGCTACTCTGAGGAATTGCACTTCTCTCTGTAGAGTTTGTTGGTGTGAAGAAGCTCAAGACTTGACAAAAACCCTGCCATAGGAAAATAGTATGTTTGTGTGTGTGTGTGTGTGTGTGTGTTATTTTCCTATGGCAGGGTTTTTGTCAAGTCTAAAGTGTGTTGCCACCCTCACCCCACCCAGCCCTGCACCTCTGCCATTAATAGCATAACACATGTGAATTAAGCACATGGAGATTTTCCTAGAATGGAGACAAAGTGATGGGGAAATATGCTGCAGTGAGCAAGTACTGTCTTAGAAGAGGCGTTTCCTCCTGTGTGAAAGTGAAGGGGGAAGTTCCTGCCCCCTTCAGGTGTGCTTGCTATCTGCAGTTTGTACACGTACTTTGGGGATGAATCCGACAGGGCCCTGAACCAAAATTCATCCCCCGTCCTTAGGGGGGCATTTGCAAGGGCTGTTTTGTTGATTTTAGGGATTGGTGAGGGAAGCATATTCACAGTGTTTTGAGGGGAAGCAGGGTGATCATGGCAGTGAGTGGCTTCTTTTTCTTTAAAAAAAAAATCTTTTCCAGGATGGAAAGCGCTTTGCAGTTGTCAGCAGCATCTTCTGAGGGAGTAACAGCCATTTCCCTCCTGCTCCCAAAAAGTCCCTGGAATGAAGTTAGTCATTGTAGGGAGCATTGGAGGGGAGGGTGGTGTCCCCACAGGTGGCAGTAAAACAACAACACCCTCCTGGTTGAGAAATTAAATCTTCAAAAAGGAAGCCACTGCCTCCATGGCAAGGATGCCTCTGCCCATGAATCACTGTGGTCCCGTCCAGACAACATGTTTGTTGAGCATTCATCCTGGGTTGTTTGGGGAGGTCCAATGGCATTACCTGTTTACTGAGCATTCATTCTGATTTGTTTGTGGGGAGGTTATATAACTTTGTGTCAAGCAGGTATTATGCCACACTTTCAAATGCATTTCCCTGTCATGTTTCTTATTGCAAAAAGTCTGATTTGGGGGCGGGGCGGGGGGAAGCAGGTTTGTTTGCTGAAGAGTACCAAATCAACTTTAGTTGTGCAACCTGAATTTGATAGTATGTAAATGAATCCCGCCCAAAGATAACAGCAATCTGGAAGTGCCCAATAAATGTGTTCATCCCTATCGTACAAATTGCCCATGTGTGGGGGCCTCAATTACCTTTCCCCCACCCTCCAAGTGCAAATTGCTGAGATTTCCATTCCAGTGATTTTTCTTCTAGCCCTAATAGTATTTATTTATTTTTGATCAGGACTCTTGTACCTTTTAACAGTTACATGGTAGGGAGAGAAGTCCAACAGGTGCTGTTTTTGCTGGCATAGAGATACCATGATGAGGGAAAATGTGCCCTTTGGATTTCTGCCTGTAAGGAAGCTGCTTAAAATCAGGTTGAAGAGCACTAAAGTAGGGGACCTGTTGAGTCTCTTTTATCACTCACTCTGTGTTGAAGCTTAATGTTCTCTCTCTCTCTCCTCTCTCCCTTTCTCCTGACAGGTTATCTTGGTTATACCAGTGGACTCTCACTTACCTGTATGTTTTTCTTCCTCATCTCGGTGAGTTGACAGGGATTTCCAGCTACTCCATCTTTTCCTGGCTGGAGAATTGTACCTCTTCTGTAATCTACCAGACATAATAGTAAATTGGGTATCTTGGGTTTTGAATACTTGTATGTAAGGGGAAAGTTTGGCAGCTGCAGCTTTTCCACCCACCCCACCTTTCTATCCGCTCCGTGCTCCTTTTCTGATCCTGATACTCACCATCCGTTTTTCATTCTCACCATAAAGGTGATCTACAAGAAATTTGAGATTCTCTGCCCCCTCAATGAGACACACTCTGAAAAGCCCACCATCTACTATAATGGGCACAACGTCACAGATGAAGTCTGTGCTGCCGAATTCTTCACTGTCAACTCCCAGGTTAGAAATGGGATCCTGAGGCCCTCGGGAGAGGGGGTCTAGTGACTCAATGGTGGCTGTAGGGTGTACAGAAAGGACATCAAATGAAGAGCTTATAAATGAATCTGTACATTTTTATGGGAGATTATATCCAACTGATAACTCAGGTGTTGAGGATATCAGGCCTGTGTGTGTGTGTGCAAACACTTTAGAAATACCAGCATTGTCAGATGCAGGTAAACATTTAATGTTCCAGGAAGTGAGAAGAAGAATCTCAAGTGATACGCAGTCTTGAATAATACATCTGGCCCACTTGGGCTTCCTACAAATTATTGCAAAGATATTGAGGAATCAGTAAGCCAGCCTTTAACTCATCTCTTTCTAAACTGTTTATGTGAACATCAGATACTGTAATATTGGAATGAAGCTCTTAGTCATAAAGGGTGGTATTCTACTAACTAGTCCCATCAGTGCAAGGATTTCCACTTGCACAATGGGACTTTCCCACTAATCCTTCCCCCACGCATGTCCAACACCCTCCCCAAATCTGCTACAGAGGGTTGTGGTAATCCCTGGAACAGATTTAGGGGGCACACTGGAGGAGAAGAGGGAAAGAATGTGCCATTGCGCAAGTGAAATCCTTATGTTGATGGAACACCCAAAATATATCAAGGTCATGTAAACAGGGATGGTCAACATTCTCTGTCAAGGGCCACATTCCCTCAGGGGTAATCTGTCGGGGGTTGCATACTGGTGGTGGGCAGGGCTGGTGCCAATAGTGGATGGGACTACTCCCTTTTCTGCCACCCCCATTGCCCCCATTTTTCCTTCTCTTTACCACCCATATGAAATTAGGAGAAGGCTTCATGTGACCACAGGTTGCCTACCCATGGAATGGACCGACAGTATAGCCTTCCTGAACTAGGACTAATATTTTTCTTACATTATTGGGTGAACAGATGAAAAAAGATAATTTGTAAGTATAAACGTCAGGAGCAGCTTTCATATTTGGGAATCACCTGTCAGACAGTATCAGAAGAGCCTTCATTATAATTTATACACATTCTATAAATGAGGAAGCCACTGTGAAGTTCATGGATGCAGAAAAAGCATTTAGCAAAGGTTAGAATAGCAGTTTCTTTTCTCACCTTAGAGAGACTCAACCTGTAGTGATAGCCACAAATTCTAATATATGCCAATAATAAAAGTAAGGATGGCCAAAGTTGATGTCAAAACTTACTATAATGGTAAGATTCAGGAAAGGGAAAGAGCACAGAAAAATGTGTGAATATGTGGTATCCAATCTGGAAGTTTAAACGTAACATTGACATTAATGTTTGCGAATGTCTTTCAATTTTGTGAATTGCTTACTTCTGAATCCCTTGTTTCTGCTGCCCCAATTTGTTTATTATTTGATAACAGCAATAATAATAATGGGTGGAATCCAATGTAGCATTAAGGCAATCATTCCATTAGCCTAAGGATTTCTGCTTGCGCAACAGAATGTTCTCCCCCGCTAATCCCCTCGCATGCTCCCTAAATCTATTCTAGGCATTCCCCCAATCCTCTGGAGCAGATTTGGAGAGGGCATGGAGGGGTTTGCAGGGTGAGGAGAAGGAAATTCCTATTGCGCAAGTAGAATTTCTGGCGCTGACAGGACTCATTAGTAGAATACTGCCCAACAATGATAGATCCCCAAAATCATTCCCTTCATTTCAGTGTTGTTTTATAGCAAGGCCGGGAACCCCTGCCCCCTGCCAGGCAAATCTGGCTCGCCAGGTCTCTGATTCCAACCCTAGCACTCTTCAGAGGCCATGCCCCCTTTCCCTCTCACTGACTAACTCCCCAGCCTGACTGGCTTCTGTGCATCACCTGCTCAGCAGTACGGAAGCTGACTGGGATGGGGAAGCAAGAGCAGGGTGCTCTAACTCACTTACCTGACAGCCAGTCAAGCAGGCAAAGCAGAGCTCTGTGTCTCTGCTTTACCAGCAAAATCAACGTACCATTTCCAAGCAACGCATGAGAGGAGCCCCATTCTCATTTCACAATATAGTAAAGTGAGCTGTGTGTGTGCATGTGTGTGCGTGCATGCGTGCATGTATGTGTGTGCGTGCGTGCGTGCGTGCACAGGGCCCCAACCACTTTTCTCCCAAGGGAAGGCAGCCTTCGGGGAGCAGTGGAGAGGAGAAGATTCCTTACTCTTTACGTGATTGTTTTTTGATGCGATTTTTATTGTGCTGTCTCCAATGGTAGCTTTGCATGAATTGAAAACACTGTTGCTTGTGCAGGGTGGGGCACTTGATTTTTCACCATTTCCTCCCTACCTACAGCAGCCTCTTGTGCTGCCTCAGTCCGCAAAAGCTGCTCTTGAGGGTTCAGTGACACTTTAGAACAGTAGAGGAATTGGCATGGAAGGCTACAGTGGATAAGATGGGGGTTGATGCCAATCTGGTGCCTTGCTTTGCACCAACAGAAATGCTTTCTGCTAGTTCAGGGGTGGGGAACCTTTTTGGCCCAGTGGTCTACATTCTTATCCGGCTCCACCTCCACAGAAACCAACTTTGTCAGATGGATAAGACACCTCACCTGTCCGTCACCTGGTGCCATTATGACATCACATGGTTGATAGGTGGGTTGTCTCACCCGCCCATCAAAGTCCGTTGCACAGAGCTTCCCGAGTCCATGACAACCAGCTACTTGTCAGGTGCTTGGGAACCTCACCTTCAGGGACTTTGCTGCTCCAGTAGCACCAAGCAGTTCATATTGAAACTGCTGCTAAAATGGAGTTTTCTCCCGGTGTTTTAGTAGATGTTTCAATGGAAACCACTTGGTGCTATTGGAGCAAGGCACACCCGTCAGCGGAGATGATGTGTTGGACTGGGTTTTAGACGTGGCAATTAGAACAAAGAATGGGTTTATACTCTCTCGCTCTCCTTTCACAGACAGCATATGCCATCCCCATCTTGGCCTTTGCCTTTGTCTGCCATCCGGAGGTCCTTCCCATTTACACTGAGCTACGTAGGTGAGTAAACTGGAGGCCTGAAAGAAGATTAACAGAGGGAAAGGCTTGGTTGTTTTCAAGGCTTTAAAAGGATGTAAAAATAATTTTAAAAAAGAGAGAGGGCAGTACAGTTGAGCCCTGTCCATTGTGGATAAAGCAACATGCAGAAGAGGTTGAATTACTTGAAGATTTTTTCCAGAAAAACATTAGGAAGAATCTGCCTTAACGTAAGAAGAAGAATCATGCTGCATCAGACCAAAGGTCCATCTAGTCCAGTAACAGTGGCCAACCGTATGCCTATGGGAAACTCACAAGCAGGGCTTAAATATAACAGCGCTCTCCCTACTTGCTTACTATAATAAGTTTGCCGAATAACAAAATGGGTCCCTTTCCAGCTGTATGACCAATGGAAGGGGGAGGATGGAGGGGGAGGAGCATGTGGCAGAGCAGCAAGGACCACCTTCTTGAACCTGGAAGCTGCCTGGGGTCTGGGTTCCTCCTCTCCCCCTCCATGACATCATCACACCCATATTGAGTCCAGCAGCCCTGCTCCTGGCTGACATGAATGGTAGATGCCCTTTTTGGGAAATGAGAGGTTACCCCAGAGGCCTCTGGGATATCCTCTCAGTCCCTGGAGAGGAGCTTTTTAGGTTTGTGTGCTGCATTTCAAGCGGTTAGAACTGACCCCTCTGCAGTTGTGCTTGTGACAGAGTTAAGTCTGGGCACGGTATCCTCCCATTTACTAGTGCAAAGGGTAACTGCTAGACAAGAAGTGGAGCACAAATCTCTGAAGGCACCCCACGCCAACCTTCCCTATGCCAGACTTGGAGTGTGAAGCAAGGCACCCCTTTTTACCTGCCATGCACCTCTTTAAAATAAAAAAACCTCTTTAAAATAAAATAAAATTGCAACGGCATCTGCCAGGTAATCAGTGGCACTTAATTCAAACTGTTCCTTGGCAGACAGAGTCAGGGTGCAGAACAAAAGTGTGGGGAAATGGCGGTTGTTCCCCTTCACCTTCAGTGTATGTCTACACGGTGCAGTAGCAATTCTGACTCTAGTTTGTTCAGTAGAAGACTGGTGGGTGGGGACAGTCCTAGAGTTTAATTTGAGCTGGGGCCCATTTTGAATGCCAAATATGAATGCTGAGGTCAAGGAGAACGCATTTGAGCCATTCGCAGAGTGTCGTCCTTCCCTTCACTGCTGAGGACCAACAGCCCTTCCAGCATATGTAGGAGTGGTGGACTGGGATTGTAGGTCACAGTTGTGCCTTCAAGGTACCCCTGAACCATGGAGCCTTTCCTGGGTGGGGTTAGTGATCCCTTTCCCACTAGGGTTGCCAGGTTGCAATTCTTTTTACAAGTTATGAGATTGTAGGATGCAAAGCAGATATGGCTCCTCCTTCCTTGTTCCTGCCATTGGTCTTTTTGCCTGCTTTTCTTCCCCACTCGCTATAATATGCAGGGCTCTGATGCTGCCCCATAGCAAGCAGGGAAGGAAGGTAAGAAGAGAGACTGATAGAGGAATGGGTTGGGAGCAGCAGTAGCTGCAGGACCTCCTGTGGCCTCTTAACTTTTAAAGGGAAACAGATTCTTGGTGGGTTGCAATCTGGTAACTTCTAACTCTGAATTCCCAGATTCTAATCTGCATTTGTGAATATGGGTACAGAACCAAGGGGTAGTGTAGAGCCTAGAGTAACTAACTGGAGTAAAATAACACTGTGTCCTAAGATACCCAAGTCAACCCACAACTTCCACCATGAATGGGACACACCTCAAAGCTCTGTTGCTTTGCTTTAGCAAGGGCTTGGAAGCCAGAACTCCTAGGTTCTGTTTCCCCACCCCACTTTGAGAAGGGATTAGGAGTTAATATAAATTATAAACAGTAGATGTGAACTATTTGTGTCTTACTTAGGGCCTCAAAGCGTCAGATGCAGAATGTAGCCAATGTCTCTATCCTTGCCATGTTTTCTATGTACCTGCTGACCGCCATCTTTGGCTACCTCACCTTCTACGGTAAGGAACAATTTGCCCCAGTAGGTAATAGTAAGGTGCTATGGGGACACCATTTAATTCTCTTTCATAGGCAGAAACAGAGGAGCAAACAGGACCGGCCCTACTGTGAGGCAAGAGTGAGGCAGCTACTCACTCAGAGTTTGGGTGTCATGAAAGGGCAGCAGATCGTTAGTTATTTAATTTACTATTTGTATTGTGTATGCAGAATACTGTCCCCATTCATCTATACAGACATGATAAGACACTTTTAGCACATTATATTGGATACGAAACAAAAATTCAGTTTACACAACTGGATGTTGCTTCTAGTACTTGCATGTTTTTTATGTGCAAACTGAGCTGAAAGAAAACGTGCACTTTTTTTTTAAACTTGCAGGCAACTGTGTTTTAAAAAATGTTCTGCAAATGTGTGCATATTATAACTGTCAGACCCAGGTCCTGTCATGCTGACAATGAGGCGGAGGGAAAGAGGGTTGTAGCTAGCATAAAAAGCAAAACCACTTTCTTGCTCAGAACAAGACTGATGTGGAATCTTTTCATTCATCTAGGAGTATCACATGACCTGCTCTGCCGTCTTGTAAGATGCTTCCTTGCTGGGCTGGTTGGTTTTCCTGCAGTTCCTTAGAAACATATGTTGATGCTTTAGATTGAGTCAGGCCATCGGTCCATCTAGTTCAGTAATGTCTACACCAGGGATTGCCAACTTTTTTGGGCCAGGGGGTACACTTGGAATTTTGAGAAAGTGCCAGGGGCACCAGTCACAAAATGGCTGCTATGGGGTATGGCATATCACAAAATGGCTGCTATGGGGGTGTGGCATAAAAGCTTCAGTGTAGGAGAAGTTGAGCCAGTACAAACAGAAACTAAGGAGGAAAAGCAAACGATCTCGTGCACTGTGGATTTTTGAGGGAATATTTACTGAGACCTGTTGTGGGTGCCATAGGAGATTGTGGTGGGCACACTGGCGGCCATGGGTGCCACGTTAGGAACCTTTAGTTTCCATTTACTGACAACAGCTCTCCAGGGTTTCAGACAAGGGTCTTTCCCAGCCCTATCAGGAGATGCTTGGGCTGAGCCTGGGACCTTCTTCACGCGAAGGATGTGCTAACATGCCCCTTCCTTTCCTGGCTGAAGCCTGGTGGTGGCACACAGGCTGAATCCACACTGTGACATTGCTCCTTTCTCCAGTTCAAGATTTGTTGCAGGCTTGAGAACTGACACCAAAGTCTGAAAGTGCTCTTTTGGATGTACAAATTAAAAGCCCTCCTGTCTAGCCCTGCACCTCATTGTTTTACATCCCTCCATCTCTATGACTGCTGAATGTATCCTTTTTGCTTTCTGGCAGGGAGTGTTGAAGCAGAGATGTTGCACACTTACATCAGAGTTGATGCCGCAGACAAGCTTGTCCTCTGTGTACGGTTGGCTGTGCTGGTGGCTGTGACACTCACGGTGCCGGTGGTTCTGTTCCCGGTAAGAGACTGCCTTTCTCTGTCCTCGATGACAACACTGAATGGCTTTCCATCCCCAAAGCACTTGCAATTAGTTCTCTCTAATTTGCCTCCTTTCCACTCTTACTCCCATCCCAACGCAGAGGTAGTGTTGCAAGTAGGACAGGCACGCTTAGATCATAGCCATTGGGTCTCGCTCCAGAGGTTGTACAGCAAGGATGGATTCACCTGAGGTCTTCCTGGTGTTGCTGAACTACAATTCCCATCAGCCCCAGCAAGCATGGGCAATGGCCAGGGCTGATGGGAGTTGTAGTTCAACAACATTGGGAGGGCCAAAGGTTCCCCACACCTGATTTAGGCTCTTGCTTAAAACTTACCCGTTCACCCAGACTTCCCCTGAAGGGTGATCCAGCTTTGTTGATGTACTAATATGATCTATTGATTAATAATGCATTCTGTACTTGGTTTATCAATGTAATTTTATTGTTGGATTTTTTCTTTATTGTTTGCCGCCATGATATGTTTCTAAATGTTGGCAGTATAGAGATTTTTTTGCAGTTAAATAAATAAAAATAAATACAAACAGCAATTAAAGCACCTGCATTTGAGCAAAGACAACAAAGTACCTGCTGGCACTTTAGCTAACAGATTTATTATGGCATATGGCTGAAGAAAATCAGGATGTCTGTCACCTCCTCATCAGTGTTTCTCAATCACATAAAATGCTCTAATAGACTCTTGGTTGTTTTTGCTGCAGCAGACTAATAAGGCTACCGCCCTGGAAACAGTTGCATTTGAACTGTGAGTGAGAGAGGTCTCTTAGATCACCCGGAGCACCTATTTACCACGGGTCCTGTGTAGCTCACATTCTTGTCGTTCCCTTCCCCCCCCCCAGATCCGCAGGGCCATCCACCAGTTGCTGTTTCACAAGAAGGATTTCAGTTGGCTTCGTCATGTCATCATTGCCTCCTGCCTCCTCATCATTGTCAACCTCCTTGTCATCTTTGTGCCAAACATCAAGGACATTTTTGGAGTCATTGGTATGTATGTTTATTTATTTATTCAACTAATTAGTCGCTTATCTGGCTGAATTGTCACCCACTCTAAGCGACATACAAAGCAGAACATGTAAACATCAAAACATTAAGAGACTAACAATAAAAACTAACAATAACATAAAAGCAACAAATTCCAATGTTTATCTGTGTGTTTTTATCTATGATTGGTTTACCTTTCTGTATGTGTTTTTTTTAATCTGTTGGCAGTCACCTAGAGACTGCTTGGTATTAGGTGACTAACAAATGAAATAAATAAATAAATAATAACAAAGGTGATGATGATAATGTATGTGGTGCTTTCCTTTCCTTGCCCAGTGATGGTAAGCCACAGCAGGGTGGCTCAGGGCCTAGGTGCATGTTGACATTAATGATGTGATTAGCAACCACGCTGTCAATTTTTAAAGATTAAATATCAGGTGAGCAGGTGGTTGGTTTAGCCTGCCCCCTGCATGCAGCAATCAGGAGGAAAAAAACAAACACGTGCATTGGCCTAATGCTAATACCTGTTATGTTTGTATTGTTGGAGCCAGTGTACGTCTGTGTGCTGATTTTATTGAGGGAGGGCCAAAGTCTGCTCAGTTTTGCATGGCAAGGCAGGTTGGTTTTTGCAGCACCAAGAAGAGCTCCTAGAAGAGCTTCCTCCAGCAAGGGCTGAGAGTAAAGTGAGGCCTTTTGAGCCTTTGCCTCCGGTCCACCTCTCCTAGCTCTGCCCTCTTTTGAAGAACTCAAGTCTCTTAAAGAGCGATCCTTCTGGCCTGTAGACAGACACTTCTCCTTTGTTCCATGGTGTGCTGTGCTTCCTGCACCATTGGACTTGCAATGGGGAGGCCTTTGCTTATCTGGCACTGTGGAAGGTGCCTGTGAGGGTCCTGGCTCTGGTTCTCCAGGCCCTGGTGCTATGGAATCGGCTTCAGTGGGCTCCTGCCTGTCAGCCTTTGATTTGGTGATCCTCTGATCACCAGCATCAGGCACAGAGCCAGGAACACAGTATGACTCCCCCCACAGACACACACACAAAGTGTTTTTCCCCCTTGCAGGGTCCTAAAGGCATGCATACTAAGTTAAATATGCAACTGGAACACTGTGGATGGGAATCACTGGTGAGGTGACCTTGAGCAGAAAAACAGACAGCAGGAAGAGGATAAAGCATCACCTTCCCTTCTGCCTCTCTTTCACTCAGTTGCACCCTCCTCAGGCCTGGCGCTAGCACATGGCCAGGTGGGGCACTGACCCGATGGCCCAGGATCTCACACTGGGCCCCAGAGGGCCCTCCTGGGACAAGAGCAGGCCAGCAGCAGAGGAAGGAATTAGCAGGCGGTGGCACAGGCAAGGCCTAGCCAGCTCTACAGCAACAGTCTGTCCTGCTCATTTGCGCTACTGCTGGGGAAGAGAAGCACCAGGATGGTTGCTAAGAAGCTGCCCCTCCTGCCCTGAGTTTCAGGAATGGGAGGAGGGGTGGAGGTTAGTGGCCTATAGCAGCAGAAGCGAGGCAATGCTGAGGGGAGGAAGGGGCTGAAAAAGAGCCTAACTGTGCCTGTTCTAATGTCTACTCAGAAGTAGGCCCTGTTGAATTCAGAAGGGCTTCCTCCCAGGTAAATGTAGTTAGAATTGCAGCCTAAGAGTGGGATGTGGAGCTTGGAAGGAAGGTAAGAAGGCTTTCCTGGTTTTCTTAGGCTGCAATCCAATTTTGTCTACTCAGAAGTTAGCTCCATTGGGTTCAATAGGACTTACTCTCAGGTAAATGCATAATTACATGATAATTATTGCCTCCCCAGCACCTCCTTCCCTTTGCCCCACTGTTCTGAGTGTGTGTGTGTATGTGTGTGAAGAACTTCCCCCTCCTTTTACAGGCAAGCTTTCATTGTTCAGGTCTATACTGGGCCAGGGCTGGCCCCATTCATGCCGGGGCCCTTGGGCACCAGCCTGCCCCAGGCCCTGGTAGTTCCCTTCTGCGATTCACAGCAGCATTGGTACCATGGATCGCAGGGCGGGAGCTTCCGAGCCACCCTCCATTCTCCCGCTCCACCTACCTTGGTGCTGTTTTTTGTGACTGGTGCACTGTGCGCACAGGGTTGCCATCAATCAAAATGGCGGCCGCGGTTTCCCTAAGGGGCTGAAGCCTCTGTTGCCATCTTGGTTGATGGCACGCATGGGTGGTACACACACGCATTGCTGTCATCAACCAAGATGGTGGCAGAGGCTTCAGCCCCTTAGGGAAACCTTGGCCATCATCTTGATTGATGGCAACCCTCTGCGCGCAGCTGCAAAAAACAGCACCAAGAAAGGTAGGTGCAGCAGGGGAATGGCAGGCAGCTTGGAATCTCCTGCCCTGTGATCTGCGGCAGCAATCCTGCCGCAGATTACGGAAGGGGAGCGCAGGGGCCCTAGGCCAGGGCCCCACCTGGCCGCCCTTTAGAGCCGGCCCTGACTGGGGCTTTTGTATATGAATTCTCTGTCCCCTCCCTCGCCTCCCCACCATCCTGGTTGTAGCTGGGAAGCTCCTATTATTATTTTCATTTATATCTAATTTTTTCTATAAGGAGCTCAAAGATGGTTTCTTCCCCTCCCCATTTTATCCTCTCAATACGCCTGTGAGGTAGGTTAGATTGAGTTACTGGCCCAAGGTCACCTAGTGAGCTTCATGGCTGAGCAGGGATTTGAAACCAGGTCTGGCAGGAGGTCCTAGTTATCATGCTTCTCTTAAACTTGGAAACGTGTACATTTATGATACCTGGTGGTAACACTGCATGTTCAGAGACTAACAATTTGTCCCTACAAAGGTCCTTTTTTTAGTCCTTCATACAAATTGCTGTATTAGTAGTACTAAGAGCATTAAATCTCCACCAGTTCTGTGTGTTTATTCTACACTAGACATCACAGGTGATTTCTCTTATTAGACATTTTTATGAGGGTTTCTGATGGACTGAGCCATGCTGGAATATTGTGTTGCATCTGTGCTTATATGGGTCTACGGTATCTGAAGGTTTCTCTGCATGTAAGCCGTGTGATGTGGAAGTATCCTTTAGTGTCATTCTGTACACTATACACGCTTCTTAACATATAGGTGAATTGTAGCTCAATTATTGTGAATGCCTTTTTTTTTAGAAATGGAATTTTAACTTTTAAAAAATAGTATTTGCTTAAAAGGGCAGCCTTTCATCTACTGCTCAGTCCTTGACTTCCCCTGGTTCTCTGATACAACAGTGCCATGTGGCAATAAGGGGTTATAAGATTAATTCTAGAATGCCTCCTAATATCTCCCCACAGTTGAGTAAGTTGTGAGTGCAGGGAAAGGGTCACTGCAGCATCTGCCTTGCATGCAGAAGGTCCCTTGGGTTCAGTCCCCAATGGCATCTCCAGGTAGGAGAGGCTCCATCAAGGAGTGAACCCAAGGGATCTCCTGGGAGAGACTCCTGCCTGAAACTCTGGAGAGCTGCTGCCAGTCAGTGTAGACAGTACTGGGCTAGATGGACCAATGCTCTGACTCGGTATAAAGCAGCTTCCTATATGAGTAGAAAATCCTGGTGGAGAACTGAAATGTTTATATGAAGGGCTTTTTTCAAAGATCTTTGCAAATGACGGGAAAGGATGGCTTCAACCCCCCCCCCCACCTTTTTGTCTGTGAAAACATTAGAGAAGCCAACAGAAACAGCGAAAAATTATAATTATTTCTCAGTACATTTTGTGGAAGATCCCAGGTTCTGATACTATTCATGTAATCTGCCAGTCATTACCATGGTAAACCAAATTACATTCTTAGGAACTGAGGCCTACAAAATAGGTAAATTCACTCCAAAAAATTAAAATAAATCAAAATTTTGTATTTTTATTTTATAAGAGGGGGTTGCAATATTGGTGAAGATTTGTTTTCTTTGAAAGGAGTGAGACTAAAAGGGAGGAGGAATATGGTTTGAAATTGAGGAGGAAAGGGAGAGGAAAAGGGCCCATTGATACCCTATGCCCGAAGGCCCCCAGAAACCTCTCAGTTTTTCTCTCCACTTGGGAGATTGGAGAGAAGTGGTGGGGAGTGGGTGGTGGGCACACTTTTGAAACTGGGAAGCACCTTCCTGAGGCTTCTTTTCACTTAAAAATGAAAAATCTACATTTAATTATCACATAACAGGAACAGAGTTTCCTTGTCACAATAAGAAAGTAAAGGCCAGACTGCTAAGACTCTGTACCCTCCTTTTTTGAGAGAGAGAATATATTCAGTAACAATTCATTGCTCAGAATAAATTTATGTAAATTATATAATTGTGCATTAGTGTACCAAAGCAGCCTAATTGTGATTGTTGTATCTGGATATATGTATATATCTGCAAAGTCTAGCATAGGAAGGGAATAAGAGAGTAGTAGCTTGGGGTTTCATGCTGCAATACTAAAGTGCCTCCTAACCCCCAGCCCTCCCTTCTCCTCCCAATATAGACATCTGACTTTGAAACTGGCAGTCAGGGCCGGTTCTAAAGGGCGGCCAGGTGGGGCACTGGCCCGACAGCCCCTGGAGCTACAGGGGGCTCCTCAGCTGCCCCTCCGCTCCTCTTCTGCGATCCGCGGCCCCTCCACCTACCCCCACCTACCTGTCTGCTGTCTTTTACCATTGCCCTTAATGAAGATGCGGCCGCGGTTTCCTTAATGTACTGAAGCCCCTGCCGCCATCTTAGTTGATGGCAGAGATGCGCATGCATAGCACACACATGTGCCATCAACAAAGATGGTGGCGGAGGCGTCATCCCCTTAGGGAAACTGCAGCTGCCATCTTCGTTAAGGGCAATGGTAAAACACAGCAGACAGGTAGGTGGGGGTCGTGGGGCCCCCGCATGCGTGCGCGCGCATGCACACACACACACCAGGGCCCAGGGCAAGCTGATGCCCAATGGCCCTGGCATTCCTGGAGCCAGCCCTGCTGGCAGTCTTCACTTCCAGATAATATACAACATTTAAAAATAGATCCCTGCTAGAGAAATATGTCTCCTTTCATTTGTCATGGCCATGAGCCATAAAAACTCACCCAAAAAGTTTATAATAAGACAGGTACAAATAAATGCCAATTATAGAGATAAAAATTTTCAAGAGTTATGTTAACCATCTCCATTAAGCTACAGAAGCAGCAGCAGGTAACCTGGGTGAAGCTGTCTTCTACTGAGTCAGAGCATTGGTCCATCTAGCTTAGTATCGCTTGAGCTGACCGGTGGTGGCTTTCCAGGATTTCAGAGGGGGGACAATCCTCGCCCCACTTGGAGATGCCAGGGATTGAACCTGAGTCCTCCTGCGTGCAACGTATATGCGGTATCACTGAGGTCCAGCCCTTTCCTAAAGGTAGATGGCTGAATCTGATTTATAACATCTGCAGTGTTGCTGCTAGAGAATTTGTTGACATTTAGGGACAGTTGTCTTGAGGTTAATGTCCAGTCTTTCAAAACTAGTAGCTGCCAGGTACTTACTTGGCACTCATAATAGGGGACACTCACTCTGATATAACCTCAGATTTTCCATCTTTTTCCTCTCAGTTTTCTTCTCCACTTGGGAGATTGGAGAGAAGTGGCAGGGAGTGGGCACACTTTTGAAACCAGGAAGAAGGAAAGCAGGAACGAACAGGGAGGGAATGGCAGCAAGGTGGGTGGGTGGAAACCAAGAGGAAGCCATGATGGAAGGACCATGCAGGATATAATCCTTCCCTTCTTGTACCATAGCAAGCCGTCCCCCACCTCAGAGGTTAGAATAGCCACTTTCCCAAGAAGACATCCCATTTTCTGACTCTTTTCCCTCCTGCCTTCAGGAGCCACATCGGCCCCCAGCCTCATCTTCATCCTCCCAAGCATCTTCTATATCCGCATTATCCCCAATGAGAAAGAGCCACTGCTATCCAGATCCAAAATACAGGTATTGGATGCTTGTGGGCGGGCCGGAATGGGGCTGTACATGAGAGAGGCATGATTAGAAATGGAGCTAAGTCAAGAATGGGATGTAGCAAGCCCAGGCAGAAGTGGAGCTGTCCAGCCTTCTTGGCTGAAAGAGAGAGAGGGAGGGAGGGAGGGAGGCCCTGTCATTTGGCTTATAAAGACAATCAAGGAAGGGAAAAGGTGAGGGAAGAGGTCACGCATTGGCAGATCAAGCTAAGATGGGTTGAAGCAGTAAGAGAGTGGCTTAGTTATTTGGGCTCTGGTAGACTAACTGTTCATCCATGAAGCTACCAGATCTCTAGTAGGTTGAAAACATCCAGTTGGTCTGCGGCACCTTCTAGCTGTGTGTGAAAAGTCCTTTTAGCAGGAATCAGCAATGACACAGCTGGTTTTCAGGATTGCTTCTGTGAGCTGGGAGCTTCCTCAGAGCAAGGCATGGTGTTGGGCTTTCCATGTACAAGGCAGAATGGGGATGATGGGGTTGGAGTCTGGGCCTGAATCCAAGATGAGCCAAGAAGCAAGATGGCAGGTGGCAGAGGAGATGTTCTGTGGGTGATAACTGCTTTCAGGTAGTGGAGCGAGCTTCCCTCTTTCCCTCCCCACTTAGGCCCAGCAACCACACCCTCTTTCCCCATTGATACAGGTAAGGCAATTAGAAGAAGCTATGGACTGCATATATAATTTCTTCTTCCTTCACAGGCTGCCTGTTTTGCTACCCTTGGCTTCGTTTTCATGGTGATGAGCCTCAGTTTCATCATTGTTGACTGGGTAACGACAGGAAAGAGCAACGGAGTGGGACATTAACCCCCCTCCTTCCCCCAAAAGACACAGTGGTTCTAACCAGGGAGGACCATTTACTGACAGAGAAACGGCATCACCATCTCCTGTTTATCCTCATTCATCCTGGAAAAGATACCACAGTTCTCTCGTCCATCACTATGGGGAAGAATCAGATGGCACCTGTTCTTGTCATGGTAAAGTCACCTGGAATGGCACCAGGGCTTCTCTTTGGTCCTTCTGGGCTCTGGGGCCAAGAAACAGATGATCGGAAAGAGGCTAGCCGTTTCCTTGGAGATAGCGAAAGCTCTCCTCATTGGTCGGTTTTGGTGCAATGGCAACCCAAGTGACCGTTACATGATTCCAGCTCCTATGGTAGCAGCACAGTGCCCTTGGCCTCCTTTCCTCCTTGGCAACATGAGACCATTGCTAACTATTGCATGTCACAGCAAACCTGTGGGGGGTTGTGGGGGGGGAGTTGGTCCTGCATAACAGCATTGCCTTTCAAAATTTTATTGCTGTTGTTGCCATTATGGAAGGAATCTGTGGTGGTCCCTCTTTTTGCATTGTAGCAATGGCGCCTGGCCGTTTCAGTGGCAGAGTTTTCTATCTCCTGTATTTTCTTGTTAAGCCTGGAAATGGGACTCTGCTCTTTCTGTTACCATGGAGGGAGAGCCCTCATCTCCATCCAATATCTGTTCCTGTGCCTGGTACCAGTTATAAAGGGGCAGTGATACCAACCATGCCCTAGGGGTTATAGTCCCCAGTTGGGGGTGGCCAAAAGCCAACATTGCCCCCTAGTGGTCAATCTAATTTATTTGCTAGTATTTAATGTGGACCTCGCTACCAGACCAAAGACTACAACATGGCCATCCTGGTACCAACATAGTTCATGTCAGGCTTCCTGGTTTCTCTGACAGGGTCAAGATCTGGGGTGTTGAAACAAGGGTGGGTGTACAGACTAGCAGCCTGGACTCCTGGGCACCCTCTTCTTGGGTGGACGTGGGGTCGTGGATAGTGGTCTCATAGGTTACAGCAGGAGTTTTGGAAACAAGGTTTCAAAGATAGTGGGAGGGAAATGTCTCAGTAGAAGGCTCTTGTCTCATTGCTTGGTAGAAGTTGGTTGTCCTTTCCTGTTGCAGAGTGATGCTAGATTTCTCTTGAGGCCATCCAGAAAAAAATAATTCTACTTACACTACAATGCCACCTGTTGATTCCCTTTGGCAGACTCCCTGGGCCAAACTGAATGACTAGCCAGATGTTATATCTGAATTGGGACTTCTGTCATTTGCCCTCTTGAGAGCTCTTAAGGTGGATTGGAGGCAGCTTTTCCTGGCCCAGTGTATTAAAATAGCTTCAGGTGACACTGATGTCCAGCAAGCATTAAACAGTTTGACTGAAGGGCAGGGCAAGCAAACCAGGGATAAATGTTTACACTACCAGTGCTTCCATTCTAGGTATTTAGTGTGGAATAGCCATTCTTTGTTCACTCACTTTTCACAAGGAATATACATGATGGCTTCATCAAATTATCCTCCTGTGGTTTTACCCATGCACCTTCTGTCTTCTCTCAGACTGCAGAAAATCTTACTTTTGTTGTTGTTGAGAGAATAGAACCGTAGGGCAGTCTTCACAGTTGTGGATAACCTTACCACAATTCTTCCATCTGCTTTAGAGGTGTGGTTTTGATGTGGGCAGTGAAATATCAGGCTGGTGAGTTCATTACCACTCATCTATACCTGTGCACACCTTCACTATTACCTTTCCAGTCTGTGACATATTTGTCAATCTTTTAATTTGTGCTTTTTGCCTATATAGTTTAAAAAATTATTAAAATATTAGCGCAATAGCACTTAAATGAAAAAGTACTTAGCATTGTTGGTTATTTTTTTAAAAAAAGCCAAGCTCCACCATTCTGGTCTTCGCAGTCAGTGTCATTTAATTTCAATGTTTTGGGGGTTTTATTTAATTTTTTGTTCCACTTTTTAACATTGACGTAATCAAGTAATAGCACTGGATGGTATTCATTGCTAGTCCTACTCTGAGTAGACCCAGTGAAGTTAATAGACATGATAGGTGCTTTTTTAGTAAAAAAAAAAAAAAAGAGGTTCCAGTACTCATACTATGATAAAAATGTTGTGGGTGCCAGCACAAAATAGTTACCATGGACAACAAAAAAAGGGGTGCCAGTACTCTGTACCAGTGAGTTCCATCACACACACACACACACACACACACAAGCAAACAAAAAAATAGACATGATTTAGGTTTATTAATTTCAGTGGATCTACTCTGAGTAGGACTTAGTTGTATACAACCCACTGAATTTTTAAAAGCACTTTAGAGCAAACTTTAAAACCATTGAACTGGGTAGGGAGGTCGGAATGGCTAAAATATGGTGTTCTCAGCTGAATTGTCATTTCCTTGCCCGCATGGCTATGTTAGGTCCATTAGTATAAACAGAACATAGGAGGATGTGCACTAAAATACACAAGCTACCCCCCACCCCAAGTGCAGAAAGTCCATTGAAGTTCTGCATATAGCTGACAGCAGAAGAGCAATGACTGGCTAGCATTAGAAGATGTCAGGCAGGAAGTACCCTGTGCTTCAAAGAGGTACTGGGATGAACTTCCTGCACCACTTTCCACTCCATACCATTTCTTCCTTTTTCTGCACCACTTCCCTCACCTCCCATGTAATTTCTCCATTTTCTCTTTGAGCCCTGTTGCAAAATGACAGCAAAGGTCTCATTTGTGGCCTACTGTAGCCCTCAGAGTCTTTAGCTTTTGGGTCAGAGCAGGCCCTACAGTTAGACAGGGTAGCAGGGCCTTCCTCATACTGTTTTAAAGGAGGCAATTGTCAATTAGAGCATTTATTACTACATTTTTGCCTGAGAGAAGGGGACTGTGTCTTTTGGATTTTCTGCCTCCAACACCAAAATGTCGTGGACCTCTTTTGTGCATTGGGTGTTTAGTAACAAGATGAAATGAAGCAGGGAACTAGGTTCTACTCTCGTCTGTTGAGGAGGTCCCTTTGCCAGTCTGGCAAAGAACTGTACCTGAGGGATTTTCCAGGACTAGACATTTCTCCACTATACTGCCGTTCTTTCTCTAGTTATTTTGTCTTTTTCTCCTCATCCCTCCAGCCCTTTCTTACAAAGGTGTCAGAAATCACGCTTGACCTCACTATTGGGAGCCAGGATGTTCCCATTACTATCATAACAACACCTACATTACTCAGATATTAATGTGTCATTTAGAGGAGTCTTGTTACTATTGAAATAGCACCAGCCATGCCTTGCTATTGCTTGTGGGTGACTACTTAGAATCATGGAATTGGAAGGTACCTCAAATATCATCTAGTCCAACCCTTTACAGATGCAGGAAATTCACTGCTGTGGCATCCCTGACAGGTGTCGCTCCTGCATCTCCTTTAAAAACTCTTAACAAAGGAGAGTCTGCTATCTTCCAAGGCTGTCGAACAGCTTGTACAGTCAGGACATTCTTCCTAATGTTTAGTCACAATCCTCTTTCTTGTACTTGAACTCATGGTTTGAATCCTACTCTCTGGATTAACAGGGAAAAAATTGTTCCATCATCTGTGTGATCCAAGCCCTCCCAAGTTTTTGAAATGGCTATCATGTCACATCCTATGTACCACGTAGATGGGGGTCACCATATCACAGGGATGGGGGGGAGCTGTGGTCCTCCACATGTTGTTGGATTATAACTCCCATCTTCCTCAATGATTGGCCATACTGTCTTAGGCAGATGGAGTTGGGGACAGACTCCCCATCCCTGCCATACCACCACATACTCCCTGGCTTGATTTGAGAACAGTACATGATGAAAAATCTCCTTCGGCCACCTTTTCTCAGTCACTGATAATCAGTCATCAGTAACGCATATATTATTTCTGTTTTAAACTCGTTGAACTTTATCTGCTTTTTTAAACCTGCCTTCATTAGCTTAAAGAGCTCTTAGGAGCTCAATATTGTTAACTGGATAGAAGCTGAAATCCTTGGTGGCTTAGATGAATGCTCTTGGTTCATTTCCATTATGGTTGTGCATAGGTCATTGGTTCCATTGTCAAAGTGCTCCTGCTCTCCAAATTTTTATCCTGTTTAGTCAAAATCTACCCTCCTGTAGCTTAAGCCCATTAGATCTAGTCCTGCTCTCTGGGACATCCGAGAAAAAGTCTTTGTCCTAACTATGTCCTATGTCAGCATAGCATATATGCCAAAGTTATTATTTAGTATTTGCATGGCACCATCAATGTACATGAATTAACTGGGGGGGGAGGGGAGTCCCCTGCCACAAATGCAAGATTTAGATTTAAGCTGAAGATGACTTACCTATCAACATGAGGGTTCGTATGCCTTGCAGAAGAAAGGATATTAACAGGTGCTTCTTTCATGCTCAGGTGCTATAGGAGCATCCCTCTTCTACACAACTGTTTAGAGGTATGAGAACCTCACTGCTGAAGGGCTGTTCACTCCCAGGTTAACAGTGCAATCCTGTGCATATCCACTCAGAAGTAAGTCCCGTTTAGTTCAAAGGGACTTACTACTAAGTAAATGTGCATAAGACTGTAGCATAAATTACTTATCAGATCCTTCAGAGCCCACAACTCTGTGATCCCCTGTAAAGAGTACCTGGGGATAGAACTTCTAAAGAACTCTAGATCTACCCATACAATTGTTAAGAACTGCTCAAGGAGAAATCTCAACTGGGTATTTCTCTTAGTCTCCCATTTCATCTCCTCCCTGATACTGTATATTCTGATTTGGGACAGCCTTTGGCAAATGGGTGTTCTGACTAAAAGTTCTGTCCTGGTCATACCTTCTAATTTGTGTTGGAGTTTCCTATGTGCACAGTTTGCTTCTGCTACCTAATTTGTATAACATTACTACAAGATAACCTTGAGCTTTGAAATTCTGAAAACATACAGCATTTGGGAGCTACAAAAATGCATGCTTTGAAATGAAGGTTTCCATAAAAGTAGCATCCTCTCCTGAAACCACTAGTAGTTTTGCTGCTTGCTCTCCATCCCACTCTGAGGAGGAGCTACTTGGCCCACAACATGGTCTACCTCATTTCATCTGACATACATTGGGAAGTACAGTATGCCCTACTTTTCTTCATAAACCCATGCCACTGCTCAGGGCCTTTTTGTGACTATTTCATCAGTACAAAGTACCGGCCCTTCTTTTTTGGTTGCCCGTGACAACCATTTTGTGCTGACACCCATGGCACTTTTACCAAGGTATGAGTAATGGCATCTCTCTCTCTCTCTCTCTCTCTCTCTCTCTCTCTCTCTCTCTCTCTCTATCTAATCAAAAAAGCACTGCCACTGCTACTTCTAATTTCCCAGCAGTGGCCAAGCTGCTCCCCTGACTCCACCTCCCTTTGCTCACCCAAGAAGTGCCTTTGAGTCCACTAGGTAGCCATTCTGAAACACCAGAGGTGAGAATAAGCATACTGCGGAT
This sequence comes from Rhineura floridana, assembly GCF_030035675.1. Classification (NCBI taxonomy): domain Eukaryota; kingdom Metazoa; phylum Chordata; class Lepidosauria; order Squamata; family Rhineuridae; genus Rhineura; species Rhineura floridana. The sequence continues at coordinate 9,354,221 of NC_084482.1, forward strand.
GCCTAGATTGTAGTTGCTATCTTCCTCCTGCCCTAGTTATCCTGGGACCAGAAGCAGTGAGAGTGCTAGATAGGACCCCTGGCTAGGAGCATCGACTACTACTGAGCCAGTGACAAGGGTGGAGGATCCATTTGTGCAATACTGTAGATGGAACAGGCCTCTCTCTCACTTGACCCATTCAGATCTATATCTTTTTCTCCCCAACTTTGTATCTTACTGCAAAAACACATCTTACCCACATGTGTATGTTTGGCCTCTGCTTTCTTTTCCTCCCCCAATATCTGAAAACCTCTGGATAGTTTTTCATATAGACTCAAGGGCTCTAATTTTGCTTGGGGGTAGGGGAAGGATTCAGATTTAAGGGAGGAGGGAACATAGATTCAAAATGTGAAATTGAAGCAAGGGCACTATTTGTATAATTTTGGAATTCAATAAAGAACTGCTGACTTTCAGTTGAGGCGGTCTTATGCTTGTACGTATGTGTTTTTATTTTAAGTGTTTATATATTGCTTTTCAGGTATACAACCTTCCAGAATAGTCTTTCAAAATTTTATAACAATAGTCATTGTATATATGCACACACACAATCATTTATACATACACTCACACGTTTATGCATATATCCACTGTAAAAAAAAAAGGGAGAGTGGGAAAGAGTAAATTCTTTTTGTGCCATCGTTTTCTCTCATACTTTATATCCAAATTTGATATCTAAGTGAGAATTCCTGTTATTTTTATTTGTTATTTTAAACTATTTCTATGCTGCCTTTCTGGGCAAATGTCCATCCAGAGCAGTTTACAACAGTAAAAACTACAATGGTATATATACCAAAATCACCATTACATAAAACCGAAAGAATAAGACTCATCCATTTACTCCATAACATAATACAATCCAGTCCTGATCCAGCAAAAGGAACAAAAACTATTCAGGGAAAGGCCACATTGGCTATCCCCAATATAAACAATTTGTTCAGATACTGAATTACTTCTGCATTTCCAAGGCTGTGTAATGACACCAGCACCTCACAATTCTAATTCAACCTCTGATGATCATCGTCCCAATCCTGTATCTACCTTGGCCTTCATTCCTTAATTCAAGGTTGTTTTCTCTGCAACATGGAGAACTTGACATAGAAATTGGTACTTGATGCACAGTTTGGGGTCCTGAGAAGCTCAGCATTCATTTTATTATTTCATTGTGATAAAGGTACATCTGAAAGCCTGCTGCATGCTTCCGAACTAGTAATTTGAGTGTTGGCAGAGCATAGCTTTGGACCTCTGCATAGCTAGTAGACCCTTCTTCGTTACAGGATGTTTGCTTGCCTGTATGCTCCTTTATTTATTCATATTTATACAAATATTTGTATACTGCAATCTGATAAAAAATATCAAAGTGGGTTACAATAAAAACACAAAAATTAAAACATAATTTTAACGTGTGTACAACGAAGCACCTGTCTATCCCTCCACTCCACTGCCAATTTGCAGAAAGACTACAGTTTAGGGCTCAGAATAAAGTATCGGGAGGTGGCCACATATATTATTTTGTGACCAACAAAATTATGTGACAAACCTGATATTTCTCAGGCAAAATGTGAGTTTCTCTGAGCTTGGGATGGATGGATGGATCTTTCCAGCATTTCAGATTCACTTAACCTCATCAGTCTTCTGTCCTGTTTCTGCATCCATCTGATTTTTTAAAAAAAGCATAAGCCCCACATTATTTTTGTGTTGTTTTTCACAATGTTTATCCTGAAATACACATTTTCTGCATGCATTTTATCTTGAAATATACATTAGTGTGTGCATTTCAACCTAAAATGAGTAATTTTTTTACACATTTTGGTATGGTTTTGGTGCCGTGAACTGTATTGCAGAAGTCAGAAGAGTACAGAAACCAAAGGCTAATGGCACTCTGATCCATGTACTAGTCTAGGAAGTGTGAATCAGTTCTCTAGAAAATGTAGGCCAAATGAAATCCTCAAACACTAGGCCGAATCCAATTGTTGTCTGGAGCAGAGACCCTCCTCCATCCTAATCTATGTATGACTTCTTGTGGCTTGCTCAGAGCTGGGCAGGCCCTCTCAGAGGACCAGAGAGGTCCAGGCCACTTCCAGCTTTTGAGACTCCTAGAATTAATAAAAGTTAAAAATTACAACATACAAAATCAAAATAAAGCACTATGTTTTATTATTTCACAAATTCCAATACGCATTAAAACACAGGAAGCTACCTCATACTGCGTCAGACTGGTCCATCTACCTCAGTATCGTCAGCATTGACGGGCAACAGCTCTCCAGGGGTTCAGGCAGGCATCTTTTCCAGCCTTACCTGGAGATGCCAGGGATGGAATCTAGGACCTCCTACATGCAAAGCAGATGCTTTCCCACTGAGCTACAATCCTTCCCCAAGCTTGTGAAATGCCAAAAAAATCAACAAATGTCTAACTTTGAGGCTCCCTTTGAGCTTGAGGCCCCAGCCAAATGGCCCTCCTGCCCCCCCCCCCGATTGGCCCTGCTGCTGGGACTTTGAAGCAGGAGAAGGGAACCCAACTAACTGCGTGTGCATGTGTGTGACCCGGTGGTTTCTGAGCTTCCTGTTGAAAAGTCCTTGCAACACGGAAGTTCGCTCTGGGTGAGATCGTGGAACAGTAAGCCCCAAGTCATCTTGACGGCTACGATGAGCCGGAGGTCCAAACCAGGAGCCCGAGGGCAGCAGGAGAACGTGTCCTCATGCCTACTTGAGGACCATGAGAACCAGCAGGTGTTTGAGCTCTTGGGCAGGAAATGCACGGTAATTCTGTTTTTGCTCTGGGGGAAGACAGGCCTTAGCAGCAGACCATAGAGCTTCCCTGGAATGGGGGCAGGAAGGAGCTTCTCACAAGGCTTCCAAAAGTGGTTGTATGCTGGGATTTGATTGCTACATTTGGGGGATTCGGTGGATACAGAGCCCTGAGTATGGTTTGGCAAGAGAGAGCGCAGGTGGCCTTTGGCAAGTCTCTTTCAGCCTGACTTCCCTCCCAGTGTTTTGAGGATAGATGAGAAAGTGCTTGAAAAAGAAGACAATTAGTAAGAGAGTAAGTAAGAAAACCTTTGCTGGATCAGAATTAAGGCCTGTCTAGCAGAGCGTCCCCACAGTAGCCATTCAGATGCTCAATGGGAAGTCCACAAGCTCAATAGCACTCTCCCCACTGTGTTCCCCAGCATGCTACCTCCGACAGCGGAGATGGAACATAGCCATTGTGGCTAGTAGCGACTGACAAGTATCCTCCTTGAATTTGCTAATCCCCTTTTAAAGCCACCCAGGTTGGTGGCCATCAATACATCTTGTGGGAGTGAATTCCGCTGTTTAACTATGTGCTGTATGAAGGCTTCCTTTATCTCTCAACATTCAGCTTCATTGGATTACTCCGAATTCTAGTATTATGGGAGAGAGAGATGGGGTAGTTACTCAGATGCTGACAGACAGATATTGGGAAATTGGTGCTTGGGAAGATAACAGGGGGCTTGGAATGGAGATATATATGGCCTAATGTGGGCATAGGCTGCAATAGCTCAGATGACCATCTCTCCCAAAAATAACACTCAGCTTATTTCTCATTTGAATTTGTTAATCAGTCTAAATACTTGCATACTTAAATTGATAATTGACTAGCATTGTTTTACAAATAAGAGGATCCCCTGATCAGGACAGTTTAAAAACAAGCAGATGGCAATTCTACAGGCTTAGGTTGCTTAACAGTAATTTTCTCCCTGCATCCTTAATCTCCTCCATCTTCCATATTGAAGCAATTGGAGGTCTCGGTCTGAACAACTTGATTTGTAAAGCGAGAATACTGCTGTTCTTCGTTTATAGGCTGCCTTGTCTGCAGGAAATGGGGGAAGAAAACCACTTCCTCAAAAGGCCCAGTGTGATGGTTTGGGCAGTGATGACATACAGCCAGCCCTGTAGTGGGAGTGCAGTCATAACTGCCCTCAGTAACGTTGAAAGCAAACCCTTTCACCTGACTTGAAAATATTGGGCTAGAATATGAAGGGAATATCCTTGGTTGTAAACAGATATGTGGCCTGCAGTTGCTAGGTAACATCCTGTCAGTAATTCTGAGAGATGTTACGTCCAGCATATCTGTTACAAATTAGTTCAACTAATGTGATTTCCTCCCAACTTCTGTAAATCCGTTGAGAATCTGCTGAGAACAGAAATTCTTTCTGTTGAGAAAGGATTTAGAGATCCTTTTCCTCCTTTGTGGATAAATAATAATAATATAACTTTAATTTATAGGCCGCCTATCTGGCCGATGGCCACTCTAGGTGGCATACAATAAAACATGATAAAATACAATAAATAAGATATAGTCAGTACAGTACAATACAGAATTACAATATAATAAATTATCAACATTTCAGTACAGTGGCTAGTTCACCTTAGAGGTCTCAGAGGCTGTAAAAGCCAGATTGAAGAACCAAGTCTTCAAGACCCGGCGAAATATTTCCAGGGAAGGGGCATGTCGAAGATCTATTGGGAGGGAGTTCCAGATCGAGGGGGCCGCCACAGAGAAAGCCCTCTCCCGAGTCCTCACCAACCTAGCTACTTTAGTTGGTGGGACTGAGAGAAGGCCCTGTGTGGCAGATCTCGTAGGGCGGCACAATTTATGACGGTGGAGGCGCTCCATCAGATATACAGGGCCCAAACCGTATAGGGCTTTAAAGGTTAATACCGACACCTTGAATTGAGCCCGGAAAATGACTGGAAGCCAGTGTAGATTGTAGAGCACTGGAGTAATATGATCGTACCGGCGGCTATTTGTAAGTAAACGAGCCGCCGTATTTTGTACCAGCTGTAGTTTCCGGACTGTTTTCAAGGGTAGCCCCACGTAGAGCGCATTGCAGTAGTCTAAACGAGAGGTGACCAGAGCATGCACTACGAGTGGGAGCAGGTGAGCAGGAAGATAGGGTTGCAGCCTTCAAATGAGATGCAATTGACCCCAAGCTGCTCGACACACCAATGAAACTTGGGCCTCCATAGATAGCTCGGAATCAAGGATCACTCCGAGACTGCGGACCTGATCCTTCAGGGGCAATTTTACCCCATTAAATGTCAGGTCGATGTTTCCTAGTCTTCCCTTGTCTCCCACAAGCAGTACTTCAGTTTTATCAGGATTCAGCTTTAGCCTGTTTCTTCCCATCCATCCACTCACAGATTCCAGGCACTTGGACATGGTTTCCACAGCCAACTCTGGTGAGGACTTAAAAGAGAGGTAGAGCTGAGTGTCATCCGCATATTGGTGGCACTGCAGCCCAAACCTCCTGATGATGGTTCCCAGCGGTTTTACATAAATGTTAAATAGCATGGGAGAAAGGATAGAACCCTGTGGCACACCGCAGTTGAGGGGCCAAGGGTCTGAAACCTCGTCTCCCAATGCCACGCTGTTGTCTACCGGAGAGAAAGGAACGGAACCAGTTTAATACTGTACCTCCTATTCCTAATCCCTCCAGACGATCCAGCAAGATACCGTGGTCGATGATGAGGAACCTGTGTCAACCTTTAGATATTACTAGACTACATCTCCAATCATCCCTGACCATTGGTGATGCTGGCTGGGCCTGATGGGAGTTGGAGTCCAACAACATCTGGAGGGCCACCAGTTCCCCATCCCATGCCTATTTACTGGTTTTAATTTTAAATATAGCTGAGACATGTCATTGTGAAACATGGTGTTTTGCTTTCTTGATTCCAAATTATAACTTCCACAAAACATGACTTGTATCCTAGGATAAGTTTATTTATTTATTTATTATTTAATTTGTATCCTGCCCTTCCTCCCAGCAGGAGCCCAGGGCGGCAAACAAAGCGCTAAAAACACTTTAAAACATCATAAAAACAGATCTTAAAATACATTATAACAAAACAGCGTTAAAAACATTAAAAAAAACTTTAAAAAGGGTTAAAAACATTATTAAAAAAACATATTGAGCAATTCTAACACAGACTCAGGCTGCAATAGGTCTCAACCTAAAAGGCTTGTTGAAAGAGGAAAGTCTTCAAAAGGCGCCAAAAAGATAGCAGAGATGGCGCCTGCCTAATATTCAAAGGGAAGGAATTCCACAGGGTAGGTGCTGCCACACTAAAGGTCCATTTCCTATATTGTACAGAATGAACCTCCTGATAAGATGGTATCTGCAGGAGCCCCTCACCTGCAGAGCGCAGTGATCGACTGGGTATATAAGGGGTAAGACGGTCTTTCAGGTATCCTGGTCTCAAGCTGTATAGGGCTTTGTACACCAAAACTAGAACCTTGAACTTGGCGGGTAGCAAATGGGCAGCCAGTGCAATTCTTTCAGTGAGCAGTCTTGCCACCACATTTTGCACCAGCTGCAGCTTCTGGATCAACCTCAAGGGCAGCCCCACATAGAGCACATTACAGTAATCCAGCCTGGAGGTTTCCAGTGCGTGGACAACAGTGGTCAGGCTATCCTGGTCCAGAAATGGCCACAGCTGTCTCACCAGCTGAAGCTGGTAAGTTAATTTAAATAAATTCATGGAAGGAAAGTTTTCTATCTCTTCCTCCCCCTTGCAGCGCCAGTGCCTTTCCAGAGGGTTCGAGGTGGTGGTTCTTGAACAATGTGGGATGGGATTCAGACAGCATCTGGGTAAGGGGAGAATTGGATGTTTGGGGCAATTCCCCCCAACAGCAACATCCCATCCTATATTGTTCAGGAGGGATCCCCAACCCTCTAGATAGGCATTTCAGGGCACAGGTGGCTTCAAGGAAGGGGAGGAGATGGGGAACTTTCTTTCCATGAACTTCCATAAATTACCTTATTGTAGGATCCAAGCCAATTATTGTTCCATATTTTGCCATAGTTCATGCCAAACATCCATTATTTTGTGGTGCTGTTTTAACTTCTCCATGGTCACTCCATATATCAGAATAAAATTTGGCAGATCGGTTGTAACGGTTGCACATGCGCCAACCTCCTTGGATTTATTTGTGGGAAACACTTCCCCATTTACACTTCCTTGGCAGTCACATCTTCATTAAAATTAAAATCCCCAAAGAATGGGGGTAGGACAGTCAAACATGAGCAAGATATATATATATATATATAATTTGTTTAAAGGGAATATAGTACACTCCAAGACATAGCTACTCCAGCTGAGTTCTATAGGATTTACTCCCAGTCTAGGTTAGTGAGTATAGGAGTGTGGCCATAGTGTACATAAGATATATGGGTCTGAATGTGATCTCACTTCCTGTGGTGCAGAGACAAAATGACAATCCTTCACAACAGGCTGGGGAAATGTTTTCAGCCCAAGGGTGGGCCAGAGGGAAAAGTCAGAGGATCCTCCATGATCACCTCCTTCTTCATCCTGCATCCAGGCCAGCAAGAGACATCACTGCTGTTTAAAAACACATTCTAGCTAGGCAAAAGCACTTGGGGAGGGCATGGAAGTGGTTCGATTAGGTGTGTGGCCTACCCTGGGGAGTGATCATCCCACTCCGGCTTACAGAACGGAAGTGTGTGGTGCCTGGTGAGCCAATTTACAAATATTAAAAATAAATTATCAACATATCTGGTCACTGCCAGAGCTTGGAAAAGTTACTTTTTTGAACTACAACTCCCATCAGCCTGCTCACTGAATGTGTGAGCTGGATTATAATATTGTTCCTCACAGCAAACAAGAAAAGTGTCAGGGGCACAAGGAAGCATCAGAAAGTTGCTGCCAATCACTTCAATTATATTGAGAAGAGTTGTTGTCACCCAGTTTAAAGAAGATGATAATGTCCATACAAGTAAAAGAATAGTTTTGAAGGGGGGGAAAGCGTACTTCCTTTGTTTTGATATGGTGCATCCTGCATTGTGTATCCATCAAACAGCAGGCTCGGTCTTAGAAGAGACATCCTCTTCTGTGCAAGAGAGTGAGGGGGAAATGCTTCTTTGAAGATGGTGCTTGTTACCATTTGCGTTAAGTACCTCTGTTCAAACAAGTAGCATCTTTTAAAACGTGCCAGATTCATCAGGTTTGCCGTGTTAGTCAACTGAAATATTTTGTCATTTGAAATGTCTAACTGATCCATTGACAAATTATGTTCTCTCTCCTGAGGCAAGGTGGGGAGATTGATTAAAGTCCAATCGTTAGATTGTGATTTTTGGGGAGCCTTGCCCCACTGTCACACGTTATCCTTGGCTCAAGTAGACCATTAACTTGCAGCTTGTTCTCTCCTGATAGACTATGGTCACAACTGTGGCCCAACTCTTCCTGGCTTTGCCCCAAGGCAGCAGAAATTGGTCCAAGCAGGGCTGTGGAGTCCTGTGTTTTGTGAAGGATAATCCCAGACGTTCATACTTCATCCGCTTCTATGATCTAAAGGTACCAACTCGCTGGCTCCATCGTGACCCCCTCCTGCACCCCATTTTTACCAGTTGCATACGCACACCAGTAGTAATAAAAGACCACCTCCTGTCAAGCTGCTAAGCCCCACCCCTCTTTTATTACTACTCACACCTATAGCAAATTCACTAGAATGAATTCATGTTGAGTTTGTAGCCATGGCAAGCTGGAGCCAAGGCTAGCAAGGAAACAGTTTAACCACGAGCCCAGGTCTGAATGACACAGAACTAAACCTTGGCTTAACTCAGTGCAGCACAGGCGTTAAAAAGGCCAAGGAGAAGCGAAGCAGCTGCAAGTTCCTCTCTGGGAGCCCCCGTGTTCATGTGGTCCTGGTAAGTCATAGTTTGGCTTACTGTGATGTGCAAACCAGGCCAACAAATGCCAGGGGAGGGAGTTGCACTCAAAAAGTTTTTTTTTTTTACAGATTACAAAATGGTATACGTATCAGGGGTGGGGGAAATATTTGATTCAGTTCACATTTAAAGGCAAACCCATTTAATTCACACTTTCTGAAACAATATGCAACCCAAAACATAGCCACTCTTCAAAATCCACACTTCTCTGAGTATTCCAGTGCAGTTCTCCAGCCAAGTAATGCATACAAAAATGCCTATACTAGGGTAAAGTGTGCATAAAAATCCATATATTTATGAAAACCACATTAACATACACAATGCGTTATATTAGGGGAAATTGTTTTGCAAATATGTGTATATTAAACAGAATGGTATATACAAACATGTGTGTTAGAAGATATTCACATTAAAATGCTGATGAATGTTCGTGAGGACTTTAAACTGATATGGAAATGTGGACAGCTGAATTTAATATGGGAAAATTGAGAAGCTGAGAGAAACCAAAATTGACAGATTTTCCCATCACTAGTCACAAATTATATCACAGGCACTAGCCATTATGGCTCCAAAATCATGGACATGTTAACGGAGATAAGTATCTTATTATTTACATTTATATCCTGCCTGTCTTCTGTCATGGAACCCGCGGTGTTATACATGAGTTCCCATGCATCCAGACACTGACCAAACCTAGAGCTACATAGGTTCAGCCAGGTAGTGGCTGCATATTCCAGCAATATCCTGGATATCCTGAGCATTACACTTGCTCAGTTTCTATGCTGTTTTAGACACATAAAGAACAAGTGCAGCTGCTCCCATCATGCTGAATTTGGTTCCAAGGACTAGACCAAACTGAAGGAGTCTTGGCGCAAATCCTAACTGTAGTTGTAGGTCTTTCTGTTTTTTTAAAATCAGGAAGTATGTAGACATGGATACAGGTAGGAAAAGCCAATTGTGAGTTAATGGGTGTTTGTGCCTCCTTTGTCCCTTTGTTTCAGGATAGGAAGATGACCTGGGAGCAGGAATTGTACAGCCAGCTGGTCTATATTGCTCCCACCTCTTATTTCCACACCTTTTCAGGAGATGTGAGTATTGGGGTGGGTGGGTGTGAATATGTGCATCCATGCATAGGATTCTTAGAATGTCATATGACTCTGCTGGAGGGAAAGGTCAAAGACTGGAGAAGAGAGGCACCTGCACATCAGAAAAATAAAGGAGGTGTTTGCACATCCTGCTATGTTGTGTACAAGAAAATGATGCTTGCAGAGACAGAAGCATTTTTGTTTTGTTGCTGTTCATGAAATTCAAAATACAAATTCAGACATTTCTTTCTAAAAAATGTTTCTTTCTAAAAAATGTTATGTCTTCATACGTAATATTTTGAGTATATAGCCTGCAATCAACAATAGTTGCTGTTTGTGGCATTTTTGTGTCTTAACAGTTGCAGTATATAAATTCCAATAACAACAGTTCCCTGTGGCTGGGAATTGCAAGGGAAGATTGGTAGTGATGGAAAGATGCTATCTGTACTGATCTCAGTGAGGAACCCTTTAAAAACTTCTGAGACACACAATGTTTCCCAGAAGACTGTCTGAAATCCAATAGGCTAGGTGTAGTTTAGCTCTTGTTTTATATATATATATATATATAAAAGCTTGGGGTTAGGGTTAACTAGCCCTTACCTGATTATTTTTGTTATTGGAGGTAGGATCTTTTAGCTGTCTGATTTCACTTGGTCTGTTGCATTTGTGGTTTGGTTTTCTCCTTATTTAACAATAGCTTTTGATAATATTGGATGTTTTAAACTCATTTCTAGCTGCATCAACTATATGTCACATAGAGGTTTCGGCATATGATGAATAATTATTTAAATAAATAACAACCTGGGTAAAGTCCAGCTACTTCTGCTGAGATGTTGAGCTGTGATGGACTCAGTGAGGGAGTTGGAGTTATATAGGGTTCTTGCTAAGAAAGGCAGTGGCAGTCCTTATCCCAAAGGTGTTGCACTTGGATTGCTTACAGGAGTGCAACGTGGGGCTCAACTTTGCCAACAAGAGCGAGGCACATGCTTTTCAACAAATGGTGGAAGAGAAGATCCAGAAGAGGAACCAGAGGATGGGTAGGTGGGACTTCCAAGCAAGGTGCTCTGACAGAAGAAGAGGGGGAATACATTTCTCTCTGGAGCCCTTTCCTTTAGGAAACTCGTTGTGCCTGTTTCAGAATGATGGCTCTTGGAAATGACGACTAGGCTGTGGGTTTGCAACTCGGGCAAATTATCCCTTGCAAACAAATGTGCACAAGGCAGAAAAAGTGACTGCTTTTTCTGAAGCAGAGCAGTTTGGGGAGGGTCCTTTATTTGAACAAAAAGCTGTGGCTGGTAAGGGGGTGCTTAGCCCTTTCTTACTATCCATTTTTCCATTCTAAATTGAACCCCCCCTCCAAAGTGTCTTCCCCTCTATGTAGTTCCAAATGCATACCCAAAAAAGCGGGGGGCGGGGATAAAAACATTAATATACACGTCATTTAAAAAAAACACCAAGAACATAATATACACTTCAATCCCAGAATGGCTGTATGGAAAATAAAATGGTCTCTGAGAATACAGAATCCCTGGTTCAGGCTAATTCAGTTATGGGGGTACAGTTTTAGGTGTATCCACCAGTGCCACCTTCACCAACCTGGTACCCTCCAGATGTTTTGGACTACAACTTCCATCATCACCAACCAGCACAGCTGTGCTGACAGGGAATGATGAGATGAGAGTTAAATACTCCAAAATATCTAGAGGGCACCAGATTGGCAAAGGCTGCACTTGTATGATGCAAGAGACCCAGATGCCACAGGGACACCAGCCTGTTGCTAGTATTACATTGGAAAGAACTCCCCCTAGTGGGGAGAGACTTATGTTCCATGTTTTGGATTCCTTTACAACCTAATTGGTCCTCATCATTTTCACAGCTCTCTCTGTATATGCAGCTGCATTTTATCAGTTCATCTTTACTATCTCAGACTTGAAACCGTGTCTTTAGATGGTTGCATGCATGCTGATAACCATGCACAGAACTGCATACAGAACACTTTGTTTTGCACAACTCTGCAAGTAGGGTTCCAAGTTTCAGGGTTTTGATCCCAAACCTCAGAGGTCAATAATCCTACACAAGCCATCAGTTAAGGCAGGGGTAGCCAACGTAGTGCCTTCCAGATGTTGCTTGACTCCAACTTCTATCACCCTTAGCCCTCATGGCCAATGTTCAGGGATGATAGGGGTTGTAGTCCAACAACATTTGGAGGTCACCACACTGGTCACACCTCAGTAAGAAGGAGAAGCTTGTTGTTGTCTTTAAAAACAGCATCCCACCAAGTGCCACTGGGCTCTGCCTCCTCCTCCTCCTTCTGACTCCATCCTCAGGAGACTTGGAAATCCTTGCTCCAAAAGTAGCATTTTGAGTTATTCTACTGGTCTGCAAAATGATCAATCTTTGGTTCTTCATGTGCATTGCATCATGGGAACAAATCTTCTTTGAGAAAGGGCTGTAACTCAGTGGGAGAGCACATGCTCTGCATGCAGAAGGTCCCATGTTCAGTCCTTGACATCTCCAAGTTGGTGTGGCTGGGAAAGACTCCTTTTGCCAGTAAATGCAGAGATGCTTCTGAGCTAGTTGGATAAAACGTCTGATTCTGGTATAAGGCAGCTATTTATGTTGCCACAAGACAAAGCAGCCGTAGCTGGAAGTCTGCTTGGATTGCCTCAGAACTCTGGCCATCATGTGCTGAGAGTTATCTAGGCTCTCAGATTGGATTGCTGTCAGGATCCAGAACAACTAAGGACATAAGAAGAGCCTGGCTCAGTAAGCGTAAAGGCCTATGTAGCCCAGCATAAAATGCAATATTATAAAATAATATCAAAAATTTAATATATATATAAACAAACAATATAAAATCCTTATGGGTGTTCTCATATAATAGTACACAAATGGCCAAAAAAATATTTGTAAACAACTCATTATCCATACATAATAAAGAACAAAATATACAATATGGTCACAACAATGTCAATATGAACATAAAGGGCAACTTTTTAACAATGGCCAATATACATAACTCAATGCCCATGACATGCAAAATGTATAGCAAAGTTGCTTGTTTTTATTCAAAGCATCTTCCTCCTCTGCTTTTTATAGAATATGGGCTTGGTGGCAAGAAAAATGAGGTGGAGGTATAGGTGAGGAAGAGAGAGTTGGGGGGGTTGTATGGTTAACGGTAAATAGGTAGAGGATATGAAGAACAGACATGCTAGCATGCAGTGTGTAGGAGTTCTGTTCCCTGAACTCTAGTCTAGACTTGGCATGCAAACTTGTTACCAGAGCCATGAGGATTAGACATAGACACCTCAATGGAATCCTCAAGAATTTAACGTTTTCACAAAGTACCAAATTCCACCCATGTGGAGATGAGGAAGAGTGGATCAGTCTGCATTTGTTTATTTACTTAATTATATTTATTTATAGCTTACTACAGAAAGTTTGTCTCAAAGCAACTTGCAGTTTTATTTTATTTTTCAGCATTTGATGAAGACCAAGGGTCACATCCACACTGTACATGGCTTTTCCAAAGAATCCAGGGCGCTGTAATTTACCCCTCACAGAGCTACAAATTTCCAACACCCTTAAACTACAGTTCCCAAGATTCTTTGGCGGGGAGCCATGTGCTTTAAATGTATAAAGGCAAAGGTGTCCCCGCACTTATAGTGCGAGTCGTTTCCAACTCTTAGGGTGACGTCTTGCGACGTTTACTAGGCAGACCGTATATATGGGGTGGGATTGCCAGTTCCTTCCCTGGCCTTTCTTTACCCCCCAGCATATGCCAGGTATAGTGTGGATGTAATTTTCCCTTATAAATTCAGCGGCGCCCACAGCAGAATGACCCCAAACTAACATATCAGAAGACATCCGTTGAGCAAGGTTCCATGTAGGCCAGCATCCTGTTTCTAATAGGTGCCAGATTCTTCCAGCAACCACACAAACAGGGCATGAACCCAATACCCCTCATCACAAATCTTTCCCACTTTTATAGACAGACAGCCGCCGCCACCACCACCACCTCCTGTCAATGAAGGTATGTATCTCTCCCCACTTCCAGCCACAATATCCCCATAATATTTTGTATATAATCAAAGCAAAGGAGGGGTCGAAGGACAACCTTTTTTTTCTGTCAAGGGCTGCATTTCCTGGCTGCATGCTAGCTGTGGGTGGGTTTGAAGCCAATGGTAGGTGGAGCCAGAGCCAAAAGTGGACTGAGGCTCCACCCCTTTCCTCCCTCTCTCTTTTTGCCACACCCTTTTCTCCCTCTCCTTATCACACCTTATCACACGCCCTTTTTCTTTCTTTGCCTCCTCCTTGCTGCAAAAGGGGACAGACTGCTGTTCTTACCAGAGGCCTTAAATCGCTTGCAGAGAGCTTTTGAAATTAGGCCGAGGGCTGCACAGAATAAGGGTGAGGGCCACCAGTTGTCCACTCCAGGTCTGAGCTATTAGTGCAGGGGGGAAAACCTGTTTGATCATCAGAATTTGCCAGTAAGCTGTGTTGGTTGTAGACTTATCCTAGTTGCCAGAGAAAGGTGGGAAAGCATTGCTCTAAGGACACCTGAATCCTGAGGGATTGTTGTAGAGCACGTGGACAGCAATGCTGGCTGTGACAAATTTTCAGCAGCTCCAGCAGGGAATTGTCCTGGGGCAGTTGGTGGTGAACTATCACTAGGGATGTTGGAGAATTCCATCAGAGTGGAAATTGCCAGTATTTCCATGTTCGTCCATCAGGAATGGACGAAATCACACAAGCAATTTTTTTGTGTGTGTGAAAATGTTATATACATAATTATGTTGTTTTCTGAATTTTTTGACATTTCCCTTCCATTTAAATTCATTGAAATGAATTATATACTTAATTACATAATTAAGTTCATTTCAGCCATAGTGGATAGTTAAATGAATAACATCAGTTTTAGTTGAAGCTGAACTGTAAGAGAACAGAAACAATGCTGATTGCAATGAACTCAGGATGGGATGGAAATTGCTGCCTCTTTGCATCCCTAACTAGTCTCTTTGCCTCTGTTAGACAGAAAAGCAAGTCTCCTACATACCCCATCTCCTGGGATTGACTCAAATGGTAAGCGGCTTACAGAACCTCTGTTTGCTTGTTCTTTGTTCATTTATATAAAATATACCCATATCCACAGCTACAACTTCACAAGGCAGCTGACAAACACAGCATGAAAACAGAATGGCAATAAAATACAAAACATTCAATAACATATACATAAAAAATGGATAGCAGCAAAAGAGCTCTCAGTGCAACAGTCATAAAACGTAAGTCCTTAAAAAAAAAAACCCCAAAGAGATACAAGATCACTAAAATGCTCTTTTATAACAGAGGTAACAACCTGTGGTGGGTGCGTGGGCCACAGTGTGAAATTTCCCCGTTCTCTCCAACAAGTAACATTTCAAAACTGTACGTTGCAACAATACATAAATTCCCAAACAAACAAGATCACCAATTGTTCTAAGAGTTGTGCACCCCATAGTGGAAACCCCTGTTCATGGCGCTACACCACCTGCTGAAGGGTATCTCCTCTCTGTCATCACCACTTTATTTGTACACTGCCTTCTGTCTCTGTCTCTGTCTCTGTCTCTCATGCTCCAAGTAGATTTCTCCTTATGCAATGGAAGGTTTCCCCTTCTAAGGGTTCCCTTAACCCTCTGGATCAGGTTTGAGGAGGGTGTGGGGTGCATGAGGGGGAAGCAAATGGAAATCCTTGTGTTGACAGGACATGGTAGTTGAATGGAAAAAATGGAAACGGACTGCCTTCAAGTCAATTCCAACATATGGTGACCTTATGAATAGGGTTTTCATGGTAAGCAGTATTCAGAGGGGGTTTACCATTGCCTTCCTCTGAGGCTGAGAGGCAGTGACTGGCCCCAGGTCACCCAGTGAGCTTCATGGCTATGTGGGGATTCGAACCCTGGTCTCCTAGGTCGTAGTCCAACACCTTAACCACTACACCACACTGGCTCTCTATAGCTGAATACTGCCCTATAAATGTATCAACATTACACCTTCTGGCAGTAACAAAAATAAAAATGGAGTTTGAACTGTTTCACCTTGGTTCTAGTTGTTCTAGCCATTGCTGCTCTGTCTGCTACAAATTAGCCAAGAATGAAATTAGCCTGGGGAAGTTGAGGCCTTCAAATTTGTCCAGATTAATAATTTGATTCTTGACTAATTCACTATTCCTTTGGCATCACCAATTCAGGCAGCATTAAGGCTTCCAGAGGGGTGGCTGGGATATCTGGAAACCTACACCCAATGCCTATATGAGCCCACCCAATGGGCCTTTCTAGACAACCAAAGGAAAGAAAACAGGATTTTATTCTTTGGCTGTTTGTTCCATCACCAGTGGCTCCATATACTGTCCTTATGTAGGGTTAGAGAGGAGAGCATAGCCTTGATCTTTTAACCTCCCCCCCAACCCCCCCCAGTTCTTTAAAGAGGGAGATGTGTGCTCTTGTGCAAGAGAAAAGAAAAGCTCCCAGAGTAACTTATGTTAAATAAATAAAGGGAGTTGAACAAAGCTAAAGAATAAAAAGGAAGGAAGGAAAAAAAAGGATTGATGACATTGCATGCGTGATAGGGTTTGTGTATGTGGGGGTGCCTGTGTGTAGAGGGAGGGCTGATTTATTGGTGTGGGCCTCGTCATCCTGTCTTATGTTCTCCAAAGGACGTGGTATGCAGCCAAACTCTCTTTCAGTGGCTCTGCCTTTGGCAACTGTTGACATCCAGAATCCAGACATCACGTTTTCCCGCTACCGTGGACTTCCTGTTCCTACTGCAGTGGATAAAAAGAAGGGGAAAAAAAAGATTTCAAAGGCTGACATTGGAGCTCCCAGTGGGTTCAAGTGAGTGCTTCCAAAAGTTATACATATCCCTTGAGACACAGGAACTCGATAGACTAGGACCTCTTCAAACATCAGAAAAGATTCATCACCTTCGTTTTGTTTTTCTGATGTTTTCTCATCAGCCTTGCTTTGCTTTGCACTTGAAACTATCATTTCTTTACTTACACATATGGAAGTTTTCCATGAAACAGTCTGGAAACAACTGGTGTAGAGTAGTGTCGCTGTTGTATTTTGGATGGGCTGGCCCAGTCCTTTTGCCTATCTTGAACAGTAGCTGGTTCTAATGACAGCTGGCAATCCTTTCCCCATGGCAGAGGACTGCCATGTTATGATTCACACATACACGAGATCAAAAGGAAATGTGGTGTAAACACAACTAGGGTGCAAGAAAGTCACAATATGCAGCATTAAGGAGAGTGCAGAGGCAGAGAGGCTTGGAAGGCAGGTCAAGGAGGCTCAAAAGCCTTCATGTGGACTGTCCATGAAGGAACAAGATCCTCATGGGAGTAGTTCTAGCCCCATAGTTTCAAGAGCAAAGGCTCTCTCCTGGGGCTCAGGATGTGGGCTTTCTTCAAGTCTAGGACCAGCACCAGAGCATTATAAGGCTGGGCATTTGCTGGGGCCCCAAGACCAGCAAAGAGCATACTACCCCATTGTCGCTTGGCACAGAGGACCTGTGAAGTTCAGAGCATCTCTCCACCTCTCCCACATTTAGAGGGACCATGCAGGGTGCTTTGCCTGAGATCTCCACAAAATCGTGGGGCCTGCATTGTTCAAACTCAGCTCCATGATGGGGTGTCAAGTTGACTCAGATTATTCCAATCCAGGGCCATCACTCATTAGATGTCTTTTCTGATTTCTTTCCAGGCATATCCAGCACATTGGATGGGATCCCAACAGTGGATTTGATGTACGTAACCACAGTGGTTCATCAGTGGACTTGAAAGAGAGAGGCTGAATGAGGAGAAATTATCGTGAGGTCTCAGATAGGTGTGAGATGAGACTTATGCGTTACTGAAGTCCAGCCAAACGCTGTGTTTATGCAAGTACTTCCTGTTTGCCTCACGCCTGACTGAAAACATGAGGCCTTTTATCTCAAGGTGTGCTTGTATGCTCCAGTTTGAAGGTGTTCTCAGGCCCAGTTCCTGCGCAGGAAAGTTCAGACTGAGGCAAAAGCTAAAAGGAAGCAAGGCTGGCTTAAGAAGAGCAGGTGGTCTTCCTAGTTACTCAGTCCAGTGAGCACATTTGATTTGCAAGTTTCTTTAGCAGCATCACCTGGCCTGGTGCAGCTAGTCTTTTCCCCTCATTTGGCCAGAGCTGAGTGGTGGAGCACTGGCTAAATTCCTGGGGCAAGTGGTGGGGAACCTGTGGCCCTCCAGCTATTGTTGGACTCCAGCTCCCATCAGCTCCAGCCAGCATGGACAGCAGTCAGCGGTAATGGAAGCTGCAGTCTAACATTTTAAGTAGAGACCTTTATCCCAGTCTGCATCTGTATTAGAATTGTTTTTAAGATGTTTTAAATATATTTTTATTGGTTTTTGTTTGCCACCCTGGGCTCCTTTGGGAGGAAGGGCAGGACAGAAATTTAATAAACAAACAAACATTTGAAGGGTCAACATCTGAAGGTTCTCCCTAACCAAGGGAGAGAAGGAATTTCTTTTCTGCCACAATGCCTCCTTTCCCCAGTCCCCTGATTTTTCCTTTTCAGGGATCAAATAGCAGTTTACCTTCACAAACTTACCTGGAACTCAGTAGGGCAGGGAAGGGGAACCCCAGGCCTGGGGCCAAATGCAGCCCTCCAGTCTTATCTGGCTTCAGAACTCAGGCCATGCCCCCTCTCCTCAGGCCACACCCCTTTCTCCACAAGTCTTGCTTCACACTCCAAGTGTTCTGGCCTGGCTGAATAGTGTCCTTGAACATTATTAATGTCTCTTGCTTGCCTAGATGGAGAGGTGTGTGAGTGTCTGTAGAAGCTAGCCTACCATTCAAGGGTAAAGTTAACATCTGTTGGTCCACCCACTTTTGACTGTGACCCTGCCCAGTGCTGACACGTTGCCCTCATAAGATTACCCAGATGGAAAAGTGCAAAAGGTTCTCCACATCTGCTGTAGGGCTTATGGGGAGGACCTGCAGCAAAAAAATAGTAAGCAAGGTAAAGGTTAAATTTCTACACATAATGTGCCACTTATTTGCTCCCAATTACTCCCTTCCTGAAGCTGTTTTGCCCTAATGGAAGTAGCTGCTAGGGTTTTGTTACACATGTTCTTGTAACATTCAGTGCTCCTCTCAGTTGCCTGAAGTAGGTTGTTCAGTGGGATTTCAGAGCTCTAGGATGGCTACTTTTTCCTTTCTATGTGACTAGCAGAAGCTAAATACATTGAAAAATAAGATCAAGGCAACTATGCTTAATTTACACAGCTAATCTGTGTTGTGCAGTGTACATTAAGGCACAGGGTTCCCATAGCACTGAGCTTTGTTAGAGACAGTTTAAGTTTTAAGATTGATTTAGCTGTGAAAAGAGTGTAAGGTGAATGGGACTGTGACTGCACTTAGGTTTGGCCTCTGTAATTTCTTATCTCTTCCGGCTACCTAATTTCATGCTGGAAGGTGGATTCTATCGGTCATGGCATGATGGCAATTATGAAATGAGCAGTTATCCCCATTCAGGCATATTCACTCTAGAAGGCTGGTATTAAACAGCTATGGCAACACATTTCTTAACCATCACCACCACCCAACACACACAACGTCTGTCTGTTTCTATTTCAGGTGAATAATTTAGACCCTGATTTGAAGATATTCTTCTCCCAGGCGGGGATCAGTGAGGCTCAACTGACTGATGTTGAGACTTCAAGGATTATCTATGACTTCATTGAAGGCCAGGGGGGCCTGGAGGCTGTGAAGGAAGAACTGAGACGACAAGGTAAGCTGCTGGAGTGGGAGGGTCTCTCTGACCTCTGGTATCCTTGCCCACCTCTCCTTTGCGGTTGGGTCAGTTAATGGCTGCCTAACTGACACTGCACCCGCGGTTAGAAGGCATGTCCATGTAGATTTTTAAGTTTGGACTTGGATGCACTGATTTGAGTAATAACTGCTGTGCTGCAGAAAACAACAACAACAACAAAGAACCTTGTGTCATCTTAGTTACAGATTTATGATGGCATAAACTTTTGTGTAGTAGTAGTAGAGACTGTCATCAGTGTGCTGATGACATGCAGCTTTATCTCACCTTTTCACCTTCAGCAGGTGTGGTGGTGAGTGTACTGAACCAGTGCCTGGATGCTGACTGGATGAGAGCCAATAAACTGTAGCTTAATTTAGACAGAACAGAGATGTTGTTAGTGGGTAGTTCTTCTGTCCAGATAAGTGGTACTGTAGTCTACATGTTCTGGATGAGGTTGCACTATCTCTGAAGGAGTACTTTTGTAGCTTCGGGGTTCTCTTGGATCCATCACTGTCACTTGAGCAGAGCTTGGAAAAGTTACTTTTTTGAACTACAACTCCCATCAGCCCCAGACAGCATGGCCACTGAATTGGGCTGATGGGAGTTGTAGTTCAAAAAAGTAACTTTTCCAAGCTCTGCACTTGAGGCCCAGGTGGCCTCAGTGGCATGGAATGCCTTCTACCAGCTCTGGCTGGTGGCCCAACTATACCCCTGTCTGGCACGTATAACCTAGATTCAGTCATCTATGCTCTGGTATCCTCCAGGTTAGACTACTGCAATGCACTATGTATGGGGCTACTTTTGAAGATGTTTCAGAAACTGCAGTTAGTACAGAAGGCAGTGGCTAGATTAATGCCAGGAATCCTGATGACTGGACCATATAAGACTTGTCCTGATGCAACTGCACTGTCTGCCTATAATTTCCAAGCCTAATTCAAAGTGGTGGTGTTAACCTATAGGGGTTCTTAACCTCTGGCCCATGGACCCCTAGGGGTTCCATGAGCTGGCAAAAAAAATATTTTTTTCTTCTTTTTCCTGTTACTTTGAAAATTGTCTTTGTAAATATATATATATATATAGTGTGTATGTGTTTAGGTGCATTTTTCTGAGGAGGGGGTCCATAGCTTTCATCAGATTCTCAAAGGTGGCTGTGATCCAAAAAAGGTTAAGAACCACTGTAAGCCTTACATGAGTCAGGATTCCAATGTCTCTTGGAATGCTTCTCTCTGCACTAATCCACCCATGCCCCAAGATTGACATCTGAGGTCCTCCTCTCTGCCCCACTTTCAAGGGAGGCTTGGAAAGTGGTGATGAGGGTGAGGGCGTTTTTGGTTGTACCCCCCATTTATGGAACACTCTCTGCAACAAGGCCTATGTGGCACTGATCTGCTTTTGTTAATTTCTGTGGGGCGGTGTGCTTTTATCATCATACAGATAAATTGTTTTGTATTGCTTTAAAATTTGTACATTTTTGTATTGTATTGTACAGTATTTTGTATTGACTGATGTCCTTTGAGAAAGGCATCTTAAAAATTAATAAATGAAATGAGCAAATGCAGAGTTAGAGCAATGATCCCTAAGTGGCAGATAGTACTTCTGTGCAGAGACATACCTACAGTTATGCCTGTTCCAATGCATCTCCACCCGTTTTCTGAAAATGGGGGCACGTGATACTAGTGAAACTCCACCCCTTTTTAGCCCCAAAGATTTTGCCACTGATAGATCAAACAGTTGCCACTCCAGGTGTGGCCAGTGGAAACACTTTGCTGTAGGCTCAAGCAGAGATAGCGACTGGTCTAACACTTTGCTGTGGGTGGTCCTGAAAGGTCTGAAGTCAGCAGTGAGGAAAGGAGATGTGTCCAGCCAACGGTGGAGTTGCTTCAAAATGCAGCTGGGAAAAACTTGTGCTGCTTTTGAAGCGACTAGTGCGCCCACAGTCTCTATTCTCTCAGTGGCTGGCCAGCTGTCCATGGGAAGCCCACAAGTGGGACTTGGGTTCAACAGCCACTCTCCCCCTGTAATATGTACAGACAGTTATCTATTAAAGCTCTCCACTGGGATTTGAATGTTCATATTTGTCTCTTTTCAGGTCCAAGTCATCCCCCACCCCCACCCCCAAATCGTTCTGGCCCTCTTCCCCCACCTCCAGGACATTGCCGAAGTGGCCCTTTACCACCCATTCCACCTACATCAAACAGGGGAGCTGTCCCCTCCCCACCGCAGCCCTCTCGTGGACACCCCAGCCCTCAGTGGGGACCTCCTCCACCAGTCTCTCGGCCTGGATCAACCCGTCCTCCACCATCTCTGGCTGGGTCAGCTGTGCCGCCGCCACCACCACCTCCTCCTCCTCCACCACCACCTCCATTCCAGAGTTCTGCACCATGCCCCCCTCCACCTCTTCCCTCTGGAGGGCTTAGTTCTTTGGGGACTCAGCCTGCTGTTGCCTCCACGGGGCGTAATGCATTACTGGATCAGATACGCCAAGGGATACAACTGAACAAGGTGAAACATGTTGGAGAGACTCAGTGGATGGCTAGTGCTTAATGTGTTGGATCTGATTTCCTATGTATATATGATCAGGAAGGGATTGTTCTCCTCTGGCCAGGTTGGCTAGAGCTTTGCCTTCCTCTGTGGGCTTGGCTCATAGAATTGCATTCATTAAGAATGTAATTCATCAAATGTGGCAGGAGGATAGCAAAGTTGTGGCAATCTGTGATAATGGAGGAAAGAAATACTGAATGAAAGAAATATGTCACACTTGCTGTTCTCATGAGTCTTCTACCACTTCAAACTGCAGGTGGGGGTTCACATAATGGAATACTGCCCCTATGGAGGAAAAACGTTTCTTACAGCATATCAGAAAGAAAGCTAGGCTAGAACACTTCTCTCTCTAGATTTTATGTGGAAGAAAGTTTTACGTCTGGATGTGATGTAAATCTCCACCCCTGCAGTTTGAAGTGGTATAGCTTAGACATAATAAGCTTACTGCATTAGTGAGGGCTAGGCTTAAATCTTTGTCCATTACCACTGTCCACTGCATTGTGACAATTTATAGTTTTGAGGAGGAACAGATTGAACACAGACAGTTTTGCATAGTTGAAAGGTTCATTTAGTCTGGGTTCTAGGAGCCTTCCACATTAGGAGCCCTAATGACCTCACTTACAATCCCTCTTTGCATTTTAGACACCTGATGTGTTGGAACCACCACAAACTGCACAGAGCTCTGAGGGCCTGGTAGGGGCTCTTATGCATGTGATGCAGAAGAGGAGCAAGGTCATCCATTCCTCTGGTGAGTTTTATTGCACCTGTACATCTCATCTTTTGTCTGCATACTTATAAACAAAAACTTCTCATGCTGTCAAACAGTTTAGCACTTTTGTGCTTATCTGAAAATGTGAGATCTAAGACAGACAGGGTCATTTTACAAAGGGTGAAATTTTGATTCCTGCACTGATCCTTGCATCTGCTGTTGAACAGGTAGAGACAAAGGGTCGTATCCAACACTAGTTCTACTCAAACTAGACCCATTGAAATGAATAGAGATGATTAATATGTTTGTTCATTGGTCTACTCTGAGGACTGGCATTGGATATGCAACCCAAAAGGAGCAGGACAAGCTGAAATAACTGCTGTGCATGGGGTGATGGTAGATTGGATGTACATGGGATGCCCATTCATCCCCCTTGGAAAAAGATGTGCAGGAGCAGTCTTGGACTTGCCTCCTCACACATTGTTGCTCTGTTCTTCTCTACCCACAGATGAAGATGAAGACAATGGAGAGGAAGAAGAGGATGATGAATGGGATGATTGAGTTCAGAAGAAAGTCTGATCCTTCTGTCAACCTGCTGCTGTCTGAATTGCTGTTGGCATTTAATCAGACTGCTACTCTGTTGTTGTCCCCCTTGCAATCTGTTCAGAAATCCAGTAGATGCAGGGGCAGCTCTGCTTTAGCCTCTGCAGCAAAGGGTCATTATTTTCCCATCCTCCAGCATCACTTAGGCCTAAGCATAGTTCTCATTCTCTTCCCTCACCTGTGCACCTGGATGCCTTTGACAGTCTTAGAAAGTGAGGCTGTAATCCTACCTCTTTCAAACCTTCACTCTTGACAATACAACTTCTAATCTCCTGTGTCTAACTTTCTAAGAGCCATATTATCTTTCACTCAGCCCCCTCATCAACCTTTCTTTTTCCTAGCCATATAATCATGTGTATTTTTTCAAGTGGTTCCCCTTTTGAGGCTAACATGCAGGTATGAAGATTATAGGAATGTAAGTAAAACCTCTGTCTTATAAAAAAAAAACCTGTGCATTGTTAACTCACACCAAAATCCTACTTGTCTGAATTATTTGCACACCTTTCTATCTTACTTTAGCTTTTTTGGGGCGGGGGGGTGCAATCTCCAAGCTTCAAGACAGGAATAACTATTTACTTTCAAACATGGTTGAATGCTTTGATTGCAGTATGATTGAGGGGGGGAAATCCAGATTTGACCTCAATGAATATTTTTTATTCTTTTAATTACAGTATTACAGAGAAATGTACTGGAAACTAGAATATTTTAAAAGGCTTGGATCTTAATTTGCTCTTTGCTGTTCTGTTCACACACGGGGGGTGATTTCTGCCAACTCTCCCCTATATCAGCAGCCCCATATACAGTAGGGCCCCACTAATATGGCGGGTTAGGGACCAGGCCCCCGCCATAAAGTGGAAATCGCCGTAAAGCGGGGCCCCATAGACTATAATGGGCCGTGTCGCGAAAAAATGACGCGAAAAGGTCGCAAAACGGCAAAATCGGCTTTAAAACGGGGAATTTCCCCTGCTTGAAAGCTGCCGCATTAGCGGAATGCCGTAATGCAGAATGCCGTAAAGCAGGGCCCTACTGTACCATATCCCAAACCATCTCCAGTGGTCCCCCAACCCCCAGAATCAGAGGGTTTTTTTTTTGGGGGGACAGGATGTTGTAGAAGAAAGTGGAGGTGGGAAAGCCCCATTCTGTGTTCCATTCAGGGGAAGAAAATTGGCTTGGATCTTTGTGTACCTATTGCATAAAATAAGAAAACAAATCTATCTGGAAGACCACAAAAAAATAACTTACGACATTTGGTTTTGAATGGAAATATGGTAGGATAGCATTCAAGTGTGCTGTAGTGGTTAAGGTGTTGGACTGTGACCTGGGAGACCAGGGTTCGAATCCCCACACAGCCATGAAGCTCACTGGGTGAGGTTGAGCCAGTCACTGCCTCTCAGCCTCAGAGGAAGGCAATGGTAAACCCCCTCTGAATACTGCTTACCATGAACACCCTATTCATAGGGTCGCCCATAAGTCAGAATCGACTTGAAGGCAGTCCATCCGTTGTCCAGCATTCAAGTGACTAGTTCTATGGGAAAATCCCAGCTTCACCTTTGATATTTTGACATTGGGGAGAAGAGTCTAGGCAGCCTGCAGAACAGACACAGGATCCTTTTCTTTGAGGGTGCCTCCAAACTGCCACTATTTTGTGGTGGAAATTCAAGTGCATACCGGAACTTTAGGTTTGCACAGTTGGAGTGGATTACAGGGCTCTGTCATCCTAGCACAACAAATCCACTTTTAAAAATTACCAGACTTTCCATGGGTTGGAAAGTGATGGAGAAATGTATGTGTTGAAAAGTGTGGAATGAATGAATGTATGATTAAAGGACGACCTGTAAACATTCAGCAAGGAAATCAGGATGAATGTTTATTGTCATATAACCACCCCACAAACAAATCAGAATGAATGTCCGATAAACACTGGATATAATCTAACCACATAAGCTTTGTGCAAGTGAATCAGAATGAATGCTCACTAGACAGGTTTTCTGGAGAGGACTTGAGTCTCAACCTCTCCCACCCTTCACCTTTTGGGGTCAGAGAATGCTTCCTTTCCATCTTGGCTTATTATTTTGCTCATATTCTGATAGTTCCTGGTGAAGCATAAAAGTAGCACATGCGCTGTGGTGGCAACAGGGATGGGGAAAAATGCTATCTGACATTATAGCTACATTACAAACTTACATTTGTTTCATACCAGTTTAAGTGGCATGGTCTCCCCCTTCAAATTGTGTTGCTATTAGCACCAAAAACAACTGGGGCCAAAGTAAATTCCCCCCCACCCTAGGCTAATAGCAGTGTGAAGAGGAATCTTTATCAGGATTACAGCGGGAAAGAAGGGTTATATCTCCCTCTTCCCTGCTGTGGCTCCTATCACCCACCTCTGTGTCTATTGGTTTTTTTAAAAACTCTGATGTGCTTTCAAGTGACCCATTGTGTCATGTCTAGTTTGGCCCACAGACTGCCTGACTTCTAGTTACTTTAGTCCCTTCTTTCTCTCTACAGGCTCAGCAGCTATGAAGAGATTAAATAATCTCACAGGTTCCCATTAAGCAGTTTTTTAAAAACAAAATTTTATTTTATTTCATTTCACAGACTTAAGTACTTCTGCATACCTAGGGGCCAATATCAAATGTTCCTGTTCCAGTAGTTCAAGATACTTCTGCTTGTGAACTGAAACCCATCCTTTTCCCTCCCCTGCAGCACCCCTCCTCCTCCAAAACAACTGGAGGTTTGAGGGACCCTCCAGGTGAGAATTTAGGGAACACATGGGGGGAAAAGAGGAAGGAAGTCCTGTTGTGCAAGCTGAGTTTCACTTGTGGATCATTGGATACAACCCAAGTATGTAAAAACCACAACCTTATTTTTGGTAGACACATTTCACTTCAATTCTGACAGGCACTCAACCACATGAGTTTGCTATTAGAGGGAATGATGATAGTTTCCAGAGTTGCACAGGGAGAAGATATAATTAATGAACAACCTGTAGCCCAAAGTCCTGGATCTCACTGTGGTTCTTGGTGCAACTGGAGGACCTTCCTGGATGCAAGCAGGACTCATATATTTACCGCAGCAGGGAACAACAGAACTGTAAAGGGAAACCAGATGATTGTCCAGATTGCGACCTGCCAACCCTTGTTTTTATTGTCACTTTTTTTCTTTGCACTATTGTTGAAGACATAAGTTGTGCTTTTCAGGGTGTTAGAAATGATATATTTTAAAGGTAATATATCAAAATCTTTTGAGGAGGCTTGCCTTGATCTTATGGAAGGCTCCTTCACTATAAGGCTTCAGTTTGTCTGGTGGCAAGTATTGGGTAGAATCTAGATCAGCTTTTCCCAACCAGTGTGCCTCCAGATGTTGTTGGACCACAACTCCCACCAGCCTCAGCCAGCATTGCCAATGGCTGAGGCTGATGGGAGTTGTGGTCCAACAACATCTGGAGGCACACCAGTTGGGAAAGGCTGATCTAGATAATCCCTGGTGAGCATTAAGTAACACTTTATTTATTTATAAAAGTATTTATATAGCACCCTCTTGCAAAACATCAGTGTGGCTTACAGCAACATAAAAACATTTAAAAGCAAAGTTCAGTTCAGGAGAGTATGAAGCTCTCACACTGCATACTAAAAATAACAACACAATATTCTCTGTGTTGCAGAGAGCAGCCTGTAGAGGCAGATCAGGCAAAGAAAGGCTGGTCCTGGGAAATGAGGCAGGGGAGGATAAACATGTCAACAGAGGAATGGTGATCCTGAGCACCTGACAACAGATCAACAGCAAAATGTTTAATGGCAAAGTAGTTCACTCAGGCATTTTATAAACTGGCCTTGGTATATGAGGCCAAGCTGGGAGGAGTCAATTATGAGTTCAGAAATGTCTGAAGAGATGAAAAGAATGGGGAAAATAAGACTCTACAGTTTCGCAAGCCTCTTGTGGTTGCATTCAATGCCACTTTTAGTCACTGAACTCAGAGGAACTTACTTCTGAGGAAACATGCACGGGACTGCAAAGCAGATAGTTAAGTAACTATGGCTTCCTCCCATCCACGTCCCAAAGGGCCAAGGGCCTGGTTCTGGTCCATCCTGATGCCTAATGTATCTGCTAGAGCTTGGAAAAGTTACTTTTTTGAACTACAACTCCCATCAGCCCCAGACAGCATGGCCACTAGATTGGGCTGATGGGAGTTGTAGTTCAAAAAAGTAACTTTTCCAAACTCTGCTTGCACCATGGCCCTTACTGCAAGAGTGCCCAGTGTCTGGGCTTTCATTTTTTTTAAAAAAGTAAATAAATTGGCTTTATATTATGGAAGTTAGGAACCAAAATGTGCAGACAGATAAGCTAGCCTTATTTTTACCACCTTTTCAGTGTTTTTAGTCAGTGAGTGAAATCAGAGCTATGATTAACAAATCGTTTCACCAGGATACAGAAATCACTGGCTTCTAAAGAGCAGCTATTTCGCCTTTTAGTTTCTATTTCTTAGGGTAGAGGCACACTTACTATTCTGTGGGTTCCACTTCCAGTGCATCTCTATCTCTAGTCAAGCTAGTGAAATCCCTCCCTTTTTGACTGTAAAACCTGGTGTGATCAGCTCAAGTACATTTAAAAAAATCATCTTCAAAGAGATTTTGCAACTGATCAGCAGATCAACCTGTTGCCCCTCCAGGTGTGGCCAATAGAAACACTTTCCTTACTATCTCTGTAGTTTGCCCAAGCCCAGCAGCAGCAGTCAGTCAGGACAGAGAACACTATGTACATTTGTAATTAATATGAAAATGGAAATGGACTGCCTTCAAGTTGATTCCAGCCTATGGTTTTCATGGTAAGCAGTATTCAGAGGGGGTTTACCATTGCTTCCCTCTGAAGCTGAGAGGCAGTAACTGGCCCACGGTCACCCAGTGAGCTTCATGGCTGTGTGGGGATTCAAACTCTGGTCTCGCAGGTGGTAGTCCAGCACCTTAACCAGTACACCATACTGGCTCTCTGTAATTAATATAGTACAGCCTTATTTATCCTAAATGTTTTGGTTATTTCCCCACCTCAAAAAAAAAAAAAGGAATCAAATAAATTAGAAGAAAGTTTGGAGATTTGGGGATAGGAAGTGATTTATAGTGTTCTATATGAGTGGCTAAATTAGGGTTAGACTTTGCATGTTGAGGTTTGTGTTTGACTTCTGCACAAAATGATGATAAGTGTGTGGAAAAGAGATGTCTGGTTTTTACAACATTTAAGGTTTTATTATTGATTGTCATTTGTCTTGTTGCTGATCTTTGTAAGCCACTCTGGAATCCTTTTTTGGCTGCAGAGTGGAGTAAAATTCTTTGTTTTCTTTCTGTCAGTATGCAAAATAAAAATATACTGCTGCTTCACAACTCAGAGGAAGGCAATGGAAAACCCCCTCTGAATACCGCTTACCATGAAAACCCTATTCATAGTGTAGCCATAAGTCGGGATCAACTTGCAGTCCATTTCTCTCCCTCCCCCAACACTGGAGCTTGCTTAGATTCTTAAAACAATGACATGTGTGTTTACAGGTTAGGGGGGGAAAAAGACTCAACAAACCAGAAACATTTTTTTAAAAAAATGGCAGGGTGGGGCAGGGGCAGGGGCAGGGGCAGGGGCGGGGGCGGGTGGAGGAAGAGTGCCGCTGAGTATAAGAGCAACCAGACTGGATGAAACCAAAGGTCCACCTAGTCTAGCATCTTGCTTCCCACAACAGCAATCAAATGCACCAGGAAGTAGGATTTGAAGCCAATAACATTTTTCTGTTTGTCTGTTCTCCCTGAGCATAATCAGTTGTAGACTACCTCTGAACCTGGAGAAGGAAAAGGTGTCCATCAATTGATATTTAGACCTGATTGCTGTATGGAACCTCCAGGTTCAAAGCCAGTCTACCTGTGAATAAGCTGAATCTGCCGTTATTTTATTATTACTGTTTTATTAGTAGTTTTTCAGAATTGCAGACCATTCAGATACTAGTATGCATGTGTTGCAGTATACAAATACATATAATAAAATAAACAAACATTAATAAGAGTTTTTTAATTCATGCATTCCTTTCTGAGGGAGCGGGACCCTTTAGCTTTGTTTAGGAATCTGGCCATTTGGAATGATGGAAACATAGATGGAAACAGGGATACTTGGGTATTCTCATAACAAGGATACCTACCTGCTTTCACCACACTGCCCCTGCACACTGCTGAGGGTTCTCCTGAACATAACAACTTATTTTTTAAAGAATGTTGGCTACAACCTCACAATGGAGCTGGTTATGCTCACCTTATAAGGTGCAAGTAGAAACGCATTCAGCAACATTTTGTATCAGAATAAGCTGTTGTGGAGTTATGGTATGGGAAAAAAGCTTTGTAGGTTTGCATTTTGTCTACATTTATGCATTTACAGGTATGTGGTCTAGAGTCAAGATGCATCTGTATTCTCCCTTCAAGAGATTAAGGGCACAACCCTGTGTGCATTTAGCTGTAAGCAATCCCCATTAAACTGGATTGCACTGTGTAAAAATCCAGAAAAAAAATTCAACTGGAACAGTCTGCATTAAACAGGCACAGTTGGAGCATATGAAAAGTTGTCAGTGTTATCACGTTTGGGCTGCAGTGTTTTTGGTTTTTTGCACACATTGTGTTGTGAGACAAGGCGAAATTGTATTCTTTTGTGCGGTAGTTTACCTAATCCGTTCATGTTTTATGTTGGATGCTTCTTGGCCCCACTGCTTACAATTTATTTCTCTGTAACTGTGTTCATACAATATTATTTTAAGGTGACAGAAGCATCTGTAGTTGTTTTGTGTTCTTTTTTTGGTTTATGGACAGAAAATCCTTGGAACAACCAGCCTTCCCTAAGCATGCTTTAAGAGTGCCGGCGAGGGTTCCTAAGCAATACTTTGTACAGACTTGCGCTAAGCGGGACAATGCAGATATGGTCAGGGAGGAGGCCATCGAAGTTGCTGGGTGGGACCTAGAAAAAGCAGCTGAACCCATTGGGTAGTGTGTACATTACTCAAAGGCGAGGCTCAATGGAAGAGAGTCAGCGAGCGCCATAGGATACTCTGGCCCCGCCTCCAACCACTCTCCCTCTCCCTTTTCTGTGAGATGAAAAGTTTCTGGCGGCCTCAGTGGCTGGAGAGAAATAAAAAAAAGCTCAAGATGGCGGAAAATTTAAAAGGTGAGTGAAAATGAGTAGAGCGCGGTCGACTTGCGGCGTGAGGCGGGTTGGGAGGCATTGGCTGGCGAGAGAAGCGGCGGTTAATAGTCGGTTGTGGGGGGAGGGTCGCGAGGGCAAGAGCCAATTAGCACCCACCGTAGCATGCTTAGCGGCGCGAGCCGGAGGCTGCAGTCAGCGACCGTTACGGGGCGGAGAGGGGAGCGCGCGAGGCAACGAACGTGACTTGGTCGTGGGCCGCCTTGAGCTGAAAGCGGGAAAGAAAGGAGGGGTGGGGGGAATAGGAGCCTGAACTCAGGGAAATGTGAATGGGTATAACTTGCGAGGCAAAAGTGACTATTCCCTCCCCAATCATAAAACGTTGACCCGCTTACAGTGACTGTACAACTGTGCCTCTGCCAGTTTCTCTTTCGTTAGCAAAAGAGCCTCCCTTTGCCCCCGTTTTGGTCTCCCCGTCGTTTATGGCTACTTTTCTGCCAACAATTCCTCTCCATTTTCGTGCTTTTACCATGTGTTTCTTCCGTCTCTAGAAAAGTCTTGTCACATTTAATGCCGCCTCATTTCCATTAGGAGAGCCATTTGGTTTGGGGGCAAATCCAACATGACTGACGGGTGATATAGGCTTCCCTCACAGGATAACCTTGCTCGGAGTCCTTGGGCTGTCAGACCCCTGGTTTTTTTTTGTGTTTTTTAGCCCGGGGGAGGCAACCCTCTCATCTATCTAAACTTTGTGTGTGGAAGTATGGAGATCTAGAAGCAAGTTGGGAAAGGGAGGCAGCTATGGAAGCTAGTAGAAATCCCTGTGCTAAGAGTGAGCAGCTCTGATTTGAGTAAAATTATAATGAATGTGTAGTTTTGAAGGTGCACCACAAATCTCAATATCTGTCTGGCATGGAGCAGGAGACTGTGGCCTTGACACCACTTGGGGAGACTTCAGAAAGCTTGTGTGAGCCAGAAGCCAGAGAAAAGTCAATAATTACTGTAGCTTTCTTAATAACTGCAGCAATGATTACATTTATATATCCCTATGTTGTTGGTGGAAAAATAAAACCCACTTAGATTAAAAGCACCCACGTACGAGGAAACATTTGTTTCCTAAGCAGGCCTTCCTCATAAACTAATGTTCAGCCACAATTCTCATTTGGCAATTCCAGTAATTTGTTTCTGCAAAATTGAACATGTGTTCCTAGTATAGCGCACTCTTAAGTTTTTTTTTTTACTCGCTGTGGGCTAATTTGTTTAAAATAGTGAAGATTGGGGGAATCTCTCAGCATAAAGAGAGATGAAATGGAATGATCTTCATGTTGCTTCCACTTCAGTATGCTTATGTTAACCTTGCCTTTGTAGTAGATCTAATAAAAGTTTATAATAATCTCCACCCACCAATTAGCTCTTTGAAATGCAACTGTGACTGTCCTTGCAATCTATTTTTGTTGCATCATATTTTAAATCCACCTTGATCCCAAATGCTTGAGTCTGGTGACTGTATGTTAGTCACAAAACTTCTGATCTTTCACCCACTTGCACCTGATGCTAATCTTCCATCTAACACTGTCAGCGACTGAAGGCTTAAATAGAATATGCATCCTGCAGGTGCAAGGTACGCTGTTTGCACAAACCAGTTTCCTAGAGATTTTGCTAGGTGTCTTAATTTCTGGCCCACATGGGATTTTGTTACCCAAGCCCCAGAATGCTGAATTTATCCTAAAATGTACCCAAGAAAATCCACTGAAATGATTGTGTGAACATACAAAAATGCCTTATGAGTCAGACCGTTGGTTCATCTAGCTCTGTGTTGTCTACACTGATTGACAACAACTCTCTAGGATCTCAGACAGGGTTTTTTTTTCAGCTGCACCTGGACATGCCATGCAGAGATTGAACATGGAATCTTCTGCATGTAAAGCAGGTGCTCTACCATTGAGCTACGGACCCTTCCCAGGAAGGAGTTTGTTAAATTATCTTTTGAACAGAAGGGAGAACTACTTTATATTAAAGATAATGTGGGTCAAACAACTGATAGAAGAGCAATGAGGACTTTGGGGAAGAGCTATAACTCAGTGATAGATATCTGCTTTGCATGAAGAAGGCCCCAGGTTCAATCCCCAGTATGTCCAGGTAGGGCCAGGAGAGATCCATCTGAAACCCTGGAGAATCACTGACAGTCAGTGTAGATAATACTGAGCCAAGATGAACCAATGATCTTGACTCGATATAAGGCAGTTTCTATGTTCTTTCTGCCTGCCTAGCCCAATTGTCACTTGGGCGCCACCTTCTTGGACTTTACCATCAGCTGGACACTGCATAAGACAGTGGGTGAACAACTCTTTCATGGGCATGCTTTGACACCTAACAGCCTGGCTTGATTCTTCTTTGTTTAACTCTCTTTTCCTCTCTAGTGTGGCATGTCTTTAGATTGTAAGTCTGAGAGCAAGGGCTGTGTTGTTTCTAAATTTTGTACAGTACCTATCAATTTTAGGTGCTTTATAAATAATAATCATGACTGCAAATGGACCATCAGCTTATTGACACTGCAGACCAGAAGAAGGGTTTTTTTTACTGTTAGAACAGTGAAGTAATTTTCCTGGGAAAGCTGTATTGTTGGTCCTCTGTTGGTGTAAAATGGGGAACTAATCTTACTAAGTCTTGAACAGTTTAGAAATGCTGACAAACTGAGAAAATCTTTTGCTTTGCATTTATATAATATAGATGTATGTTGCTTAGATATCTAAGGATAAACAACTACTACACATGTGGTGTTTGCCTGTTCAGGGGTTGATAGGAGACAGGGCAAAGAGGAAGAATTATGAGAGGGCTGTCACAAAAATGTGTGAGGTCCTGCAACGCAAGTCCTGTTCTATATTATCATTTTTTGTTATGGCTTGGTATTCAGGGCATTAATTGAATTAAGTATGTGAGTAGTCCAAAATGCTGGGATAGCTTTGGACCTATTTTAAGATTGATTGTCATTAAATGCAAGTACATGTGCAAAAGAACAAGCAAGCCTCAAATGTAAAAGTGAAAAACTGGCAAGGAATTATGGTTGGGATGAGCATATGATTAATACTGAAATGAAAACTGAGGTGAAAAGTAATTCTGTGCCTTCTAGGATGTATTGCACAGATCTTTTTTGAGATACTCGATCTCTGTCTTGCAGCCAACATCAGAAATGTGTATCAGCCTTAACATTCTGAGGTTTCCTATTTCCTTATGATCCTAGGAATGATGTTTGGTAGTGCCAGACAGAGAAGCATATTACAACTTTTTGTTAAAGCAGAAGATACATTTCTTCTAATATTGGGTATCTGCCTTTATCTCCTGTAGCCTGCACTATTTGTTGCAAGTCAACTTGGTCCCACCTCCAGGATCTATGCCGTTTGGAAAAGGTGTGCTGCTCCACCTTGGGTATTACCAGAAAAAACCTCTGTGATTTTGAAGTGGAGTATCTATGTGACTACAAGAAAGCCCGGGTGAGTTTCTTGGGCTGTCTCGCAATATTAGCAATATACAATCTTGCATCTGTTTTCCCTAGCTCTCAGTTAATAGTGTCTGTGCACAGAGACTTTAATATTAATTGACACCCCCCCACCCCCTCTTTCTGCTCTCTTCTTTTTACTGAATCACATAATCACCCTGTCCTTTAAATGGATATCCACAATTTACAGGACTGGAGATGTAGAAGAGTTGCTTGGAGTTCCTGGGTTCTGCCCTTGACTCTGGGTTTTAGTAAGCTAGAGGAGAAGGGATTATTGGGAGCTGTTATTTTTTTGGGGTCTGTTTTCAGTCCTGGGAAGTGAATTCTTATGTTTTAAGTTGATGCTGTGCATGGTTACTTTTTACTCAGGATGAGGAATACTACCTGGTGAAGTGGCGGGGCTACCCTGAGTCAGAGAACACTTGGGAACCCAGAAAGAATCTGCGCTGTATCAGTATACTCAAACAGTTCCACTGGGACCTAGAGCAGGCATTGATCCGGCGAGGAGGCAAGCTCAGAAAGAATATGCGCTTGCTTGACCAAGGCATCTCCAACTACCTGGTGCAGAAGGCCAAACAACGGCGGGCTTTGCGGTATTGGGAATATGAGCTGAATGCCAAGCGCAACCACAAGGGACGCATTGTGGTAGAGAATGAGGTGGACCTGGATGGGCCTCCCCGGGACTTTGTCTACATTAATGAGTACAAGGTTGGGGAGGGCATCACTCTCAACCAGGTGGCTGTGGGCTGTGAGTGCTTGGACTGTCTGTCAGAAGCAGCAGGGGGTTGTTGCCCTGGTGCCTCACACCATAAATTTGCCTATAATGAGTTGGGCCAGGTGAAGATCAAGGCTGGCATGCCCATCTATGAGTGCAATTCTCGCTGCAGCTGTGGGATTGACTGCCCCAACCGTGTGGTGCAGAAAGGCATTCGTTACGACCTTTGCATTTTCCGGACTGATAATGGACGTGGCTGGGGTGTGCGCACACTGGAGAAGATCCGCAAGAACAGCTTTGTCATGGAATATGTAGGAGAGGTAGGATGAGTAGGCGTGAGGCTGAAGTTTAGTTGTGATCCCAGGTAGAGAAGGAAAGGAAAATTAAAGCTGGGTTGACCTGTCCATTGCTATGTTCCATGCTGTAGTATAAGTTGTGAAATAGTAATGGCATGTTTGTATGTGACATGCGCCAATAGCAAGGTTCAGGTAGAAATTTTACCACAAACTCGTGGAAAAGGCAAAGACATTTAGGTTCAATCCTATATCCACTTACCTAGACATAAACCCCATTGAACTCAATGGGAACCACAAGTGTCTCATAATATTAATAAAATGCAATTAATATATTAAGAGCCATATAAAGAAAGAAAGCATAATTTATTGGGAATAAACAATAAACATTCTATCTTATCAGTGAGTAATCCCTGTAACTTGTTACTAATTCCAATCAAAAAACTCTGAAACTATAAAGAATGGCAAATATCTCTTTTTTAGAACCTCCTTTTCTCTCTCATCCTGTTCTGACATCTCTGATTTTCACTGATGGTAATGGATTCTAACTTCTCGGAATGCTCCTGTCAATCACAAGCAGCTCCTCAATGACATTCTAAAAGGGTTAGGCATTATGTATATTCACACACCATGAGGACAGGAACATTAAATACACCTGTCAATGTGGGCATAATGAAATAGGCTAGTATACTGCATGGAGTCCAATCTAAGATGGAGGAGTTGTATTTGCACTTACATTCCAAGCTGACCTTGCCTTGTTCAGGGACAAGAGAGATATTAGTTATACTATAAGAGTGGGCAGGCTCTTTGTGACTGATCCATCTGTGGAGAGCTGCACATGACAAAAATTGCCGTGGGAACTT
This sequence comes from Rhineura floridana, assembly GCF_030035675.1. NCBI lineage: Eukaryota > Metazoa > Chordata > Lepidosauria > Squamata > Rhineuridae > Rhineura > Rhineura floridana. The sequence goes on from NC_084482.1 coordinate 9,390,244, forward strand.
TGTTTAGAGAAATAGGAAAAAAAGAAGTGCAGTTATGGAGTATAAATATTGTCTGGCCTCACCATTTCTTTTTGACCAATAATTATGTGAGTCTTTTGAATGCCAGGATCAATGCAAATGTGCCATCTCCTTGCTAGCTCAAGTGGGGCAAGTAACTGGACAGCTGCAGGAAGAAAGGAAAATTTACTGTATAGATTGTGGGACTGGCACAGACCCAAACATTCATCTGGTGAACCAACCAGTAAATTTTCTCCTTAAAATCTTAGTTGCCTTCCCCACCCCCTTGTCATAATCTGCAGATGTTCAGTCCAGAAGTTGCTGTATCTCATTTTAAAGTGAGAGATCTTTTTCCAGTGTTAGGTTTTTATAGCCTTTAATCATTTAGGGGAGGGGTGCTAAAAGACAAGAACATCAAGGGGAATATTTCATTTTGCTCAGTAAATCATAATATTACACAGTAACATCAAACATTCAATGATGCACTGTCTGGCCTTGTCCTTCAACGAAGGGCCTAATGGCTGCTGGGTTGTATGAGTTTTGGGTTTGTGAATGTGCGTGTGTATTATTACAATCAATTGTAAGCCCCCTTGAAAATAGGGAATATAAATCATATAAATAATCCAACATTGAATGAGCAGACATCCACTCGCACAACAAGACCACCTTCTCCTGCTCCAGGGTGTTCCTCAAATTTTGAGGGTGAGTGGCAGGGTGGAGTTCGGTTGCATGAGCAGAAGTTTGTTTCACTTGCAGACAGACAGTACTGGATGCAACTAATCAACAAGGAGGCCATAATGGTACAAATCCCATTGGATATTTTTAAACGTGGGTAGCAGAAACAATACCACCTGCTCTGTACAATGAAAGCTTCACTGTAGTGGGGAGGTATTCTGGAGCCACCTGCTGGATACCAGTGTCATAGAGAGGCTTAGAAGGATGCTGGTACCACAAAAAGAGATATGGTCAAACGAACTCATGACTGAAATAATCATTCAATCAACTTTCAGTAATCTTAAAACAACAAAGTTTCATTGAAGAAAAAGAAATCTTTCAGCAACTTAATCTACTATGATGGGAATGGTTTTAGGTTTTCCATCTATGATCTATTGTGAGAACTTAATTACTTGAGTTTCTTAAGAGCTTTTGAATTAAATAGATGCTAAGGTATTATACTCAGAAAGGTGTATCCAGCTGAGACATAAGAGAAATCAGTATGGAAAATGCTGGACCTGGAGGAATAGGTTTCAATAGACTAATCAGAAAGATGTAATAGCCACTTTTCTGCAGTGTTTACATTTTCTTTATCTTTTTCAGATAATTACATCAGAGGAAGCTGAACGGCGGGGTCAGATCTACGATAGACAGGGTGCCACTTACCTGTTTGACCTTGACTATGTAGAAGATGTATACACGGTGGATGCTGCATACTACGGCAATATTTCACATTTTGTCAACCACAGTGTGAGTGGGGTGGATCACAGTGGGAGGGAGCCATATCCTCAATATAACTTTTAATGTAGGGCCTGTATTACCTCCTTTTGATCCCTGTGTTGTCTGCTTCCAGTGTAATCCCAACCTACAGGTGTACAACATCTTCATTGAAAATTTGGATGAGCGGCTGCCACGCATTGCCTTCTTTGCTACTCGACCTATCCGTGCTGGTGAGGAACTCACCTTTGACTACAATATGCAAGGTAAGAAGGGGAGTGCTAGAGAAATTTGAGAGGGTGTTGTGACCTACTGCAGTTTGAGATAATGTATTTCTTTCATGGATGCCAGTGAGGTCTCCACGTGGGTTATAGTCCCCAATCAGCTCGAGACAGGAACCTGTCATAATTTTTTTCTGGCTCCTCCCCTTGTTACTGAGGTGATGCCAGTTCTGTTCCTGTCTCAGCTCGGGCAACAACCTTCGGCTGTTTTTCTCTCATCCTGTAGACTATCAGCCTTCGGCTCCTCCATTCTTCCTTCGTTCTTTCTATACTTCTTATTCCTTTATATATTTTGATTAATTAGTTTACAATATATATATATATACATATACATATACACACACACATATATATATATACATACATATATATACATATACATACATATATATACATATACATATACATATATATATATTATCTCTACTATCCTACCTACTTCTTCTCTACCGTCTGAGATATGGATGCAGTACCATCTCCTCAAACTGCCAGGACAAAAACCCTTAGAGGAACAGGGCAGCACACAGTGGCTACTGTGGTCGGATCCCTGCAAAGCCATAAGGGGTCGGGGCAGCACTCAGCTCCTGCTGCAGTCAGTCCCCAGCCGCCGTCTGTCCCGCACTCCGAGAAAAAGAAGGGACACAAGAAATCGGGGCAGCACCCAGCTCCTGCTGCGGTCAGTTCCCTGCAGATATTGGGCATGACGGAGACGGCTCCAGCCGACGCGCAACGTCCGGCAAGGGAGCATAGGCAAGAAGCCTCGCGTCAGAGCGTGAATTTCGCCGCTACATCGCGGCACATCACTAAAAGCGTCTCCGATTCGGACAATTGTGGCAGAGACCTACTGCGCGAGATGCGGTTTTCGCCAGCGCCCACTGCCTCATCCAGCTCCCTCATGATTTTTCCCGCCGAAAATGCGGCGGCCGCCATTTTGAGTGGCACCCAAGAGGCGCACTCGATAGAGCCTGCAGTCCAGCGCCATCTGCTGGAGCAGCTGGACAACAGCAGATCGGAGGACGACGGAGCGACGGAAGCTCATGGGCTGTATGGCCCCCCCATCTCTCCACCTCAACTCTCTCCTCAGCATATGCCAGCTCCCTTAATAACACCTTCAATGACGCTGGCACAGTTGCTTTCACCTGACGTAATCAGGCAACTTAAACAGGCGCTCTTAGAAGAGGTCCCACCACTTAATGTGATACCCCCCAGTGCCCCACAACGCCCTCAGACTTCGACAGTAGTCGCCCCCCCCATGTAAGAGACCATGCCAGGTTCTCAGACAGTCCTCCCCCGACCTGACTTCCGTGGCTATGGGTAAGGGGTATTATGAGCAGGAGCACCAGGATGTCGTATCAGAAATCGGTTCTACGGGGTCCATAGATGATGGAGACTGGACCGATTCCTCAGAAACTGAGGCTCAAACCTCGGTCAGATTATTTTTGGAGGTTCATTTTGAACCATTGTTAAAAAGGGTGATCGCTTCCCTGGAGCTGACTGCTCCTTCTGAGGAACAACCTACCTCCTCCAGGCCAGCTATGGTGCTGCCTACTGTTAAGACTGGGCCTAAGGGCGTTCCGTGCCCACCTATGCTGTTGGCTAATATCCAACAGGAGTGGGAACTACCCCTACACCCCAAAAGAGGGACTAATTGGGCTAATAGACTAGAACCTAGTGTCATGGAACAGTTGCGAGCCCCAGACGTAGATGGGCCTATTACTGCGCTCCTGTCACATTCCATCTTGCCTCGGGATGGGGATGGCTCATCTCAAAGATCCGATCCAACGTAAATCAGAGCTGGCACTTAAGAGGGTGCATGAGGCGACGGCTATGTCCATAAGAGCCTCTGTGGCAGCTTCAGTATTCTCTAGGGCATCGCTGCTGTGGATTGAGGACCTAGCCCAAAATCAAGACCTGGAGGTCTCCAGGTTACGAAAGTCCATTCTAAAACTCTCACGCTGCATGGCCTTCGTAGCAGACGCTACCATGGATTCCTCACAATTTGCAGCCAGGGCTATGGCCACGGCAGTGGTAGCCAGGCGCCTCGTATGGCTTTTGCACTGGGATGCAGACAATGCATCCAGATTTAATCTAGCCACGGCTAAATATACAGGTGGCAAATTATTTGGGGAAGACAATCTTGCAGAGGTATTGGTGGACAATAAGGATAAAAAGAAAGTGATGCCCTCACAGGGCAAAGAGGAAAGAAAGCCATTCCGACGCTATACTCCCACTTTTCAGACGCGCTCCTTTCGTGGCTCAAGGCCCTTCTACAGTAACAAACAGAGGGATTTTAGAGGATCCCATTTTCCCTGGCAAAACCAGAAGCCTCCACAGAGATTCCACCAGAACAGACCTACCAGACTAGGCAGCAGCGTCAACCACAACAACGCTTTTGACTCTATACCCGTAGGCGGTCGCCTCAATTACTTCCTAGATCAATGGCAGACAAGAACAAAAGACAGATGGGTCCTGAGCATTATCAAAGACGGATACAGATTAGAGTTACACCAGTATCCACCCCCACGTTTCGTCTTCTCACACAGACCGACATCACTTCAAAAACACGGAACATTCCTAGCAGAAATAGAGCACCTTCTACAAATCTCGGCCATAGAACCCGTTCCGATAAAGGAACGGTTCTCAGGAGTGTACTCCCTCTTCTTTTTGGTGGCAAAAAAGGACAGTTTGTTCAGGGGGGTACTCGACCTCAGGTTCGTCAACCAGTTCCTGAAGCACAGGACCTTTCGGATGGAAACTATCACCTCAATCAGAGAGGCACTCCATCCCCAGGACTATTTGGTATCAATAGACCTCAAAGAAGCCTACCTGCACATTCCAATACACCCCAGACACAGAAGGTTGCTCAGATTTACATACGACAAGAAACACTTTCAGTACAAAGCCCTACCATTCGGACTTGCTACGGCACCCAGAATCTTCACCACTTTCCGGTCTGCGTCTGGCAGGGGTGCATATATCCCCTTATCTGGACGACCTGCTCCTCAGGTCTCCATCGTTTATCCAGGCAAACAAAGACTTAAATCTTACATTCAATTTTCTACAACGCCACGGATTTTTAGTGAATGTTCAAAAGAGTTACCTCTGCCCCACGCAATCACTTATACACTTGGGCACGGTGATAGACACCATTGCACAAACTATAACGCTGGCACCACAGCGGATTCGGGCCATCACCGATCTAGCACGCTCCATACGCGGAGAACTGGAATCAGACTTGATGCGCCTGGCAAAACTGCTCGGGATGATGGCATCAGCTATAGCAGTTACACCATGGGCCAGGCTTCATTCACGTCCTCTTCAACATCTTCTGATCAAATTCCAGAGAGACATTGCCTCGAGGCGACACCACAAGATTGCCTTACCACACGAAGTGCGTCAGTCACTCACCTGGTGGCATCAGGACTCCAATTTGTCCAGGGGGATCCCGATACAGGAGCCGCCTCGGGCAATAATCACTTCAGATGCCAGCCTCTGGGGCTGGGGGGCTCATTATATGGATCTCTTTGTACAGGGACGTTGGAGCCCACCAGAGGCAGCCAGGCCCATAAACTGGCTGGAACTGAGGGCGGCTCACCTGGCGCTGAAGCATTTCTTTCCCACTCTTCACTACCCCAACGTATTGATCAAAACAGACAACACGTCAACCAGATCATACATAATGAGACAAGGAGGGACCCGATCCAAACTCTCAGCGGAGAGGCGATATCCATGCTGTCCTGGGCGGAGCATCGCCTTTCATCAGTCACGGCGGAATACCTGCAGGGAGCAATGAACGATTGGGCAGATTGGCTCAGCAGATGTCAGATATTCCCAGGGGAATGGGCACTCAACAGAAGTGTCTTCCTGATGCTTCAGCAACACTTTGGAAAATTAGCAGATCCCACGATTTTTTGCAAGATTCCACACGCGTGGGACAGAACAGGTAAACGCACTGACGGCGAGTTGGCCACAGCTTCTGCTGTATGCGTTTCCACCAACTCCTCTCCTAGCCAGAGTCCTCAACAAGATCAGGAGGGAGGTGGTGCAGGTGGTCCTAATAGCACCATACTGGCCCAGAAGACCATGGTTTGCAGACCTAGTCCAGATGTCTGTCGACAACCCCCTTCCACTTCCAAATCGCTACGACCTGTTACATCAGGGACCGGTCCTTCACCCAGACCCAGCCTGGCTACAGCTAATCGCCTGGAGGTTGAACGGAGCAGGCTGTTAGCATTACATATTCCATCTGACGCGGCAGCAACTATCCTGGCGTCACGTAGACCCTCTATGCTCAGGATATACTAATCCACTTGGGCAGCTTTCCTGCGTTGGTGTACAGCACACGACACCGATCCCATGATGGCATCTGCACCACACATCCTGCAGTTCCTCCAGGAAGGCCTTCACCAGGGTCTACGCCCTAACACCCTCAAGCGTCAGCTGTCGGCGCTTGCATCAGTTCTATCTTTAGACGAAGGGGTCTCTCTAGCGTCACATCCGCTGCTTAAGAGATTTCTAAGGGGGTCAACCGTTATCAGCCCTCCCGTAGTGCACAGATGTCCTTCATGGCACCTCCATATGGTATTAACCGCACTACAGAAACCTCCATTCGAACCTCTGGAGATGGTTCCTTTGAGAATACTCACCTTCAGTCACGTTTCTCATAGCAATCACTTCAGCACGCAGGATATCAGAGATTCAGGCTGTATCAGTCCTGAAACACCTCTGCACATTCCATAACAATAGAGTTGTACTGCGGACCGCTCCCGGCTTCATACCAAAGGTCAGGTCTCAGTTTCACCTGCAACAGGAGATTGTACTACCCACATTCTGCCCAGATCCTAAACATCCCACGGAAAGGGCATGGCACTCCCTCGATGCGAGGAGGGCGTTGAAGGTATACATCAATAGGACAGCTCAGTTCCGTCGATCGGAATCTCTGCTAGTATCATTCCATCCTCCGACTCCGGGCCACAAGGTGTCGAAATCAACTATAGCTAGATGGCTGAAGGCATGCATCGCCTCAGCCTACAAATCACTTAGTAAACCCGTGCCACAGGGGATCACGGCGCATTCCACTAGAGCGGCAGCCACAACAGCGGCTTTTTCGGCTAATGCCCCATTGGAGGAAATCTGCAGGGCAGCAACTTGGGCCTCACCTTCCTCGTTTACCCAGCACTACAAAATGGACTTGTACGCATCTGCGGAGGCTGCATTCGGTCGTAGAGTTCTCCAGCAGGTCCTCACTCAATAGGCCCACCCTTGGCCGAGCTTTGGTACGTCCCACGTGGAGACCTCACTGGCATCCATGAAAGAAGGTACGGTTGGACTTACCGTGAACGGTGTTTCTTCATGGATGCCATGAGGTCTCCACGACCCTCCCTATGAGGGGCTGGGAAATCCATCTGCACTCTGTGCTATCTGATATTATTCTGCTTTGTTTATATCTTCTGATTTATTTCTTTCCATGTTACACTGAGGTGAAGTTCCGAGCTGGCCAAGAAAGAGAACTGGCATCACCTCAGTAACATGGGGAGGAGCCAGGAAAAAATTATGACAGGTTCCTGTCTCGAGCTGATTGGGGACTATAACCCACGTGGAGACCTCATGGCATCCATGAAGAAACACCATTCACGGTAAGTCCAACCGTACCTTTGGAGTGCAGGGATTAAGAATGAAGATCCTGTTTTGAACTATTGAAAAATTCTACATAGATGTCCTCCTTAACTTACAAATATAGCATAGCAACAGTGTTCTAAGTTAATTCTAGTTCCTTTTCTTTTTAAAGGTAATAGGCAGATGTTACAGGAATAGGGAACTTTTATGGGTTTAACCTTTTGGGCCAATATGTATTGTGGATAGGGGGCATTCGCTAGGAGGTATAGCTTAGTAACATGTCTGCTACAATGGAAGACCTTCTGGCTCCAGTGTTGATTTTCCTGCCTTCCCTATCTTTCCCACAGTGGACCCAGTAAATGCAGAAAGCACAAGGATGGACTCTAATTTTGGCCTAGTAGGAGGCCTGGCTGGCTCTCCAAAGAAGCGGATGCGCATCGAGTGTAAATGTGGCACAGAATCTTGTCGGAAATACCTCTTCTAGTCTCTTGCCAGTTTTGCTTGGAAGATGGCTTCCAGTCCCAGTTTAACTAGACAAGGACAAGCTGGCAGTTGCTGAAAGACTGAAAACAGGGGGTAAGAGTCAGGAACTTACCTGCTTGAAAAACAAATTACCAGGACTATGAACTGCAAAGAGGGCAATAACTGACATTTCTTATGCTATCCAGCCTTGCTTGGCTGCTTCTTCCTGCCGATTGGAATATTCTTACAGCAGCTGACTGTTCAGTAGGCAGATTGGTTTGACTCGTCAAGCTAGCTGCTGAGGTGCTGGTTGGAAAAACACCATAGAACTCTCATCATAAATCTGGATCTCTTATCAGAACTTACAGATTCTTACTATTTTAAAGGTTTGATGCAAATGCAACAAGGCAGAGAACACTGGCTAATTTCTTCAGTGTGGTTTTCTAAGGGATACAAGTCTTGGTTTTAAAGAAGCGCTTCCTAGCTGCCTTTATGGATAGGTGGGCAAACACAGCCGTTTTTTAAATGGATTTACCTGCGCACAGACTGTGTATTACCTCAGTGTGCCACATGACTGCTGTCCTCTTCTATACATCCATGGAATTTCCAGTGAGGATGGGAGAGAGGCCCATATAATTTGTACTTGAAGTCGCACTTAATATCCATCGTAGCCCTATGCAAACTGGAAAGCCACAGTGTTGCCTCTTTTAACTAATGCATTTATTTTTAAGAGGATGTTTTTAAATATATATATATATTGGAAGTGGGTTGGGGCAAAAAATCTAGCTTCTACAAACAAATGTATTTTGGAAGCTGTGATGAAGCTTTTGAATTATGACTCATGAAGTGAATTAAGATAGTGGGGTTCTTTATTTAATGTTATATTTGTTCCTTTAAAAAAACAAACTCGGATGACTTCAGTGTGGGTGGACAGTGGGAACTAGAAGTGACTTTAGCCTAACAAATTTGGGAAAGTTATGCCACATCTTCATTTCATTCACTTGATTTGTGTTTCCTTCAGCAGCCTTTAGAATTTCAAACAGGAGGTAATCATTTAGGTTTGGATTACAGAAGTGAGGCTATAAGATCAGTTAATTGTATCATAGCATCCATTTCCCATTTAATCATCACTATTTGCACATTAAATCTCAAACCTGGGGACCAGGCCTTTCTATCTGGTCCTAGGTGCTGCCTTCAGACAGATGCCCTTTATTAGGTTACAGCCCTCACCAGCCTTGTTCTGTGCCCTTGACAGGCTAAAGTGCATCCCTGAACTGTGATAATATCACTTGCCTAGATGGGGGAAGTGTGTGTAAAAACCTGTGACTTACTGTGTGGTTAGAAGGTAACCTGCTGTCTCTGGTTAAGCCACATCCATTGTTGTGGTCATCTTTGCCTCTCTGGTCACCCCCACCACTGGCAGTGGAAGGTTGCCCAGGAGGTGAAATGCAGTTTTCAAGTTAAAAAATATTCCCCACCCCTAGTCTAAATCATAATATTGGTCAGATTTAATGAGCACTTTCCCCCTCTTCCTTGTCTTGTGATGAAAGAACTGATGAGCAGCTCTTCCTGCGATCTGTTTTGTAGGCAAATTAAATGGGCCATGTCTAGGTGCAGCTCCTCTTATGGAGAAAGCTCATGAGGAATAAAAGTACTAGGTCTGAATGCCATGTTGAATTAAAAAGAAACTAGCATGTGATAGGTGGAGAGGAAGTTAAGTGTCAACATTCTCATTCAATGTGATCCTACTCTGCTTTTTCCATGTATCTGGCCCTACATCCACTTGTAAACACTACAAGAAATATTAGGAAGTGTATTCATAAACTGTTGGTTATTCTTCAGTGCTTAAGGCTGAAAAAAGCTTTCAACATCACCAATCTTGTTTTCCTTTTAGTTAAGTATAACCGATTTGGCTTTCAGACTGCAGAAGCTAAGGCAGCTGCTTAGAACACTGTTTGATCGTAATACCATGCTTTTTCTCTGACTGATGTTCCCTGCTTTTAATAGTTGCAGGTTAGGCAAAAATGCAGTATATTTTTCCCCTCATTTTATTTCCAAGAGGTCAATTTTTTCATGTCATGCAACTATTACAAAAAGGTAGCCTTGGTAAAAGCAGCCCTCTTCCACTTCCCTCCCACAAGGGGAGTGGTGGCAGTTGCTAAGCTCAGGTGCCATACAGTTCTTGCCACAAGGACAGGGAACTCCATCATTGGCCATAGAAAAGCAAACAGGATCTATGAACATACATAAGATTAACAGGATTGTTAATTTATTTCCAGTGAACCATAAGCTTTAACCAAGGTTTGTTCTTGGTTTATCACTTGTGGTTTCTTTGGGGGAGACAAACTATGAGCCCTGGTTTGCATGTAATGCTAAACTAAGCCAAGCCCTGGCTTAGGTCTGGGTAATAACAGCAGCAGGTTCAGGGGAAAAAACAAAGCTTGCTTAGTCTCACTACAGCGTATGTGGCTTAGTATTTTGTGCAAGTAGGGCCTTTGTGTTAGTTTCTTATATTGTTATCCAGATTGCCATTGTTACTTTATTTGTATTGCCATCCAGGTTCACAAGAGATTGCAATAGCTATATAAAAATGTAATAGGATGTGACCTCACTTAGAATATTGTGTACAGTGCCAGTTGCCACATCTCAGAAAAATATTGTAGATTTGAAGAAGAGGCTGAAAAGGGCAAGCTAAATGATCTGAGAGTTGGAGTACTGCTAATGAGGTAAAGGCTACATTGGTTGGAGCTTTTAAGTTTGGGAAAGAGGCAAGTAAGGGGTAGAATATGGTAGAAATTTATAAAATTATTTACAATGGAGAAAGCGGACTGAAAGAAACTTTTCTTCCCTTCATAACAGTAGAGCCCAGGGTCATCCAGTAAACCTGATTAGCAGGATATTTAGGGCAGACAAAAAGAAGTTCTTCAAAAGCACATTAACTTAAGACATTTGCTACTGCAAGATGTGGTGATGATCACTTGCTTAAGCAACTTTATAAGGGGATTTGCCAGAAGAGGACAAAGCTATCAGTGGCTACTAGTTTTGAAGGCCATGTTTGCTCAAGGATCAGAGGTAGTAAACCTCTAAATCTGTTATTGGTCTCTAGCAACTGGTGATAAGGCTATATTATTCTCCTGTTTTGCTTGGAGGCTTCCTAAAGGCAACTGGCAGGCCTTTGGCTTGAGCCAGCAGGTCTGTTCTTAAGATAACTAATACAGTGTAGATAGTATAGGCTGCATGATTGTAACAAGAGAATGCCACTGAAGTAGTAGCCTAGGTCTTCCAGGAAAAAACAGCCATCTGTCAAAGACATCGGTTTATTTTTTAAATTAGGTCTAAGGCAAGTTGCAGTTAATATAGCTGCATTTCTAATGAACTGTTATGTTAGAACAGCACTGAGTGTGTGACTTTTGCTTCAACACATCTGTGATTGTGGGAAACTAGTATTTAAATTCTGTCCCTTACAGATTAATCCCAATTGGCTTCCTGACCTACAACATGAGCAACTGCATTGTCACTGGCAAACATTATGCTATTAGCACATCTTTGCAATCCTTCCAGCTGTACATTCACATCTCTTCACCCTACAATAGGCTGTGCTGTTTGTTTCAAAGCTATGGCTGGTTTGTACTCCTATGGATATAGTGCCCTTAACTCACGTTTCTTCGTAAGATGACCTATGTGGTACTTATGAGGAAACTTGAAGCATTGACTCATCAGCTCTTGTCTTCCAGGTACCTGCCTGAAAAACCTATTTACCCACTACCAGTTGTCATCTTTTTGAATGACAGGATTTTGGATTTTTTCCCCTCCTAGTCCACAGAAAGAGAACAAAAAACATTGCAGCCATAAGACAGAAGTTTAAATACAACTAACCCCCTCCCCTATTACCATGCCACACATTCTTGTGGAAGATAAGTGGCCAAAAGCAACTATTAAGTAGCTGCAAAGTTCAGTTTAGCAGGTTCCACTTCATCTGCTTGCAGAGCTTGGTTCCTAGAAACACCTGGTTTTGCATACAGCTGTCAAGGAATATTCCAGCCACAGTTTCTTTAAATTTCAAACACACTCCTAGTGCTATTTCAAGCAGGCAGTGCTGATATGGAAGGAAATCTGTTCAACACCCACATCTTCCCCTCCCTACATTAGGAAGAGATTCCCTACTGGGAATATCTCCTGGGAAACATGCCTAAATTAAGAGCCCAATGTAGGTAGCAGCAGAAAGATTTTTCATGTTGTAGGGGAGTCTGTCCACATACTGATAGCTGCAGAAGTTCACAAGTTCAACAGGTATACTAATAAATCAGGCTGATCCTTCAAAGTAGATTGCTCAGTCTGGCATTTGATAGAGGCAAAGAGAACAAGTTCTTGCTAGAGTCTGATGTCCTTGGTATGGCATAATATTCAGTGAATATTTAACTTGTGCTATGTAAAATACTACTGGTCCTAGCATTTCCAGGATGGACAGGAGCACTGCTGTAATAGCAAAATAGCTATGCACCAGCAAGGAGCAAGCTGCTACTAAATTGGAGCTGGGACCACTGAATTCCATGTTCAGGAATAAAAAAATCTCTAGTCCCACATCCTATGCTGCCAATTAACAATTGGCTACAGAAGCTCTGTACCACTGTTCATCACCTTTTTCAGCATACGTTGCTATCAATGTAATCAACAGGAGACTTGGACATGTGGTACACCATAAACTGTAACAGAAGTAAGCGAAACTTCTCAGAAGGTAACTTGAATCCTTTGTCTGCTATACAAAATCCCACTAATTGATAATCAGGGAAGGGATGGATGCTGGTTTACCATAGAGATATGCTCAGTACTTTCACAGCTGCAGAAGATGTAAATAAAAGTACCAGCAAGGGGAGGAAAATTGTCTTCTTTCAAAGCTCGTCTTCCATCTAAGCTGTCTCCTGCAACAATGTTGAGTAAGTATTTCTTTCCACTTGTCAAGGGAGAAATGCTACTTCTGTTCTCTCTTCCAGACAATAACCATGCCTTTGGCATCACTGGACGCCAATAGGCTCTCATCACAGTTAAAGCTGACATCCAACACAGCAGCACTATGACCTTGTAGTTTGTTAACGATGGCCTTGGTAGCACGCTCCACATCAAAGAAGTAGACACACATATCCTCACTGCCAGTCACTGAAATGCACAAAGAGAAGTTATTAGAGGGGATTAAAGCTTCCGTATCTGTAGGCTCTTTATAAACAAGGGGACTACAATTCCATTCTGGACTTTCTAAACCCTGCAGTAATTATGTGCCATTCAAACTGGCAGCTATATAAAGTAGAACTGCAGACAAGGAACTAGAAGCCCACAAGAAAATTTCAGGGAAGGAATGATTGTCCTGCATCCTCTTTACAATGAGAGTAAAGTCCCATAGGTATCATACCAATACAAGCTCCCTGGCGGAAGGACATAAGGGGACAGAAGATACTGCGGACAGGATGTGAGCTCTGCTGTATCTGGAAACTTCTTTTAAGCTGGAGTGTCCCTTCGTTGTCCACTACCCTGTCAAGAAGTAGCCAAGAACAGACAATGGATAAATAGACTAATTATAGCCAACAGCTTCTTTGGGCTTTCATTACACAAACATGCATCACATATTCCATTCTCTAATACAGGGCTCATCAGCAATCTCCATATATGAGTAGAACAGATCCCTGCCTTCTCAAATGACAGTGCCATGGTAAAGCCCCCCACCTGTATAGCAGCAGCTTGTTAATACATGCATTGATGAGGAGAGAGGGGTCCCGTGCTTCTCTGCTAATCCAGGAGCGGGCTGAGATACTGGTGACAGAACTGCCCTCATTCACCACCAACCGCTTTGCCTTGGTTAGTTTTCCTGCAGGTGGGAGGAAGGAAGCGGAGGGCTTTGAGCCAAACTGAATCTTTGCTAATCCCTGTCTTTACTATGCTCCCCATCCCATTACAGGCTCACCTGTTGCCATGTCAAAGAGGAAAGAAAATATGCTGCCTTTGTCATCTCCTGCCCAGAGGATACGGCCAGGGGAATCAAAAGAGAGAGAGAGCACTCGGCCAGTTAACTTGCTTGAGCCACCCTTCACTTTTTTCCCTGTTGAGATGTTCACCACGTGGAGATTGTGCTTTCCATTTCCCACCTCATAGACAAATTAAGATGTCAGTTTCATACAGAATAGAAAACAGGAAGTGAGCAACAGACACTTTTCTTCTCCCAATCTCTTTCTCCCTTAGACCCAGGATCCGTCTGCATCCTACAGTTAAAACAGTACTTATACCACTTTAACAGTTAAGGCTTCCTCCAAAGAATCCTGGGAACTGGTTGGTTAAGGATGCTGAGAGTTGTTAAGAGAACTCAATTCCCCTCGCAGAGGTACAATTCTGGTTTAACAGTCAATCTCTCTTCCCAGGGAACTCTGGAAATTGTAGCTCTGTGAGGGGAACTACAAATGGAGCCTAAGAGTCTCCCCTCTCCCCATCACTTTGTTTCACTAAGGAGCTGAAACACCTAGAGGAGAAACTTACTGTTTCTACCTATGTTAACTCCCCTTGTCTTGTGACTAGACCTCCTCTTGTTCTCCCACAAAAAAGCAAGGAAGACCAACAGCACTGATTCTAATCCCCATTTATTTTAATTCAGCCAATTTATTCCTTGTCTGCATCATATGGGGAGAGGGGGAGGAGGAAACCTCAAGCCTATGCAAGCTGATGTCCCTTGGAAGGGAAAAGCCGAGTGTTTCAATTTACCAGCTCAGACAATTATCTCCTAGACATTACCCTTCACTTACCACTGTAAGATTATTATTCATTGGCTGGAAGGTGCAGCAGAGCAGTTCAGAAGCATCTGGATCTGGGATTTCACGGATGCACTTGCCATCCTCTGTAGCCCATATGCGCATAGTGGCATCAAGTGATGTGGAAACAATAATGTCATTGGAGAGGGACCAGGCAAAGTCAGACACACCCCGGCTGTGTCCCTTCAGTACCCGCAGCACCATGGGGGGAGAGGGCACTAACTGGCAAACTGAGATTGTGCCATCCAGAGAACAGCAGGCTAATAGGTGTTTGTCATCATTGGCAAACTGAACTTTGGGCACTGGGGGGAAAAGGGTGAAAAGGGGGAAAATGGTTTAGCTAGATGTTGACAGCAAGTGCAAGAACACCTCCCCCAAAGACAGGCTTAAAAGGTTCCTAATTATTTTTCCACACTCCACCTACAAATATCTCTATGCCAGACACTGTTCAGGACATGATTCCCTTTTGCTTCAGCATATTTATGGAGCTCTCTCTGCAAAGTATTCAAATAGCATTGTGGGGAAAGGGAAGCTTCGTGTTAGGCTACTGAATAGTTATCAATGCACTTATGCTTACCAACAAAAGCACCAATTGCAGCCTGTAAAGACTTTCCCAACCCTTCACTTCCCCTTGCTCACTCCCACTCCAAGAGGGCAGGAATAATAATCTCACTACTTGGCCTGGAAGGTTTTTTTGGGAGGTGGGGAGGGAGGTTCATTGGCAAAAACACAATGTTCATGTAATTTGTTTTGTATCTTATATATCACTAATGCGACATTGACAGACAAAAAGGAGCCAGTCCATGATGCCCTGGCTACTGCTCTACTCACCAGCCTCATCCACATGCTGGTCAAAGATATGGTACATGCCAGCAAAGGCGTAGTTCTCACTTAGGGTAGTATCTCCGGCCATTGCACGGCTGGCCTCAGCCACCGAAGTGGGGACAACGCTGCCTGGGGGTCTAAAGGAAAACACTAATATGAAATGAGGACACACCATGAACTTAATTTCCAACAAAATAGGTAGGGTAGGGCCAAAATAGAAGAGAGCTTTTGTTCTGACTGCTTTACCCACACTCAAAACAGTATGCAGGGTTCTTGGCCCTTCCTTATCAAAACTTGCAAGCAAAGTAACTGGCATGCACCAAATGAGCAGTCTGAGATGAACTCTGTGCCCGCTCCAGAGCCCCAGATCAAGTCTCTGTTGCCCTTATACCTCTCATCATAAACAGCTCGGTTCATTTGAGCCTGCAGCTGGTAGGATCCTCGGCTGACAGAACGGCGGTGGCCTCGGGCACCCAGTGCTCTTGGGTCATCATCAAAATCCTATGACACAACATATAATCATTACATTTGAAGACAGCAAGAAACTAAGTGACACACTATGCTGGGTGCTCTGCTAAAGGTACCAGAGCAGGGAAAAGCATGTCTCCCAGGTCAAGGATTCCTAAGAGAAAGTTATGGCAGAAGAGGAAACAGGAGCCGCCAACACTCTGGCAGCAGAGTGCTGTTATAGGTAACTCAGATCTATAACCTGTGCTTCTGCTTCCTCCATTTTTGCTTGTTCATTTTGTAGCCCTGATGATTGAAAGTGTGCATGCAGCCTCATGAAGGTTCTGAAACCAGAGAGGCTACCTCTTTAACATTTCCAACAGCTACTACACCCTAAGCTTGCTTCTGCCCTCTACATCACCTCTTCCTTGTCATCCATTGTCCCAACTCCACCAAATTCCAAATCTTCTGAAAACTTGAGTCTCGGGATCAGAATGATGCAAGTCTTTCTTACTTTGTTTATGTCTATTGCACATACACAGCTTAGCTTTAGTTTCCCTAGGGGACAGAGTATTCATGGCCCTGATCCTTATAGCCAAGAATAATGTGCTGCATGGAGTGGGAGATTAAATGGTCCTGTGTTGCAAGGAAGCATTCTCTCCTCACAGCAAGTGTTGACCTTAGTATCTCAGTGAAGCTTCTACAAGCCTCTCTCCACCGAATAAGCTTGTCCAATGCACTGGACTGATAATACTTTTGTTCCTTGGCTGTCCTTGGATGCAAGAGCCCTGGTTACCTCCATGCGGTCGAGTGTGGTGCGACTGCTTCGGACAATGCTGTTACTGTAGGCACGAAAGCTGCTCTGTTCTGAAAGAGGGCCGTAGCGCTGGGCCAGGAGCTGGCTGCGCAGCCGCAGGTACTGTTTACGAAGCGAGGGGTCGTAGCCGCCCTTGGCGTTGTCCCGCAGCAGCTGGCTGCGCCGGCGGATGTACTGTGTGCGGAATTGCGGGAAGTTTGGGGTGCGGTATGCGTTGTACCTGTAATAGGAGTTGGTGCATCAGCTGCTGGAAGCTTGAGCAACAGCATCTTTGCTGAGCCCATCTTGCTCCTAATTGCTCTTTAGCATCATGCTGGGGTTAGCACCAACTGAACAGAGAGAATCTCCTTAACAATTCCCTGCAGCACAGCACCCTGTTTTACCATGCTGTGGTCAGTACTCTGCTGACAATACTGTAGTTGCATGTCAACAATATATTTGAGTCCACTGGGTGAAATACTTTGGAATAAAGTTTCTTTGGTTCAAGTTACATTTTAGGAACCTGCTCACCCACAGATTATCTACTGATAAAGTGTTAGTGATCTTTTGCTTCTAACATTAAGATGGCTAAAGACTATGACACTGAGAGCGATATTCTATTAACCTGCCCCATCAGCACCAGGGTTACCCCTAGCACAACAGGGCTTTCTCCTGCTCATCCTCCCCCATGCACACCCTCCCCAGATCTGTTCTGGCAGGTTGGGAGAACCCCTAGAACAGATTTAGGGATGCATGCAGGAGGGGAGGGGAGAAAAGTTCCATTGCACATGCAGAATACATTGAATACAACCTTGACCCTTTTCTGTATGAGGATATGTCTGAGTAGATTGCCAGTACAGTAGGGCCCCACTCATACGGCGTTACGTTCCAGGCCTCCGCCGAAAAGCGAAAACCGCCGGAAAGTGGGGCCCTACTGTATTCCAGCCGCTGCACTCCACCTGACAGCGATCAGCTGGAGCGCACAAGCTCCCCGCGCGCTCCAGCTGATCAGCTGACAGTGACACCAGCGGGGCAATCAGCTGGAACGTGGGGAGCTCCAGCCGTCAGCGATCAGCTGGAGTGCACGAGCTCCCCGCACTCCAGCTGATCGCTGTCAGCTGGAGCGTGGCCACTGGAGCTCCCCGCGCTCCAGCTGATTGACCCACTGGCGCCGCCATATTAGCAGAATGCCGAAAAGCAGGTTAACAAAGAATGACTAATTTATATGGAGAAACAATCAATGGTAAATGTGAAATTGTATTCATAACCATGTGTCCCATTGTTGATGTGCCCACCAAATGTGGATCTAGGATTCCCACACAAACATCCACCTCCTTGAACAATTAAAACAAGACCAGCCTGTCCTGTTCTCTTTTCTGGACCTCCTCTTTCTAGAATAAGAAGAGCCCTGTTGGATCAGATCAAAGACCCATCTAGTCAAACATACTGTTCTCACAGTGGCCAACCAGATGCCTCTAAGAAGCCCACTCCTGAGCAGAACACACTCTCCATTTGTGATTCCCAGCAACTGATCTACACAGACATACTGCTTCTGACAGTGGAGATAGAGTTCAGCAGCACAAAACAGTGCCTGAATAACCCGTGGGCCCTCTCCCATTAGGCTTACCGTGCATCTACAGCCAACACCTGCTGCCACACTGCTGCCATGCCCCACACTGATACTGGCTGCTCAGGGGAGCTTGTAAGTGGGCGCCTGCAATTGAAAGGTCAGAGAGAAATCAGCATCAGAGCGCAGAAAGGGATGAAAGCCTTGCGCAATCCAATGACCCATCCATTACCGCATACCTTGCAGACCAAGAGGTGCACAGATGGCTATGATAAAAGTATTTTATTCAAGAAGCTGCAAGATTTACTAGATTGAGCAGAGGCAATGGGTAGAGAAAGCAGCAAATCACACTCCCATTCACAGGAAAATAGAGCTCTGCAACAGTGCTTCTGATATGCTGAGGAAGAACCAATTGAAGCAGACGACTCAGTCACTAATGTGTGCAGTGGTAGTATATTGTTTTCTGCAGTGTAAGGGACAACATGATTTGTTCTATTAGGAAGGAAGAATGATTGGGATTTGATCAGGGCTGTGGAGTTGGTAGAAATGTACCGACTCCGACTTCAAAATAAATTGACAAATTTTTTAAAATATAAATTCAAAATGTCAAAGAAGCTTCCCATGAAGGCAGCTGTAGTTGAGCATTTCACCATAACTCAAGATGGAAAACATTTTGTGTGTCAGTGTATGACACAGGACCCAGATGAAGACAAATGCTGTGATGCCAAGATCAGCGCATACTCGGGCAGCGATAAAAATGCTCCTATGAGAGCTTCCAATTTAAAAAGACATTTACAGCTCTTTCGAGGGCTGTGGAGTTGGAAGCAATTTTGGGTGGAGTCTGAGTCGGACAGTAGAAAAATAGAGGAGTCGGAGTTAAAGGTTTGGCATACTGACTCCACAGCCCTGGATATGATACTAATATTCCTTCCACATAACTGGCAGCAATAATGCAGGGAATGGATATGAACGGATATGAACCAGATGATCTCCAATGGTACTAGAGCAAGGATAGCAAACTGCAAACCATAAGCAGACCTGCAGCACGACTGGTCGGCCTCCTCCATCTGTTATTACCATAATGCTTGGCAGTTCTATCCAGGGAGGATTGCCCTTCCCCCCAACAACTTGGTAAAAATGGGCCCAGCCCCCAAATCTTAGGAAAACTGGCCATGTCTGCATTAGAGCATCTATATGAGAGATATATAGTGATCCCTAAGCCAAACCCAGCCCTTTGCAGGCTGCCATCTGGTCTCCAATACCCCCCCCCAAAGGTTAAAGAGGAATATGGATGAGCATCTTGGCAAAAAGGACTTTGCAGCAGATCATTTATGCTCCATAGTGCCCTTTCTCAAAGGGGGCCTAATTGCTATCAGGAATCTACTCCCTAAACAGGGAGAATTTGGGGGAAGGGAAAGAATGAGCTAATGACGTGGTACGATTTCACAGGGATGAGAAGCAATGCCACAGCCCGAATTGGTGTGGGAACAATCCCGTAAGCATTTTTAATGGAAGGAGAATTAATTTCCTATTATATGGGGGGGGGGGGAGAGAAGTTATGGAAGGCGCGACGCGTTGGGGACGATGGCATTGGCTTGTTTCTATAGTGACAGGAAGAGGTGGGGGGAGGGGAGAGAGGAAAGAAAGGAGATGTGTGCTGTGTTGTTAAAGGGGCCGGGGGTGGCGGCGGTTGCGGCAGCGAGATGTTCTAAAGTCAGGATGACCACAGGGTCTCCATGGTGACAATATCACCGGGAAAGAAGAGGCTAAAATTACAAGAGGGGTGGAGAAGCGCCAATGCTAGCTTGTTTCCATCATTCCATGGCGACAGGCCCCGGGCTAGGGACATCCTGGGCCAGCAGCAGCCCACAGGGTCGGGATGGGTCGGTGGAGGGGCGTTTGGAATACGGCGGTACCTGCAACGGCTCCCAGTTTCTCTGTCCCAGCGATGGCCGACAGCAGCAGAAGCAATAGCTGCAGCGGAAGGAAGAAAAAAAAAAGAGGGGGGGGAGAAGAATGGGAGGAAGACAGGAGGTGGAGCTCCGCCGGCTCCAGCCCAGAAGCAGCAGCGGCGCATGCGGCTCACCGCTCATCTTTGCCTAGACCGGGATCTTTAGATGCTAAGCGCCACTTTACGACCTGAGCAGTAGCAGCTCTTGCCTGCCAGGGTTCAGCAACTTCTCTTTCCCAATTCTCGATTGTGATTAATCAGGAAAAAATGCTCCTGAGCAGACGCAGAGTGCATTTCCCTTTCTATTATGGGAAAATCTGTTAAAAATCGTTCGGTGCGATTTTCAAATCAGACGTGAATCGCTAAGTTTTTCTTTTTCTTTGAAAAAACGATACTCTTTTCTCCGTTGCCCTGGGTTCTTTAAAAGGGGCTTAAACCAGCCTAAAAGCCACATTCTGGCTTCTAATATCCCAAACCCCTGCCCTCCACTAAACCCCAAAATGTGTGGGGTAAACGACAATTATTCTACTCTTGTGATGACAAAAAAAATCACACATGCTTCGAGGGAGAAGCTTTTACTATAACTTCACATAACACAAGTTCATAGAATTGGGGGGGTGCGCCCTCATTTAAGTAAATACTGATTACCCTTAAACTGCAGGCTCTAATATTATTTGGCAAGTACAGTAAGTTATATAATAATAATATCTGCATAGCACTATCAGGGTGCACAGCACACAAGACCAAAAGTAAGAGGCTCCTGCCCAGAAGAGCTTACATTCTTAGTTTAGATGGCATGCTAGTGGAGAGAAAGAGACCAGGAGGGAGGGAGATGCAAAGACAACAGAGCAATGAATGCAAGTTAAATGCACTACTAGTTGCAATCCTAAACAGTTTACACTTGGGAGTAAGCCAGACTGAACAGAATACAACTTACTTTTGAGTAATCATATACAGGATTAAGTAAGCATACAAAGCTTGTTTTAGTGGTAACAACCCCCCCATTAATGACCTCCAGATTGTTATCGCCTCTTTTGCACCTCCTAGGTTCCCATTGTATCCTATTACATTATCGGCACTGTCCAGAGGCCAACTAATTTTTCTTAATCCTGGAATATTATAAATACTGAATGTGCATTTGAGCATATGCATTCTGAATTTGGGACAGCCAGCCTCTTGGATTCAGGATAAAGTTTCCAGGTAATCTTGAACCTGTGCACCTTTGATTTTAGAAGCTAGCCTATTCATCAGAAATGCAGAAGACAAGTTTGCAGTTACCTCTTACAACTCCCCCCAATTTTTGCTCTATTCTTTTACACATGCAGCTCCATTGTATGTATGTTTACTTAGGAGTAAGTCCCATTGAATTCAGTTGGAGTTACTCCAAAGTAAGCATGTAAAAGATTGCAGCCTTAAACATACAAAAATGAGGAAGGTCTGTCTGTGCCTATAGGTCTTCTCTTCCTGTGAGCAGAGAAAGACTTATTAAAGCAGAGTTGGGGGACCTGTGGCCTTCCAGAAGTTGCTGGACTACAACTCCCATCATCCTAAACCATCAGGAGTTGGCAACCTATGACCTTACATTTGTCATTGGACTTCCTAGGCCAGACCTGCATAAAACATACTGGTAAATATGTTTACCGCCCTGGGCTCCTGCTGGGAGGAAAGGTGGGATAGATAAATAAATAAAGGCAAGCCTCTCTAAGTAAAAAAATTACAAAGAAATTTTGGCAGACACAATTTTTTTTACTTTTGTATACACCTGTCAAAGTTTCCTCTTTGTCCAAGATACTGGAACCCTGTGCACCTTTGAGTTTGTCATTTTACAAACAGCTCTGGAACCTTTATACTACGTCAGAGTTCTGCCCCACTTTTCCTTCACAGTCTCTCATTATTTGTACCAAGCAATCTACAGCAAGGAGAGCAAACAGAATGGACTAGAAACCAGTTTTCCCCAGGATCATTCTCTAGTTAAAGAAGAAGGAAAGGCTGGTATGTTCAAGCAGGAAGACAGCATGCCAGCAACCATTTCCTGTAAAATGTCTATACAAAGTTTTGCAAATCACCAGTCAGAGGCCACACATGAAAGCTCAGAGAAAACTTACTGGAATCTCATCCAGCCTCGGCTGTCCCAGCTGCTACCACTAAAAGAACTTCTCTTCCTCCTCTCAGGATTCCACTCCATGGTTGTCCTAGGCAAGCCAGCTACACTTGTGAGGCTGAAATCTGGGTCTTTATAGAGAGAGGGCGGAGCTGCTTTGGAAATGTGTTGATGATAAGGAACAAGGCCAGCTGAATCCCTCTGTGCACGCACGCATGTATTTAAATTCCTGGACAGCCTGGTACAAACTTAACTGCTTTATAGAGACTTCTATAGCTACCTAAGATAATGTGTAGTGATTTTTCCATTGTAGCCTGAGTCTCATACCCATTCTCTCAGAAGCAGAGCCCCACTGATTTCAGTGAGATTCTCCTGTAGGTGTGTACAAGAATTGTAACCTTTGGCATACAAAGCTGCAGCTAAAGTTTATAATGTATTTATAGACCAAAACATAAATCATGTAGAAGAGAAGACAGACAAGACTTGTGTATTAACTGTAACCTGACTCATAGAAATGAAACAGATGGAAGATATTCCTGGTGTGGAGAGAAGTGGTGGGAAAAATTTAACCTAAGTTACTGTGTATCCAGATGTTGTTAAAAAGCACAACAGAACCACTTAAAACTGAAAAGAAAAAGTGGCAATCAAACGCAGGGATCCTATGCAATCTTACCTGGAAGCAAGACTCCTACACTCTGTGAGGCTTCCTGTTGACTAAACATCCACAGGAGCTATGAGTTGAAGATGAACCAGAAGTTCATAGCACCGGAATAAAATCTGAGGAGCTAATCTTGTTTATAATGAAGCTGATGGGCAAATGTCTCATAATTATGGGTATGCATGTATGAACCATAGCCCTGGGTTTTTTCCTAACTCCTTGGTGAGGTGTACAGGGTGTTAGCATGTGTTTTATACTGTTTAATTTTTAAATTGTGTTTTAAATTGTTTTTATAAGATCTGTTTTAAATTGTATTTGTTTTAATGTTTTTAGTTACTGTAAACCGCCCAGAGAGCTTCGGTTATGGAGCGGTATACAAGTATTATAAAATAAATAAATAAATAATACAAGGTAAGAGACAAACAGGAGGAATCTGCCAAATTCTTTGGCACTCCATTATGATCATACTATCATCCAGAGTGGCTTTAAAACATATTAAAGCGGCAATCCTCTTGTATACTTTTACTTGGGAGTAAGCCACATTCAACTCAGCTAAATGTACTTTTGAGTAAATGTACCGCACAAATGACCTTCCGAACATGGCTGACCAGAACGGTCCGATTTCTTTCCAAATAGGGGGGGCACCTCTCACAACTGTTGCAGCCAGGGTCTCTTATTCGAGCCCAAAAGGCTTCCTCTTACTTCTGAAGGACAAATATCACGTCTCTCTCCTGTTCCCAATTAAACTTACAAGGTATCCAACATAACGACGGTGGGGGGGGAAGATATTTGGAACTCGAGTGCCGTGCCCCCCCTTATTATTCTATGTCTGTGTTCAAACGGAGACCGGAAGTGGGGGTTGCGTGGAACCTGCCTTTTGTATCTATTTATTTCTACTTTTGGAAGAAACGGATAGGTTTTTTTTAGGCACAGCAATTTTGTTCTTGTTGTGTTTCCTCTCCCCTCGTTCCCAGTTAGTCTGTGCCCATCCGACCTTCTCAAAATGGAGGAAACCCTCTCGCCATATCACACTGTATTTCGGCTTTAACGCTCCTTCTGTCCAATAATTGCTCTGTGTCTCCAAGCTATCGGGCGGGGATTGGTGCGTCTCTAGAATACTGATTGGTGTACTTGGCGGACGGGGGTGGAGAGAAGCTGGATTGAATGAAAAAGCGCGGGGACTGTAGCATAAATGGGTGAATATGGCGGTGGAAGTGGCGGCCTTAGAGTGAGTATGTTGTAATTGTGCATTGTGTAGTAAGGGTTTCTTTTTCTCCCCCACGCAGGATAATGGTATCTTCACAGAAGATAGAAAAAGTGGGGTCTGAGGCTATTCCATCGGGTGAGGGGAGGGATATTAGGACTTTAATGATACGCACGGGTTGGTTCAGAAAATTTTCGTGATTACGGATCTGCCCTAACGAAATGCTGATTCTTGCTGTCTTGATCATTATTGGGGTTATCAAATGGTTAAAGAACTTTTAGTTGAATAAGGACTTGCTGTTGTTTCATTAACTGACTAAACTGAAGAGTCCATATATCCTCAAAAATCCAGCATCTTTCTGACATCCAAGAAAGAGTAAGATAACGTAGAACCTAGTGGACAAATGCTACCGCTTTCGGTTAGAAGGAAAGGCTATCTTCCTTTCTTTTTCCTTGTTAAACAACTTAGGCACCAGACCCAAAATAGCCACAAAAAGCAAATTGTGCTTCTATTTTACCACCCGTTAAAATCTTGGTTGCACTGAATATTGCAGTCTTTGCCAACCTCCAGATGTTGTTTGACTCCAGTTCCTCTCATGCCTGACAATTGGCTGTGCTGTCTGTGACTGATGGGAGTTGTAGTCCAAAACACCTGAGGGCACCATGTTGTTGAAGGCTGAACAATTCTACCTTTGGTCTTATAAATCATGTGCCTGTTGATGTGCCCTCAGGTGTTTGAATTTTTGAAATTTTTTTTTTTTTTTTAAATTACCTTTTTAATGCTGCAGCATTGCAATGTTGGCTTGTATTGATTTTGTTCGATTGCAGATCCTGCAGCAATCAAACCAAGTAGGCATATCTCAGAGCTTGGAAAAGTTACTTTTTTGAACTACAACTGCCATCAGCCCAATCTAGTGGCCATGCTGGCTGGGGCTGATGGGAGTTGTAGTTCAAAAAAGTAACTTTTCCAAGCTCTGGCATATCTGCATTTGTAAACAATGGGACCCCCCTAATTCTCCTGGAATTATGGGTTTTGCATGTGACCACTCTCTGCCACCCATTTTGGGGTTGCTGTGTGGCCCAAACTCCCTTCACTACACTACACTACACTACACTATACTATACATTTATTTATTTAACTATTTGTAACCCACACTTCCATAAAAAAAGTAAAGACTTACAAAATTATATTAAAACCGGTAAAAGCATCCATAAAAACATACTTTAAAACATCAATAAACACTGGTTAAAAGAGAAATTCATGTTGTGAAGACCTGTCTTGACAATACAGATTTCAAAAGATGTTTACAAGGAAGCAGGGAGGTTCCTGCTACAGCTTCTACTGGTAGAGAGCTCCACAAGGCAGGGCCTGCCATACTAAAGGTTTGTAGCTCCAGCCCTCAGGAATCGGTTTCCAACCGAAATTAGACAAAAGACTAGCATTTTGACATTTAGGTGGCCATTGTCATTTTATGGAATAAATAATAGTACAATTGTAGGCATGGTTTCATTGCTTTTAGTTTACTGAGTTTGTAATCTGTTGTATTCTATCTTTTATTTTATTGTACGCTGCTTTGGTAACTTTTGGTTGTGAAGTGGTTTATAAATATGCGAATTAAATAATAGATAAATATCACAGCATAAATTCTAAACTGTTTGGTCACTGTTGGGTTCCCCTTTTTCTGCATTTCCCTAGTCAAACATAAAAGTTTCTATTGCTGCACTTGCTGGAAAGTATTCTAATCCAGTGATCTTCGGACTGTGTTCCACGGAACCTGGAGGGGTATTTGTTTATAAATGTATTTATATACTGCCAAAATACAAGGGTGGTGTACAGCAATACAAAAACAATGAAAACATAAGACACAATTAAAAAACAGTACAGAATAATTGTTAATGACTGGCTCATCAAGAACATTTAAATAACTGCATAGGTTCTTGATATTATGGTTTCTTAACATCCTCCTTAGGCTTCTCGCTCAGCTGAAGGATGAACTAACCTTTGAGAGCCAAACCAAACATGAGGTGGAGGCTCAGCTACCGGCCCAGATCTTGGCTGAGCATGCAGTGGTGAGTAGTAACCCCTTTCCTTTGGATAGGGTGCTGGCTTCAATCCTGGCTGGCTCCAAGGGCTGGAGACACCCATTGTATCTCCAGGGTGCTGGCTTCAATTCCTCTTTTTGGTGTGTGCTTCACAGAGCACCAGAAAGACTCACAAGTTGATGTACAGCCAGCTGCAAGTGGTGAGGTTCCTTCTGGATTTCCTTGACTCTGCCCCTTGCATCCAGGACGCCTCTGAGTCGGCTGTTAGTGAGTATGCATGCTGAGTAGGTCAAGGGTAGCGCTACATCCAAACTGATGCGGGTGTAGTCTGGCTTAGAGTGCCTCTATCTTGCATTCAAAAATAAACAAATTAAAAATTAGAATAGCCCTGCACAAT
This sequence comes from Rhineura floridana, assembly GCF_030035675.1. Taxonomy (NCBI): domain Eukaryota; kingdom Metazoa; phylum Chordata; class Lepidosauria; order Squamata; family Rhineuridae; genus Rhineura; species Rhineura floridana. Next base: position 9,416,807 of record NC_084482.1, read on the forward strand.
GGATTGCTCAGGTTAGGTAAACCTCTGTTAGGGACTTGCAAAGAATCCATCCATGCATATTCATTATAAGGTCCTATTGAATTAAATGAGACTTACTCCCATGGAAGTGTGCTGTAGAGTTGCATCACTTTTTTCCTTCTTGCCATATACACCCTTAGTAATACAGTTGTCCGGGTCACAGTGGAAGGTAGTCAACCTGTGTCCCTCCAGGTGTTGCTGAACTACAACTCGCATCACCCCTGATCATTGGCCATGCTGACTGGGGCTGTTGGGAGTTGTAGTTTTAAATATCTGGAGGACACCATGTTGGCTACCCCTGAACTAGGAAATGGTTTATTTAAACTCCCCAGCAAACACTGTGCTTTCATTCAAAGAGTTCTAGCTGAGCAGTGCTGAAGTGTGCTGGGCAGCTATTTCTTCAGCTGTTGGCTTGTGGGTGTATTAGACAAGCTGGTTTGACAGACATCTCCTGGAGACTTTCTTTTTTATCAAGAGCATACCATAGCATGGGTTGGAAACTCCTGCTTCTCTTTTTGGTAGTTTGGGAAACTCAGATATACCACTGGAGTGGGGGGGGGGGCTATGTATTGGCTCTTCTGGCTCAAGGTTAATCTCAGTTTCTTGCAGGGCAGGAGGTGGCCGAAGCAAAACAGCAATGGAAGACACTCAAAGCTGAGTACCAGCAACAGGTGGAAAGGATCAAGGAAGCTGTGCCTCAAATGCTGCTCAAGCTAGAGAAAGCACGGAACCGGGCTCAGCTCTTGGAAGAAGCTCTGCACCGCTACCAAGACAAGGTTGTTTTCTGATTTGGGGGTGGTGGCAGTGAACCTGGGATGGAGATGTCCCCATATTTGAAGTTCAAGTTCAAAGTTCTAGTTTTGGTGTACAAAGCCCTATACAGCTTGGGAACAGGATACCTGAAAGACCGTCTTATCCCTTATATACCCAGTCGACCACTGCGCTCTGCAGGCGAGGGCCTCCTGCAGATACCATCTTATCAGGAGGTCTGTTCCGCACAACATAGGAAACGGACCTCTAGTATGGCAGCACCTACCCTGTGGAATTCCCTCCCCTTAAATATTAGACAGGCGCCATCTCTGTTATCTTTTTGGCGCCTATTGAAGACTTTCCTCTTTCGCCAAGCCTTTTAAGTTGAGACCTATCCCAGTCTGCATCTGTGTTGGAATTGGTTTTAATATTTTCTTAAGCTTTATTTTTTAAAAAATGCTTTTAATCTTAGGAGATGTTTTCATTGCTTTTTTAAAGTAACATTTCTGAAGATGTTTTGTTTTAATGTGTTTTAAAATTTGTTTTTATGATGTTTTAATGTTTTTAGTGCTTTTGTTTGCTTCCCTGGGCTCCTGCTGGGAGGAAGGGCGGGATATGAATCAAATCATATTTATTTATTTGTTTGTTTGTTTGTTTATTAGATTTGTTAGTCGCCCATCTGGCTGGTTGTCCAGTCACTCTGAGCGACGTACAGAAAAAGCATACAGATACATTAAAACAGTAAAAACTCAACCAAGAATAATAAAACCCTCCCCAAATGCCTGCCTAAAAAGCCAGGTCTTCAAAGCCCGGCGAAAGTTCATCATAGCGAGGGCATGGAGGAGATCATTTGGGAGGGAATTCCACAAAGTGGGGGCCACAACTGAAAAGGCTCTCTCCCTAGTCCTCACCAGTCTAGCTGTTTAATTGGTGGGATAGAGAGAAGGCCTTTGGAGGCTGATCTTACTGAGCGGCATCCCTGATAAGGCTGGAGGCATTCCCTCAGATAGACTGTGTCGAAACCATGTAGAGTTTTAAAAGTCAGAACCAATACCTTGAAATGGGCCTGGTAAACAACTGGCAACCAGTGCAACTCCTTCAGTACTTGAGTGATGCAATCTCGCAGGCGGCTGCCCTTAATTAGGCGAGCCGCCGCATTCTGTACCAGTTGCAACCTACGGACTGTTTTCTCGGGTAACCCCACGTAGAGCGCATTACAATAGTCTAGGCAAGAGGAGACAAGGGCATGTACTACCGATGGGAGCAGATGGTTGGGAAGGTAGGGGCGCAGCCTCCGTATCAGATGGAGTTGATACAGCGCTGCCTGGCTCACTGCCGAGACCTGAGCCTCCATGGACAGCTGGGAGTCAAGAATGACCCCCAGGCTGCAGACCTGGTCTTCCAGGGGCAACCGAGCCCCATTGAGCACCAGGTCAACATTGCCCAACCTTCCTTTATCACCCACGAGCAGTACCTCAGTTTTGTCATGATTCAGCTTCAGCCTGTTCCTTCCCATCCAGTCACTCTCTGATTCCAGGCAATTGGACAGGGTTTCTACAGCCAACCTCGGTGAAGATTTAAATGAACGATAGAGCTGCATGTCATCCGCATATTGGTGACACCGCAGCCCAAATCTTCTGATGATAGCCCCCAGCAGCTTTAGATAGATGTTAAACAGCATCGGGGCAAGAATAGAGCCCTGTGGCATCCCACAAGTGAGAGGCCAAGGGTCCGACATCTCATCCCCCAATGCCACTCTCTGGTGCCTGCCAGAGAGGAAAGAACGGAACCACTGCAATACAGCGCCCCCTGTACCTAACCTCTCCAGGCGGTCCAGGAGGATATCGTGATCAACTGTATCAAAGGCGGCTGAGAAATCAAGGAGGACAAGGAAGGTGCATTCGCCACTATCCAAGACCCTCCTCATATCATCCACCAAGGCGACCAAGGCCGTTTCGGTCCCATGTCCAGGTCTACAGCCTGATTGAAATGAATCTAAATAAATCATAATATTTATTGATTAAAGTGAGAGAACCTTGGTGTTGCCCTCCAGATGTTTCTGGATTCCAACTCCCATTAGCCTCAGCCAGCATGGCTAATGGTCAGGGATGATGGCAGATGTAGTCCAACAATATCTAGAGGGTCACAGGTTTCCCACCCCTAGATTAGAGCAAGCTGCCTGTGCCCAAGATACCAAAATTAAGTCTGGCCCGGACATCTGTTCCAGCAGAATTTTGGAGGTCCCAGTAGTGGGTGGGTGGAAGGGGCAAAAACTCTTCTAAAGATGGAGAGTTCAGGCACCACAGTTTGGTGGGGGGGCGGCTGCATGTCTTTTTTCTTTAACAAGGTGAAGAGGATAAAAGTAAAGGGAGGAGCTGGCTTGGTACGGACCTTGACAATTCTCCTGCTCTCTGCTTTGTAAATGCATGCCCTGCATGTCTTCGGAACCAATGCTATGGTTTGGAGGGCTGGCTTTTCTTTGATATTTCACACTAAATAGTAAATAAATACTCCCCCCCGGCGCACATGCACAAAAAAGACAAAGGCTTTCACCTTTACACCCCCCTCAACACCGCCCTCCAATATTTGCTGAATAATAAGGCTTGCATACATACATACCATACATTCAAAGCTTATTTCTCCCCCGCCCCAAAGAATCCTGGGAACTGTAGTTTGTCAAGGGTGCTGGGAATTATAGCTCTGTGAGGAGTAAGCTACAGTTCCCAGGATTCTTTGGGGGAAGCCATGTGCATTAAATGTGCTCTAAGTGTATGGTGTATATGCAACTTAAATGGCCTTGGGAGGGTGCAGGGGAAGTCTTTGCACAACCCTAACCAAAATGCTTTAATATTTAAGCATTATATAGTTATTACTGAAGAGTCTGTCCTGCTCCTCTGTTTAGGTGAATGCTTAGAGTGGCTTACGCACACCCGGCTGCCAATATAATGTACATAATATTTAAAAATGCGAGTATATACAACAATTATTTAAAATGAATAGCAGAACAAAACCTTACAAGTCTGTGTGCACTGAAAATGTTTTCATTTTCTGTGTGAGGCTGTGATCCTATACCCATTTACTTGAGAGTAAGCCCCTCTGATATCAATGGAACTTATTTTTGAGCAGAAATGTATAGGATTCCAAGGTGAACCTCCAAAGGGAAGGTATTCCAAAGCCTCGACACTGCTACTGAGCAGGCTGTGTCACACATCTTTGCTCACTTAGTCATCGATGATAATGGCACAGGCCTCGGAGCTAGACATTAAAACCCAGGCAGGATGGTATGAGAACAGGCTGTCCCTGGCCTGGCTGGGACTCATAAGAGTTAAAGTCCAAAACATCTGGATAGTGCTAGACTGGAGAAGGCTGGTTTAGGTCTTTAAAGACTAGAATTGGTGTTTTAGATATTCTAAGGAATGTCTCTTAACAGTGTTGCTGAAAACTACAAAACTGCACTTGTAGATTTGCTTAGGTTTGGTTTTTCTGCTCCACTGCTTTTCCTCAACCCAACTTCTACACACACACGCTGTCCCATTTCCCCCCCTCCTTACCACCACCACTCAGTCTTGGGTCTGCAGGCATCCCTATTCTTTCCGGAGATTCCTCACCCCCGTGGTATGATCTCCTGTACTTTGAACATCCTGAGCCATGGCTGATTATAAGCCTTGTATGATGAGATGTACAACACTGCTTGTGCCCCTACATCATTTGGAAGTAAAGATGTATGTGCTGTAAGAAGTCTAAGTCTTCAGCAGTTGGCTGATAGATAAATAATACTGAATATAAATGAAATATCAAAAGGAGCTTAAATCTGGACTATGTTTGTGTTTCAGAATGCTTTGTTCAAGTCATTGAGTCATGCAAAGCTTGGCTCTTCAAAGCAAAAGGGGGGGTAATTCATATTGCATTATCCATGGGTACCTTCCTGCTCAGAAGCAAGTAAATGCTGTTCATTATCTGCAGATAAGAACATAGGAAGAGCCCTGTTGGGTCAGGCCAGAGGCCCATGTGATCCAGCACCCTGTTTCTCATAGCGGCCAATCATGCCTATGGGAAACAGGACCTGAGCGCAAAGCACTCCATGCTGTCTGCTTGTGATTCCTGGCACCTGGTTCTAGAGTTGTACTGCCTCTGTCAGCATTGCCTTGCCTTACCCTTCACGAAGGTGTCTAAACTCTTTTTAAAGCCACCCAAGTTGGTGACGATTACTACATCTTGTGGCTGCAAATTCTGTAGTTTAACCACATGCTGTGTCAATAGGTTAAAACTCGAGCCCCTTAGTTGCCAGAGTACTAAATGGAAGGAAAATGCACCTTCCCTTTGTTTGAATGTCCCATCAGGGGTAAGGCATGTCTGTAAAGCCCATCAACGCAGTGAATGGATTCTGATAGGCTGCTGATTTTGGCCGAGGTATCTTGATATTCCTGTATTTATTTCAGCTCTGCATTTCTTTTGTAGAAACGTGAGATGGAGGAGAAGATGAGGAATGTTCAAAAGAGGCATCAAAAGGAACAGGTAGGGCTATTGAGGTAAATGAACTAGATCTTACCTATTCCGGAGTGGGGATAGGAGCCAGCTGAGTCCCTTGGTCTGATCTGCCTGGCTGTTTGTGTGGCAGGAGGCCTTATGCGAGCAGCAGCAGCAACTGGAAGAGAGGGTGGCAGAGCTGCAAGACAGGCTGCAAATGCACCGTCTGGAGCTGCAGTGCCTGCAGGGGGAGCTAGAGGAACAAGAGCGCCAGGCCTGTGATTGGCGGGAGAAGGTCCAGAGGTGAGTGTTCTGGTTCTGGCTGCAGGGAATGGACTCTAAAATGGGCACTTGAACATTATGTGCAGAAAAGCTGTAGTATATGTGGCACTTACTACTCCCTCATGAAACTTGAGGTTCTGCTTATGCTGGAGAAGTTATGTGCTTGAAAGTGTGGGGACGTTACTTGCTTTTGTCTCCGAAGCCAGAAGGGTTGCTGAATAAAGTTTGCAGTGCCCTGTATAGTTCTTTGCCACTCCCTGTAACTAATGGTAATTGAATCATACTATGCAAAAAAAGAGATCATACTCATTTATACAATCCATAGAATTTGGGTTGCCTGGTGCAGAGTACAGATTGTGTGTGTGTGTGTGTGTGATACTAGTTGCCCTATTTCATAACTGCTAACTTGGATTAAAATCTTCAGCCTTAAGCCTGCCTTAGAAATTTCAGAGGGGGTGGAATCTATCCCTTCACTACTCTGTAGCCACCCTGACTACTCCACAATGAGTGGTGCTGAGGATGTCCCTTAAGCTAAGATATCCTTCTTTTTCTTCCCCTGCCCTGCCCTGCCCTGCCCTGGACTTGCTCATTGTTCTCAGGATCTCTGACTTCCAGTGCCTCTTGGAGACTCTGCAGGGTGTCAAACTGATTTCTGCATCTGAGAGTGACCTGGAGGTTGAGCTGACCTCCCATTCCCAGGTGGTGGCCTCTACTCCTCACCACCTGAAGCTGCACTTATACTGGAGGGACAATGGCAGTGTCATGCTGCAGGTGAGTTAAGAGCAAGAAGTGGATACTGATCTGAATCAGTGTGCTGAGACTTCTGATCTCTCTCTCCCTGTCTCTCTCCTATGTAGAGCGACAGCCCTTTCTTCCTTCTCTCTGCAGTGCTTCCCTTGGGTACCTGCAGCACAATTAAAGGCATCATTCTGGAGTTACAGCATAGCTACTCCCAGCAAGCACAACTTCTGGCTGAGATTGAGTCACTGCAGAGCTGGTGAGCTTCCTACTTTTGCTATAGCTTGTGTTGCTGTTTTAGGCCTCTGGAGGTGAGGTTTTTCTGTCTTTACCCATGGGGGGTGCATAACTCAGTACCAGAGCATCTGCTTTACATGTAGGTGGTTCCAGGTTCATTCACTGGCATCTCCAGTTAAAGGATGGAGGGTAGCAGGGCTGGGAGGGACCATTGAATTGGAGAGTTGTTGCCGCTTGGAGCAGACAGTGATCTGACTTCGGATAGGACAGCTTTGTGAGATGTATCACCTTCAGAGATGCTCCGAAGTCATCTTAGCAAGCCTACCTGTGGCTGCTGTTGTACCTGCTCAAATTAAATTTATTCTATTTACAGTATTTAGAAATGTATGTCCTTCTGCATATAACATAAACTTAAAGCAGATTACAAAAAATATATAAAATGCAATAAAAACAGTTCCCATTACCAAAATCAGTGTCGCAATAAAGAATTCACATTACTAAAATCAATTTCACATATTGAACCCAAGAGCAAAAACCGAATAGCTGTTAATACCGAGTTTCTGAATTTAAAAGGAAGACCTTATTAAACTGAAAACCAGGAATAGCTAGGTTTATCGTTCCATGTTTTGATATAGGATGTTATTATGTGTACTGAGGTATTTATTGTTTTAGAATCAGAAATGTATATTTTATTGTGGGGTGTGTTGAACTGTGTAAAATTTATATATAGTAATAATACTAGGTTGTATCCAATGTTAGTCCTCGTTAGAGTCGATCTATTGAAAATAATGGACATGATTAACTTAGGTTCATCAGTTTCAGTGGGTCTACTTCGATCATAACTTGGTTGAATATTATGTTGTGAAACTGCTTTGTGATGCTTCATGGGAATGAAATAAATATATTATGTGAAATGAATTATATCAGATGGAAGAAAAAATGTACATGTATTAAAATATTAAAAATAGGATAGATTCAACATAAAAATAGGCAGATAGAACTTTCAACCCACACTAAAAGGTTGGCATAAACTCGCTAGGTAGTCTTAATCAAGTCACACTGTCACTACCTTGTTGCTCTTCCCAGTTTCAGAATGGGGTGGGGGTGGTTCTAAAAACAACAACTGAGAACGTTTTGAGTACTGAGTCTGTGTGCAGTGTTTTTCCTAAGTTTAAAATGTATTGTTTTCCATGTGGATAAAGGCACGTCTGGAAAAGAACAAAACCGAAGGCTGCAAGGTGCACTCTCTGAAGAATCAGTGGGCGCTTATCTCTGCCGCTGCTCCTTTCTATTTCATACTTTTTCCAGGCCCTGTTCAGAATATAGAAGTGTCAAGGTCCTTCTCCAGAGGACTCTTTGTAGGAATAGGCAGCTGGGTCAGGTCCAACCCCTCAAGCCGCTGAGGCTTAACTGTCTCATGTTTGTGAGCAGTAGCTTAGGCGTTGGCCCATCCTTTACTGAGAATTGCCTGGTCTCTATGTATAGAGCGGATTTCTGTTTTCAAGAGAAGAGCCAAGTAAATGACATCCCATTTTGAAAGGAGGCTGTCTCCAGTGCCCCCTATCTCTATGTGTGCCATTACTGATGCTTTAACCCACTCTCTACTCCTCCCTCCTCAGTTTTGCCATTGATTGGCAGCAAGAAAAGAGGATGCTGAGTTACCTAAAGCCCACCTCCACTTGGAGCCTTTACTTGGAGCCAGGATATCCAGCCAGTGGTGGGATCTGTCTCTGCTCAGTGAAGAGTCAACATGGTACAGTGGATGTGACTTCCTATAAGGTTAGTGCTGAGGGGGGTGGGTGGGATGATCTTGATTGGGGTAAATGGTACAGGAAGAATTAAGACTGCAAGGAGACTGCTGCTAAAATCTCAGTTCCTCTAGTGCCTGGGTGTGCCTCTTTCTGGCAAATGAGAGAGGCCACAATTTGGGTTGGAGGAATACTGCAGGCACCAAAATGCTCACCAGATGTTGTGGGTGTGTATGGAAATGCATGGACATGAGCTGTGGGTGGATGCTGGTAATTTCTCATGTCCACAGTCATTCTTCACCCTTTGCTTCCAGCCCTTTTAAGCATGGCAGTATTTGCCCCTTGGTTGCTGGAGGTGGAGGTGAAATGAAGGTGGAGATTGGTATAATAGCTACTGATGCTGTAAAAGCATTGAGCACTCCCTTCAAAGCATTGAGCACTCCCTGTGCAATTCCTTGGGGGAGCAAGATTCTTTTTTGGCTTTGTGAGGGAGGCTCTTCCCTGATGACAGGCTGCAGGTTCTCCACCCATAGTCATTCATTTTCTCCCTTCACTTCTGCTTTCTGGCTGCACCTCTCCATCTCACAGCAGTGGGGTCACAGAGGTCTGAGATGTTTGTATATAAGATTCCTTTAAAAACAATTCCAAAAGGGCAGTATCCTTTTTGTTTGTTTTAAGCAGTGGCATCAAACTCTTGGTAGCCCACGCTGCACAAACTAAACAAATTGTTCAGATTCCTAGGCATCCAATTTCTAGGAGCCCTTAGTTGTTTTTTGAGCCCTGGCTATGATACCTACCCTTAAACGTCTCTTTTCGGCAGCCCCCTCAGGAGAGACCTTCACTGCAGAACTGGCTGGAATATCTCAGCACTGTGGACTTCAGCACCCCTTTCCTTGCCTGAACAGCTGCTGCTGCCTCTGCCTGTGCATTGTGGTGTTTGGAAGTTAAAGCTTGCTGAGAGGCTAACCTTGCTTTGTATCCTGGGGGAGGGAATGAGACTTAATTGAGATTGTTGTATTCTTGGCTGCGGTACACTCTACACATTTAAAGGACCTGGCCTTCTCCCCCAAAGGAATGCTGGGAACTGTTGCTTATCTTAAACTATGCTTGAAATTGTAGTTCTGTGAGGGGTAAGCTACAGCTCCCAGAATTCTTTGGGGGAAGCCATGCGCTTTAAATATGTGTTAAATGTGCTCTAAATGTACAGTGTGTAGGCAGCTGTCCCCTCCTGGGTTGGACCATTTCAGATGCTCCATTCCCACCATCCCCCAGATCAGTTTTTATCTCCTTGGCATGAGCAGATCTTCCTGTTGTACAATTCAATCTCCTCCCCTTCACATTTCCTCTTAGTTAATATCCTTCCTTGTTTGTGTGTGTGTGTTCGACTTTACCCCTGAGCTTTCTGAAACTTTATTATTTTCTGTTCAATAAAATGGTGTGCTGGGCTTCTGTAGCAACAGCCCCTCTGACTGTCTTGGTACTGAAGGTTTTGTTTCAATGCCCTCTAATCCCCTGGCTCATCTCCAGAGGATCATAGGCTGGTGTTTCTCTACATCTCCTCCCCCAAATGTGGACCAAATCATTGGTGTATTATGTTACAAATTTTGGTTAATGAGGACAAACAATCTCGGATGAATTTTGTGAACATGTGTAAAGCCAAGATACACAAATGGAGCAGTGATGGCCACGAAAATGTGGTGGCTGGGATTCATTGGTGTATTTCTTAACAAGCAGGAAAATTATGTTTCTAGGCATTCACAGTTTGCCTAAAGTGGGCAATGTTTATCAATTTTTTCACATTCAACATATCCTATATGTAACACAACCCCTCCCCCCCGCCCCATATATTGGTGTAGGTCACTTATTTTAATTCAGTCAGGGTAATACCTTCCCTTTTCAGCAGGGTAATATGTTTGGGAAAAGGCCATAGCTCAGCAGTAGAGCATCAGTTTTGCATGCACAAGGTCCCAGGTTCAATCCCTGGCATCTTTAAGTTGGCTTGGAAGAGAACCATGTTTGAAATCCTGGAATGGTGCCAGTCAGTGTGGATGATACTGAGCTTGATGGATCCAATAGTCTAACTCAGTGGTTCCCAACCTGGGAGCCGGGACCCCCAGGGGGGCCCCAAAGTAATCCAGAGAGGACCATGAACAGTAAAGAAATGAATTATTTATTAATTTTTTAAAAAAGTCTTCACTTCCTCGACACTGTCTGCTTTCCACTGCCGCTGCAGATGACACCTCCCCCTTGGTCCAAACGAGAGGGGAGGCCTTTTGCTGAAGCGCCAGAGCGTCTTTCAGGCGCACTAAGGGCAGGCATCTGCCTATAAAATACGTGGCAGATGCCAAAGGAGGCTGAGGGTGGAGCCACCAGGAAGAAGAGGGGATTACTATCACTGATTCCCGTCTCCTTGCACTGCCGCTGCTGATCATGCCGTTACTCAGAACGAGAGGAGAGGGCTTTTTGTGAAGCAAAAAGAAGCAAGCCTGCAAAGAAAGGCTGCTTTCCCCCTTCCTTCCTGGCAGCCAGCCTGCCTCCCTGGGGGGAGGGGGATCACAAAACATTTTCAGCTTATAAAGGGGGTCCTGTGCTGATAACGGTTGGGAGCCACTGCTCTAACTTGGTATGAGGTAGCTTCCTTTGCTCCTACACAGGCACCTGTTGGTATGAGAAGTTCTGCATCTAGCCACTTGGTGGTGCTGTTGTATCACACTTATCAGATATGCACCCTTTGAGGAATTTCAAGAGAATAATCTTTGGGACCCCTTCACCTAGGATGATTTTTTCCTGCATATGTCTGATTCTAGACCAGTGTACTTGTAACAAGGTTAAATCCCTTGCATTGAAAGCAGTGGTGTCTGCTGTTGATGGTTTTCTCTTGTAGAGGTTTCTTGTCTGCAGCCCTTGATACCCTCTCATCACAAATGCTGAATTTGAAGTGGGGCATTGGGTACCAGCCTAATGGCTACCACCTCTTATTTGGGTTCTACAAGCCACGGTGAAGCAACTCTGGCAACTTTCTCCCCTGCCCCCCACCAACTTGTGTTCACATGTGTGCTCTTTTTTATATTAGCTGGGGGTGGAAGCAGCTACCCTTGGGAGAACCGGGGCATCCGTCTTAACTAGCTGGCTCTTTTTCTGAAATAATTTTCTCCTCCTTCCCCACCTTGCTGCTGCTGCCCCCTCCGTTCACTGCCCATTTAAAGTATTGGTGGTGGGGAGATGTTGCTGAGGATCAGCTTGACTTAGCTTAAGAGGGTCTGGGTTTCCAGGAGAGCTCGAGTAGTGGGGAGGGGGCTGAAGGGGCTTTGCTTACAGCAGGAGGGATAAAGGTGTCTGAGTGGCGCTTTCTGAGAGGAGCAAGGCAGAATGGATGACTTAAGTGGAGGCAGTGGAGACCACGAGGGGCAACCTGCTAGTTGAGGGTGGGGGGTAGGGGTTGGCTGTAGCTGATTTCATGTCCGTGGGGGAGGTGGAATGCCAAGCCACCAGGAGGTAGTGGGGGACATTGCAATGTTCTTGGCTGGTGGCCAATTTCGGGATGCAGAAATTTAGGGGGACAGCTTTCAGGCCTGGCTGCCTTTTAAAGATTTGATCTTTGAATTCTATCCCTGCCCCCGCTCCCCGGCCTGTTGTCTTGAATACCTATGGTGCGGTTCTACCTCTGTCTACTCAGAAGTAAGTTCCACTAAGCACATGGGGCTTTTTTCTAGATAAGTGTGTATGGGATTGCAGCCACAGAGTGTGAGCTTTTGAGGGGACATAAATCTACCCTTTTTTTTGTACACCTGCAGCTACCTATCCAAGCCCCTGGAGTAGGTTGGATTATGAATTGGTTAAGGGAGTTCTTCTAGTTGCAGGTGGGAATCGAAAGGTTTGTCTAGAGCAGCCTTTCCTAATTGGTGTGCCTCCAGATGTTGTTGGACCACAACTCCCATCAGCCTCAGCGATTGGCAGTGCTGGCTGAGGCTGATGGGAGTTGTGGTCCAACAACATCTGGAGGCACACTGGTTGAGAAAGGCTGGTCTAGAGAAACAGAAGCCCCCTTTATAGGTCTATCTCCTACCCCCTCCTAAAAGGGGGAGAGAAATGAGAACTGCTGGTCTTTTGCATGGGTTGGCAGGCCAGGATCTTTAACTTGTTGCACGAGATGGAAGAGGTACCTGTATCTGAACTGCCCACAAAGCTCTCTTCCTTTCACCCCTTGACTTTCTGTCCTTGGATACAAAGCAGGCTGGATGTCTGTGAGGCTGCTGCCCATGAAATATTTATTTATCTAAAGCGGGAGTTGGGGCAAAGCCTTAAGTGAGCATTTTCTGCTTGGTCTCACGCGATGAAATATTCAAAGAATGGCTGAGAAATGGGCAGCATTTGTTCAAGAAAATTGACGCTTGGGTGGGCTAGAGATGGGGACGGGGGAAGGTTGGCTGGGAAGAGGATGCCAAGATTGGGGTAACAGGGCAGAGTGGTGCATGATTAATGAAACTGGGGGATGAGGGAATGTTCTGGTTGGAGATGTATGGAAATGCTTTGACACATAATGGGAGCCAGCCTAGAGGGAGGAGAGGATAATTAATTCATGTGTGCCAATGAGTAGAGGGCTCCTGTTCACATTGGTGCATTTTGATCTTCCTCTCCTCCTTTCTAGGTGGTGTTTATTTGAGTGGTCACCTGAACCTGAGACACCCTGAGTTGGGGAACCTGTGGAACTTCAATTCCCATCTGTCTCAGCCAGCATGGTCAATGGTCAGGGATGATGGTAGTTGTAGTCAAACAACATCTGGAGGGCACCCAATTTCTCTGGGCAAAAGAGTTTGGGTCAAAGAAGATGGAAAGGAGGGGCGGGATTGTGGAGAAAGGAAGAAATGAGAAAGTAGCAAATAAAAGGGTGAAGGCACATGATACAGCTACCTTGCTGCAGCTAAATAGGTTTTAGTCTGGTTCATTCCTAGATGGGAGACGAGCAAGGAAGTCCATGTATGTCACTTTGATTTCCATGATGGAAGAAAGTAAGGGTCTTAAGCTGATTTGTATTTTTTATGAAGTTGCATAATTTTCATAAATGAATTCTAAAATATGTAAAAAAAATCTTGATGCAGAATTTGGGTTATGATGTAGTTTTTAAAAACAAAAATCTTTAAGCACAGGGTTATACAGCCATGAGAGTGGCTGTATACTATAGTCAGTATGGATTTTTTGCATTCTGCAATGTTAAATTGAAAATATGCCCCCATGCCATTCTGATGCTTCCCGTAAGCTCATTTCAAAACAAAACCTTAAAAAACTTATCATAGAATAGTAGAGTTGGACTTATAATCCTGAACTCAGAAACGCTTGTTTAACACTCTAAATTTTCTTGGCGATACACAAAACAGTCAGAGAGAATCGAGAGTTCAAAGTATAAAAAGTGAGAGAGAAAAACCAGACCTCTCTTGGACTTTTTTCTGTCAAAATTCTCATAACTTGTTGAAAATCAGCCATGTTCACAGAGTACCTATAATCCTATTACTGACCTTGCCCCATACTGTGACCTTCATCTTCTGCGGTTTAAAAGTTTAAAAAATGCCTAGCTGATTTTTAATTTAAGAAATTTAGCATTGAACTTGATGATCAGCCAAGGCATGCTCAGTAAGAACCAACTGTCAGTGTTTTAAAAGCCAGACTCACAGCTGCTGGGCTTGCCTAATCAGGGAGCCACACCTACCCCAGACCTTTATTTGACTTTACATAGTCATGGCTTCCTGCAAAGAATCCTGGGAAGTGTAGTTTGTGAAGGGTGCTGGGAGAAGACTTATTCCCCTCACAGAGCTCCAGTGGCCAGAGTGGTTCAACAGTCAGTCACCTTGATTGAAGCTCTCAAGGGGAACAGGCCATCTCCAGTAACTCTCAGCACCCTTCACAAACTACACTTCCCAGGATTCTTTGGGAGAAGCCATGACTGTCTAAAGTGAAATAAAGGTCTGGGGTGGATGTGGCCAGTGACAGCTTTGGTTTAAATTAGTTGGGAGGCTACATGTGCCTGCTGTAGAATAAAAAGGTGAGGGAAATGCTGAAAAAGAATGATGCTATTCATAATGTTTTCCTTTTGGAAAGGAAAGGGGCTTCCTCTCTGCCCAGTGCCCACCCATCCAATCTCCTCCCCCTCCCATTCCTGTCCCTTCCTCCCCTCCCTGCCCCTCCAGGTCAGTTTCACCTAGCCTAAGCATGATTGCACAGGAGTAAATCCCACTGAACTCAATAAGCATGCAAATGATCAGACCTGCCTTTCCCCGCCTTTCCTTTTCTCCCTTCTTCCCCTCCCCTCTCCCTTTTTCCTCCTCCTCTGCCCGCTCCTGGCCTCCCTCCCTGTGGTCAGTTTGACCTATCCTAAGCATAGCATGATTGCAGGGGAGTAAATGCCACTGAGTTTGATAAGCATGCAAATGATCAATCCATTCTCAGCAAACTTGCACAAGATCCCATTTCTTACCTCACAGATTAAAAAGCAGAGAAATTCACTAATAGGTGAAAAACTTTACGGTTTAAGAATGTACCTATAGCAAACATATATTTCTATCAAACTTTAAAAAGCAGGGAAATTGGGCAGCTATAGTGAATGCACCAGGAGACCTGACCACCTATCTGAGATATTGTACTGCCCTACAAATTTGTCAAAATGCAAACACAATTTGTGTTGTTCTTTCACAGTCCAATCCACTTGCTGTGTAGCTTGGAAGAATTTGGTAATACATGCCTCTGAGCATATGGTGAGTGGTGGCAACACCTGCAATCAGCCCAGATAACATCAACAAGACGTGCTGTGCTGATCTTGTTTTAGCAGGGAGGAAGCAACAATATTAAGATAGTTGATATAGTTCAGATAGTCACTTTAAATATGTTTGATTTATTTTGCAATTTTAGTGAAGTTTCCTACAGTAAATCATTTTCTTTTGCTTCTGTTTCTGTGAATATATGAAGTACAGCAACACGTTGCAACATTAAAAAAACTCTAAAAACAACTGTGGAATAATGGCACTGACTATCTGCAGAATAGTCTTCAGTGGACATGAGGAGTCTGCACAAGAAAAAACATTGGGAAGTAAAATATATTCTAGCAAAATTCTATGTGTGCTCTGTTTTTAATTGACCATGCCCACCTTTCCTTAAGTGGAGTGGTTTAAGCATAGGCTGAAAACATGCATCTTGGACAGGCCAAGTTTGTTTTTCTGAACAGCTAGAATCATTGCTTAAGTCGCAAGATATTGTAATCAGTCTGATTTTATGTCAAACTGCAGTTTCAGATTCAACTGTTAATGCGTCCAAAATAGGAATAGAGCATAACCTCCAGTGTGAAACACAAAAGGCTGTCTTCACCATCATATGACACTGACCTATAAAAAGGCTTTGAAATTAATAAAAATAAATTTGACACAGATTTCTAGGATGAATAATGAGAGAAATATAATTTTCTATGTTAGATTCTCTGCAGAAACAGTAGTAACACAGAAAAGAAGCAAAGTAAGAAGAACACCAACAAACAAACAAAAATGTAATTCTCCATCTTTGGAGATGGCAGGTATTGCCACCACTCACCATATGCTCAGAGGCACATGTTACCAAATTCTTCCCAGCTACACAGGAAGTGGATTGGACTGTGAAATACCAACCCAAATTGTGTTTTCATTTTGATACATTTGTAGGACAGTACAATATCTCAGAGAGGAGGTCAGGTCTCCTGCTCCCCTGGTGCATTCACTATAGGGTTTTTTTGCATATTAGTGAATATACACACAGCCGTGTTCTAAAGCAGGCAAGGAACTGCATATTAACTTGAAACAACCAGCTGAAAATCAGACTAAGGTCCATCCATCCCATAACAGTTCCTGTTAGGCAAAAAGTTGCCTTCTTTTTACCAGAGTTATCCTGCAATGGTATTGTTTTACAGTTGTTTTCAACCTACAAAAGCCTTGAACCTCAATATACTCATCTTAACAGCAGCTGGAAGTAAACTGCCTTCTGGAGCATACCCAAGACATTAATTTTTAAGCATTTTCTTTAGTAAAAGCAGCTCTACATTCTTATGTCATTGGGCTGTCTACATTGTTTTTTTTAATCATTATTTTGCTCATAAAGGCCATCCTTTTCTGTTGGAACATTCTTACCTATTTCAGACCTAATTTTAAAGTTTAGAGGGGGAGGGAGGAGGCAGTTTTCATACATTTTGTATACAGGAGCTTCCCTAATAGTCAACATTTTCTGTTGCGTATGATGAGTATGAACCTATTTTAATAATAAAACAGTCATCTGAAGAAGCTGTATATCATTGTATCCCTAAACTTGGAAAACCGGTTACTGCTGGACACTTTTATTTAATGGCAGTGTCGAAAACTATTCAGAGAGCATAGGTCTGTCAGGAGCAATCAGCCATGACATCTAATCAAAATCTCCAGGTACAGAGGCAGTGTACCTTCTGAGTACCAGATGGGGAAAAAACAGCAAAGCAAGGCTTTCAGCTTCATGGCCTGCTTGTTAAGTACGCAGAGCAAAGGTAGCCAAGGAGGTGCCCTCCACATGTCAGTGGGCTAAAACTTCATCACTGACCATTGGCCATCCTGACAGGAGTTGGAGTCTACCAACGACATGAGACTGATCACTTGGAACTCGAATGCAGGAGTAGATGGATATTTTTGTCAATGTCCAGTGGGTATTCTGACTGGTGAACATGCAACCCCTGCCCCCAGTGCTAGCTGACAGCTGTGAGGGGGATCTGTGAGTGATAGTATGGATTATTAACACATGGATGTGGAATCTGTTCCCCCCCCCCCCAATAGCACTGGACTCCAGCTCTTATGGAGCCAGCCAGCATGATCAATGATCAGGGATGAAGGAAGTCTTGGTCCACTGACATGTGGAGGGCATCACTTTGGCTACCTCTGCTCTGGGTACTTAACAAGCAGGCCATGAGGCTGAAGTCCTTGCCTTGTTGGTTTATTTATTTATTTATTGTCATTATTTTTACCCCGCCCTTTTTCCAAAACTGGAACTCACAGCGGTTTCCAGATAAAAGAACAAATATAATTAAAAACATACAAAAATCTAGATTAAAATAGAATTAAACTATTTACAGTATTAAAACCATTCATACATACAGTTAAAATAATTGAAACTCAGTTTAAAATTAGACAATAGCAATGCAGCACTCTTCAAGATGGTTTTCCCCCATCTGCTACTCAGGAGGTACACTGCCTTTGTAGGTGGAGGTTTTGTTCAGATGTTGTGGCTGATAGCATGGTGATTGGTCAAGGATGATGGGAGTTGGAGTGCAACAACATCTGGAGGGTGCCAGGTTCCATATTCCTGAGGTAAGGAGTGGACCTTGAATTTGGCAAAAAGCATGGCAATTTCCCTCGGGAGGTGAGAAAACATGCAGTTGACTCCCCATCACAACTCTTGTCCATACTTTCCTTTTTCTCTTGAAGTTGATGCTTCCTGTTGACTCCAAAGGACAAGGCTGCTGCTGCAGTAGAAGCGAAATGCTTATAGGAAACTGCCTTGTGCTGAGTCAGACCACTGGTGCCCCTTGTTTGTCTACACTGACTGGCAGTGGCTCTCCAGGGCTTTAGACTACTGTTCTTCAACCTTGGGTTCTCGGATGTGGATGGCCTACGACTCCCATCATTCCTGACCATCGCATGCTGTCGGAGCCCAAGGTTGTCAAACAGTGCTTTAGACATGGCATTTCCCAACCCTGCCTGGAGATGACAGGGGCTGAGCCTGGCCCCATGTGCACGAAAGGCAGATGCTCTACCATGGAGCTACGGCCCCTCTGCTCCTCTGCTGCTGGAGTTGAGAGCATCACTCCATCTGATCTCCCCACTTCATCTGGGTTCCGGATTGAAGCCCCTTTACTGCTCCCCCTCCCACCCCCAAAGCCATTTGTATTTATGGGAGAAAGTAAATGACAGGCAGTTGTAGGACTGCCAGTTTTTCAACCAGCCACTGTAGCTGTGCTTTCGACAGCAGTCTGATCTGCAAGTCATTGGCATGTGACTGAGCTCTGTGCAGGGGAAAGAGAGAGAGAGAGCCAGCTACTGGCTTCTGCACCTACAGCTGTTGCTAAAAGGCACAAAATCAGGCTAGTCCAGGTTTTTCTGTTCAGTTGGCAACCCAAAGTAGTTGGCTAGTCGTAACCAGTGGTCCAGGGGAAGTCATATTGATATAATATCTTTGTAAAGTGAAATTGTATTTCCTTGGGAGATAGTCTTTTACTTGAAGGATTTGTGTGTCATAGTGCTGGGAATGAAAGGTCAATATAAGACGCCATTCATAGGGATTGATGGATATATTCTTCATCGACTTTATATAGTTTATTCTAGAGTCATGTTGAAGTGCTCTACCAAAATATTTGTCCAGATAAGAAATACTTGGAAAATAAAGTTTAGTTCCAGGACTGGAGAACTTTTGGCCCTTCAGATGTTGCTGGAATATAACTCCCATCATCCCCAATTTATTGTGCTGGCTGAGGCTGTTGGGAAATTTGAGTCCAATAACATCTGGCAGGCCAAAGGCTTCCAACCCCTAGTCTATACTGCAGCCTTTCCCAACCAGTGTGCCTCCAGATGTTGTTGGACCACAACCCCCATCAGCCTCAGCCAGCATTGCCAATGGTCAGGAAGATGGGAGTTGTGGTCCAACAACATCTGGAGGCACACTGGTTGGGAAAGGCTGCTATACTGACTGGTAGCAGCTCTCCAGCGTTTCAGAAGGGTCTTTTCCCAGGCCTCTCTGATGATGCCCAGGGATTGAATCTGGGGCCTTCTGCATGCAAAGCAGGTGCTCTGCCACTGAGTTATGGCCCTTCCCCAACTTGATGCCTTCTAAATGTTGTTGGACTCCAACTCCCAGTAACCCCCGACAGCACAGCCAATGGGTGGGGTTGATGGGTCTTGGTGCAGCAACATCTACAGGGCCACAGGTGCTCTGTCCCTGGTGATGTACATGCCTAGTATTTGGAGCACACAGTATTACAAGTATTCGGCCCAATCAAGCCCTGTTTCTTAACAGTGGGTGGGACTCTGGGCTGGCCCTGGCAGGCAGATTGGTAAAGCAATCTGCTCCGAGCAGCACAACGAACATGGAGCAGGAATAGATGAAGGTAGAAACTGATCTGAATGATGCAGTAAGACATTAAACTATGTGTGGGCTTGACTTGGGCTCTGCTTGAGATGATGCCACAAGGCAATTATGGGCATAATTATCCCCCTGTCAATCACTCTCAGTGGCTCAGGCAAAGCCCTGAGCATAGAGTTAAATGCATTGATCCCTCAGGTCACAGAAGTCAATTGTGTATGATGAAGTTGTCTGATCCAGCGGCACTATTTTGCTCTTCTGTTTATAAACAAACTCCCAAGAGGGCTAATGCTAGTGGTCAGCTTAGCGGGGCAGTTGCTGCACCCAGATCTGCACAAGTGGCACACTGAGCCCCCAAGTCCCTTCATCTTTGCAACAGGACAGAGGTGCCCCACTGCAGATCTGATGATGCCCAGATATGGGCAGTTCCTTTCTCGGTAGCCTTTCAGGCGATGTTAGATTGTAGCTCTCGTCAGCCCCCCCCCCCCCCAGCCATCACAGCCAATGGTCAGAGACAATGGGAGTTGTAGTCCAGCAACTTCTAGAAGAAGATAGGAAGCTGCCTTATACTGAGTCCATCCCACAGGTCCATCTAGCTCAGTACTGTCTACACTGATTGGCAGTAGCTTTCCAGGGTTTCAGGTCTCACCTGAAGATGCTGAGGACTGAACCTGGGACCTTCTGCACACAAAGCAGATGCTCTGCCTCTGAGCTACGGCCCTTCCCCTGTTCCTGCTCCTACCTCTGCAGGTGCATTCACACCTACCCTCTCAAACAGTTGTAGGTTACTCATGGGATAAATTACTTCTCTTTTGTATTGTTTGGATCACCAGTGAAGAGGGGAGTCTACTACTATGGTATCTCTGCGTCTACTAAGATGAAGTACTTTTCCACTGAAGGTTGGCTGCTTGAGTAGACTATTGTTCTGTGAGAGGGTGGGGATGAACCTACCCAAACACCCTCATTGCAGAGCTAGAGCCGGCATTTGGGAGCCTTGAGCACCCCTAGGCCTACGTAACCGAACCTAGATTGAAAAACAAACGAACAGGTGGTGTAAAAATACAGGTTTATTCTCCAGCACATGCCCACCCCAGTCCCTTCCACTGAGCATCACCCCCTACCCCCCAAAAAAATCTGCCCACCCCCTCCCATTTTACCAACCCCTCCTCCAATGGCTGTGCCCATCCTCTTCTTCAGTCATGTGGGCACCATTGTCAGTTCTGTGTAGCTGATGTACATCACCTTAGAGAGGCCTGCAAAGGACAGAAAATGGGGAAGTGTTACGAGAGGGGCAGGTGGGTGGATGGAGGGTTGGGTCACACTGGGACCCAAGAGTAGAGAGCCTGCCCAAGCGGTGGACTTCTGGGGGAGCTGTTCAATTTCTGGGGAAAGGACTCAACTTGGTTCATAATCTGGTGGTTCCCACACAATCACCTCAGCGAGCATGTGAAGCCCTCAACAGGCTTGTGGCCCAGCAGGTTTGCAGTGAGGTGCTGTTTTTATCTGTGGCCTTCCAGGTGTTTCTGAACTGCAACTCCCATCGTCCCTGACTCTTGGCCATGCTGGCATGGGGCTGATGAGTCTGACAACATGTGGCGGACCAAGAGGTTCCTCAACCCTGGTTTAAATGAAGTGGCACTTGCACATGGAGGCTTTACATGCCGCCACCACAATCATGCTTTCAAGCCACCATGATCATCTAAAACCTAGGTGCCACAGAGATGGCTGGGGGGATCCACGTGCACAATGCTTTGAGTGGGCCCACCTCTTCTTCAGTAATAGCTATTTCCTGGCCTTCTGTCTCTAAGCCTAATCGGCCTGGTGGTGGCTCAGATGGAGAGGGACGGGCAAGCAGAGGCTGATTTCCTCACTCAGAGAAGGCGGATGAGCAGACAGCAGCAAAAATGAGGAGGAGGAGGAGGAGCAGCACCACCAGCAGCAAAGTGTTGGGGCTCCAGGAATTGGCAGTGGGTCCTCTACTGGGGCATGGGCCTCAGCAGGTACTTGACAATGCTGACACCCTGATGCCAGCCCTATTCCTGAGTGAATCTTTGCCCTGCCATTGCTGTGAACTCATTAGGTGGTCTTCGGCAAGCCACGCTCTCTCAGCCTCAGCTCCCGTGCAATATGGGGATGATAGCAATGGCCTACTGTACAAGGTTGTTGTAAGGCAATCTGAATGCTTAAAAGGGGTATGTAAATAACAACACGCAAAGACATCTTGCTGTTCCAAGTGGCTGAACAGCCTGAGAGGCTCTTGCAGAGGATTCTGGGAGACACTTTTTGGACAGCAGGTGGTTTTACTCCTTTATAAATAATGTTTTGGGTTACTTATTCCATCAGGCTGTCTGCCCTGCCCTCCCAACAATACCCTCTATGCACCACCACTTCAGCTTGGCTGTAACCACCTTTACTCTCCTGAAGAGGTTTCAATATCCTTTGCATTCAGTGGTGAGAACTGCAGCCATTCCGTGCATGTTTGCTTTGAACGAAGCCCTACAGAGTTCAGTGGAACTCTCAAGTTGCAGCCTTTGAGGCTTAATTAAACAATATGCACATATATGTATATTTGAGCAGCAGCACATTTCTTTCTTTCAAAGACAAACTGCTTTAGGGAGGGGTAAGTGAGAGCTGGGGAGGGGTGCTTCACTCTTTCCCTGTCTGCCACTGCAAGTTGCCCTACAAGTGAGTTCTCTTAAAAAAAAAAATGTTTGTGCTCTAAAATGAGAATTTGCCCATAGTCTCTTTAGACAGCAAAAGTAGATAGGGAGGCCTCCTCGGTGGCTGCCTCTCCACCATTAAACACACTCCCCAAGGAAATCTGAGCTGGAGTATTTCTCATTTGGGTTTGTGGGGAGTCTGATTTAAACTGACCACAAGTTGAGGTTTTAATATGCATTTCTTAGTTAACTATCAAGGCTCCCTCCAGATGCTCTTTTTATTGTGCATTCATGATTATTTGTGCTCATGATGGTATCGGGGCTGTTATACGCTATCCTGCTTTCAGTGCTGCTAATGGCTGCAAAAGCTTCGGGGCAGACATACTGTTTTGTTTCCAATCAACACAAGTCCCATGACTTCCTGCTGAAATATTATTATTATTGCATTTATATCCCATTTCCTCCAAGGAACTCAAAGTGGCATACATGGTTCTCCTTCTAATTTAATCTCCACAACAACCCTGTGAGGTAGGTTAGGCTGAGAGGCAATGACTGTCCCAAAGTCACCCAATGTGCTTCATGGCTGAATGGAAATTTGAACCCTGGTCTCCCAGGTCCTAGTCCAACACTCTAACCACTACACCACACTGTAATGTTTTATACTACAAATGTTCTGGGGTTTTTTGTTCTGCTTTTGTTGTGCTATAGCATAAGAGTGCACTTCCAGAAGGCAATAATCCAATAAAATTGGGGCAGCATTGCTGAATAACTAATGAAGTAGAATGATGTGTGGATGGTCCAGTATACAGACACGAGTAATGCACTATCATTGCATTAATGAGATGTTGCAGAATACAGCCATAAAAATACCCCCGTCTGGAGGGGCCCTGAATTTCATTTGTATTCATGGGATGGTTTTACATATATTTTGTTCTAATAATTATATGTCTGAGCCTTCAGGGTGTCCAGAGGCAGTGAAACACACAAACTCAATGTTGGGAATTATTAGGAAAGGGATTGATAATTAAGTGGCAAGAAATATTCTGCCTTTACAACAGGGATTAAGAACCTGTGGCCCTCTGGATGTTGTTTGACTCCAAATCCCATCAGCCTGGCTGGCATGGCCAATGGTCAAGTATAGGAGTTGTAGTCCAACAACATCTGGAGGGCTACAGGTTCCTTAACCTTGCTTTATGTGATGAAGCCACAGTTGGAATGCTGTATACAGTTTGGGTTCCCCCATCTTAAAACATATTATAAGAGCTGGAAAAGTGCAGAAAAAGGCAACCAAAAATTATAAAGGGGCTAGGCTTTCACTATGGAGTGAAGTCAGAGGCATTATCAGGGAAGAATGCAAAAAGACAATACCTCTAGTTAAAAAGAGAGAAAGATATCAATGGATGACGGAAGAAACTCTTAAAATGGTTAATGAGAGAAGGAAAGCAAAAGCAAAAAGAGACTGAAACACAGTCAGAACCCTAAATGCAACAATACAGCAACTAGTACGCAGGGACAAGAGAACTATTACAAACTTATTGTATAGAAATAGAAGAGGACAACAAAAAGGGAAGAACAAGAGCCCTATTCCAAAAGATTAGAGAAATGAAAGGGAAATTTAAACCACAAGTAGGGATGTTGAATAATCAACAGGGGAACACACTGACTGACCGAGATGAAATAAAAGGAAGGTGGAAGCAATACACTGAAGAACTCTATAAAAGAGATGCAAGGATGACAGATTCATTCATGGAGGAACCATATGATGGAAGAACCAGAAATTTTAGAATGTGAGGTGAAAGCTGCTCTTAAAATACTTGGAAGAAACAAATCATCAGGAACAAATGGCATACCAATAGAGTTGCTACAAGCTACTGAGACTGAATCTGTCCAAATTTTGACAAAAATTTGTCAAGAAATATGGAAAACTAAACAATGGCCCACAGACTGGAGGTGTTCAATATATATCCCAATTCTAAAGAAAGAGGATCCCAGGGAATGCAGTAATTATTGACCTATTGCCTTAATATCCCATGCAAGTAAAGTCACGCTCAAGATTCTACAACAAAGGCTCTTACCATATATGGAGTGAGAAATGCCAGATGTCCAAGCTGGATTTAGAAAGGGAAGAGGCACCAGAGATCATATTGCAAACATACGTTGGATAATGGAACAGAGCAAGGAATTTCAGAAGAAAATCACCCTGTGCTTTATAGATTACAGCAAAGCCTTTGACTGTGTAGTTCATGAAAAACTAGGGAATGCTTTAAAAGAAATGGGGGTGCCACAGCATCTGATTGTCCTGATGTGCAACCTATACTCTGGACAAGAGGCTACTGTAAGGACAGAATATGGAGAAACTGATTACGCCATAAGTCATAATCGACTTGAAGGCACATAACAACAACAAGCTTTCCCCAATGCTTTTGGAACTTTTTTCTTTTAGAAAAGAAGGCAAGTGAGGGTGGGGAGGAAGCTATAGAAGTTGGTAACATTATGCCTAATTTGGACACAGTGGATAAAGATACATTTTTTCTCCCTAATCCTATAATACTAGAATTTAGGGCCACACAATAACTTGAATGACAGTAGATTCAGGACAGCTAAAACTGGAACTCCGCGCTTTCTATTATTATACGCGGACGACATAGCTTTAATGTCTAGGACTCCCATCGGTTTAAAGCGTTTACTAGCCGCATTAACATCTTTCTGTTCTTCAGAATTTTTAACCATAAATCATGCAAAAACGAAAGTTATAGTCTTCTCCAAAAAGAAAAGAAAACATCTCTGGCGTATTAATGGCCAGGCAGTTGAGCAGGTAAATAATTATAAATATCTAGGCATAACTTTTCAAGCCTCGGGATCCTTTCGGCTGCAGACTGGTGTAGCCGCTTTAAATGCAAAAAGATCTATGAAGGCATTAATGACCTTTTTCTATCAGAGAGGTGGCCAATCCTTCCCATCAGTTGTTAAAATATTTACGGCGAAAATTATTCCCCAATTGCTATACGGTTCTCAAATTTTCATCTCTGAGAAATTTTCGGCTCTGGAATCTATTCAAAACACTTTTATGAGAGCTGTTTTAGCTGTTTCTACCTGTATACCTAGTTTTATTTTGAGACTAGAAACGGGATTGCAATCTGTTGAATCACGCATTTGGGCCCTTAAAATAAATGCGTGGTTAAAACTGATTTTTGAGCCAAAAGGTCTTTCCCCTTTTATTTTAGTCGATGATTTTAATTCAATATGGGAAAAACAGATTTTAGATAAAATAGCTAATTTGGGCTTCTCTGTCCCGATAATTCTAAAAATGGGCCTTGACACAGCCCGAGTGGTCATCCGGGAACGCATCAAAGACATAGATTTCCAACACCATTTGATGCTTGTAAGAAAACATAGGTACAATCCTAGATGTTTTTCTCCCATGCCCTATCTAACGGATTTGACACTCCCTAAGTATCGAAGGGCTTTTACTCTGGTGAGGACGAATACTCTCCCCTCTGCCCTTTTAGAGGGCAAGTTTAATAAAGTCCCATACAGTGATAGAATTTGCCCTTGTGGCGAAGGTGAAACTGAAACCAATGTGCATGTTCTATTGAGATGCCCTTTTTATCGTGATCTAAGGCAACAGCTAATTTCCCCTATTTTAATTTCCTTCCCAGGTAGACCAGAACCGTTTATGCTGATTATTTATTGGGAGATTACTCTCCACAAGTTACATATAAAGTCGCCAAATATATTGCGGCTTCTATTTCTTGTAGGAAGGTACAGGTCAAATGCTTGTAAAATCTTGATTGGATGTACTATTTCTAAATTGTATTGCATTTTATTGGTTTTTATTTTTTGTATTCTATGTATCTGGTCAATGACTGAAATAAATTATTGTTGTTGTAGGACAGCTAAAAAGAAAATACTGCTTTGCACATCACATCATTTACTTGGGGAATTCAGTATCACAAAAAGTGGTGAAAGGCTCAGATGTCCTTTAAAAGAGCTTTAAGTAAGGTTTTTCCTCTATCAACCGCATAGATAAATGGAATCTCCATGTTGAAAAGCAGTGTAATCTTGAATGTCAGACACTGGAAACAAACAACAGGGGAAGGCCCTACCTGTCATGCCCTGCTCGTGGGTAACCACACACTTTTGGCTGGCTGCGTTTGGAAACAGAGTCTGGATTAAATGTCCCTTGGTCCAATTCAGCAAGGGA
The DNA here is from genome assembly GCF_030035675.1 of Rhineura floridana. NCBI lineage: Eukaryota > Metazoa > Chordata > Lepidosauria > Squamata > Rhineuridae > Rhineura > Rhineura floridana. The sequence goes on from NC_084482.1 coordinate 9,443,020, forward strand.
ATTCCCATGATCTTATAGGTGGGCCAGATATATAGCAAAATCAATTAATATTAAATTGAGAAGGCAGAAAGTGGGATTTCTTTCAACACATGCAGAAGAATAAAATCTGGTTTCTAATGCCCATTGGCCTTAGTAGATCCAAAATCGGGAGTGGTCATTCTTCCATATTCATTAATCCAGGGTTTGGGGTTTTTAAAAAAATGTTAAAAAAGAATGTGATCTTGTGATTTTGGGGAAAGTGAGAGGGCAGAAGTAGTGTGAATAAGCAAGGTTCCTGCATCTTGCCTTGTTTCTGCCCATTGCTTGGTCAGGCGTACGCTTCTAGCTGTGACAGCAGCACAAGGAACTGGAGCGCTCGCCATCTGCTCTGGGACATCCTCACCCTCAGAGAGCCTCTCTCTCTGGTCCTTGGGGCTCTCCTCAGCCACACCCCTCACCAGCCCTGCTTTGCAGCATTCTTGAGTGTTTTTGCCTGCCTGGTATGTGACCTTGTATTCTGATCAGGGCTGGAACCAGACATGACTGGACCTTTTGGCACCAGCCTGCCCTGGGCCCATAGCGCTGTAAGACTGAACACCCCTGCCCAATAGAGGCAGCGCAGGGCTTAACCAAACTCGCCCGCCCACCTCACCTACCTGTTGCATCAGGGTGCATGCCCCACATGCTCTGCCTGCCTGCCTGCCATCACCCAATATCGTGGCAGGGGCATCAACCAGGGGGTGGGGTGCCTGGGGGCTCTCGCAAGGTCTGGCTTTGTAACCTGCAGCAGTATCAGGCCACTGAGTCCCACAGCCAGACACTGCCATGGAGCGGGAGCGTCACCCTGCCACCCCAAGGGCTTAACCTGGCTGTGTGCTGGAGCCGGGCCTGATTCTGAGAATGCCTCTTGCTTGCCTGGCTGGAGGACAGAGAGGGTGTGTCAGCCTACTGTACAAAGGTAAAATTTAGATTTGTTGCTCTCTCCACTTTTGACTCTGCCACTGCCCACCACTGGCATGTGGCCCCCAGAAAGGCATGCGGCCTTCGTGCTGAAAAATGTTTCCCACCCCTGCTTTAAACAAAGAAGGGCAGGGCCTGAGTCTGCCCACACATTTATTCCTATTTCTTTATCTATAACAGACACCTTCACATCATTCATTGTATTGTTCTATGGTCCTATTCTTAATGTTTTAAATTGTCTTAGTATCTTAAGTGTATGTTTCATGGTTTTAATGTCACGAATAGTTTAATTCTATTTTAACTGTATATTTTTGTATGTTTTTTTACCTATGTGTAGTTTTTATTTGTAAGCCGCCCTGAGTTCCAGTTTTGGAAAAAGGGCAGGGTAAAAATAAAGATTCATTCATTCATTCATTGGTCCTAACAAGACTTTACCTCTCTATCCCTGTCAGCCAGATTGTTATGCCTCCTACCCCTCACGGGTCTGCCCACCTGGTCATCTTGCTTTGAGAGGGACTTCTGAAGATGTCTTCAGAAGCCCAGTTCAAAGCGCTGTCTAGCCCTGCACTTTGAAGGGGTTTTGCAGGCAGTGCCCTTTCACTGGAGCCAAGCCCTTACCTACCTCCACATCAGGTGTAGAGCAGGTAGGTGTGGCTTGACCAAAATGGCCTGGGGGGGGTCAAATGGGGAGGGCTGGAGGTTCCCCACCCCTAGTTTACATTGAAAAGCAAAGCCAAACAAAACACCATTGGGTATCAACAAATAAAATAAAATAACATTATAAACTCAAAAGTAGCTGAATAAAAACCTTTAATCTTATATTTAAATAGTCATGTGGAATAAGAATGTTTTCATTGCCTGTCTAAACACTACCAGGGATGAAATTAATCTCATCTCCTTTTGGAGAAAATTCCACAATTTGGGAGAGGGGTAGCCTACCATAGGAAAGGCTGCATTTCATTCTCACCAATTGAACCTCTTTTGGTGGTGGAACCACATTATTTATGCCTTCTGACCTGGGTTCCTTAACCCCTAAGGTCAGGCATGTCTAGGCTTCCTGAAGCATTTTAGTAGTGATGGAAAGGCACTCTGCATATGCCTTGAGGCATTATCTTTTTTTGTTATTGCTTCACCTGCTCGAGGATCATGCCCTGTAAGCTACTCTCCATTGAGTCTGGGTTAAATGAAGGCCTGTCTGGAGAAGGACATTTATGAGCATCCTGCCCCCCCGCTCGAGAACCCACCTGTCTCTGTTTTGTCTAAAGCACTGCTTGCACAAGGAATTGCTTCAGCATGGTGAATCTTTAACAGGATTCTCACAGAGCCAGTCCTAAACTATTGGTTCATAAGATTGGGGCCAGCGCCAGTCCTTCCCAGAATTCCTCTCTGTGTTCTAGTGCGGACAACTTCTTCCTTTCTAAAATGCAACACTCTATGGCTGTTAATTTTCAACTTACAGGGGGGACATAAGACACCACGGCTTTGGCTTGCTGGCTTGTATTTTACTGGCATACCAGTCCAGGTAACAAAAAAAGCAAGTAAGATGGAATCAATCCAGGAACACACTTTCTGCCTTGCCTAACAGATTGATGACAGTAGGTCTAAAATAAAAAAGGGGAATTTGTGGCCCTTCAAATGTTGTTAGGATAGCCTGACCATGGCAGTCTAGGCATTGGTAACTTCAAGACTGGATTACTGCAATGCCCTCTGTGTGGGGCTTCCCTTGCGCTTGATCTGGAAGCTGCAGTTCATGGAGAATATTGCTGCATGACTACTGATCAGAGTGAGAGCCTGCCAGCATATTGCATTTCTGTGCTGCCTCCCAATTTGCTACTGAGCCACATTCAAAGTCTTACTGTTGATATCTAAAACCCTTATTGGTTGGGAACCAATATACTGGAGGAATCGTCTTGCCCCTTGCTCAACTGCTTCAGAACTTGCTCTCTTACAAGTATGATAATAATGTTCACAAGTGTGACAAGTTAAGTTTTCAGTGTAGTGACAACTGTGCTCTGGAACACCCGGCCTATTAACTTTAGGCAGGCAGCCTTGTTGTGCTATCACAGAAGCCTTCTAAAACCATTATGTTTTTGCAACCTTACTCACATGGAAACAAATTATGCATGCCTGTCTTTAAGTTTTGCTGGTTTTATTTGTATGTTTATCATTGCTTTAAACTATTTGATGCATACTGCTTAGGGATTCTTTGATCTTATTTATTTATTTATTTATTATATGATTTATATCGCACCCTTCCTCCCAGCAGGAGCACAGGGCAGCAAACATAAATGCGAAAACACTTTAAAACATCATAAAAACAGACCTTAAAATACATTAAAACAAAACAACGTTAAAAACATTTTTTTAAAAGTTTAAAAACAACTTTAGAAAAGGGGTTAAAACATATTAACAGGCAATTCTAACACAGACGCAGACTGGGATAGGTCTCAACTTAAAAGTCTTGTTGAAAGAGGAAAGTCTTCAAAAGGCACCAAAAAGATAGCAGAGATGGTGCCTGCCTAATATTCAAGGGGAAGGAATTCCACAGGGTAGGTGCTGCCACACTAAAGGGCCGTTTCCTATGCTGTGCAGAACGGACCTCCTGATAAGATGGTATCTGCAGGAGGCCCTTGCCTGCAGAGCACAATGATCAACTGGGTATATAAGGAGTAAGACGGTTTTTCAGGTATCCTGGTCCCAAGTTGTTTAGGGCTTTGTACAGCAAAACTAGAATCTTGACCTTGGCCCGGTAACAAATGGGCAACCAGTGCAATTGTTTCAGCAGTAGGGTGACATGTTGATGATACCCTGCCCCAGTGAGCAGTCTCACCGCCGCATTTTGCACCAACTGCAGCTTCCGGACCAACCTCAAGGGCAGCCCCACATAGAGCACATTACAGTAATCCAGCCTGGAGGTTACCAGTGCGTGGACAACAGTGGTCAGGCTATCCCGGTCCAGAAACGGCTGCAGCTGTCTTACCAGCCAAAGCTGGTAAAAGGCACTCCTAGCCATGGAGGTCACCTGGGCCTCTAGCGACAAAGATGGATCCAGGAGCACCCCCAGGCTACGGACCTGCTCTTTCAGAGGGAGTACGACCCAGTCCAAAGCAGGCAACTGACCAATTATCCGAACTTCGGGAACCACCAACCCACAGTGCCTCTGTCTTGCTAGGATTCAGACTCAGTTTATTGGCCCTCATCCAGCCATCAGCATACTGCTGACACCTCACCCCAAATCTCCTGATGACTGCTCCCAAGGGCTTCATATAGATTTTAAACAGCATGAGGGACAAGAGAAAAAGCCTCAGGACTATGAGGGGAGAGAGACTCTGTTGCCATCGGGGAGGCTGCTTCCACCTGCCTTGCCCCACCCTCCAGCCTTCAAACGCAGCTTCTTTAGGAGGACTTTCTGATCTTTGGGTTGGGCTGTGTGGGTTGGGGGATAGCTTCTACTTTGTTGTTTAGTTTTATTGCTTGTTTTTTTGATGTTTACATACTTTTATGTTTAATGTTTATATGCCTTTATTTTGTACGTCGCTCAGAGTGGCTGGGTTTCCAGCCAGATGGGCGACTAATAAATCGAATAAAATAAATAAATAAATAAATAAAAAGATGGTACCCTGCAGCACCCCACAGCCAACTGCCAAGGGGCCAAAAGACAGTCACCCAATGCTATTCTCTGAGAGCAACCCTGGAGATAGGATCGAAACCACTGTAAAACAGTGCCTCCAATACCCATCTCACCAATTCGGCCCAGAAGGATACCATGGTCAATGGTATCAAAAGCTGCTGAGAGATCAAGTAAGAATAACAGGGTCACACTCCCCCTGTCTTTCTCCTGATAAAGGTCATCCATCAGGGCGACCAAGGCCGATTCAGTCCCGTAACCAGGCCTGAACCCAGACTGGAATGGGTCAAGATAATCTGTTGCATCCAAGAGTACTTGCAATTGCTGCACCACATCCCTCTCAGTCACCTTCCCTAAAAAGGGGGTATTTGCAACCAGTCGGTAGTTGTCACAAACCAATGGGTCCAGGGTGGGGTTTTTCAGGAGTGGTTGGATCACTGTCTCTTTCAAGGTGGCTGGAACCACTCCCTCCCACAATGATGCATTGACCACACCCTGGATCCACTCAGTCAGACCCCCTCGGCAAGCTTTAATAAGTCAAGAAGGGCAAGGGTTGAGAGGACACGTTGCTGGCCACATCATTGCAAGCACCTTGTCTATGTCATCAGGCCGCATCAACTGAAACCGTTCCCAAAAATTTGCAGCAGACGTTGCACTGGACACCTCATTGGGGACTACAGTAGATGTGGATGAGGCATCAAGACTGCTACGGAAGTGAGCAACTTTACCCTCAAAGTGCCTTGCAAACAATTCACAGTGGGCCTCTGAAGGGTCTAAAACTCAATTTCCTGATTAATCCAGGGTTTCCCAAACTGTGGTCCAGGAACCTAATTCAGGAGATCTGCAATGTGTCTGTGAATTTCTAGTTGAAGATGGGAGATGGCACATCCCTCGCATTAAGAACAGAAGAAAAGCCTGCTGGATCAGGCCAGTGGCCCACCTAGTCCAGCATCCTGTACTCACAATGGCCAACCAGATACCTGAGGGAAGCCTGTGAGCAGGACCTGAGCACAAGAGCAGTCTCCTCTCCTGCGATTTCCAGCAACCACTATTTAGAAATATGCTGCCTCTGACCATGGAGGCAGAGCAGAGCAGTCATGGCTAGTAGCCATGGACAGCCTTATTCTCCATATATCTATCTAATCCTCTTCGAATATTCATATTGGTTTTTTATTGTGTTTTATTGATTCTTTTATTTCTTATATTTTATTGTATTATAATTTAATTCTATGGAGTCACAATTGCTAAAACATGTATCCGCAACCTTCAGCAATTTTCAATTGGTCCATGTGGGAAAAAGTTTGGAACCCATTCAAGCATGGTCAAATTGCATCTAAGTTTTGGCTTTATCAAGCTTACAGTAAAAATCCTGAGGTTTCAGATCCCCATAAACCATCAGGAAGACAACGGTATCCAGATTGCTTGAGAGCCAGTGTGGGCTCTCAGGGGCCCTCATTCTTTCCTTGCCCCCTGCTTCTACCCTTCCAACCAGCAATCCCTGTTACTGGCTACCTATCAGATACTTCATACTACATCTTTCCAACAGGAGAAACAAAGGAGTCCAGCTCCCAGTCATTTGGTGGGGTCCCTGAAGCTCTCCCCACCTCTTAGGACTTTCCTGTTAGGGCTGCAAACTTAAATGGGTAGATCAATCAAGCAAAACTTCAACTGATTAACTGATAAGGCTCATTTTTAATCAAGTGATGGGATTTTTCTGTCAGTGGGGCTGATGTTTAAGAGCACACTTGCTTATATTTTGAGGCCATTTTGGTTCTGGTGTGTTACTATAATAAGGAAGGAAACAAAAACATCAAAGGTGACCTTTCCTTCTAACAACGAGTGGCAGCTTTGGTCTGTTAACCTGTAAAGTATCTTACACATTGCGGTAAGGGTGGGCAGCACATGGAGATAGATTAAGCGACTGAATTGTTCAAAAGGCCAATGGTGAAACAATGAGGAGGCCTGTACTCTGCTGAAAGGCCCCCGTTTCGGTTAAGCCCAAAGGCACAGTGGCAGTGGGGAAAGTTGTGGGGACACCTGGGGGTGTGGCAGAAGGGAGGGAGGAAGCAGTACTTACAGGGCAGGCAGAGGTCAGTTGGACGCATGCCGGGATGAGTCATCAAAAGAGCAAATAAGACAGCGATACCTACTTTCGGGCTACTTACTATCCGGGTTCTCATCTTTGCTCTCGCCATTCTGGGCCCCTTTCTGCGAGAACCTCGTGGAGGCATTGATGGCCGTGGCTGCTGCCTTGAAGCTGCGCTTGCGCTTCTGCACATTCTGCTCCGGGTGGGAGATGATGATGTAGACCTTGGGCACATAGAGCATCCCAAGGGAAACAGAAGCACTCAGGCTCATGGAGATGGTCAGCGTCATTGTCTGAATGTAAACCTGGGAGGAAGAAGAACAGGAGGCTTGGTCTTCTCCATCCATCGGTGGGACTGAGTGACAAACCTCATCCTGGGCCTGCATCACTTCAGTGAGATGGCAGGTTTTGAGTGCTTCCTTGTATTTCCAAAAGCTCTGCATGTAGAAAACTAGCATGCCAAGATTCAGCCCAGCCTTCTCTCCTGATCTATCATTTATCTACAAGTAGGGAGGTTCCCCCCCCACACACACACACACATGGGAGCATTCAGTCCTGCAGTCAGGAGTAATACAGTCCAAGAAGAGCTTTACTGCCTGATTCCATTGATTGTCCAAACTGTCTCTTACTGAGCATGGATGGGAGAAAGGGCTTGCAGCAGAAAGGTGGACCTGTGATGGGTATTTCACATTCCCAACGCTACACACATTTACATGGGGAGTGAGAATCCCATTGCTTTTCTGGCACTTCCAAGGAAGGCTGAAGTCCTTGTTAGCCCTCCTAAGCCAGCTGATTTCAATGGACTTAAGGTCCCTCCAGACTGCTGTTTTATTGCGGGTGTATTCTGCAACATGTTCTTGACACAATAAGAGCGCATAGTAGTGGATTTATTCTGCTTAATTTGTTCTGTGATGTTTCCCCAATGCTACCACATTATTGCTATCTGGAGGGATTATAGCACAACGAAAACGGAATACCTGCCCAGACATTTGAGGTATGAAAAGTTACGGATTTCAATTGGAAGTTACAAAGTATTCACTGATTGGAAATGAAGCAATGTGACCACCATTGAAAGCAGGACTGCATATGAAGATCATCCTGACAGCATCATGAACACAGATAATCATGAATGTACAATAAAAGGACATCTGGAGGGGCCCTAAGACGTGCCTAATTCAACACTGGAACAAGCTGTCATTGTGTGCACTTTTGGCTTATATGGGTCTGCCTTGGTTTTATCTACTGAAGTCATCACACCGCAACCTTTTGATAGCTAAAGCCTGTTTCCCCTCCTCTGCCCTAGATTTAAATTGGAAGCATGCCTCACTCTTATACCAGAAAAGCTTCACTTTAGGAAATGTGAAAGAATAAGGATTTACTTACCTGGAAAGGAGTCCCCCTCGCTCCGTGTGTTTCTACATGAGTCACTGAACTGGGTGGTCTTCCCTAATTGGAAGGAGGCAAAAAGGCCAGAGGACTGACTCATGCAGAGATGCACTGGACAGGTGCATTGGGCTCCTAGGCAACTGTTAATTATTTAATGAATGTAATTGATCATGGCTCCCCTAGCAGCTCTCTCACCAGCACACCCTCTGAGCATGACTGGCTTAATAGATCAGGAAATGTTGTGACATTTAAATCCCAGGAGCACAGAACTGGAAGGAAGCCTGGGGTGGATCATCTGAGTGCTAGTCCTAGCCTGAGACAGAACAATGCTTGCTTATGGCGTGTGTATCCCTCCCTCCAAAGAGCTCAGGGCAGCATATGTGGGGTTAATCTCACCACATCTCTCACAGCAATCCTGTGAGAGATGGTTACCAGCTTAGGGTCACTCAGTAAGGGACAAACTAGTAGGAACTACACAGGCAAATATATGTGTGTAACATAGTCTTCACTAGGGATAGGCTGCTCTCTCTGTTTCAGTTCTCATTTTTCCAGCCGTCAGTTCTCCAAATTTCCACATCAGTTTGCGATTTTTAAAAATTCCTTATGAAAATTCACATTTCAGTGTGAACTTATCTTAATATACACAGTTTTATATGCAATTTTTACCTAATATACACATCTTTGCAAAGAAATTTCCCTAATAGAATGCATTTTTGTTATTTTCACTAATGTGTGCATTTTTGTGCATGCGTTATGCATATATGCATTTTTTAATACATTTCTTGGCTGGAGAGCTGCATTGCAAAATTCAGAGCAGTGCAAATTCCAAAGGGTGGCTCTGCTTCAGTTTTTGTATTGTTTCAGAAAGTGCAAATTAGGTACCTTTCGCCTTGAAATGCAAACTCAGTTGAGTTTTTCCCCAGCCTTAGTCTTGACAGCAGTTATGAACCAAGGAGGAATGGGGGTGCTTAACCCTTTCGCCACTGGCCATTTTCCCTCTTGTTCCTCTCCACCAAGCTGCTCTTGCCCCATCTGCTGATCGGGTTCCAGATGCATATTTACAACACATCTGGAATCCTGTAAAGGGGGGGGGGAGGGAAGCAACTTAGTGGTATACCCGATTTTGAGGAGAAGGAAGAGGTAGCAGGTAAAGGGTAAAGCATCCTTCATTTCTCACCCCCAAAGTTAGCATCCTCAGAACTGCAACCTTCTGAGGCTTCACTTCATTAAAAACCAACAACACACACAAAACACCTACACTTATTGGTGCATCATTATGTGCATGTGTAACTTCTAGTTTGTTCTTGGTTGAGTGAAGTTTTGAATCCAAGTTTCCCTGGAGCAAAACAAGTTGGCTATCTTGTACGTCCACGTTGTCTAAACATACATATCCTTCTCTTTCATTTTTTTCAAAAATCTGTCCTGAGTTTGGATGATTGTTCATACTGCTACCATTTTTAGTTTTTGATCAGGGATACGGAGTCTGGGGATCTTCAGATCTGGCTTGACTACAACTCCTTAGGGCCAAATAATAAAATATACAGGAGTTATGTGTGAACAATCTTCTGGTTTTGTAAAAAATAAAATAAAGAAGAGCAGCACTGGAGCCTGTGATTGGAAACAAAAGATTAGCAAAGGAGAGGATGCTTAACCCTTTCTTTCTCATACCCTTAAAAACACCCTGTATCTTTTCCCTGAGGGGAGAAAAGCAGCCTGGAGAGGGCAATGCTGACTGGACAAATGGCAGAAGGAGTTAAGTATCCCCTCCTGCTGCTGCTGAAACTGATAGTCTCCTACAGCTCTTACTGATAACATCACATCATCTAGCCTTGGCCATTACTTTCTGCTTAACCCAACCCCCCTACCCTGTCCTCTTCTCACTGCTTGGCTTGGTCACTCCCACCTTCTCTGCCGACTGTGCTGTGCCAAAGAAGATCGGCACAAAGGCCAGCCAGACGATGCAGGTCGTGTACATGGTGAAGCCAATGGGTTTGGCCTCATTGAAGTTCTCGGGCACGCCACGGGCCTTGATAGCATAGACGGTGCAGGTGACCATCAAGATGATGCTGTAGCTGAGGCAGGAGATGATGGACAAGTCTGACATGTCACATTTGAGGACCCCCTGGGCAAACTCAGGGTTGGGTGTACGCTGCTCTTCATAGTCAATGATGCTGTGGGGAGGCTGGACCCCCAGCCAGATGACCACAGCCACTACTTGGACTGAAATTAGGCTGAACGTAATGACCAGCTGGGAGGTGGGGCTGATGAATTTGGGTGGGGTCACCGACTTCTTGCCTTGCTCAAAGATGCGGTAGATGCGATTGGTTTTGGTTAATAGAGCTGAATAGCTAATGGCCATACCCAAGCCCAGGAAGAGGCGCCGTAAGGCGCAGATGCCAACACCAGGCTCGGCAATCATCAAGAAAGTGATAGAGTAGATGAGGAAAATCCCAGTGAGCAGGACGTAGCTCAGCTCGCGGCCTGAGGCTCGGACGATGGGCGTGTTGTTGAATTGGATGAAGGTGATCACAATGAAGATGGTGCCAAGGATGCCCAGGATGGCCAAGAGGATGGGCAGGATGGCCCAGGGGGAGCTCCATTCCAGTTTGACAATGGGCGTTGTGAGACAGGCCGTGCGGTTGAGGTTGGGCCGCATATCAAAGGGGCACATTTTGCAGTTGAACTCATCCAGTTGGTACTGGTAGCCATCACATAGCTCGCAGTGCCAGCAGCAAGGCACTCCCTTCACCATCTTCTTCCTCTCGCCTGGATTGCAGGGCAGGCTGCACACCGAGGAAGGGATCTCCTTCTGACCGCCTGACCACTGCATGTCATCAATCTATAGGATGTAAAAAAACACAACACAACAGAAAAGCCATAGAGCCATGGTTTTCTACCTGTTCGAAGGAACCTTAGTGCTTCCAGGAAGCTTATCAGGGTCAGCTAGTGAGAAGATCAGAAATGGTGGACAGGCTTCCCTGCAATGACTGATCTTCCTTTGCAACATACAACCCAAAGGGAGTCTCTTACGGATGGTCTAGGGGCTAGGAACTTAGTTCATATGGGTTGTTGGGGAGGCCCAGCCAATGCATGGTGTGTGTTTGGAGAGTATGCCCCAGAATCCTTTGCAACACACAGGGTTCCATGGTAGATGCTCAGGCCAGGACTTCCTCACCAGCTAACGCATACATCATGTTGGAAAGTGTTTCTTAAAAGTAGAAAGTTTGAATAATGCTGGAGATTTCCGGAGGAGAGAATTTTGGAATCCTGAAAATCATGCAGTATACTGATATTATTTGTTTTTATTTATCACGCTTGTATCCACTGATTCCTAAAGTGAGCTCAGGGATGCATTCTTGGGCACAACTCCATTTTATCCATGTAATGTCCTTGTGAGGTAGACTAGGCTAAGAAAGCGGCTGGCCCAAAGTCACTCAGGGAGCTTCATAGCTGCTTTGAACCTGGACCTCTCTGTCCTGGTGCAGCACTTTATCCACTATGGTACATAGATTACACATACTTTCTCTTGCACTGTCACAACATGTGTTTTTCCCCTGTAGCACTACTACAGTAATCACTAGTGCATGGGTGATGTCATAGGTACAATCCAACATGTGCATGTGATACCAGCTGTCTCTGCACATGTACAAATGTTAGTGTGAAAGAGTATATAATTGATTTGTATGGCTCAACTGTGTACACAAGTAGAAAGACTGTACACTCATTGAATGTTGCCTGTGAAAAATGTACAAGTGTACAGCTCAACTATTTGTGTACGTAGATTGTACACTCATTGAATAAAATGTGAACATCCCCACTGTGTACTATGAATCTGTGCAGCTGCCTTTTTTGATTCTTGGCATTTTTCTTACAACTGTATTTGATTCCCCTTCCCCTTTTTCTTTTTGTTCCAGTGACATAGCCAAGATGATGGAGCTTCATTGCTAAGCGCAGCTCTGTGCAGTGAGGCTGCAATGTCCAAGTACTTTTGAATGGTAATCCCCTTTGATGGTAATCAAGGGATTGCATCTGCAAGCAACACATCAGCTCCAGTCCATTGTGGAAATGCCCAAGGAGAATGAATACATCATTCATTTGATAATATCTTGCTGGTTTTGGCACCATGGGGGGGGTCTCAGTTTTATCGTTTGCTTTGCAAGTATTACATCAGCGTCCCATTCACCATGGCATGACTTTAGTTGAAGGCAGAGTTTTGTTGCACTCTGCAAACACAGACCTGTCTGCAGGGCCAGCTCCAAAGGCTGAGGGGGCCTAGAAAAGGTATCCTGCAACTGGTACAGAATGCGGCGGCTCGTCTGATTAAAGGCAGCCACCAGCAAGATCACATCACTCCAGTGCTGAAGGAGTTGCACTGGCTACCGGTTGTTTACCGGGCCCAATTCAAGGTGCTGGTTTTGACCTTTAAAACCCTACACGGTTTTAGCCCAGTCTATCTGAAGGAGCGCCTCCAGCATCGTCAGGGATGCCTCAACAAGATCAGCCTCAAAAGACCTTCTCTCGATCCCACCGGTTAAAACAGCTAGACTGGTGAGGACTAGAGAGAGGGCTTTTTCAATAGTGGCCCCCACCCTGTGGAACTCTCTCCGCCATGCCCCTTCTATGATAAGCTTCCGCCGGGCCTTGAAGACCTGGCTCTTCAGGCAGGCTTTTGGGGTGGGTTAGGTTTCTTACTGTTATGGTTTTAAATTTTAATGTTTTAATGTATTGTTTTATCTTGTACGTTGCCCAGAGTGGCTGGACAACCAGCCAGATGGGCGACTAATAAATTAAATAAATAAATAAATAAAACATCCTCCCTCAGACATTGGTGGTCTCCTGGCTGCCATTTTGAATTTCCCACAGTGCTCCAGAGCTTTCAGTGAATTTCCCACAGTGCTCCAGAGCATTCAATGTAGAATTGCTGTGGCGCATTGGGAAAATTTAAAATGGCAGACAGGTCCCAAACTCAGTTGCTCACCATTGGGAGGGAGGCAGGATCAGCTGGGGAACTTGGGCCCTAGCAACTGCCCTAGGATGACGGGCTGACGCCACTCAACTTACAGGGTAGTTGGCAGATGTGTCTGCCTATAAATGTCTATAAAGTGAGGCCACTGACTGAATGCATCCATATGCAAGGTAACCAATGTTAAGCAAATAGATCTGGGCACCATAGAGATACAGAGGGTAGAGTGGCTTCTCCCATGTTGGGTACCTACCCTGCATATGTTTTCTAAAGTCAGAAACCATAAGTGCCGGGCTGTGTTGTACTCTAGCTCTTACTGTATCTCAGACTTCCTGGTTTGATTGTAACTGACTGTAATACCACACATAATGGCTTGATGCTGCCTTGGAGGACCTAGATTTCCTGCCAAATACCCATCCCATTTCAGGTACCACGGCAACGTCTAGTGCTATGCTGAATCACTCACGTTCAGGCGCAGGTATTCCATCCACTGCCCAATAGCCTTGTACCCAGGGACTGTTGTGTTTGTCAACTGGTACTGGAAAATGTCATAGCGGCCAGGAGCATCTCCGTTCTCGTTGAACATCACTGGTGTCCCAGCACTGCCTATAGGAAGGGAAGAGTTACAGCAAGTGGGATGCTGATTCCCTCTCTTCACTGAGAGGGCTCTAAAAGGGGAATAGACAAATTCATGGCTACAAGTCACAATGGCTCTGTGCTACCTTCAGGATCAGGGGCAGCCTGGCTCTAAATTACCAGTTGTTGGGGAATGACAGTGGGAGGGGGGCTGTTTCTCACACGCTGTGTTTGTGGACTTCCTGGTGGCATCTGGCTGGCCACTGTGGTGTGTGGGTGACAGGACTTTGGATTAGACAGGACTTTGGTCTGATCCCAGCAGGGCTTATGTCATCATTTCAAGTTGCAAGGGTTGGTGGTAGTGGAGATGGGGAATCACATGTTCAAAGGCTCCCCAGCTGCAAAAACTCTGTATGTAAAATAAGCATGTCTGGAGAAGATTTCAGACTAGCGTTCTCCCCAACTTGCTAGTTTTATTTATTTATTTCATTTATATCCCACCTTTCCTCCAAGGAGCTCAAAGTGGCATACAAACATGGTTCTCCCTCTATTTTATCCTCACAACAACCCTGTGGGGTAGATTAGGCAAAGAGACAGTGACTGGCCCAAGATCACCCAGGGAGCTTCATGGCTGAACAGGGATTTGATCCCTAGTCTCCCAGGTCCCAGTCCGACACTCTAACCATTACACCACACTGGGTCTGTGGTTTTGTATGTGCAAGGAGCTATTTTTTAACATTCAAACATGCAGTCCCCCTGGCCTCCACCTCCTGTAGCTTAAAGTAGTATACTATGGGAAAGGCTTTGCTGTGTCCTCCACCCCAGAAATATCAGGACACTGGCCAACTGTACCTGTTCCCCTCCCCTAGCCATGGCTCTAGGTAGGGTTACTAACTTTTAAATGCATGCAAATTGCAAACGGGCCCGTTGAAGTTGGGCTAAGCAACCTAACACTTCCACAGCCAAATGCAGTCTGCCAGTCTCACCATTGAAGTTGACCGCAAGGATGTAGTGCAGCAGAGTACGGCCATGAATGGGATCCATCTTGTCGCATACACCAATGTGGCCTGGGCAGAGGTCCAGGTGCATGTTGTGCAACGCGTGGGCCATGGTGTAGACAGCATCAATGACAAACTGCACCTTCCCTTCCTGTTCGTATGTTGAATCTCGTCCGATCCGCTCATCACCTGTGGTGGGGAGGGGGAATGTGGATGAGAACCATGCAGAGAAGGTGATATCCAGTGTAAGTCACAGTCAGAGTACACCTACTGAAATCAACAGCTTTTTTCAGAGTATGACCAATGAGTATAACTAATGTTAGATATCACCCAGAGCAGGGGTGGGGAACCTGTGTCCCTCTAGATATTGTTGGACTCCAACTCCCATCAGCCCCAGCAAGGATGGCCAATGGTCAGGGATGGTGGGAGCTGGAGTCCAACAACATCTGATGGTTCACAGGTTCCCACCACTGATCCAGATGGATATCATCCAGAGGGCAAACAGTATTGTCGTTAGGCTGAGAGCCATGGTGGATCTGTATGTGCCACACAATGGGGTGGTAGCATTCTGGACTGTACCATTTCAGACTGTAGGTGGGGCTACCATAGTTTTGAATGATCCTTCACATAAGGAAACCTTTCCTGTAATTTTGTTGTTGGGTTTTTTTTGCTGTGGTGCCCCACTTGTAGAATTCTGTCCTCGAGAGACCCACCTGGCACCTATTCTGTTATCTTACAAGGCACCCCAGGCAAAGACATTTTTTATGTCCTCCCAAGCCTTTGAAACTGATGTTGTTTTACCTTTGCTGGTCACATGAATGTTTAATGCTGCTTTTAATTCTTGCTAGATTGCTTGTCATTTTAAGCGTTACAATATTTTAGTGCTATTCTGAAAATATTCAGGGCATTCATGAACTGAGGTGATATATAAAATAAAACAATGTGGTAAAAATTACCACATTAGGACCAAACTACACATTTTGTTAAGCAAGCTTTTCTCTATCTTCCCCTCCCTTTTAAAAATATGCTTACTGCTGCCAGTTTTCTTTGGCAGAAAACCCAGCCAATCCACAGCAGGGGTGCAGTTTACCACCACAAATCCACCCCAGCTGCTATTTGCCCTCCCCCCCCCACGTGCTGTTTGCAGAGGGGGAAAATATTTTGCTTAGCTTTAATAAAAGCATTCACTGCAAGGAATTTTTGCGAGAAGAATATATTTTTAAAAAGTGACACACATACATGCACAGTCTGAAGTAGTACATAATTCTACCATGTCAGTCTGGTTTCCTCATTCATCATAATTTGTGGCTGGACCTATGTGTGCTGCAGATGAGGTGGTAAAATGGGTGTAGGTGAGGGATGCCATTTTCAATGCTCCCCCATGTTAAACCTGCAAGTAAAAAAAGCTATGTGCACACCACAGCTTAGTGCACATTCAGTGCTCTTCGCTTGTTGGCATTTTTTAGCGTTGTACACATTTTATTTATTATTTATTAAACATATATCCCACCCTTCCAACGTGATGTCAACCTTGATTCAAACTGAATAAATTTGTACTTCAGCCCACATGCGTATAAATGAAAGAACATGTGAACTTGGTCATAGGGGTCGATTACAATTGTGGTAAAGGCAATGGGTATACCGGGAGCTGTGAAAGGAAGCTGCACTAGTAGTCACAGACAGACTTAATTTGTACAAATTCACATAATAGCCATTCACTTATTTGTCTACTGTATGAATTGACTCCTGGTGAGCAGGCAGGGAAGCTTTTAAAAAAACCCCCTACCCCTTTCAGGCCACAAATAACTAACATATATATGTGTATGTGGGCCAGCAAGATTTTTTGTTTACTGACTTTTTGTTGGATTGCATTGGAAGGGATGCCCTAATGTACACATCTAATTACTTTTAAAAGCACATCATTTGGGCAAAAACATCCAGCACTGCACTGATAATTGGACTATAAGTGCGGGGACACCTTTACCTTTACCTTTAGGCAGGAAAATCAGTATTTTGAGAAGGCGGAAACTCATCCTGTTGAGGGGAGGGACACTTGGACCTTTAATCTCCTCCACTCCCTGTGGAGCTGTGAAATGAACCCAGGCCTGTCAGCTCCCTGATAACATTCCCTACCACCATCACTTCCCAAAAATAGGGATTAGTGTACAATCAGGGTGGGGGAGAAACTAGTTATCAACCAGTTCATGGTGAGTAGTTGGCAACAGCTGTTCTCTATAACTAGGGATGATAGATCTGTCCATTTCAGTTCTCTCCGTTTCCCATTTTTCTAATATAAATTCTGTTTTCCACATTTCTGCCATAATTTGCAATATTTTTTAAAAAATCCTCATGAAAATTCACCAGCATTTCAGTGCTAATTTCTCCTAGTAATGCAATTTTGCCCAATATAAACATTTTTGCAATGCAGTGTCCCCTGATATAAGCAATTTTTGCAAATATATATACTTTTATGCACACTTTACCCTAGTATATGCGTTTTTGTACACATTACTGGGCTGGAGAATTACAATGCAAAATTCAAAGAAGTGCAAATTTTGAAGGACGGCTGTGTTTCAGTTCACGTATTGTTTCGCAAAGTACAATCTGGGTGGGTTCACCTTTAAATGCAAACTTATTCTAATTTCTTCCCCATCCTTAGTATAATCCCTCGTTTTAAGCCAAAGCATCCATACCAGTACATTTCCGTGCTCCTTCATCAGGCTGCAACCCTGGACGAGTCAGTTTACATTTAAAGTCTTCCTCCCAGTACTCAGCAAACCAGATGTTGCGGCGATTGTTCTCCAAGGACCGTGTGGTGAAGTATTGATCGAAGCCTTGGGGAAAGAACAGGGAGGTCAAGACCTTTGCAGGCACCCTTCCATGGTATTGCCAACCTTTTCACTAGTCACTCTCACTGTGGCTTTAATAGCAGCTTGATCTCTGTAGACATTAGTAGCTGATACTATTATCTCCATCCATGCAAGAAAAGTTTAACCTGCTGATTTCTGCAGATCATGCTGCTGGCCAGCCTGGCTTTTTCTCTAGTAAGTTGGCAACCCAACCTTTCCAATACTTTATCTCTAAGACTCTGTGTGTACCTGTGTGTGTATGAAAGTTTCCCTGAAACTGGCCCTTTTGTGTTAGGCCTTCTATTTTATCCCTCTAGTTCCTGCTAAGGCAGGGATGGGGAACCTGTGGCCTTCCAGACATTGTTGGACTCCAACTCCCATCAGCTCCAGCCATCATGGCCAATTGTCAAGGATGATGATGTAGGACTACAACTCCCATCTGAAGGGTCACAGTTCTTCATCCCAGAAGAGGCAAAAATCAATCAGTAAATCTTTCCTCAGTATAGTGCTGCTGTGATAGAGAAAAGCTGCACCTGTTCTGCCTGTCATGTAAGCTTCTGTTAATTGAATAAAATGACAACTAAAGTCACAAGATACAATGTGTATGCAAAGCACGGGAACCCATAATGCCCTCCCACCAAATTCAGGCCCCTTTTGTCTTGCCATTCCACTATTTTGTTCCAAAGGAATTAATTCAGAATTACTTTCATCACAGCCTGGTAGTCACACAATCACTAGCAGATTAAAATCCTCATTGCTCTCTCCACCCATAAGCACATGCATCAAAAGTGTGTGAAGAGCCTTCCCCCCTAACACTCTTTAGCCATCCTGGGGTTGACAGGTTGGTTTATATGTGTATGAAATCATGGACACAGGACTCCCTTAAAATGGATTAGCTACTACTTAATGCCCTTTAACGCCCTGTCATACTCACAACCAGGGCAAATTACTAAGCAGTGTGTAAGAGCAGATTGTCTCTTTAGAAATTAATCTTATAAAGCGAGTGTGGTTGAGTGAGGAATAAAGCAATGGGAAGAATATGGGTTCAGCTGAGGTCCCATTTCTGAAAACTTTGTCTCTACAAGGGTGTGCTCTCTGTCTTTCTCACTCTCTCCCACACCGCTACGATTGGCCTCAGTGCCCCTTGTTACCTTCAACAGAAGCTCGTTTGGGTAAGATGGTAATGGATCCTTCGGCAACCTCCTCCTGCTTCAGAATAGGAGAGATCTTGGAGCCCCAGCTATCAGAACCTACCCACAAGAACTGCCCAGTCAGGTTGGCGCGGCGTGCAGCCTCCAGCACTCGCCTGCAAGGAGTGCAAGGGAGAAGCCAGGGCTAATCTCTTATCCAATGCTCCCCCTCAAGAACTTTTTGGGCATCGCAGCTGATAGCACACTCACTTGATGTCATCCTCGTTGGCGAAGATGATGATGCCGCGGGCGTTGGGAGTCTCCATGAGCCTCTTGATCAATTTGTCAAACTCACCCAGCTTGGGTTCTCGAGGGATCTTGATGGATTGGGCAATACAAACTCCACCTGACAGATGCAATAAAGCTTCAGGAAGTGACTAGGAAGGACCGTAGTTCAGTCGAAGAACACATGCTTTGCATGCAGATAGTTCCCAGGTTCAATCCGTGGCATCTCTAGTTCAAAAAGGATCAGGTCTCAGGTGACATGAAAGATCTTTGCCTGAAATCCTGGAGAGCTGCCACTGGTCAGAGTAGACAAGAGGTGGGGATCCTGTGACCCTCCAGAAGTTGCTGGACTGCAACTCCTATGATCCTTGATCATTGGCCATGCTGGCTGGGCTGATGGGAGTTGAAGTCCAACAACAACAACAACAATATCTGGATGGTCACAGGTCAGCCACTCCTGCAGTAGTGGAGCAGTGTGAGCAGGGCTGTCGCTAAAGGGCAGCCAGGTCAAGCCCTGGCCAAGGATGCGTGAGTGGGACACTGTCCCGCCAACCTACATATTTGCTCTCAGTCAGTCCCCATCTGTCTGCCTTTTTTACTTACAACCAGTTAAAGGAGCGGCACTGGATGCTAGCTGCCTCCCCCTTAATGTCTGTAATGCACTTGAAGAACTTAGCAGGGAGGAGGAGGGGGACAAAACCAGAGCTTGGAGGTAATTAGTTTCAAAAAATAAATTACTTGTAATTTTTTACTTTTTTGAGGAACGAGTGGGTAATTTCTTTACATTTTGATTGTAATAGAACAAGGAGTAATTTTATTACTTTTGAGGTGTAATTGTAATGTTCCCAGAAACACTTTGGGGCATAATTGGGGAAGAGCAGGGGAAGCCTTTTGCTCCTCTGATTCATGAATGAAAATCACGTGCCTCAAACGGCTTCTCAGCAGCGTCACTCTTCCCTCGTGCTCTGCGGTGTTTAGGAGGCAACGAGGGAGGAGGCAGGAAGCAAGATCGGGGTGGAGTGGAGAAAACAATTGTTTTAAAAAATGGATGGTGGTAAAGAATGGAGTGCATGGGGAAAGGAGCCGGAGGACATGGATGAAGGAAGAGAAGGAGGCAGCAGTAAAATGGAGATAAGTACGCAACCTGAATTTGCCAGTGTGTGATTGAATTCCACCCCAAAATAACAACTGTCTGGAAGTGCCCTCTGTGTCTTTTCTCTTACAGAATTGGTCTTAAAAATGGTGGTGGCACCATTGGAGATCCAGATCTGGCCAGCGATTCCCCCTTTAACTCCAAGTCCTGGATGTTGCTCAAGTCTGGGGTTATGCCACTAGCCAAGAAGATTTCACTCCAGAGATCATAGCCCAATGACAGCCTCTTCTAACTACCCTTTGATTGCAGTGGCGGCTGGTGCCCATTAGGATGGATGACAGGGAGGCCAACAGTAGGTGGAGCCAGAGCCAATGACAGGCAGAGCCAACTCATTCTAGTTCTGCCCCCATCCTCCTCCCAGGTGCATTGTACAAGGGCAACCCTGAGATTGAGGAGGAGGAAGCTGATAGGCAGTGCCCATCTCCTGGACTGGTTCTAAGTAAGAAGGCAGGTAGGAGAGGGCAGGCTGAGGTTGGTACAGCAGTGCCCTATTTGCGCTAATGGACCAGCCTCCACTGGTAGGATCAGTCCCAGACTAAATGGAATTCATGGTGACTGACTGAGGAGCAGCTATGGAGCCTATGGAACAACATGGGAACTAGATGTCTGCTTTTACCTACACAGATGCATCTCCCAAACAGCATGTGTTTCCCCACCTCAAAAATACTCCAGAATTTCAGGCTTAGTTGCATCCATGGGTGTTTGGCCCTGGAACTCAAATGCTGTGTGTGACCTGTTCAAAGCCTCTGCTCACAGCTTGCAAAAAAGAAAGGACTCTCCTTCTGATCATGTGCAGAGTGCCTTTCCCTGACCATTGCTTAAGCCAGCCTCCACACAGGTGAGATTGTGGGGCTGCCACCTCTCCAGCAGGTTGGGTTTAACTCCAACTGGCTCTGCTGACCCCCTCCACCTCACCCACCAGGCAGCCCCTCTCTCACCAGCCTCACGGGAGATCTGCACAAAGGCATCGACACCACTCTCGCCATAGTTGCCCTCAGAGGCCAGTGTGGAGACGTAATTCCAGCCCATCGCTTTGACAATGTCCACCATGGCTTGAGCCTGGTAGGAGTCTGGAGGAACCACGCGGGAGAAATAATCGTAGCGGTTGCTGTCGCTGAGCTCAGGTGCGGTGGAGGCATAGCTGATTTGGGGGATCTGGAGGGGTGACGAGAATGGGAGAGGGGAACTGTTAGATGCTGGTGTGTTGTCACCCCCTAATTACACCATAGACTATAACCAGATCTCTCTAGGCCTGGAATAGCCATCCCTTCTCTATCATAACCTTCCATCTCTTCTGCAGCACCTGTTTCTTCTGCAAATAACTTTCTGAGCTACCAGAGACTCACTTGTCTCTTAAACCTTCTCTACCACTTCAACAGGTTTTGTCCTTCCTCTTTATTTATTTATTTATTTTATTAGATTTATATACCGCCCGACTAGCATTAGCTCTCTGGGCGGTGAACAACAGAATATAAAAATACAAAACATCTCAGATCTCATAATAAATACAACATAAACATATATAAAACAAGAAATCAAAAACAATTACAACAAAATTTAAAACTAAAACGAGTTACATATTAAAACGCCATAGCAAAGAGGCAAGTCTTATCTTTGTCCCAGACCTACTGTGTTCAGACTGCAAGGCCCTTGGGGCAGGGACTGTGTCACTTCCATGCCCCCCCCCCTTTTGGTATACTATAGCACCTCCTAGAACACTGGCTGGCAACAATATAGATGTCAATAGTAATTTAAGTAACAATGGCAGATGCTGCTGTTGTGGTAGTATGAAGTAGCCAATAACTGGTTTTGGTTTTGAGAAGTGAGAAGTTTGGTCCCACGGGCCTTGAGCTGTGGTGACATCGGGCCAGGGGGTGGAGCTATTAATTATATACAGCAGTGGTTTCCAAACTTTTTCCCCCATGGCCCACTTGAAAATTGCTTGGTGCCACTTAGTGATTTTTCCCTGTCGTAGCAATTATAATGCACTGTGCTAGATGCTGTATAATTATCTATTGCATTTTATTGCTTTTATTTTTTATATTGTATTTCATTGCATTCCATCGAATTTAAATTGTAATACAATAAGAAGCTAAAATACAATTAAAAATCAATATAATATGTAATATGGGCATGCTGCAGACCACCCAAATGAAGTTTGTGGACCACTGATTGTTCATGGACCACAGTATGAGAACCCCTGATATATAGAGAGAACCAAGGAAGTGATGCTCTCCATTAAATGACTTTGAAGACTAGTTGTAATGAGGGTGAAGCTACCGAGAGACTGATTCTTTTCGTTTGTTTCCTTTTGCCTCAGACTCTTGGACAGTTAGGCCAGGGCCCAGTAATCCTCACAGATGGCCTGTATCATTCAGGTTATTATATTACAGCCAGGTCAAAATCCTTCTGTTTATTGTTCTGCTTAGCAGTATCTTTACATGCCTTCTGTGGGACATGGAGGGATGTCCGTAACATAAAAGCCCCTAGAAAAGTAGACATTCAGTGGGGAAAGGCCATAGTTAAGTGGTAGAGCATCTGCCTTGCATGTAGAACATCCCAGTTTCAATCCAAAATTGGTTGCCAGTTTGTTTCTAGGCCGAGCTTAAGGTGCTCACGCTTGTGTTTAAAGCCCTTAATGAGTTAGGCACCAAATATCTGAAAGACTCCCTCCTTCCTTACAGACCCTCTCAGGTGCTGAGATCGGCAGAAGGGGCCCTCTTGGTACTTCTGCTGCCCTCAAACGTTGAGGGTGGTGGTGGTAGCCCAGGAGAAGGCATTCTCTGTGGTAGCCCCAAAGTTCCCTCCCTACAGAGGTGCATCTTGTACCTTTATTATACAGCTTTCGTCATATGCTGAAGACACACCCCTTCACCCTGGCCTTTGATACTTTAAATATATATATTTTAGGGCCCCTCTAATTGTGACTGTAATTTGTTTTGAATGGTTTTTAATACTGTATTTTATATTGTTGTGACCTGCCCTGGGACCTTTCAATGAAGGGCAGATAATAAATTTAATAATCATCATCACTCCTGGAATCTTCAGATAGAGCTCGGCAGGGCCGGTGCTGGCGTGTTTGGTGCCCCCCTGCAAATTATAAATCGTCACCCTTACCTTTTATAATTGAACTGCTAATATCGAAAATCAAAGTACAGCTAAAGAAGAACAAAGCAATCATAATGCCAAAATACAATTTAAATAATATCACAGAAGAATATAATGAATTTCGGAACCTCTTGCCATCATCTTTGAGAAATCCTGGAGAATGGGAGAGGTGCCGGAGGATTGGAGACGGGCAAACGTCGTCCCGCTCTTTAAAAAGGGTAAAAAAGAAGATCTGGGGAATTACAGACCGGTCAGTCTGACTTCAATATCGGGAAAGATATTAGAACAGATAATAAAAGAGTCCATCGGCAACTATCTAGATGACAATGCTGTGATTAGTAAGAGCCAGCATGGGTTTGTCAAGAAAAAATCCTGTCAAACTAATCTCATCTCTTTTTTTGATCGGATCACTAGCTTAGTAGATGGTGGAAATGCTGTACATGTCATCTATCTAGATTTCAGCAAAGCGTTTGACAAAGTCCCCCACGACCTTTTGATTAGCAAACTGGTCAAATGCGGACTACATGGAAATACTGTCAGGTGGATTCACAACTGGTTGGAATACCGTACTCAAAGAGTGGTCGTCGGTGGCTCTGCTTCGGACTGGAAGGAGGTTTCGAGTGGAGTGTCACAGGGTTCTGTCCTGGGGCCGATACTCTTCAACATTTTTATCAATGACTTAGATGACAGGGTGGAGGGAAGCCTTATGAAGTTTGCGGATGATACGAAACTGGGAAGGATAGCTAACACAATGGAAGACAGGAATAAAATCCAAAGGGACCTGGATAGACTAGAAAATTGGGCTGAAATTAATAAAATGAAATTCAATAAAGACAAATGCAAGATTCTGCATTTAGGCCACAAAAACAAAATGCACGGGTACAGGATGGGAAATACCCGGCTTAGCAGTAGTGTGTGTGAGAAGGACCTTGGAATTGTAGAGGATTGCAAGTTGAACATGACCCAACAGTGTGATGCTGCGGCAAAAAAGGCAAATGTGGTTTTGGGCTGCATAAACAGAGCTATAGTTTCCAGGTCAAGGGAAGTAATAGTCCCACTATATTCTGCATTAGTCAGGCCTCATCTGGAATACTGCGTTCAGTTCTGGGCGCCTCATTTTAAGAAAGATATAGACAAGTTAGAACGGGTTCAGAAGAGGGCGACGAGGATGATAGCCGGTATGGAGAACAAGTCTTATGAGGAAAGGTTGAAGGAACTTGGCATGTTCAGTCTGGTGAAGAGAAGGCTGAGGGGTGACATGATTGCACTCTTTAAGTACCTGAAGGGCTGTCACATAGAGGAGGGTACAGATTTGTTCTCTGCTGCCCCAGAGGGTAGGACTAGGTCTAATGGTTTTAAGTTGCAGGAGCGTAGATTCAGATTGGACATTAGAAGGAACTTCTTGACAGTAAGGGCAGTTCGGCAATGGAACTGACTGCCTAGGGAGGTGGTGGGATCCCCTTTGCTGGATGTCTTCAAGCAGAGGCTGGACAGCTATCTGCGGGAGATGCTCTAGCTGTGGATTTCCTGCTGTGAGCAGGGGGTTGGACTCGATGGTCTACAAGGCCCCTTCCAACTCTATGATTCTATAAAGATCAAATAAGGAACAGATTTGAGGCTTTAAACTTAGTTGATAGAGAACAAGAAGAAAAGCTATGGATTGAAGTCAGAGAGATTATCAGGGAAGAATGCAAAAAGACAATACCTCTAGTTAAAAAGAGAGAAAGACCTCAAGGGATGACTGACAAAACTCTTAAAATGGTTAAAGATAAAAGGAAAGCAAAAGGAGACAGAAACACGATCAGAACCATAACTGCAGTAATACAGTGACTAGTACATAGGGACAAAGAGAACTATTACAATTGTTATTGTAAAGAAATAGGACAACAAAAAAAGGTAGAACGACAAATTAAAGGGAAGTTTAAACCAAGAGTACCCCCACATAGCCATGAAGCTCGCTGGGTGACCTTGGGCCAGTCACTGCCTCTCAGCCTCATGAAAACCCTATTCAGAGGGTCGCCATAAGTCAGAATTGACTTGAAGGCAGTACATTTAATAATAATAATAATAAATTTAATTTCTGTGTCGCCTATCTGGCCAATGGCCACTCTAGGCGACGTACAAACAGTTAAAACACAATAAGATAAAATACAATAGTACAATATAAAAACAGTACATTTACATTTACATTTAGGGATGTTGAATAATCAACAGGGGAACACACTGACTGACCTAGACAAAATAAAAGATGGAAGCAATACACTGAAGAACTATATAAAAGAGATGCAAGGATGACAGATTCATTCACAGAGGAACCGTATGAAGAAGAACCAGAAATTTTAGAATGTGAGTTGAAAGCTGCTCTTAAAATACTTGGAAGAAACAAGTCACCAGGAACAGATGGCATACCAGTAGAGTTGCTACAAGCTACTCAGACTGAATCTGTCCAAATTTTGAGCAAAATGTCTCAAGAAATATTGAAAACTAAACAATGGCCCACAGACTGGAAGTGTTCAATATACATCCCAATCCCAAAGAAAGGGGATCCCAGAGAATGCAGTAATTATCAAACTATTGCCTTAATATCCCATGCAAGTAAAATAATGCTCTAGATTCTACAACAAAGGCTCTTACCATATATGGAGCGAGAAATGCCATACGTCCAAGCTGGATTTAGAAAGAGAAGAGGCACCAGATATCATATAGCAAACATACGTTGGATAATGGAACGGAGCAAGGAATTTCAGAAGGAAATCACCCTGTGCTTTATAGATTACAGCAAAGCCTTTGTGTAGATCATGAAAAATGATGGGATGCTTTAAAAGAAATGGGGGTGCCACAGCATCTGATTGTTCTGATGTGCAACCTATACTCTGGACAAGAGGCTACTGTCAGGACAGAATATGGAGAAACCGATTGGTTCCCAATAGGAAAGGGTGTGAGACAGGGGTGTATTTTATCACCCTATTTGTTTAATCTATACACAGAATATATCATACAGAAAGTGGGATTGGACCAAGATGGAGGTGTGAAAATTGAAGGGAGAAATATCAATAATTTAAGATATGCAGACGATACCATGCAGAAACCAGTAACGATTTGAAACGAATGCTGATGAAAGTTAAAGAGGAAAGCACAAAAGCAGGACTACAGCTGAACGTCAAGATGACTAAAGTAATGACAACAGAAGATTCATGTAACTTTAAAGTTGACAATGAGGACACTGAATTTGTCAGGGATTATCAATACCTTGGCACAGTCATTAACCAAAATGGAGACAATAGTCAAGAAATCAGAAGAAGGCTAGGACTGGGGAGGGCAGCTATGAGAGAACTAGAAAAGGTCCTCAAATGCAAAGATGTATCACTGAACACTAAAGTCAGGATCATTCAGACCATGGTATTCCCGATCTCTATGTATGGATGTGACAGTTGGACAGTGAAAAAAGTGGATAAGAGAAAAATCAACTCGTTTGAAAGGTGGTGTTAGCGGAGAGCTTTGCACATACCATGGACTGTGAAAAAGACAAATAAAAGGGGGTTAGAACAAATTAAACCAGAACTATCACCAGAAGCTAAAATGATGAAACTGAGGTTATCATACTTTGGGCACATAATGAGAAGACGTGATTCATTAGAAAAAATAATGCTTGGAAAAACAGAAGGAAGTAGAATATATAAATCCAGAGAGTTTTGCCTCACTCTCACCGCTTTCTCCACATATAGAGATTCCTCTTTGCTCTTGTGGAAGTGATCTGTATCTCTCAGCTTCCTCATCTCGCAACACCTTGACCAGAGTCAATTCTATAGCCAGCTGGGAATGGATTTAACTGAGGATGAGTGTAATGTAGAGGCTGTGGATGTCCCTGTTTCACTATCTCTGCAATGGTGAACTTAGTAGGTGGCCATAATAGGCACACCGCTATGCCTCAGCCCCATGGGGATAATAGTGACCTACTTTACAAGGCTGTTGTAAAGATGACTGAGATAATGCATGCAGAGTGCTCTACAGAGTATTCTTATTCATTCTCAAATTGTCAGTGCTACCATAGCTGCTCAGTGGTGATTTAATGGTGACTTACCTGCCAGCAAGCTGACCTGTGGCACCTGCATTGGAAAGATCCAGAAACCGGTATGAGAGTGCCATTGGATGTTGTGCTGCATTGCTTCAAAATACACCACTTGGCACAATCATTAACCAAAATGGAGACAATAGTCAAGAAATCAGAAGAAGGCTAGGACTGGGGAGGGCAGCTGTGAGAGAACTAGAAAAGGTCCTCAAATGTAAAGATGTATCACTGAACACCAAAGTCAGGATCATTCAGACCATGGTATTCCCGATCTCTATGTATGGATGTGACAGTTGGACAGTGAAAAAGACGGATAAGAGAAAAATCAACTCATTTGAAATGTGGTGTTGGAGAAGAGCTTTGCGGATACCATGGACTGCGAAAAAGACAAATAATTGGGTGTTAGAACAAATTAAACCAGAACTATCACCAGAAGCTAAAATGGTGAAACTGAGGTTATCATACTTTGGACACATAATGAGAAGACATGATTCATTAGAAAAGATAATAATGCCTGGAAAAACAGAAGGAAGTAGAAAAAGAGGAAGGCCAGACAAGAGATGGATTCATTCCATAAAGGAAGCCACAGACCTGAACTTACAAGATCTGAACAGGGTGGTTCAGAACAGATCCTCTTGGATGTAACTGATTCATAGGGTCACCATAAGTCGTAATCGACTTGAAGGCACATAACAACAACAAAGCCCATCTGGGGGCCTGAAGAACGGTCTCTATAAGAACTTTATAAACTTTCAAAAGGCCGGAGTCCCAAAATTTGCTTCTCACCCTCTCCCAACTTCTCTTTCCCCATGTTCCTTTCCTGTTTATTTATTATTTTATTTCTACCCCACCCTTCCTTCCAGCAGGAGCCCAGGGTGGCAAACAGACACTAAAAACACTTCAAAACATCATAAAAACGTGTTGTGTGTCTTGTAAGCTGGGAGCGTCTTGTCTTTTTAGTCTTAGAATCACAGAACAATAAAGTTGGAAGGGGCCTATACAGCCATCAAGTCCACCCCCCATCAATGCAGGAAATATTTTTTCATCTGTCTTTTTTTATTCTTTCTGGGAACCTGAAGGGTGAGGTAAACCTGCTTTAGACCAAAAGCTAGATAAAGTAAGCTGAGATGTATTTGCGATTCTGTGACTGGATGAGGCCTTCTCAGCTTGCCTGCACCGACGCAACAATGAGCGGGTATTATGGGATGGGGGCACCACAACGCCCGATCCTGCACGACCCTCCTCAAGCCCTTTCCTGTCTCTGTCGCTTTTCCCCTTTTTCTCGACGGGCCTCCTGCTCGACTTTTGCCTCAGGTCCGAGCACGCTGAGGTAGCGTTTTCTTCTGCCTCTCCCGCTTCTTCCCGCCCTCCATTTCTTGTCCCCTCACTCCCCTGAGGAGGAAGCGGCGGCCAGCCTTCGACCAGCTAAACGGGCTGACTCTGCGCCCTCTCCCAACGGTGCCTCATCACCTCACAGAGGGTGCAAGAGCCCGCCAGTCCTCTCAGGCTGGGCCGCCGCCGCTGCCGCCACAGCCATGGATGCTTGCAGAGGGAAGAGAGGGGAAAAGAAAGTACGAAATGGAACTGAGGAGTGTTTTCTGGCTTCTCCCTTCTCATTCGGAGCGGAAAGGCAAGGAATTGAGTCTCTGAGCGGCGTATCGGTGGGGCTTAGGGGCACCAGAGGCACCCCTCAAGCATGGCACCCTCCTGCCACGCTTACCTTGCTTACCGTGTTATGCCAGCCCTGGAGCTCGGAGAGACTGTCTGTCTAAAACTCTGGAGTGCTGCTGCCAGTTAGTGGAGACAATACTGAGCTAGATGGACCAGAGGGCCTGATTCAGTATAAAGCCACTTCCTATGTTCAATGTGAAAAATATGGTGTGTGTAAATACTATACTATAACATTTTATCGCGGTACCCATTAGTTTATGAATTTGGCACTTGTGAATCTGTTCCTGAGTATAAAATATTACATATGAAGTACCCTTATATATTATTGCTTGCTATTCAAACTCTTCTCTGGGCTGGGGTACTCTAATGGCCCAAATGGTACTCTAATGGCTGCAGCATTTCAAAGAGCAGAAAAATGTTAAGCAACAGTTTGCCAAACAGGTTTTTATTTTTTTTTAAGTTATCGTGACTCGCCCTGGGACCTCACAGTGAAGGGTGGGTAAGAAATCAATCAAACAAACAAATGTGCCTTCTGTGGGATGAAGTAATGCCATTGCACACCTGTGGGAAATTCTAGAACTGATTTAAGTATCTGTATCTAACTTGGCAAAAATGTTGGTTTCTGGTCTGACCTTAATATGCACATTTAAAATCCAGTCCTATGAGTTGCTTTATCAGCACAAAAGTTAAGAGGATTGTTCACTTGAAAGGGAAAACCAAATACAGCTCATAACTATATATTGTCAAAACAATCCCAAACTAGTGGAGGAGAACAATTCGAACTCAAAGCTGCACCAGGTGAAACTCAGATACAGTTCTAGGTTCTAGAACAGTGGTTCCCAACCTGGGGACTGTGATCCGCAGGGGATCCGTGAAGTAATCCAGAGAGGTCCACAAACAGTAAAGAAATGAATTATTTATTAATTTTTTTAAAAAAAGTCTTCACTCCCTGGATGCTGTCTGCTCTCCACTGCCACTGCAGATGACACCTCCCCCTTGCTCCAAATGAGAGGGGAGAACTTTTGCTGAAGCGCCAGAGCATCTTTCAGGCATGCCAAGTGCAGGCATCTGCCTATACCACGCATGGCAGATGCCAAAGGAGGCTGAGGGAGAAGCGACCAGGAAGCAGAGGGGATTGCTATCGCTGACTCCCGTATCCTTGCACTGCTGCTGCTGCTGAGACCCTTGCTCAGAATGAGAGGAGAGGGCTTTTTGTGAAGCAAAAAGAAGCAAGGCTGCAAGGAAAGGCTGCTTTCCCTCTTCCTTCCTGGCAGCCAGCCTGCCTGCCTTTCTTGGCTCCTGCTTCGCTGCCACCTCCTTAAAAAAATTATTCTTATTTGTGAGGCCACCCAGATCTCACCTTTGGAGATGGAGACAAGGAGCAGTGAGGAAACTCAGGACTTGCTCACTCCCCATCTCTGAGGCTAAGTGTGTGTGCCAGTGTCCCCCCTTTCTTCCACCTACATTCCACCCTCCCAATCTCATTCTCCAAGATTCTGCGGCAGTTGAGGGTTCCCCCCTCCCTCGTGCCCAAATGCATGCACACCTGCAAATGCTTGCAGGAGGGGCAGGTGTGTTTGTGTGTGCACGTGCGCTGATCTATCTTCTGCTCCTCTCTCATTCCCCAAGTGCATGCTAACCAGTCATCAGTTCTGATGATCATCCCAAGGCCTAAATGCACTAACCCCCCTCCTCAATCTAGCCACCCTTTTGTCTAGCATCTCCACCACTACCACACTGCTGCTTCTTGATGATGATGATGATGATTTTTAAAAAGCTCAGCAGGTTGGCTGAGGCTGGGGTCCACATACAACAGCCAAAATGTATTTATTTAATTATTATTGCATTTATATTCCACCTTTCCTCCAAGTTGCTCAAGGCGGTGCACATGGTTTCCCCCCCCCTTTCCATTTGATCCTTACACCACCCCTGTGAGATAGGTCAGGCTGAGAGACTGTGGCTGGCCCAAGGTCACCCAGTGGGTTTCATAGCTGGGTGGGGATCTGAATCTGGATCTTAGTTCAACACGGCTGCTTTCACACATGGGGCTAATAGCGCTAGTTTAAGGGATTAAAAAGGTAGCACTTCGTTCCGGATTTCAAAAATCCCTTTCACACTGCAGGACCTCTTGCGATAAGGAACAGGACTTTTTCAGCCGATATAGTGGCATTTTGCGCAACTGTCTTTCACACGCTGCAATGAACAGAGCCTCGTTTTCAACCCTCTCCCATTATACACATGCGCACTGCAGGTCAAGTATCTCATCCCGTTGCCATGAAACCACTCTCCCTTTACCTTCTGCCATATAGCTGAAATGCTGCTATCTGCTATTTGTGTGACAGGGCTGCGCAACAGAAGGGCGGGAACGCACTGCATGCTGGGATGACTGTTGGTAAGGGCGGGAATGCACTGCATGTTGGGATGCCTGTGACGTGAGCAGCGGCAGCTAGCGCAAAAATCCCACGATCTTCCGTTTTCCCAGCCTTGCTATCGGAATTTTTCTGGTATCATTTATTGCGGAAATTAGCGCTAAACTTCCTCTACATTCCACCAGAATTCCAGAGCTACATACATTACATTACTTGTAATTCATTACTTTTTTGAGTAACGAGTGGGTAATTCCTTTACATTTTGATTGTAATAGAACTAGGAGTAATTTTACTACTTTTGTGGAGTAATTGTAATGTTTCCAGAATTAGTTTTGGGCATTAATTGGGGGGGGGGAGCAGGGGAAGTCTTCTGCCCCTCTGATTTGTGGATGAAAATCATGTGCCTCAAACTGAGCTTCTGTGCAGTGTCGCTCTTTCCTCATGCTCTGTGGATGGGTAGGAGGTGATGAGGGAGGAGGCAGAGAGTAAGACGGGGTGGAGTGGAGAAAACAATTATTTTAAAAAATGGATAGTGGTGGTGAAGAATGGAGTGGAGGGAAAAAGGATCCAGAGGTCAAGAACATGGATAAAGGAGGAGAAGGAGGCAGAAGCAGAATGGAGATAAAGAACTGTGGAGGTGAAAGATGACAACGTGTGTGTGTGTGTGTGTGTGTGTGTGTGTGTCTGTGTGTGTGTCTGTGTGTGTGTGTGTGTGTGTGTGTGAGAGAGAGAGAGAGAATACTGTGTTTGTACTTGGCACACAAACTGGCCTCTGGCTACTGTGCTGCATTTGCAGTATTTTAACTTTTTTGCATCTCAGGGGAAAATGTTTGCTTGAGTGAGTGTCCCTTAGTTGGTGGCAGGACAGGGTCTGGGAGATGGTTAAGTGAGATTATGCTGGCTGGCTGAGTGGGTGGGGTTGCACTTGGTTTGACGTGCAAAAATCTGAGTAGTGGCCTCAGCCTCCCTCCCTACCACCCTTACCAGTGGAGAGACCACCATTGCTATCTTATGAATAAAAATAATTATTCTACTACCTCTGTATGTGTTTGTTTATTTTTAATGTTGTTTTAGGCTGCTTAGATGTGCAACAAGGCCAGCACCTTGTAGGCGGGTTTTTTTTAAGTACAGTAGGGCCCCGCTTTCCCGCACTTCACTTCCCAGCGTTCTGCTAATGCGGCGGCTTTGATTCCCTGTTTTTAAAGCCGATTTTGCCCTTTTGCGTCATTTTCGCATCATTTTCTCATCATTTTTGTGCGACGTGCCCCATTTTATTCAATGGGGTTCCGCTTTACGGTGATTTCCACTTTATGGCAGGGGTCTGGAACGGAACCTGCCGTATAGGGGGGGCCCGCCTGTAACTGAAATGTAGTTGCAGTGATTACTTTGGAGGAAAAGTGATCAGTTACTTTTAGAGCAATTGTAATTGTAACGGTAATTACTACTTTTTTGGGGCATGTAACTGTAACTGTAATTTATTGCTTTTTAAAAGTAATCTTCCAAGCTCTGCTCTCGATGCAACTGCCATGGTCTAAGGAGACAGCCGTGGGTGCCTGGCAGGCAGACTGAGGCTCAACAGTGATGCCTAGGTAACTGCTGGCTACAGCTGTCACCGCTGCCTGCATGGCCTGGCAGTGCTTACTGAAGCAGAGGCCGTGGTTGCTGGGCTCCTGCTGAAAGCCAGGCTGGGCAGTGGCAGCAGCTGAGCCTCCGCAGATCTCCTGCAGCAACAGGGGTTTTACTATAAATATTGCAGGAGGAAATGAAACTGACAGAAAATAGTTGTTGGTGTCTATTGCACCCCCCCAAGCTCCCCCCCTCTCTTCTGTGCAATTGACAAGAAACAATGAAACTGACAAAAAACCCTCCCCCTCTCTATTAGCAATGTGGATACTCTGGAGGGACTAAAAATGTATATTTGGGGGCAGGGCCACAAGGAAACAGCGATACTAAACCTTTCCAGAGGAACGGCAATTGTGTGAATGGAAAACAGCAGATTGGAAGGTGGGAAGTGTGAACCTTGCAAATCTATCATGATGCCAAAAGCTGCGTCTTTAATCCAAAATTTAACCTTCCTGTGAATCAGCCCTTAGATGAGGGAGAGTGAAGTTTGAAATGCAGCTCAATGAAGAAGCTCAATAGGTGGCATTGGGCAAGCCACTGTCTCTCAACTATAGCCTACATCAGCCTTCCCCAACCTAGCACCTTCCAGATGTTTTGGCCTACAGCTCCCACCAGCCCTAGCCAGCATGGCCAATGCTCAGAGATCTGGGAGTTGTAGTTCAAACCATTTGGAACACCAAGTTGGGGATGACTGGCCTACGTCATAGCGCAGTTGTGTTTGTGAAAATTTACCATAGAAATGCTAAACAGGAGATGGAAGGCAGATATTAGTATGCTGTTTCATACCAAAATTTGGGATCTGTATGAGGCCCGAGAGCGGAAACTGAGGCTAGAGGGCATCCAACAGGGCCAAGCTGTCCATCCTCTTTCCCAATTAGGGTTTCCAGGTTCCTGGCCTGAGACTGATCCTGTATCTTTAGGAAAAGAGAAAGTCAGCCAAGTGCAGGTGTTCTTGCAACACTATAATGAGAAAAACCACAAGGTGGAATTCTCCCTTCCCCCTGCACAACTTTTAAAGATACAGAAGACCTCTTTGTTGCCAGGCCTGGCCTCCAAGAGGCCTTCTGTATCTTTAAAAGTTGTGCAGGGGGGAGGGAGAATTCCACCTTGTGGTTTTTCCCATTACAGAGTTGCAAGAACACCTGCACTTGGCTGACTTTCTCTTCTCCTAAAGATACAGGATCAGTCTCAAGCCCTGAACCTGGCAACCCTGTTCCCAATTCCAGCTCATATCTACTGGATCCTTTCCCAGTGTTTGAGAAAGATGGATCCCAAGAACTCCTGGTTCCCTTCACCAGAACCCAGTCTCCCAGTGAGAACTCTGGTTCCAAACACACATCCTCTGATCCTCCCCTTCTAGACCTGTAGGAAACACCATATTGTCCCATTTCCCTTTTCATAGCAACTCTCCATTTCCCGCCCTTTCTGGGTCTGTCAGAAGCCCCATTAAAGTGATGGGGATTAGAGGGATTTTAACAAAATGAGCAGCAGCTCCTGTCAATAACAGCTGAGATTGGAGAAGGCAGGGGGGAGCCTGTCAGGCTGTGGCTGCTCATCATGGCATGTGTGCGAGCAAGAGTGTTTCACTAGATCTGTATTGCAGAATGTGTACAAGGCAGGTGGGTTTACATCTCAGACTCTTCCCTCTGAGTTTCCTTTAGGATTTTCTTGTCCTCATGAATGTTGGGCATGTCTCGTGAACTCACAGACTGTGAGAGAGTAGGTGGGCCAGGCTGGTTTCCCAGGGCCCTCTGACCCTCTCGTGTGTTGACAGCTTCAGGGTGCCAACTCAAGAATACAAACACAAACTAATTGCTCCTTAACACCTTTTACCCCCCAGTTGTGCTCATCAATCTAGTGTGCATGTGTGAGCATGAAAGGTAGATTCCACCCCACAACCTTTTCAGGGCCTCTCTAGACCAGGGTGGGGGAACCTCAGGCCTGGGGGCCAAATGTGGTCCTCTGGGCTTCTGTACTTAACTCTCAGGGCTCTTCCCAGACTATGCTGCCTTCCCGGGCCACAGTCTTCCTGGCCCGGCTCCTCACTCTTTTAGAGGATGTTTGCCTGGCTGAAATGTGTCCTTTAACAGTTAAACGTCTCTTGCTTGACTGGATGGAGGATGGCGAGTTGTGTATGTGTGGGTAGAAACCTGACTTTGCATGGCTGAAATGCCACCTGTTGCATGGTCACCTCTGTTGCTCTGCCCACTTTTGCCTCTGGCCCATCTACCACTGGAAGGTTCCCCAGGAGGGAATGTGGCCCATGGGCTGAAAAAGATTTCCTGCCCTTGCTCTAGACTAGGCTTCCCAAACTGTGGTCTGTGGACCGCTGGTGGTCCATGAGCTTCAGTCAAGTGATCTCCAGCATGTCCACATTAAATTTTCATACTGATTGTAACTGTATTTGTGTTCCTTCTTTTGTTTCTTAAATTGCACTTTATAGAATTTGAATTCTATGGAATGCAAACTCTAATACTATAAAACACAATGTAAGAAATAAAAGAGGCAATAAAAATACAATGAAAAATCGCACACCGTCTAGTGCAGTGCATTACAATTGCTACAATAGGCAGAAAAATAATTCAGTGGTCTGCCAAGACCATCAGCAATATTCAAGGGGTCCATGGAGGAAAAAAGTTGGGAACCACTGCTCTAGACATTTGGCTGCTTGAAGTGAAGGATAAGATGGCAACCCAGCCCCCCAACTCAAATTCAGTCTGAAGGAGTCTCTCTTTCGCCAAGGTTTCTTCTGAAGCAGAGATCTGTAAAGACCCCACCCTGGATAGAGATGAGCAAATATATTGATTTTGTTTCTCTCAGTTTTTCATTTTTTCCAATCTTAAGTTCACGTCTGCATTTTTCCACATCAATTTAAAAAATGTTCTCTTGAAAATTCTTTAGCATTTTAGTGTGAATTTTTACTATACACAGTTTTGTATGCAATTTTGCCTGGTGTACACATTTTTGCAAAGCAATTTCCTTGCTATGATGCATTTTTGTACACATTACTTTGATGGAGAACTATTTTGCAAAATGTGGAGAAGTGCAAATTTCAAAGAATGGCTGCATCCTTTGCATGTATCATCAATACATGAACTGAACAATCAGTTCATGTATTGTTTCAGAAAGTGCAAATTAGGTCAGTTTGCCTTTAAATGCAAATCTAATTTCTCCCCCATCCCTACCCCCTGCCACCCCTTAGCTGTTCAGCCTCCTTTCCTGGGAAATGCCATTTGTAAGGCCTGTCCCTCTACTCACAGCAAAAAGGCGAAGCACATTGGCCACCATGATGGAGACAGAGCTGGCAGAGGCCCCAATGACGGCCACCACGCGCTCAGGCTTGGAGATGATGGGTGGCTCACCATTGGAGCAGCGGACGTCAGAAGTGTCCTTCTGGATCAGTGCCTGGACAAAAGTCAGTGACTGCTCCAAGGCATAGGTGTCACGGGAGCATGTGTCCAGGATGCGGGCCCCTAGCGTCATGTTAGGGAGCAGGTCAGAGTCACTGTTGATCTGGTCCAGAGCATAAAGCATGGCCTCCATCCGGTGGATCCCCTTCTCTTTCTTCACTTCCCCACATGGCACTCCGGCTGGGCCCCGGGCGTGCACTGGGAACAGCCCTCCTAGCGTGATGTCCCCTTCTATCTTGATTGAGTGCGGCTGGGTGGCTGCTTGACCACATACCCAGCTTGGGCCAGATCCCAAGGCCCACAGTAACCACAGGCAAAGCAGGGGCAAGTTGCCAGGGTCCATGATGTGTTGTCTTGCTTGCATCCTGTGATGCTTATGGCCTGGAAACAGAAGAAGGGAGGGTTAGAATGGGGTGGGGGTAAGAGTCTCATTCCAGCATCCTCCAAGAATTGCCATTCT
The DNA here is from genome assembly GCF_030035675.1 of Rhineura floridana. Lineage (NCBI taxonomy): Eukaryota > Metazoa > Chordata > Lepidosauria > Squamata > Rhineuridae > Rhineura > Rhineura floridana. The sequence goes on from NC_084482.1 coordinate 9,479,723, forward strand.
GAGTCAGGATGCTTCCAGTCTGTTGCTGTTTTCCAGTGGGATTCACCCACATCCTGGGAAATTCAGTGTGCACAATTATAGTTGATTGGGAGGTCTTGTGCCCCCCCGAAAGACCTGACTTTCTGTGATAAGGAAATCAATGAGGAAATGTATTGGAGATTGTTGGATATGTGTGTGTGATGCAATGCTGACTAACTTCCCTGCAAACAAATCAGCATGAATGCTCAATAAACAGGTCATCTGGAAGTGTCCAAAGACTCTGGTGGACTTAAAAGAACATACTCAAATGAATAAGACTTTTGTAGTGTCTAATACAGTCTCACACAGCTTAGAGACAATTTTAATTAAGCAGTACATAAATAAAATTAAATGTACAGGGGTAGAAACACACTTGCTGTTCTGCCAGTTCCAGTGTGTCTTCACCTCTCTTTTCTGAAAACGGGCACACGACACTAGTCAAACCCTGCCCCTTTTTACTGTAAAACCTGGTGGGAGCAGCTTGAGTGCGTTTTTTAAAAAAAGTTCAAAGAGATTTCGCAACTGATTGGCAGATCAACCCGTTCCACCTCTAGGTGTGGCCAATGGAAATGCTGTAGGTGACTAGTGTGTTCACAGCCCCAGATGACTTGTGTATTAAGCCTGATTTGTTTGTTCAAAGTTTGCAAGAAGGTTAGATGATACCAGCTATTGAACATTCATTCTGATCTGTTTACAGAGAGGTTAGATGACACTGCATCAAGGCAAGTGTTTTCCCCCAAAAGTTTGGCCATTTTGCAATAATAAAAGTGACAGAAAACTGCACTAGAAAGTGTGGGATGAGGGTTTGTTGTGCCAGAACTCCCAAGCAACTATAATTGTGCAACCTGAATTTGGTTGGTATGTGACTGAATCCCACCCCAAAGCAGCAACTGTCTGGAAGCACCCAAAGACTCTTAGAAGATGCAGACAGGATGGCTTCATTAACAACCAAATGTATAGAATCTATACATTTTTTCTTTTGCTTTGTGTACTGTCTAGCCTGATGAAGAGTTATAGAGAACTCAAAATCTTTCACACAGTTTTGTGACATTTGGATTGGCCAAATAAAAGGTTTTGCCCAAATAAGGATTTTTTAAATGTTTTTGTAATATGTTTGCAAATTGCCTTGACAATTAAAAGGCAACTCATAAAATGATGGTGATGTACAACACTTGACATTTCACAAGTGCTGACTGGTAAGTAGCACAACGTTTAAAGATACAGAAGACCTCTTGGTTGCCAGGCCCGGTCTGCAAGAGGTCTTCTGTATCTTTAAAAGTTGTGCAGGGGGAAGGGAGAATTCCACCTTGTGGTTTTTTTTTCATTACAGTGTTGCAGGAACACCTGCACTTGGCTAACTTTCTCTTCTCCTAAAGATACAGGATCAGGATCAGGCCCTGAGCCTGCCAACCCTAGCCTTCAGGGATGAGGCAAGATAAAGATCTGGCCCACTGGGTCAAAAAGGTTCCCTACTCCTGATTGACATGGAAAAAGCTGAGCAAGGGTATGGCTGGGAGAAAGAGAGAGAGGTTTGATAGGTGTGCAGTAAGATGGGTGGTGAACCTCTGGCCTTCCAGATGTTGTTGGACTACTGCTCGCATCATTCCTGAGTGATCAGTGGCTATACAGGCTGGGGCTGATGCGAGCTGGAGTTCAGCAACATCTGGAGGACAATATGAGAATGCTGTTACTTGGGATACAAGTTGCAGGAAATGAGGAATGATGGTGGGTAGGCGGGCAGGCAGATCTATTGGCTTGGATATGCAGAACGAGTAAAGAATTAACTGTGAGCTCTTTTGGGGAAAATGTACCGTTATCACAAACTTGTAACAATATTTAGGATTCTTTAAATAGGTTTCAGCTGCTGGCTCTGCTGCTTTATTTGCGGTTTTCCTGTGCCAGACAACCTGTTTACTGAGCATTCATCCTGATTTGTTTGCACAAAGTTTGTGGAGAGGTTAGATGATGTTGGGTATTTCTTGTGCATTCATTCCGATTTGTTTGCTGGGAGGTTGCATGATGTTGCCTCAAGCAATCATTATCCCTCACTTTCCAGTACATTTTCCAATCTCTTGATCACAAAAATTGTCTGGTTTGGGAGGAAATGGGTTTCTTGCACAAGAGCTCCAAATCAACTTTAATTATGCAACCTGAAATTGTGATTGAATCTCACTGGAAAAGAGCAACAGTCTGGAGGGATCTGAGATTGCATTTTTATTATTTTTGCTATTGCAGTATGCCATCTTGAAGCTGTTTTTGGTGAGCAGTGGGATACTGGTTCGGTAACTAAAAATAAATTATTTCCTTTGATTGTATAGTTGCTGAGAAGGTTGTACAAGCTGTCCTACAGCTGTATAAATAAAAGCTAAGAAGAGCTGTATAGGAAGGTAATAGGAGGGTCTTTCTGCGTCTTCAGGGGTTTGCACAATAAAAGCACATTGGTTTCTCATTTGGAGTGTACACATACCCTTCCTCCAGAAAATGCTGTTGTTCATAGTGATATATTGTTGTTTATAGTGACAGCCAGTGTGGTGCAATGATTAGAGTATTGGACTAGGACCTGGGAGACCAGGGTTTGAATCCCTTCTTAGCCACAAAGATCCCTGGGTGACCTTGGGACTAACCTACCTCAGAGGGTTGTTGTGAGGATAAAATGGGTAGGGAGAACCATGTACACCACTTTAAGCTCTTTGGAGGAATGGTGGTACATAAATGTAATGAATAAATAAATATAAATAAATAAAACCAGATTTCCCGTTCATTCAAAAATGCAGTATTTTATGTGCTAGAAAATGTAAAGCTTCTCTCATTCATTGCTATGGCAATTACAGCAGGCTGTATCCAAAGCTAGTTCTTCTCAGAGTAGAGCCATTTAAATTAATGACATAAGGTAGGCATGTCCATCAATTTCAGTGGGTCTACTCTGAGTAGAGCTAGCATTGGATACTGCCCAGTGATTTTCATGGGTGCATTTATCAGATGTTTTTTCATGCAAATAAGGATGAACTCCACCACTCTCCCTGCCACTTCCAATCTCCCTGTAATTTTTAAATAATTGTTTAATATCTCCTTCATCCTTTGAAGTTTTCACATTCCTCTCCAGTAAAACTCATGCACAGGTGTGCTCATTTAGTGTGGTTTTTTTAATTGAGAAAGAGCAACATGGTTGTTTCCACACATCCCTGTCGCTTCTAGTGGAAATTACCACCCCCTCTCTTCATCTACTACACATGAAGGGGATAATGCGCTGTTGGCACTGAAAAGTCACTTGTGGGAGAATTGCACCAAGGGCCATTTGTTGCCTGAGATAGAACAACCAAATGGTGCCCCTTTCCACTCATTAACATGAGGTAGAATCAGCCAGGAACCCAGCTGCCATTTGTTCAACTTGGCTTGTGCAGGAGGGAGAACTTCTCAGTTGCTTGCATCCCCCCCATGGGTCAAACCTGTTTGATCTTTCTGTCTGCCACCCTAACGGCCCAAACATTTGCCACCCGAGACAACAACTTCTCCTACCCTCATGACAGGGCTGCTTCTGCTGGCGCAAGGGCTAATGTTTGTGTTTGTGGGAGGTCCACTTCCACTGATCAGAATGAAAGCTCCAAAATCAGGCTGGCTCACAAGACACAAAGCAACCAGGAGTGTGTGCTCCCCACCTCCCCAGTTACTCATCACTGCAAGCATCTTGGTTACAGGTTATAATTTATTCTGCTTTTACTACACATGTGCACTTTATATCTACTAAATTAACTTTATTGATTAGCAGTACAATACCATTTGATCTAGGCTAGGTATGTTATTGACAGTTCTAATATTGATTGCTTAATATGGGTATAATATTGATGTGTTAGATATTGTTAATTGTCCATTGATATGCTTTATGCTTATTTAAGCTTTTTTGACATGATATGAAGCAGGGATTCCTCACTTTTGGGGGCCAGGGGACACATTTGGAAATCTAACACTGTCGTAACTGCCACAAAACACACATTTCTCAGAAGAAAAACTGGTGATGCCCAGACCTCCCCAAAAGTTCCTGCTTCAAATGTGAGTAGTGCCATTTGGTTGTGTTTTTCCCCTGGAGAGAAATAGGTTTGTAAGAATTTGCTGCAGTGAAGGCAATTCTAGAGCAACTCCAATGAAATTCTTATGTCTTCTCTCTAAAAATGTTGCCATCCAAACTTTTTCCTTCCACACACTCACCCTTTCTGCCATTGTCTGCTCAGGCTGTACAGCCCTCCCGACTCCTTCTGGTAGCCCTCTTAGTAAGTGATCGAATAGGTCAGGGACGGGGAACCTTCAACCCTCCAGTTTTTGTTGGACTCCAACTCCCATCATCCCTGACCATTGGCCATGCTGGCTGAGGCTGATGGGAGTTGGAGTCCAACAATGTCTGGAAGGCCACAAGTTCCCCATCCCTGCTATAGGTGGTTCCTGCAGAAACCATGCCTGGAGCTTTAGTATTCTGGACATGCTATGCCCCCCATCTGTCCTTGTTTGTAGCTGCTCTCAGTGAAGGCTGGTTTAGGAATACCACCTGCCAGTGTTCCCCCTGCCCAGAAGAGGAATGCTGCAGTGAGTACCGGGGAATCCAAGTCTGGAATAGAAGTGGGCTGTGGCTTGGCTTCTGGAAGCTCTGCTTCCTCACATACACCCCCCCCCAAATGAAATTTCACTATTCAGAATATAATCAACACTTCAAACAGGGCTATGTAAATGTGCTTATTGGCCAAAAAAGAAAACAAAAGAAAAAAGCTTAGAAACCTAAGAATTTGGAATATGATGACAAGGACTGAGGCAGTGGAAATAGGTATCAGGGAGCGGAGTTCAGTAGGTAGACTGCAGGGGCCTGGGAAAGTGGACGGGCAAGGAGCTGTTCAGGGTGCTGAACCTCATCCAAAGTCCTGCTGAACCCACCTGTCATCAGGATTTGCCTGCATATTTTCGTGCTATCCTCTGAAGCTCTAAGGACTAGAAGCATCACTTTTTTTTTTTAATTAAAGGAATCTGGTTTTTATATGAAAAATTCAGATCAGGTCTGAATCCAATAACAAGCACTGGATTCTGTTTGAAGAGGGACAGTTAGGATTGGTAAAGCTTGGAAATGGGGCAGGGGGACCTGGCAAATGTTGACGTAGAGGAGAATGGAGATGGCTTTGGAGGAAGTGAGAGGAAGGACAGTGGTACCCGCCAGGACTGAGGACCATAAATACAGAGCTGTGATTTTTGAGCACTCGCGTGTGCGTGTGTAATTTATTTACTTCCCTCTGTGACTCTGGCAGTAGCTGAAATGCAGCTGCTTAAAGCTGAAAGTGGTGTGCCTGCCCTGCAATGAAAAGTGCCAAAGCCTGGGCCACTGGGATAGTAGCTTGGTAGCAGCGAGAAGGGAATGCATTTGTCCGGATCAGGCTGGGGGCAGCGGATGAAAATGGAGGGTCTCTTCCTTCCAAACAGGATTAAAAGGAAAGAGGGGCTGGTTATGCAGGTTGGCATGGACAGGGTGGGGTGGGGCTACAATGGACCCTGACCCTCAAGACAGCCATGTTAGGTGGCAGGAGGGAAGAGGAGACCAGTAGCAGAGGACCTGCTTTCTCACCCCCCCACCCCCACTGCAGCAAACCCCTTGCCTTCTGCGTTGCACCAATGGTTGTATCCAACCCCAGCCTTTCCAACCTGAGCCTGGGCAAGGCCAACTTTGCTTACTTTGAAACATAGGAAGCAGCCTTATACCAAGTCAGATCATCTAGCTTCATATTGCCTGCAATTAGAGCCTGCTCCCAATTCTTCCTTTGCAGGTGGAGGCTGAAGTTCTAATCATGAGATGCCATATGGTGTCAGGTGATTTGCAGGGGAGCTGCCCCTGCTCACCGGTCAAAGTAGCCCATGGAGGGCTGGCCACCTCCGGATCTGGCCCTTTATGACTGAGCTCCTCCTATCTTGTCCTTTCCCATCTTATGGTCTAAGGTTGTTGGGGTGATTTACACTAGCTCAAGGCCTGCCCCTTTCAGTCCAGAGACATCTTTGCTTAAGAGGCTTATAGCAGCTCAACTGATTGATGAGTTGCTCAAACTGAGGAGCTGGACCAGATACAGCCTTATTGGCTCCTCCAATCACCCAACCTTGCTGGGCTTAGAAGGTACAGTACTACCTCTGGCCATGTGTAGCAGTGGCACTGCAGAGCAGCAGAGAGCAAGGCCTGCCATTCCCTTTGGCTGTAAGCTGTCCCGGTGATTAGGGTAGGGATGGGGAAGCTTTTTCAGCCCGAGGGCCACATTCCTTCTGGGCAACCTTCAGAGGGACAAGTGCCCAGTGGTGGGTGGAGTAGCAAATGCAATTTGTACCTTTGTATGGTAGCCTGGTTTCTACACACACACACCCCTCTCTGTCCTTCATTGAGGCCAACGAGAGACATTATCAGAGCTCAAGAACACTTTCACAGCCAGGCAAAAACACTGCAGGAGGGTGCAAAACAGGGCCAGTAGCAGGTGTGTCCTGGGGAGCATTCTGAGGGCCAGACAAAGAGGCCTGGAGGGCCACATTCAGCCTTGGGCATGAGGTCCCCTGAAGCCTTGCGTTGGAGGTTGCCAGGTCTCCTGAGGTTCAGATTCCAAGGAGGGGGACAGCCTGTCTCCTAAGGATGATGTCTGCATCCGTAGTGTAGCAGCTGAGGCTAATAGCAACCGATGGGGACAGAGGAGGCCACTTGCCAGGTTGAGGACAGAGAACTATCACTAGCAGCTAAGGGATAAAGCCTGGTGGACATTTGGCTGGAGTTAATCACAACAGCGTTCATGCCTGCCCCCTTGGTTCTGACACATCACCCTGAGGTTTTACTTCTCCTCCTAGAGGTCCCGAGAAGGAGACTCTAGCTCTTCTTGAAAACATCAGATCAAATCCTGAGATCTAGCAACTCTACCAGGAGTTGCCAAATACAACTTCTTTCAACCTGTTATGGAAATATCTATGTATATGCAGAGATACTCAGCAGTCTGAGCTGCGTGTGCCAGTGTGTGTATTTACCTTAGAAGCAGGCTTTTACTCTGCATTTCGATCAGTGAGACTTAAGACTTAGTGAAATAAGAGAAGGTACTTTATTTATAGAAATACATAGTAGATAGGAAAGGCATACCTAGTTCGAACTAACCAAGCTGGAGGCACAGTGCCCAGACTTGGGTATTGCCCTCATGGCTCAGGAGAGAGAGCAAAGACAGAGATGTCTCCTCTCTTCTTGGATAGTCGAAGAAGAAGACAAAGGAAGGAGGGGCAGGTCAGCTTCCTGGAAGGAAGTTAGGCAGAGAAGAGCACAGGTAAAGGTAGGCAAGCCTAGCCAGCTGGAGGACCCTAACTGCATCTTCCTTCTGGAATACAAACGAAAGAACCCACACAGGAGCTGCTCTTGCCCCACTTCCAACACAACCTACAGTCTCTGTCTCTTTGGCCTAGTTCTCACTGAGCTGGTAAACCTGGGTCTGGGTGGTAACAATTCAGACTGCAGGTGGGGATTCATATGATTGACACTTCATGAATTTGAAAAAAATCTTGAACATTTAAAAAACAAACCACTAGTATGTTACGGAGAAGCTAGACTAGCAGTGCGATCCTATGCATGTTTACTCAGAAGTAAGTCTGTCTCACTGAGTTTAATGGTTAGCGTGTATAGGATTGCAACCTAAAACTATTCTTGGAGAGATGATGATGATGATGATTAAACCTCCAGAGGAACATTCAGTCTTGTGAGCTGCAGAAAGCTAGTGTGGTGAAGTGGTCAGAGTGTCAGACTAGGACCTGGAAAACCTGGGTTCAAATCTCCACTCCAGCCATGAAACTCACTCGGTAACTTTGAGCCAGCCATGCTCTCTCTCAACCCTGCCCACCTCGTAGGGTTGTTGTGGGGATAAAATGAGAACAGGGTGAATTCTGTGTGCCACCATCAGCTTTTTGAAGGAAAGGTGGAATATAATAAATTGAGAATTGCCCCCATATGTCAGAAGAGACAGAGAGATCCAGATCCAGTCCAGCGTAAGGACTGCCTCCTAGAGCAGACCTGGTGAATCTGTGGCCCACCAGATGTTGTTGAACTACATCTCCCATCATCCCTGACCATTGGCCATGTTGGCTGGGGTTGATGGGAGTTGGAGTCCAATGTTGTCTGGAGGGCCACAGGTTTCTCACTCCTAGGATAGAGGCATTACGCCAAATGCGTCTCCTGTGGTCAACATATGGGGCCACTACCAAAACATGCCCTTCTTTCTATACCGCCAAACAACATCCCTTGATCTTCTCTGCTTCTGAGTGGGTAGATTACAGCCAACATGACTGGCAAACGTAGGCAATGAAGAAGAATCTTTAAAGTCCTTTGATGTCTTTTACAGTACATTTTACTCTCTGCTGCTGCTGATTTTCAGTTGCCCACATGAGGCTGCTGGCATGAACTACTGGGTGCCCAAGCACCCTACAAATCCCACCCAGTTTCCATCCATCTGAAGCCTCTAGATTTCTTCAACATGGCACTGTGCTGTGGCCAGCAAAGTCACCGACTCCACATGTGCTCTGCTGAACCTTAGAGCAGCAGCAGTGACAAACTGGTCATGTGGACAGGATCTCATGACTCTCCATACAGAGCCATGCGAGGCCAGAGCAAAACAACAGGGACCAGAGATTGACCAGGAGGATCCCAAGCAGAGGGTTGGAGACGATGGTGCATCATGCTCAGTTTAGAGAGTGGCACATCAGAAATCTTAAAGGGGAAGGGCTGTAGCTCAGTGGTAGAGCATCTGCTTTGCATGCAGAACATGCCAGGTTTAGTCCAGTTCTGAGAATGTTCCCTGTCTGAAAGCCTGAAGAGCTGCTGCCAGTCAGAGTGAACGATACTAAAGTAGATGGACCAATGGTTTGACTTCCTACATGGCAGCTTCTTGTGTTCTCTGTGTTGCTGCACGAGATTGTGGTGGGGGCACCTCTTAGCACATGCTGTCTGAGAGGTACTGCTGTCCTAAGCAACCACTTGGGTTACTTGGGCTAGTGGGCGGGGCCTGGGCCTGCCTTCTTAGTTCTGGCTACCAAAGGGGTTGCTCCTTCCACTCAACACCCCTGAATGGGCTGGTTTCTCATGTGTTCTGCTGGCCTGTTCAGAAAGATCGGCTCATCCCTTCTGTTTTGCTGCCTTGGGCAGAGAGCTCAAACCAGGCCCTGCACTCTGCACCACCTTGCACATCAGAATTCAGAATGCCTTGGCAGAAATTGCTCTTTGCCCACCTGCAAAGAGAGAGCAGTCCTTGGGCACAATCCACCAGGAAGTTCTCCTGTGCAAGCCTCTTTGAAATGAACAGGAGCTGTGCAAGAGCACTACTACCTATGGTGAATTGTGTGTCCCCCTCCCCCAAATCTATCTGTCTCCTATTCGCGATTTTTAATGATTTCCCCAAACCCTCACCTCATCTTGTGGGAAGGTCACCTCTGTCCTTATCTCCATGACCCATGAATAATACTCTTGCATGTGTGGTTGTCCCCACCCCCTTCTTTCCAGGATCGCAGAATCATAGAGCCATTTCCTTGCTATCCCTGCAGGTGGTCAGAGGCAAGGAGCAAGAGAAACCGCCGTGTACCTTTAATGGGGTAATTCATTAGACTCTGTCGTTGTTGTTATTTGTAGAGAGGGAGGGGGAGTTTCGTTTCATGTTCTCTGTATTATTGGCTATGAAAAATCAATAATGTTACTAAAAAAATAAAAAAAATAAAAAAGTAGTTCTGTAGAGAAAGGAACTCCCAACGGCAGTAGCAGTTTTTCTCCCCTCTGCATGGCAAGCTGCATCAGCAACCCCCCCAAAAAAAGGCTAAACCTCTCTTCTGCACACAATTGTTTAAGGAAGAGGAGCCTCTTTTTTTTGTTACATTCGCAATATTTTTAAAGAATAGGAGCTTGGGGAGGGGAGATTCCGAGAGTTCAGTCCCAGCCCAGTGTCTGATTTCAAGCCAGGATCCTATGAAGTGACAATAAACCAAAGTGCCTCTGAGCAGGGGCAGAGCGCATTTCCCTCACCTCCGAATAATTTCATGGAAGGCCAGTAACGAGGGGCTTCCAGATCAAAACGAGGGTTTTTTTCCCCACGCCTATCTGAACCCCCGCGTCTCTTTGTCTTGTGACAAACACTCTTGGCGTCCTCCTTTGCATCTGGTGGGAACTGGCTGCCTATTAACAGATACCCAGAGACGGGACTGTACACCATACCCCACTAAGTTATACTCAGAGTAGACCCATGGAATGGGAATGGATCCAAGTTGGCAACGTGCATTGATTTCAATGGGTCGAATGCAACTCATATAAGCCATTGGGGAGGGGAAAGCACTCTGCAGGTGCTCAGAGGCACTTTTTATTGCCTCCCCTCTTTTAGATGTGGAGCCGCCTCTGGTAACCCAAGGAAGCAACAGCCCCCCCCATCCCATCTTCTGCCACTTCACCTCCTCCTCCCTCTCTCTGACCTACCTGGTCCCGGGTCCCCCGTCGCTGTCGCCTTCCCTAGGGTCCCCTGGGACTCGCCGTCGGCGTCTCTGCCCGGCATCTCCGGCTCCTGCGTGGCGCGCCTGTGTCTCCGGACCAGTGCCGGGGAGTGGGGGGGGGGAGCTCGGCGCCCCGTCCGCCCAGCCGCTGGGCGCCGGATGGAATTAGAGATGGCAGCGAAATGACGGGTAGGGAAATCCGCTCGGAAAATCCTTGCGCTTTAATGCACCGGGCTTTGAGAGGACTGGAGTGCAAATGGGAGGGGGGAACCCAGGACGGAGGATTCCACCCCTCTCCCTATGTGTTAGGTATGAGAGCGAGCGAGCGGCTCGATTTCTTTCATTTTATCCTTTCCTAGTTCTCACCCCTCCCTTTCTCATCATTACACACCCCTTTCCCCGTTTCCTTCTTCTGCATCGGCTGCTCCACTTTTCCTTCCCCCCCCCGCTCTTTTTGCTGTCCAAAGGATGCTCAGATTGGCAGGAGTATTGAGAAGAGGCCCATGCACACATGCACAACCCTGCCCCAAGGACTTCAGTACATGCCCCAGCATTCAGAGAATCAATCCAGTCTTGCAAATCTAAGCCTACATCCTCCTAAACCAGCCAGGCAAGAGTAGCATAATTTAGGGTAGCGCCCTAAGGGTACCTGCCCTGGGCCAGGGCATGAAAATAAGCATCAAAGGTCACATCATATAAGGGGCAACCATTTAAACAGGGTTTAATTATGTAGCGTTGTCCCTGTTCCCCCAGTACGGCATAATGAAAGATGATTTCAAGATGTTCAGTCAGAATCTAGATATCACCTTGCTGGGAGTCTAAGGGTGGGCAGAAGAGCACCATTCGTATTGGCCCTGCGCCTGCAGCCTTACACAGTAGAGCAATTCAGGCACTGCATACTGCTGGCAGGAGTGGTGTAAACCAGAGAAGGTAGTGCTGGACAGCAGCTGCCGACAGGTTTTGCATGACAGTTTTGAAGCAGAAGCTGTCTACCTGAGCAGTGTAAGCACTGAGCGCTATTGTGGTGTAGTGGTCAGAGTGTTGGACTGGGATCCTGGAAGACCAGAGTTCAAATGTCTGCTTGGCCATGAACCTTACTGGGTGACCTTGGGCCAGTCATTGTCTCTCCGCCTAACTTACCTCACAGGGTTGTTGTGAGGATAAAATCAGGAGGGGGAGAATCATGTCTGTATGTCACCTTGAGCTCCTTGGAGGAAAGGTTGGATATAAATGCAATGATAAATAAAAAGAAATTCCACAGTTTTATTTATTTATTTAATTAAGCTTATATACCGCCCGACAAGCAACAGCTCTCTGGGCGGTGAACATTAAAAATACAATAAAAATAACACAACACAGTATATCACAATACAAAACTGTACAAAAAACTGTACAGTCTAAAATCAAAATATAATAATTTAGAATTAACAGGAATTAAAATGCCTCAGAGAAGAGAAAGGTTTTAACCTGGCGCCGAAAAGATGATAGTGTCGGCGCCAGGCGCACCTCCTCAGAGACACCATTCCATAGTTCGGGGGCCACCACTGAGAAGGCCCTAGATCTTGTCACCACTCTCCAGGCTTCCCTATGAGTCGGAACCCGGAGGAGGGCCTTCGTAGTAGACCGTAGTGTACGGGCCGGTTCATATCGGGAGAGGCGTTCCGACAGATATCATGGTCCTGCGCCGTATAAGGCTTTATAGGTAAATACCAACACTTTGAATCTGGCCCGGAAGCATATTGGAAGCCAGTGCAAATGGGCTAGCACAGGTGTTATATGCTCAGACCGCTTAGTTCTTGTTAGCAGTCTGGCCGCCACATTTTGCACTAGCTGTAGCTTCCGAATCGTCTTCAAAGGTAGCCCTACGTAAAGCGCATTGCAGTAGTCCAGACGCGAGGTTACCATAGCATGTACCACTGATGTGAGGTCCTCCTTACTCAGATAGGGACGTAGCTGGGCTACCAACTGAAGTTGGTAGAACGCATTCCGGGCCACTGAGGCTACATGAGCCTCAAGTGTGAGGGAAGAGTCTAAGATGACTCCCAGACTACGCACCTGTTCCTTTAGGGGGAGTGTAACCCCATCCAGGACAGGGTATATATCCACCATCCGATCAGAGAAACCATCCACCAACAGCATCTCAGTCTTGTCAGGATTGAGTCTCAGTTTGTTAGTTCTCATCCAGTCCATTGTCGCGGCCAGGCAACGGTTCAGCACGTCGACTGCCTCACCTGAAGAAGATGTAAAGGAGAAGTAGAGCTGCGTGTCATCAGCATACTGATGACAACGCACTCCAAAACTCCTGATGACCACCCCAGCGGCTTCATATAAATGTTAAAAAGCATGGGAGACAGAACCGAACCCTGCGGGACCCCACATTGGAGAACCCACGGTGTCAAGCAATGTTCCCCAAGCACTATCTTCTGGAGACGACCTGCTAAGTAGGAGCGGAACCACTGCCAAGCAGTGCCTCCAACTCCCAACTCCGCAAGCCTCTCCAGAAGGATACCATGGTTGATGGTATCAAAAGCCGCTGAGAGGTCAAGGAGAATCAACAGAGTTACACTCCCTCTGTCTCTCTCCCGACATAGGTCATCAAACAGGGTGACCAAGGCAGTCTCAGTGCCAAAACCAGGCCTGAACCCCGATTGAAATGGATCTAGATAATCGGTTTCATCCAATAGCGCCTGGAGCTGGTCAGCAACCACACGTTCCAGGATCTTGCCCAGGAACGGAACATTGGCTACTGGTCTGTAGCTGCTGAAATCCTCTGGGTCCAAGGAAGGTTTTTTCAGGAGTGGTCTCACTGCCACCTCTTTCAGACAGCCAGGGACCACTCCCTCTCGTAAAGAGGCATTAATCACTTCCTTGGCCCAGCCAACTGTTCCTTCCTTGCTAGTTTTAATTAGCCAAGAGGGGCAAGGATCCAGTACCGAAGTGGTCGCATGAACCTGTCCAAGCACCTTGTCCACGTCCTCGAACTGAACCAACTGAAACTCATCCAACAAAACATGACAAGACTGTGCTCCGGACACCTCAGTAGGATTAACTGCTATTAAATAGGAGTCTAAGTCCCGGCAAATGCATGAGATCTTATGCTGGAAGTGTTCAGCAAATTTATTACATCGAGCTACCAATGTATCTGCCGTATCTTGTAGGCCTGGATGGAGTAGGCCACGAACCACTTTAAAAAGCTCCCGTGGGCGTGAGAGAGATGACTGAATAGTGGCGGCGAAATGTTGTTTTTTTGCCGCCCTCACCGCTCCTAGATAGAGCTTAGTAGAAGCACGAACCAGCTCATAATTGCATTCGTTGGGAGTTCGTCTCCATCTCCGCTCAAGCCGCCTCCTGTCTTGTTTCATCGCTCTCAGCTCCGGAGTATACCAAGGAGCTGTATGAGCTCTACATAGGAGAGGGCGCGTAGGAGCGATCATGTCAACAGCCCGGGTCATCTCTGTATTCCACAGATCGGCCAGGGCTTCGACAGGAGCGCCAGTCTTATCAGCCGGAAAAACCCCCAGAGCCTTTTGAAAACCTTCAGAATTCATTGGCCAGCTAGGTGCCTCTGTGAAGCCCACAGGAGCCCCCTCCTGCTGTTCTCCAGTGACTGGTATTCAGAGATATGTTGCCTCTGATCCTGGAGGAAGCATATAGCTGTCACGGCTAGTAGCCATTGATAGTCTTATCTTCCGTGAATTTATCTAACCCCCTTGTAAAACCATCTAAGGTCACTTCCAGGCAACCTGTTTACTGAGGGTTCATTCTGATTTGTTTACAAAAAAAATGTGGAGTTAGCCAATACCAGCTGTTTATTGAGGATTCATTCCAATTTGTATGCATCAAGCATACGACATTGGATCAAGCAAGTGTTGCGTCCACACTGTCCAATGCATTTCCCCATCACTTTCCTTATTGCAAAAGAGAAGTAGGTGTGTTGTGCAAGAGATCCAAACCAACTGTAATTTCACAAGCTGAATTTGCCAGTGTGTGATTGAAGCCAACCCCAAAAGCAGCAGTGCTCTGGAAATGCTGTTAATGGCTATCATCACCACATCTTGTGGGAGCAAATTCCACTATGTGCAGCGTGAAGGAAAACTTCCTTCCGACTGCCCTGAATCTCCCACCATTCAGCTTCATTGGATGATCCCGTGGGTTCTAGAATTATGAAGAGTGGTTGAAAAACTTCTCTATCTCAACTTTTCCCACCCTATGCATCATTTTATAAACTTCTGTCATATCCCCTTTACTCACCTTGTTTGCTAAACTGCTCCCCCAATTGTTATAACGTTTCCACATACGGGAATTGCTCCAGCCCCCTGATTATTTTGGTTGTCCTTTTCGGCATCTTTTCCAGCTCCATAATGGCTTCTTTGAGGTCCAGCGACCAAACCTGTCTACACAGTATTCCAAATGTGGTCACACTGCAGATTTGTATAAAGACATTATGATATTGGCAGTTTTATTTTTAGACCCTTTCCTAATGCAAGTTGGTGTGCGCTAGGCTGATGCCTTCTTCAAGCTATCTGCCATGACCCCAAGATCTCTTTCCTGGTCACTCAAACACTCCCTAAGACACAGTCAACTTATTTTGGCACATAAGGCAGAAAATTCCAGAAGGGCCTCTCCCTAGGAGCAAAATTACAATCACCATAAAACAAATAACTAACCATTTGCTGTCCTTTCATAACACCTTAAATCAGCTGCCTGAGGCAGCTGTGTCACTCTGCCTAGTGTTAGGGCTGGCCCTGTGGCATACCATCTGCAGGAAAACTAGAACATGGTTGAACCAAGATGTAAACCTATCCATGAATCCCTCTGTCTACTTTGCCTTTCTTCTCTCTCCTCTTTGCCATGTTCTAAAGTTATTTTTTACCATGCCTGAAGTCAGGCATAGAAACCTGTCTCCTGCTGGTCTCCTGGAAGATCAGAGTCTACATTCATTCCCTGGGCTGCCTTGTTACACCACAAAAGACTGGGGCAGGAAATGGGGTGAAAGTGCTCCATTGATGAAATGCTCCAGATAAACCATGCCTTAATCAATATCCTCCCCCATAACCCTGCAAGATGCAGCTAGATTGGAAGAGATTTTTGCCTGAGCCTGTTGTCCAGTGGCAGGATTGGCTCTACCATTAGGCCAATTACCTCAGGTAGCAG
This sequence comes from Rhineura floridana, assembly GCF_030035675.1. Lineage (NCBI taxonomy): Eukaryota > Metazoa > Chordata > Lepidosauria > Squamata > Rhineuridae > Rhineura > Rhineura floridana. The sequence continues at coordinate 9,495,392 of NC_084482.1, forward strand.
GGCTCTGTCTTGCCCCCCTGGAATTGTAAATGTAATGGCGGTTGGAGTGGGTTGCCAATGACCTGTAGCAACAATTCATAGACCTTGCCCTCCGAAATATTTATCTGGACACTCTTGCAGAGTACCTTGGCTATTCCTCTCTGTTGGAGACTAGAGCTATATGTGCCAGAGGCCCATGACATACACACTTCTCAGGTGGCTTGCTGCCATCAGGTTCACTACAGGAGTGTTCTTCAATCTTGGGTCTCCAGAAATTGTTGAACTACAACTCCCATCAGCTCAGACCATTGGTTATACTGGATTGGGATGATAGTCCAACAACATCTCCGGACCCAAGATGCAAAGGATTTGGGGTCAGAGGTGCACTTCCTTGCATTTTAAAGGTCTGCAGGAAGTGTGTGTGTGTGTGTGTGTGTGTGTGTATAGAGGAATTAGTTCAGTGGTGCCATCGGGGTGGGACATTGGGCAGACGTCTGGAGCCCTGCTCAGCAGAATGAGCAGGAGGGGTCCCTAATGCAGGAATGTTGGGTTGTATGCAAGGTAGTGCTAAGGCATATGTTCTATCAGCGTATCGCCTTGTGCAACATAATGTTTTCCCCCTCTCCTCCCCCTGGCACCCTCTAAATGTATTCTGGGTTTCCCCCCCAACCCTCCAGAGCAAATTTGGGGATGGTACAGGGTGCATGCAGGGGAGGGGGGGAAGTTTTGTTGTGCTAGTGGCTTACCAAATTTTGAAGTAAATGGAGTAATACACATTACCATCTAAAGAGCCCCCACCCATCATGCCCATTAAGTCTAGAGTTAAAATTACCTAACTGCATTACTGAATTGGTTTCAGAGAAAGTGTTTCTCATCTCTCCCCACCCCATAGGACACCTGCTGCAATCACTTTGCTCAGACAATAAATATTCTGACTGTACATCTTAAGAAACATCCCATTGAAAGTGATGGTGTGCAGATGGATAGCCTATGCATATGGATTGACACTGGGATGTCGGGATGGATCCGTCAATTTTGGTTCTCTTTGTTACTCATTTTTCCAGTCTTAGGTTTGCCACATTTCTGCACCAGTCCTCACAACAAATTGTCAGTCTGTTAGAGTGTATTTCTCCTAATAATATATGCATATTCACAAGCAATTTTCTCCAACACAAAATGTTTTTGCATTTTGTTTTCACTAATTATGCATTTTTATGCATTTTCCTGCATATGCACACATTTCTGGGTTGGAGAACTGCACTGTAAAATTAAGAGAGGTGCCTAACCCAAAGGACGGCTGCGTTTTGGCTCACATATCATTTCAGGCACTGGGAATTAGGTAGGTTCGGTTCACATTAAATTGCAAATCTATACAAATTTCTCCCCCATCCCTATTTGATGCATTTCAGACTGACATTTGTGAGCTAGCAAATAATACATACACCTGCATTTAGCTGGATTAAGAGTAAGGAACCATGGTGTTGGGGGGACGGGACACCGGAAGGGTAAAAAAACCCTACCTTTATCCCTCCATGAAGATATTTTCATGTGTCTGCAAAATTGTGACAAAAAAGTATGATAAATTGCAATGGTTTTTTTTGGGGGGGGGGAGTCTACATTTGTAGTTATTAAACAGTTATGTGACTAGACTTGAGTGATACAGCACATGCCCTCGACCTGAACACAAAATGAGCATAAAAGGTCATGCAAAATATTGACATTAAAGTACGGTTAAATGATGTCGTGTTTTCTATACAGTATGGAATAATCAGGCCCATTTTCAATATGAGAGAGCCAGGTATCAGCTTGGTCAAAGGCTTACTGAAGGCAGCTGGCGAAACAGTGGCAGTGTTTTCCATTGGCCCTATGCCTGCAGCTTAACACATGACAGCATATTATTCAGCCACTGTTAGTGGGAGGGGGAAATTGGATGGTGGCATCCATTCCAGCCCCCCTTTTTTTGCACAGCAGCTTTTGAGCAGGAGCACCAAAGAGATGTGGACAGCAATCCTCTTAAAGCAGATGTGGGGAACGCTGGTCCTCCATATGTTGCTAAAATACAACTTCCATCATCCCTAGCAACATGGCCAATGACCAGGGATGATTGGATTTGTAGTTCAGCAAGATCTGGAGGCCCAAAGATTCCCAACTCCTGTTTTAAAAGTCCACAGCCATCCTTAACTCACCTCACTCCAAGCTCTGAGCAGGAGACTTCCAGGCATTATACTGGAAGCCCCTTGTAGAAATGACGACATACGTCACTGATAGCAATAAAGGCCTCCCTCCCTCCCTCCCTCCCTCCGTCCCTCAATATTTCTCCAATATATTGCTCAGGAGCAGTCAATGGGGCAGGGCAGTGGTGCTTATTTGACCTCCTGTCACCTGTATTGCTGCAGCTTACTGGGAGAGGGGGTGGGCCATGGCAACAGGGACACATTCCTCAACGGGGCCTTCTTTTCCTAAGAGTATGAGAAAAATAAAAAATTCTGAAATTGCCTCAGACAAAAAAAGCTTCTGAGAAATTTTGGCTCAGCTCTGCTCTAAAGGCACCTCCAACAGGGGCAGAAGGAAATTGGCATTGAGGAGTTTTGCTAACATGCACCTGTATGGACACTGGGGCGCTCTAGTGCTTCAGGCAGAAAAGAGTGAGCATAACGGGTCAGTGCCCATGTGAGGCTGAGGGGAAGGCACTGAGGGGGAAGGGTTTCAAAGTAGGAGAAAGAAGGAAGTGGGAAGGAAGTAATTGAGACTAGTTTAGACCAGACTCATTTATGTTTGTCTGAAAAGTAAGAGGATGACATCTCCTCCCCTTCACTTGGACAGCTCAACCAAGTCAGATCATTGGTCCATCTAGCGCAGTACTTTGCATTTTGACTGGCTGCCCGTGTCTCAGGGGGGGACCTTTTTCAGCTGGAGAGATGCCTGGGACAGAAAACATCTTAGGGACCACTCGGCTGTGCCTTTGATTTCCCAGGGAGAGCATGCCACATCCTGTCTCTGATAGGAAAACAGATGCAATGCAGGTGAAGAAGACTTCAGAGCCAGGACTCGCTGAGCCAGCTTCACTCTTCAGATCAGGTACTTGGGGTGCTTGTGAAGCAGAGCAGAGCCAGTGAGTTGCACACCCTTGCAGCAGAGCAGAGCCAGTGAGTTGCACACCCTTGCATTCCTTGTAATGCATTTGTGAAGGATCCTACGGCGTACCTCTGCAAACACTTGGAAAGAGCAGAATAACTTAGTTTCTGGGCCTTTGTTAATTCTTCTAGATAAGCCTTAGAGGGCATGTAAGGTAAAAGGAATCAGTGGTTACACATACTTAAGGACAGGGGAGAAATTTGATTCAGTTCACATTTAAAAGCACACCTATCAAATCCACACTTTTTGAAACAATACACAAACTGAAAAACAGACACCTTTTGAAATCCACACTTCTCCAAAATATGCAATGCAGTCCTCCAGCCAAATAATGTGTACAAAAATACATCTACTAGGGGAAAGTGTGCATAAAAATGCATATATTGGTAAAAAAAATGGAAACATCCATTATATTAGAGGAAATTGCTTAGCAAAAATGTGTGCATTAGGCAAAATTGCATTAAAAAGTGTATATTAATTGCTTTTTGAAAATATGTTTTTTAAAATTTGTATATTTGTTTTTAATGTTTTTAATTGTTGTAAACCGCCCAGAGAGCTTCTGCTATGGGGCAGCATATAAATGCAATAAATAAATAAATAAGGAGAAATTAGCACTAAAAAGCTGATAAATTTTCATGAGGACTTTTTTAAAAAAATGCAAACTTATGTGGAAATGTGAAAAACTGAAGATTAGAAAAATGAGAAACAGAGAGAAACCAAAACTGACAGATTTGACAGATTCGCCCATCCCTGTGCACACTTAGCTTTGAAGTGGTGGATGAACAGAGAAATCACCCTTTTGCCCTTGTTTGTTCCAACTCCCTCTGACCCCCCTGATTTCTGTTTTGGTCCATTTCTCTTTCCTCTGCTTTTCTCACGGTGTTCCTGAGTGCTCTCACTTGAGGTGCCTTGGGCAAGGAAGAGTTGATTAAGGAAGGATGCGACTGATAGTGTGATGAAATGAGATATATAGTTTGGGAACTATAGTATGTAGTGTTGATTTGGCACAGCAGAAAATGAGTTAACTTGATCGACATAGAAGCAGAAAATAAATTCCTAACAGTCTCTGTGAAGGCTAGATGCTCAGTTGCTGTTTGATACTTAAATGTTAGCTTGCTTTTCTCATGTAACGGGACACCTTCCAAGAAGATAGGGACTAAGCTAGAATATGCTGTGCCTGGGGGAGGTAGGAACAGCACAGGGAGCGCTCAAGATTAGAACGCTCTAAATGCAAAGACAATGGAGTCGCTGACAAGTGTTGCTAACAAGCAATAAGGGAGGGGCTGTGTGTGAGGAGGATTTGGAGCCATATATCAATGTAATCTGTGTAGCTATGCTTTCAGACCAGGATTCGGGCGTTAGCCGAATACTTAGTCTCTCTTTTGCAAAAGATATTTGGTAATCAATAAAGGTGTTGTTTTATATCCCTGGTTTCTCATCTGGTGATTATTGAAGCTTCCTCCAGACGTAAAGAGCCTTTTGGCGTAACAATAATTTTAGAACTTATTCTTTGGCTTGCTTGCTCTTGCTCTCTAGCCTGCAGCCTTTGAATTTTGCTCTCTGCTGTGAGATGACGAAGGTTGCCTGTTGGAGATCAACACGCTACCCTGTTTTATGAAAAGAAAAATGGAAAAGGTGATAAGGATCCACCACCAATATGAACTGGAGTGGGAGGAACATAAATAGTGATCTAACTGGTCCTGCATTGGTGTGGTTCAGTTTGCAGTAGAGAAAAAAATGGCTTGGTTTTGTTTTGTATCTTCAAGAGTTGACATTCAGAAACCAGCTGGTGAAACTTTTAATGTAGCATACTGTACAAAGGTAAGAGTCACATATGTGGCTCCCCCAACTTTAGCCTCTGGCCCCACCCATCACAGGGATGCAGACCCCGGGAGGTTATCTATGAGGGAATATGGCCCTTGGCCCAAAAACGTTCTCCACTCTTTATGGAAACGATACTTTAAAGCAGGGGTGGGCAACCTTTTTCAACCTGAAGGCTGCATTCCCTCATAGACAGCCTTCCAGGAACACCATGCTAGTGGGGCCAGAGGCAAAAGTGGGCTGAGCCACAGATGTTATTCTTCCCAATATTCCAGACACACAAAAGTCAGAGATGCCTACCTACCACCACTATCAGATTTCTTCATCCAGGCAATCAAGAGGCATTATCACAGTTCAAGGAGATATTCTAGCTGGGGGGGGGGAAACTTGAGGAGGGCCGGTGAGTGGTGTAGCTTGGGGAATGTCCTGACAGGCAGATAGAGGAGCCTGGAGGGATGCATTTGGCTTCCAGGCCTGAGGTTCTTCACCAGGGCTGGTGCCAGAGGGTAGCCAGGTCGGGCTTCGGTTGAGAGCCCGTGAAGGGCCCCTTCTTAGGGTGCGAGGCTAGCTCTCCCGTTCCGCGATCTGTGGCAGCATTGGCTCCCAACCCTGCCGTGGATCACAGAGTGGGAGCTCCGAGGACCCCCCCTACAACTGTGCAGGCTTGTGACGCCTGCCTGCACGCCCCACCTACCTCTCCCATTGCGGTGAATGCTGGCTGCACTGCATGTGCATGCCTGCCATCATTCAAGATGGCGGCCGAGGCTTCCCTAAGGGGCTGATGTCCCTGCCGCCATTTTGGTTGATGACAGGCATGTGCACGCAATGCGGCCAGCATTCACTGAAGTGGGAGAAGTAGGTGGCAGATGCAGGTGGGCTCCATGGCCCCAGGGCAGGCTGGTGCCCAAGGGCCAAGTCATCAGCCCCTTAGGAAAGCCCCCCCCCGATCTTGGTTGATGGCAGGAATGCGTGTGCAGCACGGCCAGCATTCATCTCAGCGGGAGAGGTAGGTGGCATATACAGACGGGCATCGTGGTCCCAGGGCAGGCTGGTGCCCAAGGGCCCAGTCATGCTTGGCTCTGGCCCTGCTCTTCACCCTTGCTTTAAAGATTCAAATTCGGTGCTATTCGGAGCTTTCCTTCTAGGCCTAATAGCAGCTTCAGA